>NC_046324.1:28155129-28760991 GCF_009819535.1 Lacerta agilis | reverse complement strand
AAGGCCTTCTCCCCATTCCTCATTTCATCCTGACAGCAGCTTTGTGAAGCAGGCTAGGCTGGGTGATGGTAACTGGCCAAAGTCACCCATGGTTGAGTGGCAATCTGAGCCCATGTCTCCCATGTCCTAGTCCAAGACCCTAACCACTACACCACACTGCCTCTCAGGCACACTGTCTGGGGCTGCTGAGAATTGTAGTGCAAAATACCTGGAGGGCACTCAGCTGGCTTCTGCCCCCTGTGCATGCTGAAACAGCCCTCCATAAAATTTCTGACGAGCTCCTCACCTCCATATCCAATGATATGGCACTAGATCCTTATCCCTCTTGATCTCTCAGTACAATCTCCCCTGCTTGACTCCCTTTTTACCCTAGGACTTTAATGTTTATTTTATTGTCATTATTTGTGAGCATGTTTTTTTTATTATAAAGCAGGGGTCAGCAAACTTTTTCAGCAGGGGGCTGGTCCACTGTCCCTCGGACCTTGTGGGGGGTCGGACTATATTTTGGAGGGGGGGGGGAATGAACGAATTCCTATGCCCTACAAATAACCCAGAGATGCATTTTAAATAAAAGCACACATTCTACTCATGTAAAAACACCAGGCAGGCCCCACAATAACCCAGAGATGCATTTTAAATAAAAGGACACATTCTACTCATGTAAAAACATGCTGATTCCCGGACCGTCTGTGGGCCAGATTTAGAAGGTGACTGGGCTGGATATGGCCCCTGGTCCTTAGTTTGCCTTCCCATGCTATAAAGGAACAAGTACAAACAAACTGAAGTTTACAGCATGCAGTACAGAGCAATTTAAACCCCAAGCAACGTAAATAATTCCAATTGTACTATAACATGAGAGTCATTTTGCTATGTTCTTATCGAAGCCAAGTATGACTATATACTGGAGGAACAATGGGGTGATTATGTTCTGCCTTATTAGTACAGGAGATAAAGTGATGCCAAATTGCACACACAAAAATTGTCCTGTGTGCTTTATTCCCTGATAACCTTTTAATGCTGGGGAGATCTTTTCAAGTGAGTCTGCTTGCCATATTTTACTAATAATTGAGATTTGTCAAAGGGAAGGTTTCCCCAGAATTTAGCAGCAGACACCAAAAGGTGAGTAACAATTGGGTTTTGAAATTGTGCTGCTGCAGTAGAAGGAGGCAAGTGGGGGAAAGGCAGCTGTCTGGAAGAGGGAAAATGGGGAGAGGTACTGCTCCCCTTGTGAAAGCAGCTGTCTCGAAGAGGCTGGTGTCTCTGGGAGGTCATTTTCATCAGGCCTAGGCCCACCTGGCACCATAGACATCAGCCCAAACCTGCCCATCTTAAGTTGTACCTGTGCTGGGGAAGGGATGATATAAAGTCAACCTACCAGGGTGACCCCAAAGGAGTTTGTCTCTTTGGGGTGCAAAGAGAGCTCACCTGTTTCAGTTTTTTTGTGTGCATGGGTTTCTGTGCGGTGTCGTTTGTCTATTTCTCGGGGTTTTGCTGTGGTTTTTTTCCTATGCCATTTCTGAGGTGAGAGGCTGGATGTTTTGATTTGATGTACCGGTAATACGTACTTGTACTTCTGCTTTTCCAGCAGCAAATGTTGAGTTCCAAGTGGCACAAAAAACCCCAACAATGATTAGAATAATAGAATTGCGGAGTTGGGAGCGACCTTGAGGATTTTAGTTCAACTCCCTGCAATGAAGGAATATGCAGCTGTCTCATATGGAGGATCGAATCTGCAAGTTTGGTATTAGCAACACCACGCTCTAACCAACTGAGTGTTGCAGTCACTGCAATATCAGACACAGCAGCAGATAAATATAGCTCACAACAAGAACGGATTCATCAAAGCAATTAATACAATTAAGTGAAGTCACAGTATAATTCAAAATATGTGGCCTGGATTGGTATTCATGCCCCTGAAGTAAGAGTCCAGCCCTGCATGGAAGTGATCCCTTCCTGGGTGTGAGGCAGGAGGGGAATGTGGAGTTTTTGTCTCAGGATAACTCTCATGCTGGAGGCTTTATGGCGGCCTTTACCCATGGCCTGTCAAAATATTTCCATAAAACCTCTTTTCCCCAAGCCTGGTGCCCTCCAGATATTGTGGACTACAAATCCCATCAGCCTCGGTCAGCCCGGTCACGCTCCCATTAGCCCCAGAACCGTACCTGGCTCTGATGGCTTGGGCTGATGGGAGTTGTAGTCCAAAAATCTGCAAAGCACCAGGATGGGGAAGGCTGTTAGGAGTTTTCCCCCCCTGACAGATCGTACTGCGCATGCCTCATTTTAGCCGCGGCCTGTTCCTCCTCCAAATGAACAGAAGGGGCTGTTTTTCTTGGGCAGCAGGCAGGATGAGCCCATAGATGCACCAAACTCAGAGAAACATGTTGATGGAGGGAAGGGTGTGATGTTCTACACACTTACCTGGGAGCAACTCCCATGGAACTTAATAGCGTCTATGTCTGAATAGACATGTGTAGGTTTCCTCTGTAAAATCTCGGTTTCCTTCATTGTTTGGGTAGGCCTCACAAAAAGGAACTCGGAAGTCGGATACCGATGTGCATCTATAATTTGGCAAGTCTATGAAAAAGCACTACAAACATAGGACTTCGAACTCTTTGATTTCTTCCGACGCAAGCGTAGTTTGAACCGGGTAAGATCTGGCGTGCGCATGCGCTTTGCCGGCTCCCTCCCTCCTCTGGTTCTGACGGTAAGTGTCCTTTTCGCACCCCCTCCCCACCCGCCAGTCCCCAATAAATGGGGCAGGGAATCTCCCTCTGTGGATCAGAGACAGTGCTCTGCGATGAAAATATAATGTATAATTTCAAGTTTTAATTCTTATTCCAATATTTATTTTAATTTATGTTGCATTTTAATTTTTGCAATGCTCACCCTTTCCCTCCTGTTTGCTTTCAGCGGTCCAAACTTATTTTATTTGCTTCTTGGATTTAGATGCCCTTTTTCCTCTGAGGAGCTCAAAGTGTCCTCTGTTCCAGCCTTCCATTTTATTGTCACAGCTACACTGTGAGCCATGTTTTGTTTGGACTTGATAGAATTGGGCTTTGAACCCAGGACTAGTCAGACACGCTCCAGCTGCTGCATCACTCCTTGCCTTGTTACCCCTCCTTGGGTGGGTGGGTGAAGCAGCGATCGGCTGCATGCCACTATTGATATTTGGGGAGTGTGCTGTGTGCATTGAGGGGCTGTATAAAAATGAAACAAACAAACAAACAAACATTGCAATTCAAGGCTGAGCCAATCCATATTGCCAGAATAGCTTGAACCCACCGTTACCCTACCAGCCCTCTCCAGTGTGTGTGCTCTGCTCTACAAATTTGATCCAGGTTCCTAACAGTTTTTAATAAGGGTTTACACACACACATGGGATTTCTTTCAGATTCCTGCATCCTCCTTCTGAAAGATGCAGGGACATGGCAACATACATAGACAGACAGACAGACAGACAGACAGACAGAAAGTCTTGCAGGGACTCCATGGAAAACAAAACAAAATAAAAAATTCCTTCCAGTAGCACCTTAGAGACCAACTAAGTTTGTTCTTGGTATGAGCTTTCGTGTGCATGCACACTTCTTATACGAAAGCTCATACCAAGAACAAACTTAGTTGGTCTCTAAGGTGCTACTGGAAGGAATTTTTTGTTTTGTTTTGACTATGGCAGACCAACACGGCTACCTACCTGTCCATGGAAAACAGTGTGACTTGAGCCTGGCTTGTCATAAGAATTTACTCCACTGGGTCAGAACGATAGCCCATCTAGTCCAGCATTCTGTTTTCACAATAGCCAACCAGATGCCCCAAAGGGAAGCCCCCAAGTCAGACCTGAGCACAGGAGCTCCCTCCCCTTGCTGCAGTATTCAGAACTCCTACCCCTCTGTCTTTCTGCATCCTTAGAAACCTGCACCATGAACACAGCACAGGGCACAGTAGGCAGCGACCCTGTCATCTTGGCCACTGCCGGCTATGACCACACAGTTCGCTTCTGGCAGGCCCACAGTGGGATATGCACCCGGACCGTCCAGCACCAAGATTCTGTATCCTTTTGATGCGCCAGCTGTAACAGGATTTTGGCTCTGCTAACCTTACTTAGTGTTTCACTATAGCTACATGGGCCAGCCTGTTTTGTCTTCCTTAACCACATTTGCCAGCAGGTCAATGCTCTCGAGATCACCCCAGATCGAAGCATGATTGCTGCTGCAGGTAAGTGTGGCGTATTCCAAGAGCACGGAGGTGCAACCTTGTCTTTCCAACCTTGTCTCTCCAAGGGCATGATGTCTCTAATGCTGATGGCTCTGCCAAGGAATTGTGAGGTTGGTGTGTTGGCTACAGACATCTAACAGTGAATTCTCTCCATGATCACAAAGCTATGGCCTCAGGAGAAGCTAGGGAGGTTATTTCCAGCCCAGAGAAACACCCTCCCCCATGCTTGTTAGTTGATGCCAGCCCTACCATCAGGTAAAGTAAAGGAAATGCAACATGCCCCATCCCACTGCCCTGGTCATTCCTTTCCTCTGTCCTTATTTGGAGTTGATTGATTGCTCCAAAGAGCTCAATGTGGTGCCCATGGTTCTCCCTCTCCTTATTTAATCCCCACATCAACTCTGTGAGGTAGGTTAGGCTGTGAGGCAGTGATTGTCCCACACGGTCACCCAGTGAGATTCATGGCCAAGTGGGGACTTGAACCCTGGTCTCCAGACCTAACCTGACACTCTAACCATTACGCCACACTGGCTCTCCAGTTAGGACAGTAGCAGGGCTAGGAAGAAAGGATAGACACAGAAGAGGGGACCTATCTGTTGTTTATAGTGTTGGGATTTACTGTTACAGGGATTCCTGGTTAAAAAGATAAACTGCTTACAGTTCATAGAATCATAGAGCTGGAAAGGACCTTAGTCTAACTTCCACTAAGACATTTATTTCTAATAGAGAACAACTTTGCTTTTAAACCTCCGAAGTTTAGTTGAAACCTTGCTTTTGAACCTGCCGGTGTGGGTGCTACCTACCTTAGTATGAGCAAACCAAAATAAATTTGAATTTGCTGTCCCCATCCCCTTAATACTTGCCACTGCAGCTGAAGGAAAATGACTGCTTTAACCTTTTGTGGGTCTTGACATGAGTTCTTATTCTGCCAGTTGCCTGCAGAAAATTCTGTGCAAAGGTCAAAATTGTGCTTTTGAACTAGCTATGAACTAGTGGGGGGGGGGGTCTTTTGCCCAGGCTATCAACACATCCGTATGTATGACTTGAACTCCAATAACCCAAACCCTGTTATCAACTACGACGGTGTCAGCAAGAACATCACCTCTGTTGGCTTCCATGAAGATGGTCGCTGGATGTACACGGGAGGCGAGGACTGCATGGCCCGCATCTGGGACCTCAGGTAAGCCTCTGGAGCTCTGCTCCTTTCCATAACCCGGAGAAAGGGGATAGATAAAAGTTTTTCTCCTGCTCTCACAGGAGACCCAGTGAAGCTGCATGTTGGAAAACTCAGGACAGATAAAAGAAATGACTTCATCATGCAGTGCACAGTTAAATTATGGAGCTGACTCCCACAGGAGGCAGTGATGGCCAACAAATTGGATCGCTCTAAAAGGAGATTAGAAAAAATTAGTGGAGGAGTAAAATATTGATAGGTATTAGCCACATCAGCTATGCTTTGCCTCCATAGTTGGAGGCAGAAATATTTCTGATTTGCCATTGGCCTGATACAACAGCAAAGCTCTTCTTATGACTATGGATCTGCAAGGAAAGTCAGTGAGTTTGACGATCTGCAAGATACACAAGAGATTCTTTCCTCAAATAATGATTAAGCAGCATTGTTGGCAAGAAGGCAGGTGTCATGGGGTCGTGACCAATGGTTCTTGCAGCCTAAATCAGATGCTCTCTCAGTTTAGGGTGGCCACATAGCACCACAGAACTGCAAGAGACTTGAAGGTCATGCAGTTTGACTCCCGATGCAGCAACAAGGTTGTCTGAGTCAAGAGTTTTCTAGTGTGACCTCAAGCAAAACTCCATCCCACTGAGTTTAATGAGCTTTCCTTCCTAGTGGATTTATTTATCTATAAGAATATTTATACACCAACTCTTAAAAAAATATGGTGGTGTACAATAAAATCATTTAAAACATCCGGAAATTGTAAGATCATAGAATACAGAACAAACAAACAACTCAAAATTAAAAGTGGTTATCCAGAGTTTTAGGATTGCAGCCTGCATGCCGAATCTGCATCTAGTGGCTTGCCAGTTTAATTCTTGACAGTCTTGTTTAATGTTACAAGAGAAAGGAGAGTAGAAGGAAGAGGGGGAGAAGTCCAGCTTGTCTGACCTAAAGTTTGGGAGCTTTGGGAGTGAACAAACTGCTGATTTTCAGAGGGGTTGCTGTGTTAGTCTGTTGCACCTTAAGGCAAACAAATTTATAATGGCGTAAGATTTGGAGACGACAGGCCACTTCATTGGATGCATGAACTGTTATCCTGAGTTGCAGGAGTGGATATATTGAGGGTGAATTTTAAATTGTGACTTGGAGGGGGGATGGACCACAATGTAAGTTTACCCTCTATGTAGTTCAGGAAGAGGAATCTGCACATTTAGGGTTTGATCCCCTAAGCATTGTTTAATGCGCTCCACTGAGGGTTTGGCCAGGAGATGTTTCTTTGAAATATAAAATCTGATTGCAAAGGAGGCTTTCCTGGTGAATGAAGTTCGCAAAAAGTGCTTTGGAGCTCCCTGGAGTAATGGCAGTGAAGGGGTTATGCTTTGGCTCCCCTGTCATTCTGCCTGCGTCTGTTCTGTTCCCAGGTCCCGCAACCTCCAGTGCCAGCGCATTTTCCAAGTGAATGCCCCCATCAACTGTGTCTGCCTCCATCCCAATCAGGTATGAATCACAGAATTGTAGGGTTGGAAGGGACTCCAACGTCCACCCAGTCCAACCCCCTGCAATGCAGGAATTCCAGCTAAAGTCACTGACATGTGGCCATCCAGTTTCCAGTGAAGGGGAGTCTGTTTCACTGTCAGACTGCTCTTAGCATCAGGAAGTTCTTCCTAATGTTTAGTTAGAATCTCCTTTCTTTTCATTTAAATCCATGGGTTCAGGTTCTCCCCTCCGGAGCATCAGAAAATAAGCTTGCTCCATTTTCTATGTGACAGCTCTTCCAATATCCGAAGGTGGCTCTCATATCACCTCTCACTATTCTTCTCACCAGGCTACACAAGTCGAAATCAGTCAACATGAAGCCCTCCCATCCACACATTCTAGATACTTTTATTTTCTGACATTCCTATTCCACCTTTCGTCCCTTGTGGAATCCAAAAGGGTGGGTTTGTGGGTTTCCAGACAGCCACCCACCCACCCAGGTACTGACCAGATCTAGACCTGCTTAGGGAGGTGTCCTCATGTGACTTCAGACCATCCTCTGGGAACGTCTCCCATCTCCATGCAGTCTTCCAAATGGTGGGGATTTGCAGGGTCTGTTCTTGAGAGGTGATGGCCCTTTTTGTGTGTGTTTCTGTCCACAGGCAGAACTTATTGTTGGGGACCAGAGTGGGGCCATTCACATTTGGGACTTGAAGACGGACCACAATGAACAGCTCATCCCAGAGCTGGAAGTCTCTGTCAACTCTGTTCATATTGATCCTGATGCCAGCTACATGGCTGCCGTTAACAGTTCAGTAAGTGCTGGCTGGCTTTGTGGTGCACAGAGATGCGCTATAGCTTGCCTATTGCTTCTCTGCTTGCATCTTGTTTATAGAGAGTCCACAGTGGCTGTGTTTGCAGGTAATGCTAAACCAGGGTTTATTTTAACCAGGGTTTATTCAACAAACCAAGAATTGCCTGACAGAGGAACAAACAAGCCATCCAAAATTTTTGTTTTCCAGATACTCTTGCCTCGGGCCACTGTAGCTCAGCAAAGGCCTGGGGTGGATTGGTCTAACAAATCATGGTTAAGCAAGGCTCCAGAGTTTGCCAAACCATAGTTACCTCAAGCCATGGTTAGTCTGCTGGGCTGGGTTTGCACATGCCAGTTAGGTTAACTAACTCTGGCTTGGTGTCATGTGACAACCAGATCTAAGCTTTCAAGGGATTTGGCAGGCAGATGGCCTCTCAGATGTTCCATTCCCCTCCCATTGCAGGGAAACTGTTATGTGTGGAATCTCACAGGTGGCATCGGAGACGAGGTGACGCAGCTCATCCCAAAGACAAAGATTCCTGCGCACAGCCGCTATGCTCTCCAGTGCAAATTCAGCCCAGACTCCACGTGAGTAGGACTGGCTTTCTAGGGTTTCATATGGTGGTGGTGGGGCATTCCCAGTCCTATCTGCAGATGCCATAAGGAATTGAACCTGGGGCTGCCTGCATAGCAGACTCTCTTACCACTGAGCTACAGAGCTTCCCTATAAGGATTCTTTTTGGGACCCATAACTATGGAAGCTTTCTCCATTTAGTGCCAGTGTGGTGTAGTGGTTAGAGCGTTGGACCAGGACCTGGGAGACCAGGGTTCAGATCCCCACTCGGCCATGAAACTCACTGGGGGACCTTGGGGGGGGGGCAGTCACTGCCTCAGCCTAAACCTACACCAGAGGGTTGTTGTGAGGATTAAATGTGGAAGAGGAGAACTATGTATGCCACCTTGAGGAGGGGATGAAAATAAACAATACATTCTTTAAAATCCGGCAGTATAAATAGGGACTTTATGTTATCAGTTATTTTGGGTGACACTTCTAGCCTGTGTTCCGCCTGCCTTGCCCCACTCTGACTAGTCTTCCGTCTTCTGCTCCAGGCTTTTGGCGACCTGTTCTGCTGACCAAACCTGCAAGATCTGGAGGACCTCTAACTTCTCTCTGATGACGGAATTGAGCATCAAGAGCAACAATCCAGGGGAAACCTCCCGTGGCTGGATGTGGGACTGCGCGTTTTCAGGGGACTCTCAGTACATTGTCACAGGTGAACAAGGGTGGGCCCACCTTTCCTTGGAGAATGAATAGAAAGGATGACAAGGGATATTAAGCCCCCTGTGGCCAGGCCAAGCTATTTTGGTACCTTATGTAGAAAATGTCTCATTTCTCCCTCCCACCCTACTAAAAAAAAGGAAGGTTTCGAACAACGTACCAACAGTATATAATTCTATAAATGCTTTATGAAGTAGCTCACTAATCGTTAAGCCAACCTTGTAAAGCAGTTCAGTGGCATCCATATATTGCCGATTGTTGTGTGTGTTTGTGGCTTCACAGTGTCCCTTTTCCTTCCCCAGCTTCCTCGGATAATCTGGCCAGGCTCTGGTGTGTGGAAACGGGCGAGATCAAGCGGGAATACAGTGGGCATCAGAAAGCGGTTGTCTGCCTTGCTTTCAACGACAGCGTCTTGGGCTGAGGAGGAAGGCTGTGCTCACAAGATTGCTGCAAGACTGTGGTTTTTTTTTTTTTGGTCAGGTGTGCAAAGACTGTGTTGCCACCCACAGCTGCCTTTTCTGCAGAAGAGCCGGATTCAAGTGAAACTAACTGAAGGCACCTTAACCATCTTAGTCCTTTGCACAGTGGCAGGCAGTTTTAAAACAGAACCCCCAAATTTTGTTTGGCGTAAGATCTTTGTGCAAAAGCATCGCTTAACAAAGAGTAGTTTGTAAGGAGAAACTATGACACTCATCACCAATGTTACTGTATGGGATGGATCTCCCAACACAGGGTTTCAACTTGCTCTCTTTGGAGAACCACTTTCATTTAGGCGAGGCTCCCCTCTGTTCCTTCCATTCACCTTTGCCCAACGTAAATGGCTAAGCAGAAATTCCAGCTAACGTGCATACACAAACCCCATCTCCCACGCCAGGAGCAAAGGTAGGAGGCATCTGTTGCAAGCTTGCCATCTCCTGCTCCAGAAGGCTAACTGCAGTTGGAAGAAAAATGTTTTGCCCTCATTGCTTTCATGGTTACAAACTGCTGGATTGGATCAGAGGCCCATCTAGGCCAGCTACACCAGTGGGAAGCTCACAAGTAGGATGTGAGCACAGGAAAACTCATCACTGTGATTCCTGTTTTGCAGGGGGTTGGACTAGATGACCCTTTGTGTCCTTTCCAACTCTGCAATTCTTGGAGTTACTGTCTTGACTAGTAGTTATTGATAACCCTTTTCATCCTCCATGAATTGTCTAGGAGTAGACACCTCTCAAAGCCATCCAGGTCAGTAGCCATCACTGCATCTTGTGGGAGTGAATTCCCATAGTTCAGCTAGAACTTTCTTCTGTCCCTCCTGAATTTTTCAACATTAGCACCATTGGACAATCTGGGGTTCGGAGGTGGGAGCATTATGGGAGAGCGAGGAAAAAAATGCTTGTGTTTTCTAGTTGCAAGTAAAAATGCATTTAGGGCCTGACATTCAATGCTGGAGCTAGGAGTGGGGAGAGTGAGCAATGGCTTCTCCCCAGAGTTGGGGGCCCCACACCCTGTTCTGGGCTCAGAAGTGCCTTTATTAATTAGCAGATGATTTAAGGCAGCCTTTCCCCAGCTGTTTTGGACTACAACTCCCATCAGCTCCAGCACCCTATGGCAATGCCATCTGTGACTGACGTCGAGTTGTAGTCCAAAAAAGCTGGAGAGCACCAGCTTGAGGAAAGCTGATTGAGTAACGGAGCTAGCCAAGCAGTGTACCGCTGCCATACTGGTCCACAGAATTGGAAAAAAAGGACTGAAAGGCATCCAGCAGGGAAGTGTTCTTGGAGAAGTGCAAATGTGCTTTTAGGCCTGGGGGGGAAACACAGGAGTTCTTGGTTCCTCTCTTTTCTCTCTCTCTCTCCCCCTTGCTGCTATTAACACACATCTCAAGCTGCTCATTTCCTCATTTTTTGTGCTTTTAATTATTTTCACACATGCACACACACCAGGGTAGCTCCTTAAAATGGGTGGTTTGTTGTTTTTCTTAAAAAATACTTTGTTTTACAAAATGTTTGTTTGACTCAGATTTTAAACTGGATCTACACCATGCAGTTTCTTCTCCCCACAGACAATTATTTACAGGCTTATAGCTGAAAGGGCAACATTCTTTGTAAATAAAGCAGGAGCATACATATACATACAGTATATACACACACACATATATGTATATACTGCCACCTTGACTGTGTGTCGCTGTAGTTCAAGCTTCTTCAACTTGGTGCCCTTCAGTTGCTGTTGGACTACAAGCCCATCAGACCTGGGAAGCACAGCTGTGCTGGTGGAAATTGTAGTCCAAAGCACCCAGAGAGCACCAGGTTGGGGAAGGTTCCTGTAGCCCTCCTTGCCCAATCCAGAGCCCTGAATTGCAACGTGGGCTTGGCGGAGACAGCGGAGCCTCGCCCTTGTGTTCAAGTAGAGAAGAGCAGAGGTGCAGAGGGTGGTCCAGGCCATTCATTCGGGAAGGTAGTAGAAGCAGATGGAGACGCAGATGTTGTTCGGAAAGCAGATGTCAATGCACAGGTAGATGAGCCGCTGCTTTGGAGGACCTACAAGGAGAACAGGTGTGCGACGGGCACGGTTAGTGCATGGATGGCATCCAAATGCAGAACATTTTACTTTTAACTCTTGCAGAATCTGGAAAAAGGCAACCACCCACTTTCAATAATTTTGCGTATTTAAATTTCAAGAAGCAGATCTCAGGCTCTGCTGCTATACATCTCCCATCCAAGAAACCACCTGCAAAAGGCTCCAGTGTTCCAGAAAGAGTGTTTCCCTACCTCTGAGCTCTTAAGACAGTGGGAGACACCCCAGCTTGTTTAGCACTTCTCATCCCAGGGGAATTCAATCTGAGGGACTGGAGCTCTGCTCAGCAGAATGAACGCAAGCCTGAAAGCTCTTAATTGGATACCTGTTGTTGTCCACTTTTCTACATGGTTCTCAGAATACAACCTGGTTTGGGATTATTTTTATTTACCCTAGCTGATATAGGGGCATGCTGAGAGGCAGGAGTTTTTGAATTAATTATATTGCTATCCCACCTTTCCCTTGAGGTTTACATGCCTCTTCCTCTTTATTTCATCCTCGCAACATGCTGCGAGATTCTGCCTTATACAGTCATACCTTTAGTCCATGAAGCTCAGTGTTCTTTACACTGACTGGCAGCTGCTGTCCAGGGTTTCCCAGACTTACTTAGAGCTACAATGTCCCCCAGCTGGCTGCGTCTGTTGGGGGCTGGGGTCCAGCAGCCCACTCACCGTCTTTCTTCTTGACCCAGTAGATGGGCGCCTGCCCACACAGGGACCTGACAGCCTCCCCTGCCTCTTCTGGTCGCACCTGCCTCCCTGGCACGATCCCCAGGAACTCACGGTAGTACTGGGTCCTGTCGTTGGGAAGCGGCAGCTGATCCACCTTGGCAGGAACAAGAAGCACCAAGTGTCAGGGCTCTGCATTCCTTAATCCTTCATTAGTGACCATCAAAAGGAAGCACTGAAGAGATGCTGGTATAAGCCAACCTTCACTCCAGCTGGTGCCCTGCAAAGGTTTTGAACTACAGCTCATATCATGGCAGTGCTTGCTGGGGATGCTGGCAGCTGTAGTCTAAAACATCTGGCTAAGGCAACCCAGTCAGATGTGCAGGGTACATAGTTATTTGGAGGGCACCAGCTTTGAGAAGGCTGGTGCGGATAGATAAACACCAGCATCTAGTTCTGCCAAGGGGTCAGGGACTGGGGAGCTGCAGTTATGCCATTGCCCCAAGCCACACTGATCTCTCCTTTTTTTTAAAAAAAAAAGTAAATATTTTATTGGTCTTATAATAAAACGGCATTGTTCAACCGCAACAAAACATGCAGAGCATTGCATGCATGCATGCATCCATAAGTCACATATGAGAAAGAAAAGTGGCAAGTGACTGAATCATCACCTTCAACTATCCATGGCATAGCCTCTCCTTTAGTAAGTGTGAGGGGCTGGAAGTCTGACGTTAACAGTCTTATAATTACAACATAAGGGATTGCTGGATTAGAGCAATGGCCCATCTAATTCAGCATCCTGTTTTCACAGTGGCCAACTAGATGGCCCTATAGGAAATCTGCAGGCAGGATCCAAACACGAGAGCCCTCTACCCTCTTGTGGTTTCCAGCAACTACCTGTAGTATTCAGAAGCATTGCTGCTTCCAACTGTGGAGGCAGAGCATAATTGATAGCCCCCTCCTCCGTGGAATTGTCTAATTCTCTTTTAAAGCTATCCAGGTTGGTGGCAGTCACTGCCTCCTGCGGGAGTAAATTCTATAGTTTAACTACGTGCTGCATGAAGAAATTGTTTATTTTAAAGATTTATTTCCTGCCCTTCACCCCAAGGTCCCCAACATCACTTCTGTTTACACAGCTGACATACGGCAACCAGACCTTTTCAAAACAGTCTTTCATTAACAAGGTTGCCGGGTGTCTCACATTCCTCCCCATTTACTTTCTTCTAAAGTTCTGGGGGAGCGTTGGCAGAGCTGGCCACGAGCGCTGCCTCCCTGCTAAATGGAAGTGGGGGCGGTAAACCAACCCCACTGAGCTTTGTCCCGACGTTCCCGGCAGAACAGGGGCCTCTGTCTTTCCGAAATCAAACCTCTGCCCTCGCCCCCTCACCTGAAGCCATTAACATTTTGTCTGGAGGACTCTTATGCATCATTACTCAGACTTATGCTGCTGTGGAATCACTGACAAAAGCACCTTTGTTTCCTTGGCTTACTGCAATTGCCCATGAGCTGGAAAGAGGGTTTCCTCTCTTTGCCTCCGGCCCCCTCACCTGCCACTATGTTACATTTTCATCTCCTTTTACTTTTACTTAAAGGAAATGGATAGCAGTAACCCACTCATCTTGGCTAAGAAGGCGGAGAGAGAATAGTTTTTCTCCCTCATAACACTGGAACTCATGGGCATCCATTGAAGCTGAATGTTGGAAGATTCAGGAAGGATAAAATGAAGGACAGCTCTTCTTCATGCAGCTCACAGTTAACCTATGGAACTCGCTCCCACAGGAGGCAATGATTGGACACATTCAGGGAGGAGGAAAAGGCAATCCATGGCTACTAGACACAATGGCTATGCTCTGATTCCTTACTCAGAAGCAGCAATGCTTCTCAAAACAAGCTGCTGGAAGGGACATCTAGTTGGCAACTGTGAACAGGATGCTGGACTAGATGGGCCACTAGCCTCATCCAAAAGTGTCATCTTATGTTCTGAATACCCAAAAGGGCTAGACAAAGACATTTTGCTGTTGATTAGAAGGTTGGTGCTTTCAACCCACCCAGAGACAGCTGTGGGAAGGATTCCTGTATTGCAGGGGTTGGACTAGATTACTCAAGGGGTCCCTTTGAAATCTACAATTCTATAACCTGTGGCCCTCCAGTTGCTGTTGGGTTTCCAGATTCAATAGCTGGCCAACGGACAGGAGCTGGAGTCCAGGAAGATCTGGAGGGCTACAGGTTAGGTGCTCCTGATTAAGATGCATCCTAAAGAATAAATAATTCCTCTTTTAAAGCCTTCTAAGTTAGTATCCTTCACCACCTCTTGTGGGAAATGAAATATTCCTGGCTTTCCAGGTGATGCTTCTTCAAAATTAATTTAAACTAAGAAAATAGACAATAGATTATAGGGAATCTGGATTATATGGAGGCTGTTTCAGCATTCTGTGCTTACCCTGTGTTCTGACAAGTTGAAGGACATCTGGACAGTGTCTCGGTCTTGGTCATCCATCATCCTCAGGTAGCAATTGTTCTGCTCTGAGGGCTTGTAGCAGACGTAGCCCTGAACAGAAAGAACAAGGTAAGCCTGTTCTGTTTGTTGGCAGGTTGCTTGATCCACTGACTTAAGTGAACATGGTCCTGTCTTCTCTGCCTCCTGTAGCACCAGCCAATGCACTTGTGGGAGCTAATATGTGGCCCGTGAGAGATGCTGGACTCCCAGTCCCAGCATGGCCAGCGGGCAGATGATGGGTGCTGTGACCCAGCATCACCTGAAGGGCTGTGGGTTAGCCACCCCCGCAATACATTCTCATAGTTGTTGTTTTTCCTGAACTTCTCTCAGGCACAGGCTCCGAGAGTTGCTCCAGTGTGTTTCATTTGCAGAGAGAAAGATGCAGAGGTTTCTGATCTGGAAGTCACATCCTTCCTCAACTGCAAGTTTTGACTTCCAATACTGATTTTGTGTGTGTAAATACGTTCATGCTTAGGGGCTCATGGCTGTGTGCAGAGGAAAATGCACTCTGCGCATGCCCCTGAGCATTTTATTCTATCAAAGATTCCTGGGATGAAGCCTGCTCTCTGTGTGTGTGTTCTAGGGGCCTGCATGTCCAACACTGCTCGGAGCGGCTGAAATGTCTGTATAGCTAGACTGAAACCCACACTTGTTCTGGGGGCCTCCTGCACATCCAGAGGAATGCTCATTTCATTGAGCCACTTGAGCAGCAGGAGGGCAAGAGGTGGCTTGCTCTGACATAGTTCATGTTACTATTTCTAACGCCGGCTCCTCAGTGCTCCACCACGCTCCTTTGCTTGCCAGGAAACTGCATCAGCTTCCCCTATATTTATAACCTGTTCATAAAAAAATATATGTGGCACTTGAAGAGGATAAAGGAATGCCACAAATATTGCTTCTTTTACCATCACAAAAATCATGGGAAGCAGACAGGCCATGAGGATTTCCCATTCAAGTGGCTTGGCCAGGAGCATCCGGCAGCTTCACGGCTTAGGTGGGCTTTGCGGCTGCACCTGCAACTTCTCAGCATTGTGCACCCTTCCCCCATCCCCTTCCTCGCAATTTGGAAAGGCAGGAACCACCAGGACACTCACATTCTTGTTGTCAAACAAGACTGACGTTGTTTGGTTACTTGGGGAAGTTATGCAATAAGTAACTGTGTTCTTGGACTTGTTCATGAAAGCCGACTGGTTCATCCGGGACCCTGGTCGGTTCTGGAAGTTTAACCGGACAACCTGCAAAAGAGGCTATGAAGATATGCAGTGTTAAGCCTGGATGGGGGGTGGGGGTGAGGAGAAATTGCCTGGGCTATCGGCTGCAGCAAGATTCTGTGCGCTCCCCTCCCTGGTCCTTTTCTTGGGTGTGTGCGTCTAGAACAGCTAAAAACAGTCATGGCAACAGCCAGAAAGAGGAAGAAGCTCTTCAGCTAAGGAAACAGATGCCTTAATGGAGTGTTTGCAGGGTGGTTTGCAAAATCACAACTGGTGCAAGAAAGGAGACGGCAGGAGTAATTTACTCTTTCTCAAAACAGAAGAACATGTTGCTGATGCAACGCACAGGGCAGATGAAAGAAAATGCTCTCATGTGCAACACATACTTGCTCGTACATAAATCATTGCAAGAATACAGGGAAGGGTATACAGAAAGAGTTTTCCAGTAGTAATAATATAAAGCAATAAACAAATCTAATAAATCAAATCAAGTCCCATTGAGTTCAATGGGACATACTCCCGGGCCAGAGTGCTGAACAGCCTTCCCCCAACTTGGCACCCTCCAGCTGTAAGCAGCTCATGGGAGTTGTAGTCCAAAGCATTGGTGGGGTGGTGGAGTGGGCTGGTTGGTTGCACTGTTAGGAAAGGCTGGTATAGAGGACTGCAACCTTATTTTGCTGGTGACTGATGAACAGTTTCAGCCACTCCTGCAGGCAAAATGGGATGGTGAACAGAGTATTGCGTTCCCAGGGTAAGGGAATCTCCTTACCTTGGGAGATGTTTTTGCGAAGCTGAGAGTTGCTGCCACAGCAATGCAGATAATTCCACAGATTAAAATGACAGAAAGAACAAGCCAAAATGTCCTGGAAGGGCTTTTGGATTCTGCCGGCACGGCTCTCTCCTAAGAGCCAAGATAAGCCCATCAGTCAAACAGAAGCCAACAAGTTGAACATCAAAAGTATTAGTGGGGGAACACCACATACAACCATCATTTGAAGGACTCCAACCCTTTCCTATTCTGCTTAAGAAAATGAAGTACAATAAAATGGCATGACAAAAATGCAAACATGGATGTACTTGATGGACACAGGTGTAGTTAAGCGATATAAGCAGCTTAGGGCTTGCCTACCCAGTTTATATGGTTGTAACCTGCCCCGGAACCTAAGGGCAGGTAATTAATAATAAATTATTATTAATGTTTTGTTGACATGGAAATTAACTCATTCTCATCCCATTGTTGGATGAGTGATCCATGGTTTTCTGAAAGCTGTGGACTATGTAAAGAAAGGGAATATAAGGTATTCAAAATGTTTTTTGTCATGATCCACAGGGATTCCATGGATCGTACATCTTCCTCTTTCCCTTGTTATCTAAGTCTTTATATTATTTTGGTGTTCAAGTTGTTACTCTGCAAAAGCACAGGGATCTCAAGCAGTGTAGTTATCAGTTTTTGGAGACATCTGGCTTGATTTAAAATCTTTAGTGTACAGAACTGAAATTAAGACAGCAATCCTATGCAGGCTTGCTCAAAAACAGGTCCCACTGTGTTCAGAGGAATTTACTCCAAAGTAAAGGATTGCAGTATAAGATATTTAGGCAGGCTTTTAAACTAAAATGTTTAATACTGTACTTTGCCTAAGTAAATGCAAGAGATTCAGAATATTGCCTACACAAAGTATGAAACAGTCTTCCCCAACCTTGTAGCCTTTGATGTTTTGGACCTGCACTGGCTGGGGCTTATAGTCCTATACATCTGGAGGGCAGCTGCCTGACAAAAAGTATTAGTTTAATGTTGATGGTAAGACTTCCTATAACATATATGTTCCCTAAGGTTAATAAAAGATTTCACTAAGTTTGATCATTCTTGCATAGGGAGTACCTTCAGCCTTCAGGAACACCAAGATCTGCATCAATAGTCCTGGGGTAGGAACAGCCAACGTGGTGCCCTTGCGATGTTGTGGGACCACAAATCACACTACCTTAGACTACTGGTATTGCTGGCTGGGGCTGATGGGAATTGGGGGCCCAACATCTCCAGAGCATCACATCAGGTACCCCTGTCCTGGGGCAATGAAAGGATTTGTATCAGAGCATTCTCTCCATTCCCTTTCTCAGCCTGTATCATTCTCTCACTTCTACCCTGATCCCAAGACGCCCAGAGTATTTTGGTGCCCAAGTTGAGAACTCCAGGTGTCCCAATAATGTGGGATGCAATCCATTTGCAAGTTTTCCTGTGTGACTGTGCATCACTCCACTCCTTTAAAAGGAAAAATCCCAAGAGAAACAGATCAGAAACCCATTAAGGGACATTTACTGGTGCCAAGGAGTGGCAGGTGCTTGGTTGTGGGGAAAGAAAAGGCAGCAGGGTACTTACTGGACAGGGGGTGGTGTGGGCCACAGTCTGTTCCTCCATTCTCGATGCCCTCTTTGCTCCTCTTGACTCTGCCTTCTGACAGTATAGAGCTTGTGCATTATCAAATCCCTCGGAATCCGGTTTGAAACCCGAGAACATGCCCCATTTTACTGCCCACCCTGGCACCTTGACTTGGAGAAGGAGCCACGTGGTGGTGAAACGTTAGATGCTCTAAATGGTGGGAGGGAACAGAGGCTGCAGAAAGATGCTGTCCTGGGCACGGTGATGCTTTCACTGTCCTTCCTTGTGAGACAGCTAACACATTCATGGGGAACACAATTGGGGGCTTTGTGTGAGACCTTTGCATTCTGGCAGCCGCCCTTGGTATGGGCCAGACATCTCTCTCATTTGGGGTGGGGGGAGGGAAGGAAGTGAAAGCAAGTAGAGAAGAGTGCCAGCCTGCCCAGAGGTCTGAGACATCTGCTCCTGGAGAGAACCTGCCATTCAGACCTGTCACCTTCCGAACCTCTGCAGCGCACAGAACCATGACTCTCCTGAATTAACATGGTCAGAAACAGGAAAAGGTTACTTGATGTGATTGATTGTCAAATATAAATATATTTTAGTATTGCATATCAAGCAAAGGGACCTTTTTGAGGACTCTGAAGGAAGAGGAAGTAGGAGACAACTTTGCGATTCCAACAATTTGGGAATGTGGATCGTCCCATTTTAAGATGGCAGCGCTGCCCTTGACACCGAGAATGATCAGGCTAGATGTTAAAAAAATCCAAGGGTTTTTTTTTTTGCAGAAGGTGGGAGGGAAAAAAGGTTGTTTCTCTCAAGCCATCCTTGTCTGCAGCTGGTCAGGTTTGAAGATGGGAGTGTGAGAGGAGCTGGCGGGGTACAAATAAATAAATTATTACTATTATTAGCACACATTCAAATGAGGCACTTTCAGGTGCTGGCAGTTTTCAAGTTGCACCACAGCCTCCTGGGAGGAAGCAGGGGAGAATGGCTGATCATCCATGTCAGTAAATGCAAGTAGCGAAGTGGGCACATACCTATGATAGGTGCGAGAACAGGAATAAAGATAAACTAGAAGCTAGAATCCAAAGGCCCATAGAAAGAACCTCTACTTGTAGAGTCAGTGGAGCAGCTCACCAGCACTGGCCCAGTTTACTTTGTTTCACAGTCCAATGAAATGGCCTGAAGCCTTGGCCATTTCCAGAGTGAGCTTGCCCCAAAATCATCTGGGGCAAGGCTATGATGACAGCTTGTCATCATCGTCTTGTGAAGCACCTGCCATCTTTTGCTTCCAAGCTATTTCTTCTGGCAAAAGATCACAGCACTGTCCTGCGGTGTTTGCTTGAGGCCTATTAGAAAAAGGGGTGGGGGCCAGAAGAAAAATGCTTTCATGCCGACATGCTCATTCTCATAATTAACACACACACTCGTGCATTTCATGGCTCAAGGTTAAGGCTGGGCACATTTTCCTCTGGCACCATTTCCCCAGAACACCCATTCTGCTCCTGCTCAGCTGTGGCTAAACAGCCCTTTCATGCCTCTAAATAGCTAAAAGCAAACCAGTAATCAACTTTGCGATATGTAGCCAAATACCGGCTAAGGGTGGTGAATTCTTTAAGGAATGTGCTGGCTGGAACTGATGGAAGTTGTAGCACAAAACATCTGGAGATTTATTTTCACTAAAAATAAGTAAAAACATGCTAAATTAGATCTCTATTGCCTTAGGACACTAATTTTGAATCCAAAAATTTTCAGAAATCCAAAACCTTCAAGGATGATATGAGAGGCAAACACAAGGCTCAGACCTGATGGATAAACCACAATTTGCCATTATTTTTGAGCCTAGTCTATATGTGTAAAGGTACGGATTTCTAAAAAGGGAGATTAAGGCTGCAACTGTAAACAATAAACTTCACTGATAACAGTAGGACTTATTTCTACATAAAGTTATATAGGATTGGTAGTCTCATTTTACCAAAAAACAATTCTCACTAACCTTACATTAGGAACCAGAAATTCAAACTATTAATTTGAAACGAGAAAGAACACACAGCCAATTTAAATAAAAGAAAAATCTTCTTCCCACTGGTGTCTACTGGATATTTATAACATTGCACAATTTAGTTCTCAAGCAGGTCTCTTCCACATTCAGTCATGACGCTACAGACAATTCAAATGAAACCTTATGGAGGTAATTCCAATTACGGTAAAAAAACAGGGTAAAAGGCTTATTTTGCATATTATTTTTGATGAACATGAGTGAGGTTCATAGCATGCAAAATTAAAAGGTGACAACACAAAGAAAAAAGAGAGATTTATTGTTTAATATGATTCAAGAACAGGACTGAATTTCCCTGGATGCTTTTACACAGACTGCTTGGTCTTTCACCAGCACAGTTTGACAACAAGGGAAGAAACAGTGAAAAGAGGTGAAAGGCTCTACTGCATGGCTAGTAAGTCTGAGCAGTTGTTGACAGGTTTCTAAACAACATTTATCATATATGGAACAATTCCTCAATCTCCCCAGATTTGCATAAGCACAAGTCCTAGCAAAAGGACATCATATTATTTTCAAGTCAGTCCAAACAGAAAGAAAGAAAGAGTTTGCATTATCATTGAAGAAGGAGAACAATCTTTAGGCTTACAAATCAGTTCAGCAAGTCTAAGAAGACAAAATCTATTGAGAAACACATTATAAAGGGCACCTTGCTGGGTGTGGGGGGTGTTATTGTGTATCTTTAGCACTTCTAAGTAAGTGTCAATGCTGATCCTATAACATTTATAAATACAAACTATATTTCATGGTGGACAACACAATTATTGCTGCATCAAAAAGTGGCAAGTTCATGCAAGTTTCAAGTGTCTGTGATACAGGAAGCATAATCTGCACACAATATTGTCAGAGATATTTGGGCAATGTTTGGAAAATGAAAGCAAGCAAGCATCATCTGTTGTTTACCCAAAGTGAGTGCTGCTTTCATCCTTACATCTCCATATCAGATTTCTTGAGCTGTTATTACACAATTTGGCATTTAGTTTCCCAAGGACAAAACTACCCAGACACTTCAAGAGTGCATTTCATCATGTTTCCTACAAAACAGCAAAACAAAATGGCTTGAACTCCCATTTTCAGCAGACAACTGGTGCCAAGGTGGATCTGCAAAGGACTTCCAATGTCCTCTGAACAACCCACTATTCAGATTTTAATAGGAAGCACGGGGCAAGTTACTGTAGTTGCTTCATCAGCACTGACTTCAAAATGGCTTGAAAGCAAAATGGCACTTATTTATGCCAGAGGATCCCACAGATGGTACAATTTATGCTTGGGAACATTAACGACTACCACTTGTAGCAAGACCTTCATGTGACTGTGGCATTTTTGTAACTTTGCATGCGCAATTCAACCATAAGGACAATTTGGGAATCCTCAAATTATCCTTACTTAAAATGGTGCTTCATCTTGCAGACTGGGCAGGTATTGCTGTGGTATGTACTGAAGAACACAAGCAAGATATTTTAGAAATCTATTGATATTTCTCCTGAACAATAAATTCTATTTTTGATATATTATAATTCACTTTTAAAATAGATATCTGTTCTTCACATCACTATATATATATTTTTATATTTATATTTATACACACATACACACACCCTTACTATCTTAGAGGAATACATGAAACATGACAGCATCTTTCGTGTTTTGCATATTGAAGCAAGTGCAAATGGCTGTGTGGAAAGGCGTAACAACAAAATTATTGAACACACAAGTGATTTTCTCTTTCCTGGAATCACATCTGAAGCAGGCTGCCTAAAACCAGGACCTGAGTAAGCATCAAAACCAAGCTAAAAGTCAAGTTCTACAGGTCAGAAAAGAGCAATTGCCCTCCTACTGCTCATTTCCCTGAATTTCCCACAGACAAGAATATAGTTTCCACAAAGAACCACAGTGAAAAGTTTTAAGAGAAGCCTGCCCGATCCCTTTAACCCAGCTGAGCAAGACTCTACCCTGATGCCATTAACACTGTGGTTGTTTAAGACATACTTAATGCTTCACAACATCTGAAAGCTAACCACCACAACACACTTCCCTCTTTGTTCCAAAGTGCATTTTAAAGGAATTTGTAAACAGAGACCTTGAATTCTAAGTTACACACTAAAAGTCTCTGAAGTTGCAAGCAGCAATCATGTGCATTACAGTAACCGAGGTAATACTACCAGCCTCAAGCCACTGGGGGTGCAGGGGGTGGGGAGAAGATACATTTTAAAAGCTGGAAAACTTCCCTTTTTTAATCCTGGAGGGTGGGGAGAAGGTCGGCTATGCTATCAACATAGTAATCGGGGACTAGGTTTCTCCGCTCAGGACAGTCACTCTCTAAGTGACCTTTTACTTCTTGTAGGGTGGAGACCCCTGTGAGGGTCAGAAGAGTTGTCAAGCCGCAGTTGTTGCCCATGAGGATGTCTGTGTCCAAGCGGTCGCCGACCATGATTGTGCGAGCAGGATCGATATTGAACTCCTTGCCCACACACTCAAAGATGTAGCGGCTGGGCTTGCCGATGATGAATGCTTCACGCTCTGCTGCCGTCTCCACTGCTTTGACAAGGCAGCCAGTTCCTAAAAAGAGAAGCAAAGCAATGATAAACAAGTGCAAACCCAAAACTCATCTCAGTAGTCTATAAAGCCTGTCAGTGGGAGAAGCCAGCTGTGAGAACCCAGCTATGTTGCACTACTAAAGAAGGCAAACACTGGTCATGCGCTGAGCAATACCCAAGCAGGGAATCATACAGAAAACAGTGTCACTCCCACATTAGCTGAACAATGTAAAGTCCTGTTCCTCAGAAATGTTAATGGCAATTTTTCAGGTCAAATCTGCCAAGCCTCACAAATGATACCACCCACCCCCAGCCCACACATCTATCCTAATCTCTGCACCATTTTAAAGAAGCTGCTGGTACTCCACAACAGCCACTAGTCGGTACATCCCACTGGACAACCCCCACAGCTAAAGACTGACATAGGATGGTCATACCATGGTGTGTGACAAATGCTGAAAAGAGTTGGGAAGAGACCCAATTGAGAGCAAAACAACTGTGAGGCTACCTTTAAGGGGCTGAGGTGCTAGAGCAGAGGGCACTCCCCCCCAAGCAACTATTCACCCAGATAAAATACATTAAACTTTTTTTAATGAAAACATCTGCCCACATATCAGGAAGCAGCTAGTGTGGTGGGCCTAGCAAGGTCCTCCTCATCAGAAAGGCCTCCTCCTGTCTGCACCCAATCAGAACTTTGCCTTCATTTTAGGGTTCCTCCCCCTCTTTCATGTGTGTTCATCCACTGCCAATGGTATCTCTGCTTCTGCTTTTCAAGTCTCAAACTCTTTGTCCAACTCAAACCCCTGGGCCTAATTAGGCCTGGCATGGGTTCCAGATTGGCTCACAAGGCCATTTCCCCCAAACCATGAACACCTACCACACACACTACACCAAATGTGACATCAGGTGAAGGACAGATGGAGTCACAGCTTCCAATACTGTACATAACCCAAAAACTGAATCGGGCACATTCTGCATGCAGGACAAGTGCTCTACTATTAAGCTACAGCCATTTGCCAAGCAACACCTGAAGGGCACTAAGTTGGGAAAGGTTGTTGCAGTGTGCTGCCCACATACCACAAAAGTACTGATCCTGGAAAGCAGTTACCAGTCAATGTAGCTGGTCCTGAACTAGAGAGGCTAATGATCTAAGTATAAGGGAGCATCCTCTGTTCCTAATTACAGCTCCCATCATTCCTCACACTTAGCCATACTAATGTGGGCCAACAGGAGTTGAACAAATGGGCTAGAGGAAGCTTGGGATGAGGGTTAGTCTGAGTGATTTGGGACTGCGAAATCTATCTCAACAGGGTAGTGATGATAAAAATTGGGCTGGATTTAAAAAATTGCTTCCAATACACGGTAAGCTAGAAGGATAACATGTGTTTAAAAACATTAAAAAGCAACATTCCTGCAGGGGAAAGGCAAGAGAGACACTTTGCTTACTCAGCCTGCGTCCCTCTGGGCCAATCACATTCTGCATGCACTCAGATGTATCTAGACACAGGGCACATTCACACAGTACATTTAAAGAGTTCTGGGTGCCATAGATTGTTAAGGGTGCTGAGCATTGCTAGACCACCATTCGCTTCACATAGCTACAACTCCCAGAGCTCCCCTGGAAGAGGGACTGAATGTCAGACTACACTGCGAATTGAGGCAACTAGAGGTCTACTGACAACTCTCGGCACCTTTAAACCACAGCTCCCAGCTTTCTTTAGGAAAAACTATGGCTGTTCAAGTGATATTGTAGCGCTTTAAATGTGAGCGTGTGAACGTGTCTCCAGTCACGTCCTATGCTCGCTCAGCCACCTGTGCCCTTCCGGATGGTCGCGCTCAGCTGGAGCTCAACTGCGGTCTGACGCATCTAAGCGCGCACACATAGACAACAACACGCGTGTACACACCGGGGACGGCGCTCCCTCCCTCGAGCGGCAGACGGTTGTCCCGGTTGGTGCCCACCAGGAGACACCCGTCGCGCATCAGGTAGCGCAGGGCCAGGCAAAGCTTGCCATAGCTGAAGTGCTCGTCGTAGCCCACCAGGACCGCCCGCACAGAAGGATCGAGTGGGGCGCGGGAGCCAAAGTTGGCGGACCCCGGTTCGGGGGCGGGGCCCGCGCCAAGGTGCGCCACGCCCACCGCCTCCAGCTCGGCGCTGAGGGCGGCCCCGCCCAGCACGTAGGCGGCGCCTCCTGCAGGAAGGGCGTGGCTCAAGTAGCGCGCGGCGCAGTAGGCGGAGCCGAAGACCTGCCGCGTCTCGGCCGGCGGGAAGCCCAGGCGCTGTAACTTCTCCACGTAGGCCTGGCGCGTG
Source organism: Lacerta agilis (assembly GCF_009819535.1). Taxonomy (NCBI): domain Eukaryota; kingdom Metazoa; phylum Chordata; class Lepidosauria; order Squamata; family Lacertidae; genus Lacerta; species Lacerta agilis. Next base: position 28,735,817 of record NC_046324.1, on the reverse strand, counting down.
CGCGAAGAGTTATTGGTCACGTAGCATAGCTGCTTCCCGGCGCCCGCCAGGCGGCCCAGCGCCTCCGCCGCCCCAGGAATCGCTGCCTCGCCCCGCCACAACACCCCGTCGCAGTCGAACAGCACCGCCTCCGCGTCCCGTAGCGCCGACCGCGCCGCGGCCGATGATCCCAGCCGTTCGCACCGCTTCGCCATCGCGGACCTGCTGGGATGGACGGACTGAGAGAAACCGGCGCTGCTTTCTTCTCACGACTTCTTCTCGACGTCGATTGGCTGGGAGGCGGTGCGAGCTGGCGCTGATTGGGCGGGGCCGGCTTTTCAGGCTCCGCCTCATCTTGCGCCTTGAGGGAGAGAGTGAGGTGACCGCAGCCTTTAGACCCTTGCCTGAGCCCCGCCCGCCGTAGCTGCTTATTGGCCGAGATGAAGCGAAGCCAGTTTGCTATTGGGTGAGGCGCCGTCTCCTGGCTTCGTTTGCTCGGGCTTCGTCCGCAATTGCGAGGTTCCCATTGGCCTAGCCGAAATAGAGTCTTTCCGCCCTTGCTCCTCATTGGCTGCGGCGCCGTGGTGGCCCTGCCCACTTCAGGTGAGCTGAGGAGAGGAAACCCCCAACTTCACCTCAATTGGCAAAAGTTTGGGCTGTGCGGCGCCGCCCTGTGGCTGCGCCGGGCTCGTTGTTATGACGACACGGCCGTAAAGCCGCCATCTTGATGGTTGCGGCGCCTTGCGACATGGAGGCCGCGATGGCAACGAGCGCTGGGCCGGCGGGGCTTACGGCAGTTGGGCCACGGGGACAGGAGTGTGCGGCTGAAGCGGTCTCCGGCGCGGACCAGGGGCCCGCCGCCTTCCTCGGTCTCCCGGCGCCTTTCGGTGAAGAAGGTACCGGCTCGGCAGGCAGGCAGGGATGGGGGAGGGGGAGGGGAAGGGTCTCTCTCTGTAAACTAATGTCCCTCCCGAGGAGGAAGGGGTGCCCGTGGTCCCCTCAGTTCTTTGCGCAGCCCGCTCTTGGGCTTGTCGATGCAGCAGCTCGTTATGCCACCGAATAAAGGCGAAGGTCCAAAACGATGCGAGAGTTGAGGCCTCTCTTTTCTGAGAATTACGGTGTCGCGCCTGCGCTGCTCCTGCTTTGGAGCGAGGAATGGCAAGCGTGGGACTAACTTGCAAGCAAAAAAGTTGGTTGAGCCTCGGGAAAAGGGTGCCACGCAGCCCCCCTCGGGTTCCTTGCTTCCAGCCTCTACAACTCTCAGAACTACTACTCTCATGAGCCTCAGTCAACGTGGCCATGCTTAGGGTTGATGGGAGTTGTAGTCCAAGACATCTGGAGGGTGGCAGGTCTGTGAAAGCTGCAGTGAGGTATCAGAGTCTATGTCCCCGAAGTTTCACTTCTTTTTAATCTAGCCCAACACCTGTTATTTTAAACAGCAGCCTGGATGAGAATGATCAGGAACACTGCTTCTTCTAATGTGCCTAAGTCAGAAAAGAAACATGACAGGCTTGTTTCTTAGCCAGAGTTGCTCAGTTGTAAAATAGCTCCTGCCTACATCTTTTCTCTGAGAAAGCATGCATTTCATGGTCACATGCAAGAGAGGACAGTGGAAGTGCTGGGAATGGGGATTTCGGCAGTGTAACTTGTTGTGCAAGCTGCTGTATTGAAATTATCTTCTACACAGCTTTTTAGGGTGCAGGAGCTCTGCCCCTTTTTGCACTTGACCCTTATTAAGCATTGCAAAATCATGTTCAAATCTTAATCAATGTTAAATTCTTCTCAGCTTGTGTTTTCACATTTACTGGATGCTTTTATGTCAGGGTGTGTCCTCAAGCTATCCTATCAGTGCTTAGGTAACAATTTATACAACTTCCTTCCAATCATATAATGACCAATATATGCTAGAAACCAGCTGGTCTGAACACTTTGTCTTTAAATAGTCTTGTTATTCCATCTGAAGATGGTGACAGTTTTCTTATCCTTTGAATTTTAGATGAAGATGACAGGCACAAGTGTGGTCGGTGCCAGTCTGAGTTCACTTCTTTGGAAGAATTTGTACAGCACAAATTACAAAAGCTTTGCCAGAGGCAGCAAGATACTGCAGCAGTAACAACCCCGGCAAGTTTCCTGAGGCAGGATGTGGGGAAGGTTATGGCTGGATTCTCTTCTAGCCCTGAGACTGCTTGCTAGGAAAACTTTTCTCATTGAAGGCAGTGGGTGGGGGAAAGCATGACAATATTGCTCTAGTACAGGGGTCAGCAACTTTTTACAGCCATGGGCCGGTCCACCGTCCCTCAGACCATGTGGTGGGCTGGACTATATTTTGAAAAAATAAAATAAATGAACAAATTCCTATGCCCCACAGATAATCCAGGGATGCATTTTAAATAAAAGGACACATTTTACTTATGTAAAAACACTGATTCCTGGACTGTCCACGGGCCGGATTGAGAAGGTGATTGGGCTGCATACGGCCCACGGGCCTTAGGTTGCCTACCCCTGCTCTAGTAGTTTTGGGTAATTACTGGATGGGTTTGAGTGGCAGGGTAAGTGGCCAGTGGGTCTAATCTGGCCAGTGGGTCTAATTGGGCCTGGCATGGGTCGTAGTTTGACTTGTGAGGCCATTTCCCCCAAAGCACACCTCCACACCTGATGTCAGGTTTTAAGGCATCTATGAACATGATTCCAAAGGAACCGCTGAACCTCAAAAGGAGCTCCCAGGTGTTCCTTTGCAAGCAGCACTTGATTGGTGTAGACAACAAACCTCTTAAGTGTTTGGCTGCACTAGGGAATTTCCCCATCACTTTGGGGAAGTGTGAATAAAGTGTGAGCAGAGAAATATATTTAATTTTGCATCTCTCACTGTTTGGTTATAACTCTTGCAATACGCATTCTCTTACTAAAACTCAGTTTGCTGCACAGGTCATTTCATCTGTTGAAGAGCCTATAACTGTAGCTCATATAGTTGTTGAAGCTTCTCCAATAACAGAAGAAATCAGCAACACATCTGCAATACTAGGTAGGTTCACCAAACTTTCTGAGGTATTTTGAGTGTGTCAATAAACTTGTAGAAAGTACATAAAGGTTAATCAAACAGTATAAGCTTGAATTCCATAATACTTTGACAAACCCTCCTAATAAAAGTTCCTAAGTAACCTTTTCATTCACATCTTGTCATGGGGATAGGTAGCTGGTGAAAGAACAGCAAACAGATTGTAGGAGTAAACAATTCTCACAACAGAGGAAAATGCAGTGTTGTTGCTCAGGGACCAAAGCTGTTTAACTCTAATAATTAACCTGGGGTTTGATGAAGTAGCAAAGTTTTCAGATGAAACCAAATTATGCAGGATGGTGAAAATCCAAGCAGACAATGAGAAATGTGATAGGCTCTCCAAACCAGGTGAACAGGCAGCAGAACAGCAAATAAGGTTCAATGTAAGATGAGTGCAAACTGAGGCACATAAGTTAGGAGAATAACAAAGAGAACCCCAAGTTCTGGGTGCAATGAACTGGCTGTCCAGGAAAGAGAATTTGAGGTTGTGAGGAATAACTTAGTAAAACTATCAAATGCGCTTGCAGTGAAAAAGTGAAAAAATTATGCAAGACAGTATTATGACAAGGATCAAAATGGTCATTGTCATAAGACCTTTATGCAGACTTTGATAGTTTGTATGGTTTGATAGTATCTGGTTTACTGTGTGGTGTTCTGGTTGCAGGTAGTGGGCACATCAAAGAAGTCATTGTAGCCGGAGACCATGTATTTGAAAGCCCAAATGGCCACATTGATGGTGACACTGGAGAGGGGCAGGACAGTCCTGGAGGCCCAGAAGAAGGGGCCTCCATGCAGCTCATCAAAGTTAAGCTGCTGGTCAATAAAGAAGGCCGATACGTCTGTGAACTGTGCCACAAGACATTCAAAACGGTATGTTTGAAGTTTGTACCAGATTGTATAAGGTAGTGTTGGACAAATGAGAAAATACTGTAGATATTTGCATTTATTTATTTATAGATTAATTTATTCATAGCAATTGGGTGGCTTGCAATAGACAAATAAAACACTCGAATCCGAATACAGGCAAAATGTTGCCAAACCTTCAAAATCGAAACCAGATTTTAACTTTTATGTATTCTCCATCATTTTTGCCTATACAGTTGTACCTCGGAAGTCGAACGCCTTGCGAGTTGAATGTTTTGGCTCCCAAATGGCGCAAACCTGGAAGTGATTGTTCTGGTTTGTGAACGTTCTTTGGAACCTGAACATCCATCGCGGGTTCGGAAGCTGCACCTTGTTTTGGAAGTCGAACGGACTTCCAGAACGGATTCCGTTCGACTTCCGAGGTACGACTGTATGCTTGTTTTTGTGTGTGAATATATGTGTGTGCTTGTGTAGCTATAGCTTGAAATTCTCCATTGGTTAAAACAGGTGATCTGTGTGCCTGGCAGCATCACCACTAGTTCCTTTCTCCTTGCTCCAGGCCAGCATCCTCAAAGCTCACATGATCACTCACAGCAGCAGGAAGGATTATGAGTGTAAGATATGTGGGACATCTTTCAGGACCAAGGGCTCGCTGATCAGACACCATCGTCGTCATACAGGTGAGAGGACAGATTGGTTTGTTACAAAATCCATGATGGTGCTACGTGTATAGAAAACCCCTCAGTGTTTGGTGGTGTATAATGATTGAGTCAGAACGGACAACCCCCCTCTGCTGGCGACAATGGAATGCACGAGAGCCATGCACTAAGGCTCCAGTTTGCTAGCACTGCCAAAAGGATGTTACTGTTGGATGCTATGAAAGGAACATCCCATTGGGATCCAGTCACGTCATCCCCATCTGCTTCCTTTTCTGAGAGAAGCAGAAGAGGGAAAATTCTTAGCTGGAGTCCATGGGCCATTTTCTTCCATGTCATAACTCTTGTCTTTTACTTCTCAACCTGTTAAGATGAGCGTCCTTACAAGTGCAAGAAATGTGGGAAAAGCTTCCGAGAGTCAGGAGCCTTGACCCGGCACCTGAAATCCTTGACTCCTTGTACTGAGAAAACCCGCTTTAATATGAACAAGGAAATAGTTGTGAGCAAAGAGGATTTAGCAGCAGGTCAGTGAAAAGACCAGCAGCTTGCCCTGCTGTTTGTACAGTTTTGTTGTCTTTCATTGAAAGTATTCTCTCTTGGTCCAAAGCAAGATGCAGCTCATGTTTGTGGCAGATCTAGAAGGCAGTCAAGTAAGGTGGGGCATTTCTGACCTTACGTGAGGGGTGTCACTCTGTGACTTTGCCTCTGTTTTCTGAGAGGCCTTTTCTTGTAGCGTAGCATGGTGGCTAAGCAGCCAGGCTCTGAATACAGAAATCCAAGTCTTGCCTCTAGGAGACCTTAGGCATGCCACAACCCACAACATGCCTACTTTAAATAGTTGCTTGTAAACAAGATGCTTGTTTCAAGTACTTTGACAATTAGAAAGCATCATGTGAATGCAGAAATATTGCAAACAGAGAGGAAATTGCTTTGGATACTGGGGGAAGAGTGGGAAGTTGTATTTGGGAACTAGGCTGCTCGCTGAGACTCTTGTTTGCTGTTATTCTTGAAGGGTCAAATGACTCCAGTGTAGAGGCTGTTCCCTCGCTAGCAGCTCAGTCTGTGGAGTCCCCTCCTGTGATTCATTTAGTGACGGATGCAAAAGGGAATGTCCTTCATGAAGTCCACGTCCAGGTGCAGGAGCTCCCAATCACAGAGGAGAAATTGTTGGGCCAAGAGGTTAGTGCCACCCATGTTGAGGGGAATGTTGGCATTTGGCTTAGACAAGACACACACACTGATTTCCAGCTGTGGGTTTGGCATGATGAGACAACATGCCTGACCAGTCTCAAGGGGCTAGGTGGAAAGAAAATTCTAAAGATGTCTTGCTTTGAAATCTTGGAGGTGATAAGTTTACCTGGAGAATTTCAAGCCCAGCACAAGGCATCAAAACTCAAGGCTCATCTGCAAGAAAGCAAGCAGTTCTAAATAATGTCCGCCTCTTTATAAAATTGAGAACTTGTGGTGCACTCTGCACAGGCATCTGAGATCAGTTTGCTAACAGAGTTCAGTTTTTCTGTTTAAGAGAGTGGGTCTCAAATTGTAAGATGGGCCACTACTGAGTGTGTATAAGTGTAAAATTGCAGAGGGTAAAAAGATACTGTAGCGAGCAGGTCCAATGGTAGGGGTTTAATGTCGCTTCCTCAAAAATGGCTATTCTAACTAAATTGCAGAGAGGCAAGGAACATCTAGGAGTTCTGCTTGCAGCAGAATTGGATTTAGGCTGAAATCTGGCATTTTCTAGTCCCCTAACACCAATACTAGGTTAAATCCCAATCTAAACCTTGCATATGACATTCTCGGGGAATGATTTGCATTTTCTGATGGGTTGTGGGGCCTGGGAAAAGAGATGCCAGTGGTTTCCTGCGTTCAAAAGGCTGAGGAATCCTGGCTTAAGAGAGAGCTTTTAGCAACTTCTGGGGCTAACACAGCTGGTCTCTACTTTGCAGTTAACTGCCCTGCATCTGTCTCTGGTTTTCTTTAGCCTTCAAATCCTGAGGATCTGCCCCCTGAGGGAGATGACAATGAGAACTTGCTGAGGGAAGCCATGAGGAATTCTGGGATTGTGATAGAACAGGTGTCCATGGAGGAGGCGACCAAATCAGATGAAGCCAATGAGGTGACTGTTGCAGAAGAATCAAAGAATGAAGAGGTGGAGATGCCTGAGAAGCTGTGTGGGGAGCAGTATGTGAAGACCGAGCAAGCAGAAAATGTAAGTTTGTCAGGGTAGCTGCTTTTTCTGTATTTCAGTTAACTCACCTCTCCTGAAGTCAGGTTTGGCTGATGCATGACAACAGGTCTTGGTGGTGTGCAGCTGTATACGATTTAACACATGACCTGGGCCCTCCTTTGCTGCCTTCAGTGCTGCTTTAAACAATGGCATATGCTGCCTTTCAAATTGGATATCCCGATTCAAGCTTTTGCAAAGTCAAGTACTTATGCTGCCCCCCTCTGTCTCATAGCCAGATGCAGATGCGACTGATGGGGGCCAGGTGTGCCCTTACTGCAGTGAAATCTTCCGGGAACACAGCTCCCTTGACCTGCACATCAGCAGACATTTCGGTAAGGGGACATCTTGTTGTGTCTTGTAAAGGTATCCATGGACAAATTGCTTCCTTGGACAATCACAAAGTTTTGTCAGGCTGCAGCTGGGTGGCTTTCCAAGGCATGTAAATAATTTATTTTCTCTGTTAGATTGCTGCACATTGCTGCACGATACCATAAAACTGTAAAAATAGTTTAAATGCCTTAGAATTAACCTTACTAATTTTGAATTGCTGAGAAATTATTTACTCAGTAGCAAAAATGGTAGATGTCTCGGGCTTGCTCATTTATTTAGCTGAGTATTGCAGATACTGTACTGGCTTTAAATTTAGCTTAAGGTTGAGCAAAGGTCAACCCTGAGATCTCTGGCTAAATCAGCCTCATGCCTGAGGCATCTGTTGCTGTGAAGAGAAAATTTATGGGCAGTTCCTCTGCAGCTATGAAGGCAGTTTATTCTTTGATATCCTACCGCCTTGTATTTTCAAATGTCAAAAATACTGGACATTCCACCTGCTCCAATCCTCTTTTTTGTGAAAATTCCCACCTCTTGCCCAGATTACAAACCTTTCCCATGTGAAGAGTGTGGCAAAGGATTCACCAAGGGCTACTTGCTGAAAAAACACCAGGAAGTGCATGTGAACGAGCGGCGGTTCCGTTGTGGGGATTGCGGCAAGCTGTACAAAACAATTGCGCATGTGAAGGGACACAGGAGGGTTCACTCCGATGAGCGGCCATATCCTTGCCCCAAATGTGGCAAGAGATACAAGACAAAGGTAGGAGCCCCGCATCTTTTGGAACTTGTTGTTTGATGGGATCCTGGTTAAGCCCCAGGGCCACATTCCCTTTTAGGTGACTTTTGGAGGGCCATGTGCCAGTAGGGAAAAATGGGCAGAGCAATTTTACCTTGGCATTAGCACTCAAAGTGACTGGGGGACTTGAGAGGAGCATTGCTTTCTATTTTGCCCAAAGGGCACTAGTGGTGCTTCTCTATAGTTTTCCAAGTTTCCCGAAAGTGCTCAAATGAACATTTCTGAGCACTGCTGAAGGATTCTGCTGGGCTTTGTGCCAAAAGTTGGGTGGCTTATTTTTCTTTGGCAGCAAGTCTGCCTCCAGTGCCTTGGAGTCACCTGTCCTTTATTTTAAAAAACTGCTCCTAGCAGACAAGAAGCTTTGTGAAGTGCTCAAAGTGAAGCAGGTGATTTATTTTTTTATTTTTTAAATTTTACTATAATGCTTCTGTCTGCTCAGGAGGTCCAGTGTAGGAAGTTTGCTGCATTTGTCTATGTTCACTCGTGACTTCTATGCTCCCCTCTCCTGCAGAATGCCCAGCAGGTGCATTTTCGGACACACCTGGATGACAAACCATACATCTGCCAGTTCTGCAGTCAGGGATTTCGGGAAAAGGGTTCCCTGGTGCGCCACATCCGCCACCACACAGGGGAGAAGCCCTTCAAATGTTACAAATGTGGCCGTGGTTTTGCAGAGCATGGCACCCTCAACAGGCACCTGAGGACCAAAGGTAAGGGAGCTGGCTCTTTTCATGTAAAATGCAAGCTGGAGCCAAGGGCAACATGTGCTAGCTTCTAGAATAGAAGCTTTGTGGCAACCCCATCCCCCGCCATCTCTGTAGAGTGCTATAACATTTAGAGGCCAAGAGGTTGAGAGGTGAGTGCAGAATCTTCCTGGCGAAGTTTCTAGAGGTCAGAATATTGGTTGATCTTTTGATCTATGGTGGTGGGGAGAACTGGATTTCTTGTAGTGGCTAAGTACTTGTTTAAAAGCATATTATATAATAGTTTGTTGCTCCCTGAACAAATAATCCAGAGTAAGGAAACATGCTATATTTGCAAACAGTGGGGCCAATAATTTGGCATTCCTTGGCACAGAGGGTTCCCCCCCCCCTAAAGAAACAGAGAATGTTTTGATAAGTGACTTGAGCATGTCAGGATTGAACATGGATCCAGAAATTATTTTAATTTGACAAGAGTTACCGGTACCTTATCCTTCACCTAGGTGGCTGTCTGCTTGCCTTGAAAGAAGCTGAAGAAGAAGCAGTACAGGAGGAAGGTCAGTCTGCTGACAATTTGGCTGCAACAGTCATTTCTGAAGATCCTCCTACAGTCCTCGTGGAGTTCTCTTCGGTGGTGGCAGATACGCAAGAGTACATAATTGAGGTAGCTGTGCAGCACTGAGGGAGAATCTCTTGTAGAAAACTAAGTTTTCCTACACTGCAGGGTTGGTGGGTGGTTTTCAGTTGTGGTTTATCCACGGGCAGTGAGAGCCAGACTGTAATCTGTCAAGTGCTTCTGAATAGAATAGACCAAGCTTTAGCAGCCTGGTTCATTCTATTTTTGGACCATTTTCATGAACACCAGCATCCTATGGCTGTGCTGGCTGAGCCTGAGAGGCATAGCAGAAGGTATGTGGTGGATTGTGTCTGGAGCAAAGAGCATTCCTGAGGACATTACGTGCATGTGATTGCACTGCAAAGTTAAGTTCCTGATTTACAGGAAATCTATGTTCTCTCTCTTTTAGACAGCTACCGAAGAGCTGGAAACCACGGAAGCTGCTGAAATCATAGAAGGGACAAGGCATGAGGTAGGTTGGCTCTCCCTGAAGAGGCTCCTTACAATTCTTGCTACTAAAATCTTTAAAGCTTGAAGTGATTAATTCATTGATAAAATTACCAAGAGACATCTTTGTAGCAAGCACACACACAAAAGACCAGGTAGCCTGTTTGTTTAATACCTTCTTGGGTGGGAGAGTGGATCTAGGAAGCTGCTTTCTACCCCAGGTCTGCCCTCCAGGATCTAGGGCAGAAAAAGGTCTTTGCCATCCACCAGGGATTGAATCTGAGGTTTTCTGTATGCAACACAGGTGCTCTGTGTCCACTTCCCCAAGTTCCACAAACCCTTTCAGAGGAGAACCTCCCCAGTTCCTGGCACTGAGAAAGAAAGAAAGCGCTTTGGTCTTAAAGCGACTCTGATCTTAAAGCAAGAGCCATTGCCAAACTCTGTATTTTCTCTTCTCTTCCCAACCCTTTATCTTTGGACTCTTCATACCCCATCTGTTAGTTTGCTGGAGGAGGGAAGAACTTGCTAGTTTGGAGCTGGACTGCATGGCAGATGTGTCCACTTATATATTCCTTTGCACTTTATAGAATAGGTGAAAGGAACAAACATCTATTCATTGTCAAGCAGTTGACATATCCTGTCCCTTAGGGCTTTTTGGCTCCATGGTTTTTGTTTCTTTCTCTCTGGACGTATTTTTAAAAGAGTGGCTGGGCTGGCTAGGAGTTGTATTCTGAAACATTTGGAGGGCACCACATTGGGGAAGTCTGCTGTTCATGAAAATGTACGCCATGCTTGCCATCCTCTTTTGGACTCAAACTACATGTGCAGCGACTCTGGTACAGTGGGTGCAAATCTGCCTTTGAATCATTGGTGTATTTCCTTCTTTCCATGCAGGTGGACAGTCACATCATGAAAGTAGTTCAACAGATCGTCAACCAAGCAAATTCTGGCCATCAGATAATTGTCCAGAATGTCACTGTGGCAGAAAGTTCTGCCTTGACACCCGACGGCACAGATGCAGACACAATTGCCATAGCAACTCCCGAGAGTCTCACGGAGCAGGTTGCCATGACACTGGCTTCAGCCATTGGTGAAGGAGCTGTGTTGGCCACAGAGGGGAGTAGTGAGGCTGAAGAGGCAACGGTAACAATGGTGGCATCCGAAGACATTGAAATAATGGAGCACACAGGGGAGTTTGTGATTGCCACCCAGGAGGAGGAAGTGGAGGTTCAGACTGTTATAGTCTAGACCAGTGGAGAGAGAGCCATATCTACATTCAATCTCTGGAGGCTGCCCCGTGGGTGGTCTTCAGCACTTTGGAAAATGTCACATGGGGCTGGGGCACTCCGGTGGTGCCAAAGGGCTCGATGACTAGTGTCCTCATAGCACTTGTGCTCAGCTGCTGCTTGTTGAAATCAGGCAGTGATGGAGCGAAGCACTTTAATCTTAGCTTAGTGGGGGGAGAGAAAAAAACGGATGGTGGGGATTTGCAGGGAAATTAAACTATGCCATGCAACCTGAGGCCTCCTTTCTGGGGCACCTACTTGCCTTTCATATGTAAGTCCATGTAAGGCATGGAATGCAAGTTACTCATATTGGACGCAAACTTTAAAGAAAAGTTTGAAAATGCTTTACTATACAGGAACACAGGTTATCAATATCCTGCAACTGCTACATAAAGGCCACAATGTACATTTTGTAACCATGTAACATTTAATTGCTTATTGTACAGTTTGTAAATGTTTTTAAAATACATAGTTTTCTACAAAATTCTGATGTAATAAAAAGAGAACTATTATTAGATGAAAGCTGGTTATTTGTTTTTTGTTTTGGTAAAAAGTAGATGTCACTTCTTATCCCACAGATTAAATGTAATCCAACAGGCATTTGTATATATGCCAGACTCTTGAAATGAATGTTAGTTGTGCAAAAGCAGTCAGTAAAGGTAAGGTAAAGGGACCCCTGACCATTAGGTCCAGTCGTGTCCGACTCTGGGGTTGCGGCGCTCATCTCGCTCTATAGGCCAAGGGAGCCGGCGTTTGTCCACAGACAGCCAGCATTACTCTTGAAATGAATGTTAGTTGTGCAAAAGCAGTCAGTAGCCTTAGATTATTCCAGTTAACAAGTTTATAGTTCTCATGTCTGGAAACTAGGGTAGTGCCTAAAGTCTCAAGAAGCAAGTAGGGGCTTAGGGCTCCTAAGCAGAATCATAGAATTGGAAGGGACCATGAGGATCATCTATAGTTCAACCATCTGCTGTGCAGTATTCTAGAGGTTAGTTCCTTGTCCCTCAGTTCAGGGGCGTAGCAAGGGGGAGGCATTGCCCCCCATGACTCCCAAGTTGCTCAGCAGCAGCAGTGGCGTAGCAAGGTAAATTGGTACCCAGGTGCAATTTTTTTTGTTCCCCCCCCCCCCCCAATATGGAGGCAAGGCTCCACCCAGCAGCCTTTTCTATTGGGCTTATTGGCACACTGCACCAGGGCACTGCCCTCTTGGTTTGCCACATTTGGCACCTCCACCTAGAGTCCTAAGCAAAGCCACAGCAAACCCAGAGGCTGAAGGCTTGGGACTCACCACAGACTTGCTAAAGCACTAACCATGCTTACCTTACTGACTCCACCTGGACCTGGGCTACCATCCGCCCACACCCCTTCAAGTCACATCGAGCGCAGACAGCACTGCCCAAGGGCCCTATCCCCGCTTCCCTTTGCCTGCAGTCTGGCATCATCCACCAGCCCAGCCTGAGGGAGCCCCAATTTTTCTGAGTACCCCACATCACCCGTTTTGCGCTCCCCCACAATGCTCTGCGGCACCTCACTTGCATGCAGGAGTTGCCGTGCCTCTGGCCCCAAGCAAGATCCCTTCCATGATTCCCTTCAAACACTTCCTCCACAGAGACGCTCTAGGAATACCCCTTGCTGCTCCAAGGCAACCTGAACGGAAAGGACGTTCAGAAGCACCTAATGTTCCCTTCTGGACTTTGAGGGCAATGCATGGTCCTTTGCCCTAAAAATTCTAATATTCTAATATTTGGAAGGAAACTGGAGTGATGGAATCTTCCCCACCCCCCCCCCAAAAAAATTGACAAAAGGCTCAAGAAAGTGGAGTCTAGGCTTAGGCTGAGTGCACACCATAAAGCACCTAGAAAGAGCAGCACCCAGGAAGCTGTAGTTTGTGAAGGGTGCTGGGAGTTATAATCTTTTCAATAATTTATTTATTTATTTTTTAAAAAAACCTTTTTTAAGCACCTTTCATCATCCTCAAGCACCAGCACCATCCAATAGTCATTTTAACCACCAATCAGAAAGAAGTAGCTCCAAAGCAGTGTTGTGGTGCAGAGACAGAATGAAAATTCTTTGGGAGCAACCAGATTTTTATGTGTCAAACAAAGCACCATGCATTGCCCTAAAAGTCCAGGGAGGGAACATTAGGTCCTTCTGAACGTCCTTTCCATTCAGGTTGCCTTGGAGCAGCAATGGCTATTCCTAGAGCATCTCTGTGAAGGAAGAGTTTGAAGTGTGCCAGTAAACCCAATAGGAAAGGCTGCTGGGTGGAGCCTTGCTTCCACATTGGGAGTGGGGGCTGACAAAAAATTTTTTGCGCCACTGCCTCAGTTGTACTGGTAAGTTGGGGCTTGCTTGCAAGGCTGACTCAACAGTTGAGGTCAGGAGTCATTAACCTTTTGGGGCCAGTAGGCACATTTGGAGATGGCTTCCACTTCCATGAGCATGGGTGGGAGTACCACTATATCCAGTTCTGCCAGCCACTGAAGGACAGGCTGAGACAGTGGAAACAGAAAGTGCGCAGAAAGAGCAAACAGCGTCTCTGAGCATTGTGATGGGAACTAAGACCTTTCACAGGCCCCATAAGAGCCTGTGGCCATAAGAGGTAGGTAGTGGCAGGCACACTGGATGCCCATGGGCACCACATTGACTACACCTGCACTAGATTTATTTTGCGTAGGACTTTTGTGCCGAGATTAAAAATTTAAGATTTGTACAGTCCACTGCTGTCAATGGCAAGTCACCTTCGCTTTTTTTCAGGGCTCATAATTGGCATAAGAATTTCTGTGATGTTACCCCGGATGCCTCTAGAATAAATATTTTTGTAACCCCTCTGCCTGGTGTCGTCCTCTGAGGATGTACATTTATATCTTGCTGACTTGAACCACTCGTTGCTTGTCTGGTTGGTCAGGATCAGATACAGAGTAAAACAAAAATAGGAGCCCAGTACAATTGAAAGGACAACAACAAAGCCCAGCATGAACACAATCCTGGGGAAGGTCAGGAAAAGGTGCTGCAAAGAGAAAAATACCCAGCTGGAGTCAAAATGCACAAAGAATAGCTCAAGCCCCCTGTCCTGGTGGTTCATGTGCCTACTTCTTCCTTCAATGGTAGACAGCTTGTCTATACTGCACTTTGATCAATGTGATCAGCAAGTTAGCATCTTAACTTGAATAATTTGAATTTTTAGCTTTTTTGATAGTAAAAGAAAAACTAAAATTCAAATTACTAAGAAAAATCCAGACTAACTATAGTTCCTCTGATCACCATACAATACACACTTGTTTTTTGCTTTTAATAGCAGTAGCTCTTATATCAAAGACAGACAGACAAAGCCACATCTAAGTAGTGTTGTAAAACAACTATTCTCAAGAAGGTGCATACTATTAGTTTCTTGGGTGGTGTCGCATCTGAACAGTTTCACTATCGCTAGCATTGTTGACTGCACAATGGAATCCCACCCCCATGCACCCCCTATATTTGTTCTGGGGGTCACCCCAAGCCTCAAGCTTTAGGGGGTAGGTGGGGAAAGGAAGTTCCACTGTGCATCCAAAGTGCTTGCAACTAGTGGAACTGTTTAGCTGGATCCCACCCATTGATAATAAAAGCACGTTAATTTAATGTCAGCATCAGAAAGGCATATTTAGTCTCCAAATTAATGATTCTTTTGATTAAATTTCATTCAAGCTTTGAAATCTATTCTCCAGATCAGAAGAAGTGAGAGCCTTTCAGCAAAAGCTTGCACAACAGTAAATCTGTTCCCTTCAAGGGAGTCCACAGCTATATACAGATGAAGGCATCAGAAATTAAGGGATGTATCCAACTAAACCCAACTAAACCCTGCTCAGAGCAGGCCCACTGAAATTACTGGTCCATTAATTTCAACAGGGCTACTCTGAGCAGGATTTAGTTGGGTACAGCCCACATCATTTTGTCAACTTTTACCTGAATAAGGAAGAAGGCATCAATCGGGTGCTCCTGGCCTTGGTCATCTGTGTAATACCCCTGCATCATATTTGACAGAAGGACCACCTGGATGAGGAAAGTGGCTGTTAAGACTGCGATGGAAACAGCCATGGAGGTCAAGGTAAGGAGATAGAGCAGGAAGTATCTGATGTTGAAGGCACCAATGCAATTGTTGACCCAAACACAGTGATGATCAAAACGATGCACGCAGCTGTTGCACACACCTGATCAAAGCCAGAAGAAAGGTCATGATGTTCTGGTTATCAAGAAACCAACCCATAACCTTCCTGAGTTTAAAACATACCAGTTAAAACAAACAAACGAAAAACCAGGCATGAGCTATTAGCATGCTGGGTCGCTTGTAACAGCCCCATTGTTCAAAGGGGAAGGTGGGCAAATGGGTGAAGGGAAAAAAAGCAGCAAACCAAATAAAAGATTTTTGACCCAATTTGACCACACGTGGCAGGTATCCTGGTGCAAAATCTCTTCTGAAGAGGCCTCTAGCAATGCACAGGGTGAGAGCAGAGCAAAAGGCTGATGGGGGAGGGGGTGTTTGACATTTTAAAAAGGCAGGGCCATCAGGCAGGCTGAGCCAGCTGCCTCAGGTGGCAGAATCCAAGGGGTACAACTGTGGCTGTGACAGCTTCTGGGTTGTAGGGGGAATCTCATGAGATCCCTGCGAGATTATGCAGAGGCCTCTGTTAAGCAAGACAGCTGGGGTCTGGGGCAGGTCATGTGAGGCCTCTGCATGATTTTGTGAGGTTCTCACTGGAACCAGAGCCCTCAACTGTGTGACCTCTGTAAGCAGGGGAATAATTCTAATATAAACTCACCACAGTGCTTGGATCGGGCAGGTTTCCTCACTTTGCAAGTGGAGCACTCAACCCCTTTCTCAAACATCACACCGTCATAGGCATAAGCATGGAGAAACAGCACCTGGTTGGATTTAGTTATGGTACCTGGACCGGGAAAGGAAGTAACATATGGTGTCTTGGTGCTAGGATTCTTTCCTGACATCCGATTTCAAAATCCAGCAAATATAATAACAGTCAGCATCCTGTTCTTAATTGTGCCCCAATGGGAAGCCCAAAAGTAGGACCCGAGTGCAAAAGCAGCAACTTCCCCCAGTTGTGCTCTCCGGCAACCGGCATTCAAAGGTATAACAATAGACAAAAAAAAAAAAAAATCCTTTCAGTAGCACCTTAGAGACCATCTAAGTTTGTTCTTGGTATGAGCTTTCGTGTGCATGCACACTTCTTCAGATACACTGAAAAGAAGTCACCAGACCCTTATATATAGTGAGAGAGTGAGGAGGGGTCTTACTCAGAAGGGTGGTGGGAATGGGTGATTGGCTGATGGGTGTGGAAAACCTGCTGACGACTGTTAATGACTGCAATTAGTCTTAAAGGAAAAACAAAATAGGAAATTCTTTCCAGTAGCACCTTAGAGACCAACTGAGTTTGTTCTTGGTATGAGCTTTCGTGTGTATGCACACTTCTTGTATCTGAAGAAGTGTGCATGCACACGAAAGCTCATACCAAGAACAAACTCAGTTGGTCTCTAAGGTGCTACTGGAAAGAATTTCCTATTTTGTTTCGACTATGGCAGACCAACACGGCTACCCACCTGTTAAAGGAAAAAGCAAGGGGTGAGATGGCTAAAGATAGCTTTGTCATGTATAATGAGATAAGAATCCAATGTCTTTGTTCAGACCAGGTCTTAATACAAATAATAAGTCTTAATACAAAGGAATTTCAGAAATAGACTGGAAAGAGAAGTTGCTGAATTGCAACTCATTACCAAACTTAAAACCATGGAGAGACCTGGTCTGAACAAAGACAATGCCCAAAGGGTGACTGACTATGAAGCAAAACTGAAAGGAGGAAATAACTGGAAGACAATGTACACAAGATAAGTGAACTGAACTAAAAGAGCGGTACTGTGAAGGAACTTCCCTGCAAAGGGGGGGGGGGAATTACCTAGTCTGCATGTTCCTGAGAGGTGCTTTCTTTGGCCATCCAAAGATAACTCAGTGGGAAGGAGGTAGCCGTGCATCCTTGGTGTATGTGTGTATAGAGCAGCCTTTGCCAACCTGGTGCCTTGTATGGATTACAATTCCCATCAACCAGCTGTGCTGCCTAGGTGTCCAAAGCATCTGGAGGGCACCAATTGGCAAAAGCTGGCATAAACAGTATGGGTAGGGCACCAGCCAATACTCTAGTCTAGCTGCAGAATCTACCCAAATGAAGCTTTTTGCAAGGTCACAGAACAACTGAAGAAGAATGCTCATTTCTTTGTATTCCCAGGTTTTATGATGGGCTTATTATATTAACTGCAGACAGGCATAGGTTCATTACCCCATCCACTGAAATCAAGGCCATTTATGGGGTACTTCCCTGCTGCCCAAGAGTTACAATTGTAGGGAAAGCAGTCTTACCTGGGTTAGTCTTGGAGCACAGAATGAAGAAACCTATGTTCACAGCCAAGAGTAGGTAAGGGAGGAGGAGGAAGTGACTGCTGAACTCTAGCTCCTGACAATAGCCAAACACTTCCCAGGAATACTCCCCATAAACTAAAGCTTCCAAGAGCAAGTGCAGGACCACAAAAGTACAGTTTCTGCAGCAAAAAGAAAGGAGATGCATAAGGGTAAGCTAGACTCCCACTCGGAAATATATCAGGCTTGTGATATTTTGCACTGGATATTGCAGCCAACGGTGTTTTAGGGGTGAAGAGTAACTGTCCTCAGAGAAATCTAAAAGCCAAATTAAGCTATTGGTCTCCTAACTGGTCCTGTTTTGAAAACTGTAATTAAAGAGATAAAGCTGCCATTCTAAACAGACTTGAGAGTAATCCCCATTAAACACACTTCCAAATAAACATGCACAGGATTGTACAGTAAGACTACTACTTTACCCTTTGTCAACCTTGCTGTTTGTCTTGAGCTGGATGAAATCAGCAAAATTCTGAATGCAGAAACTTTAATCCAACCAGGAAAATGAAGCAAAAATACCTGCATTTGCTAAACTGGAGTAAAAGCAACAGTGAAGTCCTGTAGATCAGGCACCTCCAAACTCGGCCCTCCAGATGTTTTGGGACTACAACTCCCATTATCCCTAGCTAACAGGACCGGTGGTCAGGGATGATGGGAGTTGTAGTCATTTGGAGGGCCGAGTTTGGGGGTGCCTGCAGTAGATACATCACATTACTAAATAATTTGCTCACTCTTATTTGTTTCTGTCTCCCATTATCTTGATATTTCCTTCTTGTGTGTTACTTTCTGTATGTAACCCAAAACATAATCAATAATTTGCATTACCAAGTTTTCTTTTTAATTCGAATATATTTTTGCTGGGATGCCACTCCATTTTCTTGATTAGTGAAGCGGGTGCCATTATGCAGCCAGTTTGGCAACAAAACAGTCACCCAGATAAAAAAAGGTTTCTCCATCTCCAAGGGTTACCCAAGATATACAGAAAAATCATGGCTTAAAGCAGACTTGTCTAACCTGGGGCTCTTCAGATGGTTCCAACTACAACTCCCAGCAGCCCCAATCAGCATGGCCATCAGTGCACAACAGAGAACCAGGAATGCAGAAGACCTGCTGCACTCTTGGAAAGCACAGGGAAGCTATCTTCGGAAGCCGTTCTGCAAAGCTATAGCAATTCAAAGAGTTTTACACTATGACTTTAGGGGTGTAATACTTTGTGTCTTAATGTGGAAGTGAGCCTCCTTAGAAAAGGCAACTGATAGGCACCACAGAAATACACACCTCCTTACCCTTGCCTTTGATATCTGAGATGTATGTTTTTGTGACTCACCCTATTCTCATGTTTGTGGCTTGTTTTAAATTGTTTTAACATTGCACCCTGGAACCTTATAGTAATAAATTGAAATAATAATTTAAAAAGTGACATAAATAAAATGAAAATGTTAGTGCTAACAACCAGACCGGCAAGGAAAAGGCACAAAAGAAGGGGTAGAAGAAGCAGTACCGTTTATGGAAGAGTCCATGAAGCACCCAATGAGCAGCTCCTTGGACTTGGGATGGGACTATGCACAACAGCACCTACATCACAGAAGACAAAGGGGGGGAACTTTTTTTAAAAGGGGGAAATAAAACATCCCCAATCATTGACAGTCTTTTTACATTCTTGGGGTGACAGAGTAAGTGCCACATGGACAGAATCCAACTGTACTTTCTTAACTGATTCTTGATACTGGAATAATTCAGAAACTGTTTATTTGGCATTAAGGTCTAGTTCTCAAACTGGTTTTGAGGGTGAATCACTTCAAATTGCCAGTGGGGTACAGAAGACTAAATCTTCCTCCCATAGAAAAGAAAACTCACCCGCATATAAAATTAGCTCATAGCAGAAAGGATTGAGCTAGAATTCATCTCCCTAATATTGGCTTTCTATGTGTAAAGGTTTTTGAAACTGTATGGAGAAGCATCCACTCCCATGAGCTCCTCACCTGCACTACTGAAATGGTACAACCCAGACTCAAATCTACCCCTTTTTCTGTTTTTAGGAAATGGCATAGTTAATTCGTGTGTGTGTGTGTGTATGTATTAAATGTAAATTGTTAAATGTAAAAAAAAGCCAGTCTCTCAAATCATCACAGGTCAATTCTCTTTTACATACAAGTCACGATATCTTTGGCATAGGAAAAATGCTTTCGTTCTATCACAAGACTGGAGAGCCAATGATGGATGGGAACACCTGCTTTTACCTGCAATACGGAAGAACAGGACTGAAACACAGACTGAACATCACCATTTTGTGTAGATGCTCCTCAGGCAGCGTGAAACAGAGATTGGTGGGATGGAAGCTGACCTGTCATCATGCTAGAAACAGTGCTGGCAAATTTTAAGTACCACTTTTATTTCTCTTTGAGCTCCCGGAATATAGGTTGGGGTTCAGTTCTAAAGTGAAGGAGAATTGGCAAGTGGGCACAGCAGTGGGGTGACAAACTGATGGGATCAGCTTTAACATTGCTTACCTGAGTTACGCAGGTGATAAGCCTCGAGGGGATGCTTTGCTTCCTTCCAGAATAGAAACAAACAAGGAGAATGGTCAGCAGAACCAGAAACACATAAAGGAGGAAGAGGCTCAAGAAGTCCATCCTGCCCTACAAAATCCAAAAAGTAGCTGATTAAAGAGGAGCAAATTCCAACAGGGAAAAAGTGCAGGGAACCCCCACAAATACACCACCAAAGAAAGGCTGTATCTAACAGTCCAGGAACAAGCTTTGTGCCTGCTCCCTGCCCACTTGCCTCACCCACTGTGTGCCATGGTTTGGTGCTGATCTCTTGGTTTGCCAATTCATAGCTTCCCATAAAACATGCCAGGATATTGGCCTCTAACCCGGGTGTGTGAGCAGGTGGACCTATTTCTTGGATCAGAATATGAACGTAAGGAAAGCCTGCTGGATCAAGTCAATGGCCCATCCTGTTCTCAACTTCAGCCAAGCAGATATCCCAATGGGAAACCCACAAGCAGGATTCAAGAAAAGAGCATTCTTCCATCCTGTGGTTTCCAGGCACTGGTATTCAGAAGCATTACTGCCTCTAACAGAGGAAGCAGAGCATAGTCATTGTGACTGGTAGCCATCTGTAGCCTTGCCCTCCCTGAATTTGTCTTGATTCATTTTGCCTGTCCTGAATCTCCCAACCTCCACCTTTCTTGGATGTCCCTACTGCGTTCCAGTCTTATGATGAGAGAAGCAGGCAAACTCCCTGCTCACCTTCTCCACACCATCAGGCACCGTTTCACCCTGTTACCCCTCCCAATGTTGTATGTCTTGTTTTAGCGCAGGGCATGGAGAATAGTTGTGCCCAAGTGGCACTATTACAGGTCCCACATAATACTTCTCCCCCGCTGATAAGAACTCAATCTTTTAGAGCAGCAGCACCTAAACTTTTGACTTTGGCTGATTAAAATTCTACAGCCATTGTAGAATATTATATTGTTTTGTGGTTTTTACTTTAACTTTTTATCTGTGTTTTTATCTTGTATTTTTATCTTGTGAACTGTCTTTTGATGAAGGGCAGTATAAAAATCTAATAAATAAATAAATAAATAAACCAACAATAAATACTCTTTGAAACTCTCTGCCTATTAATATCAGATGGGCACCTTCACAGAACTCTTTTCAGAACCTGCTAGATACATTTTTGTTTAGACAAGCCTACTCAGATAGGGTAAAATACAACTTTTCAAAGGTCTCAAATTATGGTTAGTAATTTCTGATGATTTTATGGGGGTTTTTTTGTAAACCGCTTGGAGGTTTGTTCGTTTTCACAATCAAGTTGTGTATAAATTTTACAAAACACTGCATATAAATAACGTCAATTAGCCCACCCAGCATGGCCAACGCTCAGAGATGATGGGACTTGGGAGACTGCAGGCTCCTTGGGGCAGAGCCCGTCTTCCCACATTTGATGCCATTTAAACCCAAGTCCCGCGAGCGGCCCTCCTGAAGGGCAGGCAAAGGGGGCTGTGGGCGGGGGGGGGGGTTCTTTGCTTGGCGGAAGGGGCAGATCCAGCACCAGAACACAGCCCGCCCCGCTCCCGCTCAACCCACCCCCTTTAAGAGCTACATGCAACGGCATTAAAATGGGGAGGACTAGCAGAGCGACCCCCAGCCCCATCCAGTGAAGCAGAGTTGCCGGGGTTGGGGGGGGGGGGAAAGCGCGTTGCCTGGCAACAGCGCCAGAAGCAGGCCGCTTGTTGCTCACGTGACTCCAAGTTAGGGCGCCGCCATGACGGAGCCGGAAGCGGGCGGAGAACGGCGAGTCCTTTCCTAGAGCGCCGGAAGCCTAACGGCGCCACTTAACTGAGGAAGGGCGCGTTACCACGGAAACGCGAGTGCGGCCAGCGATGACGTCTGGGACCACGGAGGGAGGCCAAAACTGCTCCGGATTAAGTGATGTAGGCAGTGTCTGAGTGTCACGCCTCTGTCATGTCCTGCATAACTGCGGTGGGGCGAAGGGGGTTGGTCGGTTCATTTATTTAATAAAATTTATACATTGCTTGATTATTATTAATTTAAAAAACACCTCAAAATGTCTTACAAAAAAGCATAATGAAATTATCAATAAGAATTAACAATAATTTAGCACTTTTGAATACAGTTAAAATAACGCTTCGGATAGTTAAAATAACAATAGACATGATAATTTTATTATTTATACCACAGCCCATCTGGCTGGGTTTCCCCAGCCACTCTGGCCGGTTTACAACATATCTAAAAACATAATAAAAACACCCATCCTTAAAAACTTCCCTAAACAGGGCTGCCTTCAGATGTCTTCTAAAAGTCAGATAGTGGTTTGTATTTCCTTGACATCTGAATGGAGGGTGTTCCACAGGGAGTGCGTTACTACAGAGATTAAAACTCGCATCAACTTTATAAATGGGCTTATCTGAACAATAATGTTTGTAGCAGTCTCCTGCATGATATCAATGGATGCCCACTAGGGTTCTTCCCTCATTGTCACATCCATACCATATGTTCAAAGCACCTTTTATGCACACTGATAATACACAGCTTCCTTCCCAAAGAATCCTGGGGATTGTAGTTTGTTAAGTGTGCTGAGAATTGCATCTCTGTGAGAGGTAAGTTACAGTTCCCAGGATTCTTTGGGTGAAGCCATGCACTTCAAATGTATAGCGTGGGTCTAAGTTGTAGAATAAACCCATGATGCAGTTTATTCACAGCTCAGAAGAACAGAAAAATGTAGTTCCATATGGCTGAGGAAGATTGAAGCTTTCTCCAGTATTCCTGCAGCTCACTGTGGGTAATTGGATCAATCTCTAGCCCTAGGGCTTTCCCAATAAATCCTTTTCTAATGGTGAAGGCTGGATTTAGATCTTGGACTCCCTGACCCTACACAAATAGCTTAATGCTGGCTGCAAATATTTGATTTCTGTTTATGGGACATAATGGAAATCTCTCCAAGGGGTCAAGATGAGGACAGAGACAAAAGTGAATGGGAAAGGCTCTGTAGGAAAGTAGCTCTTTCCATAGCGCCTGTTCACTTGCATTTCAGCTTCCTCATCCTGGTGCCCTCTAAATGTTTTGGACTACAACTCCCATCAGGCCCAACCAGCATGGCACTGAGTTACATGAAGCTGAAGTAGAGGATATGTGGCCATCTGATGGATGTTGTAGTCCAAAATGCTTTGAGGGCACTAGATTGGGGGAGGCTGGCTTGGAGTCTTGGGATTGTTATGTCAAACCTCAGTCATTTGTATACCACCGTTCCAATATCAACTATCCTGACACCTGCTGGAAGTGCACCTCTGCCAGGAATGGAACATCCAATATTGTACACTCTTGCCTTGCATATGACTTTAACTCTCAGAAGATGGAGGAAGGAATAAGACAGGGCTGCCAAACATCTGGAATTTCTTGGACATACCATGGATTCGTCTGTCAAAAATAGTGTCTGGGCAGAATTTTTGAAAAGTGGCAAAAATGTCTGGGAAAATCTGGACATATGGAAGCCCGTATCGGAAGTGTTGATTTTTTGGATCTGCAACCCTGGACAGAGTCATTCATAAGGCCTTGTTGGGTATGGTTAGTCAACTGTCTGTGGGGGTTACCTAAAATTAGCATTCTCCGGCTCATGTTTTACCATCTTGTAAACAAGAATATAAGGGGAGACTTTTTCTAATATAACCTTATTGAGCTTTCCTTTGTTGAAAGAACACCAGCTCTAACAAATGTGTCTCTGAGATTGCCTGTTGTTTCTGCTTAGCTGGAAAGGTTCAAGCCAATCCTGAATTTGTAGCAGCAGCATGCACACATACATAAGTTCATCTCTGGGTTCAGCATCCACCCCATATATGCTCTAAGCTGCTTAAATCTTTCAAGAGCTGGGAAATTCCCTAGTTGCCTCTGTAGCTGCAGAGAAGCTGCCTCTCTCCCAGACGTTTGCACTCCTTCGCTCCCCGCCAAGGTCAGCCTGCTAATGACTGTCCTATTAGGTTACCTTGCCTGGATAGAGTTTGCCATAGAAACTCAGGCGCTTGCCCCACAGGTCTGAAATTGATCCAGAAGCGCTGAAACTGCCGGGATGGTTTAGCTGGGTAACAGGTCCTCATTCTGTGCTACGGGTGCAGGCTAGGCCCTGTGCAAGAGAGGTAAGCTTTGCTTGACATGCATTCATATGGAGGAAGGGAAAAGGGGTCAGGGGGAATCAACACAGAAGACTTCTTAAATTATTGTCAAAGGAGTTCTTGCAAAAGGAAGCAAATGCTTTTGACTAACAACAGCATTTTAAAAATGACAAACCCATCACAGTCTGCAAGCTGCATCTTTTCAGTTGTGTCAGGGTGAAGGATCGGGGGCTATTAGAATAGCCCTGAAAATTAGCACAACACATTTCCGAGGCATTAGCAAGATGCAGCAATTAGGGGCTGAAGCTTTGACACCCAGGGAGAAGTGGAGCAGGCAGGCCCAACCTTCTCTCTCTCTCTCTCTCTCTCTCTCTCTCTCTCTCTCTCACACACACACACACACATACACACACACAGCTGTGCAGAACTGGCACTGTCCACAGGTGCCACATCATACCCATTCCACATTTGTAAGAACGTCTCCTTTTAGTGTGGCAGCACCTACACTTTGGAACTCCCTGCCAATTGATATCAGGCAGGTGCCTTCACTGTACCCTTGCTAAAAAAATGACAAGCCTACCCAGATGTTTAGAAAGTTGATGCAAGTTTTCATCTGTTTTCAGTTTATTGTTATTTTAACTTCTTATTGATAATGTTTTATCTTTTTTGTAATCCATGTTGAGATTCCCCCCCCTCTTTTACAATCTAGTGGTGTATAAATTTTATGAAATAAATAAACATGCATGTAGCTCTGATTGATATGTGCAAAAGTGCAGCAAAAATGGAATCCTTGTGGTGTGGCAGTGTTAGGTGCTTTAAAAATTTGGGGCCTAGAAACAAAATTTACATATGCTAATTAATAGGTGTAGATGCAAATTTTAGAATTTCAGGGCCACATAAG
This sequence comes from Lacerta agilis, assembly GCF_009819535.1. Taxonomy (NCBI): domain Eukaryota; kingdom Metazoa; phylum Chordata; class Lepidosauria; order Squamata; family Lacertidae; genus Lacerta; species Lacerta agilis. The sequence goes on along the minus strand of NC_046324.1, from coordinate 28,710,871 downwards.
GCAATCCAATTAGTGCCCCCCTTCAACTCTCCCTTGACAGATTCTCCAGTTAACTTGCACCCCAAATCAGTTCCTCTTCAATTTACTCACATATTAATTCTCCAGTAGAGCCTGCCCCAAATCACTTCATTTCCCCTCCATTTATCCACTTTCATTGCCCTCCAGTTTTTCTCTAGTTACATGAATTTCTTGCTTCAAATTAATATTCAACCCAGTAACCCAGATCATTGCCCCCTTCCCGCCCAATTCAGTTCCCCACAAACGCATCACCCACTTAGAAGCACACAGAGCACTTAGAAAAAGATTCATGTCCTCTTATTCCAAGTCCATCAAACTCAATATTGCCTGCACAATGACTGGCAACTGCTCTCCAGGGTTTCAGGCAAGGGATGTTCCAAGTCCTACCGGTATCTCTCAACCTGGGAGCTTCTGCATGTAAAGCAGGTGCTGTGGTTTCAGTACTCATGGTTTTGAATAAAGGGCTGGTAGCCTTAGCTAGATGGGCATATGCTGTGGCACAGTTCAAGGCAGCTTCCAGTGTTCCTCTTTGTGATGGCATCTCCCTACCTCCTTCCGAAGCAAACTGTCGCTGTCCTCCTGTCTCAGCCCACGTGAGCCTTGTCTGCTGTTGCATTAGCGTCGACTTCAATTTGCTCACACAACACCCAGACTGGGCCTCTAATCCAGTTTAGCTCTTGACTGGTTCTAATTTCTCTCAGAGGCCTCAGAGGCAACAAGACATGGTCATTGTCTGGGTTTGTCGATCTATCTACCCGCTTGGCTGTAATATTCTCCCCCCCCCCCAAAAAAAGCAGGCAAGTGGGGAGACAATGGAGGGAAGGAGTAGGGCTCAGCTGTGCTGGAGCTCAGTCACATCTTCCTAGCTTGAGGGAAGGGGTGGTAAGAGCTCCAACCCAGGTTGGGTGAACTTCTCAGGTGACTTAGCCTTCCACATTCTCAAGAACGTGGCCTGGTCAGCACTGTGGGCTTGGCAGACTCTTGAACCCAAGCCCTCCATTTTCCGTGGCAAGTGAAGCTTTGGGGTAGGGGAAGCAGCTTCGCAAGCTGAAGAGAACCACAAAACTCCAGACCCCGCGGAGAAATGACGGCAGCCTTCTTTGCAAGACCTCAGCCAGATCCCAATGGCCTGCAATTTCTGTAAGTCTTTACTTAAGACCCGGGAGTGGAGGAACGAGGTGGCTTCTTCAGGCAGCCGTTGCCGGGGTGGGGAGGCAGCAGTGGTCAACCCCGCCGAGCTCCTCAGCCATTTTTCTCTGTGTGTGCTTTGTGTGGCCTTTCCTGAGCTTCACACACCCTGACACAGCTTCCGTGCTGGAGGATGCTGCCCCATTGCCAGGGCCAAAGTAAGGGCCAGTCAGGTGAGTGTACAGGAGGCTGGCTTAGACCGTAGGGCATGTATTTCCAGAAAGGATATATACAGGGACAGTGAGTCTGGTCCCTCCTGCAGAACCTGGACCCTGTGTCTGTGTCTCTGTTGTGCATTTCCATCGTCTGTTAGTAGCCGCTTTAGTTGAGGGGGCTGTGTCTTTCAGCAAGATCAGGTCCACCCACCCAGACTGCACCTGTTCTGGAATTGTTTTTAGACATTTTGTTTAATCCGTTGTGCGTTTGCCTCCCTTGGGGAGGAAAGGTGGGGTATATATATAAACAATGAAAGGGAATATTGTTGTCCAGAATGGGATGTACATAGGAAGCTGCCTTACTCTGAGACCAGTGATCCATCTAGTTTAGTACTGACAGTGCACTGACTGGCAGTAGCTTGCCAGGGTTTGAGGCAGGGGTTTCTCTCCCAGCCGTACTTGGAGATGCCATTGAGGATTGAGTCTGGGACCTTCTGCATGCAAAGCAGCTGTTCTACTCCTGAGTCACAGCTCTTCTTAAAAAAAAAAAAAACAACCAGATCCCTGGTCCATCTAGCTCAGTACTGCCTATACTGACTGGCAGCGGCTCTCCAGGTTTTCAGGCAGGGGTCTCTCCCAGCCCTGCCAGATCCTCCAAGTGTGCCTATTTTCCAGGGACCTCCCTGATGCAGAGAAGCCCAGTTTCTGATTTGATCCCAGAATGTCCCACTTTTCCTTAGGATGTCTCTGTTTTCATTGGAGAAATGTTGGAGGGTATGGCGTTATCTGACCCCTGGGCCATCTGAAGGCAATCCTGTATAGGTTTTTTTTTAAAAAAATGTTTAATGTTTTATTATGTTTTTATATATGTTGGAAGCTGCCCAGAGTGGCTGGGACAACCAAGTAAGATGTGTGGGGTATAAATAGTAAAATTATCATTATGGAATGGGACATCCTTATTTCCATCAGATAAATGTTGGAGGATATGCCCTACCTGGAGCTGCCACCAGGGATTGGACCTGGGACCTTCGGCTTCCAAAGCAGATGCTCTGTCAAGGAGCTACAGCCCCTCCCATAGGTGCCAGAGGTCGTCTCAACTGGGGTCTGATCCCATTTAGGATAAATAAGGAACAGACAGCCAGGCAACTGAACATCTAATTGTATCTGAAGAAGTGTGCATGCACACGAAAGCTCATACCAAGAACAAACTTAGTTGGTCTCTAAGGTGCTACTGGAAAGAATTTTTTATTTTATTTTGTTTTGACTATGGCAGACCAACACGGCTACCCACCTGTAACTGGATCTAATTGTAAGTTGTGAGTTGAATGGCAATGAGGTCCAATGGCAAACTTACTTCATGTCTCTGACAAAGTAGGCTCGAGGCCACAAAAGCTTAGGCCAAAATAAATTAAATCACTAGTCTTTCAGAAGCCATAGAACTTTTGATGTTGTTGGAAGAGACTATCATGTTGCCCTCTCAGGAAAGTTCTCAAAGGAGTGGTTGACCACACAAATGTTGGTATTTGTGTTGGAAATTGTGCATATGGTTGGAAAGAACTTGATTAAGACCACATTCACACCATACATCTGAGAATGTACTATGACGCCTCTTTAAACAGTCATGGCTCCCCACCACAAAGAATTCTGGGAGCTGTAGCTTGTCAAGGGTGCTGAGAGTTGTTAGGAGGCCACATTCCCTTCACAGGGCCACAATTACCAGAGTTTCCTAGGAAGAGGGACTGGACTGTTAAACCACACTGGGAGTGGAAACTGGGGGGGGGGGAGAGGTTAAGGGGTCTCTTAACACTCCTAATAGCACCCTTAACAGATTAGCAGCCTGGGAGCTGTCATTTGTTAAGGGTGCTAATTGTTAGGAGGCTCTTATTCCAATCATGGCGCTGCAGTTACCAGAGGGGTTTATCCGTTAACCCTTCTTCACAGGGAACTCTGTGAGGGGAAAATGGGTCTTCTAACAACTCTCCACTGGCAGATTTATTTATTTTTTTAGGGGAAAGCATGACTGTTTAAAGTGCTGTCCTAGTGCTTTAGATGTCTGGTGGGAATGTGGCCTGAATCAAGGAACCGTTCTTTCCGTCAGGGAACCAGATTCAGCGGCTGACCTTTCCGTGCTCTCCTTTCCCCCAGTCACCGCCATGCCAGCTACCAACGATGGGTGGCCTGAGGAATTTGGGTTCAAGATCAGTGGGAATGGCCCTTGCTACATCTTGGCCGTGGAAGAAGGCAGCAGTGCCCAGCTGGCCGGCCTCCAGCTGGGAGACCAGATCCTGGAGATTGAAGGCCAGCACGTCTCCTCCATGAACGCTGAGGCGCTGGTTGCCCTGGCGAGGCAGTGCGAGAACGTGCCCCCCAGCATTGGGGTGGTCTCGCGCATCCAGCAGGTGGAACTCAAGCCGGGCCAAGGGGGGCGCTTTGGCTTCACTCTGGCATGCGAGGGAGGATGCCCCTTGCAAGTGGGGAGCGTGGATCCTGCCTCGCCAGCCTCCGAATGCGGGGTCAAAGCTGGAGACTACATCCTGGAGATCAACGGGACCCCAGTTAAGCTCTATGAAGAGGCAGCTGTCATGATCCAGGCATGCCAGGGAAAGGGCCTCAGGTTGGGGCTCCTGCGCCTTGGGCGGCAGCAGAGGTGGGCCAGCAGCAGCGTGCGGGAGTTTGTCCAAAGTGCTGACGCCATCCATCAAGAGCGGAGGCAGAAGGCGCAGGAGTTCAGCAAGAAGGTAAGGCCGTCTCTGAAACGGGAGCCTTCGGCAGGATTTGGACTACAACTCCCATCAGCCCCAGCCAGCACCGGACTGAAAGGAATTGTGGTCCAGACCATCTAGAGCAGTGGTTCCCAAAGTGGGTTATACCACCATCCTGGGGGGCAGTGGGATTGCCTATTTGGTTGCTAAGAGGCAAGCGGGCGGAAAGGGGGTTCTGGAGGTGCAAAGGACTATCAGGCTTTGAAAAGCTGGGATCACTGGATCAAGTTTATCGATTTTGCTGAATTAATTCAACTAAATGGCTTTAACTGGATTGTCCATAAATGTGCAATTAATTGTTACTGCCTTAATTTTTATTCTGTTATTATATTCTTTAGTGGGTTGTACAAACTGCTATTTTGAATATTGTTTTTTATAGGGTAGGGGGCACTGGAGGTGAATTTATGGAACCAAGGGGGTAGTGGCCCCAGTTTTTATTTTTGGGAAACCACTGATCTAGAGAGTACAGGTGGGGGAAGAAGTCTCATTTAAAAGCACATCAGATCAGCACATTCTGAAACAATATGAGATCTGGAAAACAGCTATCTGTCAACATATGGCACTTTTCTGAATTTTGTGATGCAGCTCTCCAACCAAAAAATGTCTACATAGATGCATATATTAGGGCTCTTCTTGTGTTCTTTTTTTCAAAACAGAAATGGTGTATAGTATGTACACTCTAACAGGGTCAACAGGAAATAGATGGCAAAGAAATCTTATTTCTCTTTGGAGAATTGCTCTTATTTGTTGTGTTTTAATTGCTGCTGCTCATCACTATGGTGTTTTGTAAATAAATGAAAAAAGTACAGATTGTGACAATTCAATTGGATCTTAAATGTATGCAAAATGAGGGGCAGAGACCTCTCATGGCAGCATTTTTGGGTGACAGCACAACAGCATTGCTGGGGAAGATGTGTTAGTGGGAAAGAGAAGCATTCTCTTTTTTCACCCCCAAGGTGTAGACTAAAAAGTCCGGATGAGCTGTAATTCTGAAATTTCAAACTGCAGTCTCCCTTTGAAATTCTTTTGTTGGGAAATCTTTTAGATCAATGCAGCTGAGTGTCTTGGGAGAGGCAGCTTTTGAATCGGCCGTGGAGTATCATGGGAGATGGAGACGTTCCCTCACTAGCTTTTGAAGGTTGCCCTTTCTAATGTCAGATTTCTGCCTGTTAATTCTTTCACATGGAGACTGTTTGTCCTACGTAGAAGCCAGAAGGATGTTGGTGGCAGATAATGGCATATAACATGTTGGAAGATGAACAAATATATGAACCCTGGATACTGCAGCTGAAGATGCTCTTAGGACATGGAATGATGTTGTCATGTCCTTTTGTGATGTCACAGACCGTCTGTAGCTAACGGCAACAGTTTTCCCTCCCCAGGCCTGACATTGTGGGGGAACCTCACCAGCATCTCACTTATTATTAAAAAAATATTCCCTTCGTGTATGCTGACACCAGGGAGGGGTACATCATATAACTCAGACAGAATAGACATTACACTTGGATGTATTTTGAAGAACACTTACTGGTATTTGGAACTATAAGCTGGCATGCTTTCTAAAGGGACGGGAATGTCTTGAGAAAGCCTTGTCGGCTTCAGCCAGCCTATGGCCTTCTTCCATGTTTTCATGCATGGTCTTGGGAAAAACTCACCAGCATCAGACATCCCTGGGGCAGGAGAAACATGGTGGTGGTGGTGGTGGTGGTGGTGGTGGTGGTGGGGAATGGCTACCATCCAACAGCATCATCCAGGCACCCCCACTGTCTTCAGCCTGAAAACTTAATCTCTAATTTCCGCCTGCCCACTGCCAAAGGTTCCTTCTATTCATGAATATCCACCAGTCACCTTTCACACATCCCATTTACGCACTTATACACACAGTTGTGGGTACACCACAGCAGTGATTCATTTTTGTGTGTGTTTGTTTATGGTTAAAAATATTTATTACAGCCCACCCTTTATGGGTACAGTTACTGAACTGGAGAAGATTGTTCAGTCTGAGGACCACCCTCCTCCATAAGCAACATCTCAGGGGCTGCATGCAAGCAGTGGACAGGGGCAGGGGCATAAATTAGATGCAGCCAGATGCAAAGATGGGTGGAGCAGCAGATGTGGCTCTTTTCTTTGCACGGGAGTCTCCACTTCAGCTGTGCAAAAGTCAAAAGTTTATGCACCCTCCTGCCTCTCCAATCCAGTAAAGCAAGAGGTATCACACAGTTCAGGGACACATTCCAGCTGGGCAAAAACACCTGAGGAGCGTGTGCAGCAAGGCCAACAAGGGGGTGTATCCTGGGGAGAGCCCTGGGGGCCAGAAGGTATTCTGAAGGGCCGCATTTGGCCTGAAGACTGGAAGGCCCCCTTCATCTGATCACAAACTAATGATGTAAAAACTCCAAGGGTCATCTCCAACCTCAGTCACATTCAGAGTAGTCCCACTGAATCAATCATCACTTAAGACCCACTGATTTCAGTGGGTTCTGCTCTGAGTAACAGAAGAGCCATCTAGTGACTGATCAATTAAAACCCAATTTCTCCAATTTAGATTCCTCCTCCCCCCTTGGTTAAGGATGCCTCTGAGTATGAGCAAAGTGCTGTCTTCATTGGGGTAAGCACAAAAAATGCCCTGCTCAGAGAACAGAATCTAATAATACAAAAAGAGATTGTGAAGAGCTCCAAAAGGACCTCTCCAAACTTAGTGAGTGGTAAAATGGCAATGGTAATCCAATATAAACAAGTGTAAAGTGATGCATGCTGGGGCAAAAAATCTTAATTTCATGCTCATGGGGTCTGAACTGGTAGTGACTGGCCAGGAACAAGACCTTTGTGGATAGTTCGATGAAGATGTCAACCTTGTGTGCAGCAGCTGCGAGAAAGGCAAATTCCATGCTAGGAATAACTAGGAAAGAAATTGTAAATAAAACTGCCAATATCATAATGCTGTTACACAAATCTATGGTGCAACTGCATTTGAAATACTGTGCATAGTTTCTTGTCACTTCATCTCAAAAAGGATATTGTGGAGTTGGGAAAGGTTCAGAGAAGGGCAATCAAAATGACTCCCCTATGAAGGAAGTTTCCAGTATTTGGGACTTTTTACTTAGGAAAAAAAAAGATGAGTCAGAGGTGACATGATAAATTATTCTAAAATGATGCATGGCACTAGACCTCATGGACATCCAATGAAACTAAATGTGGGACAGATAAAAGAAAGGACTTCTTCACACAGCACAGAGTTAAACTGTGGAACTCGCTGCCACAGGAGAAAGTGATGACCATCAACTTGGATGACTTCAACAAAGGATTAGACAAATTCATGGGGGTTTAGACTATAGCCTCTATGGACAGAGGGAGCAATGCTTCTGAATCCCAGTTGCTGGAAACTCCAGGAGGGGAGAGTTGCTCTTGTGCTCAGATCTTTGCTGGCTTCCCACTGGTCCATCTGGTTGGCTCCTGTGAGAACAGGATGCAAGACTAGATGGGCCACTGGTCTGATCCAACTGGCTTTTCTTATGCTCTTATATGTTGTCAAAGTGAATATGGGGACAGGATTTGCCTCTGGATTCTGCTGCAAAATCTGGTCCTGTGTTTGTGTTTTTCTCTGATGTATATCCTGTTGTTTATGCTATGGATTTGAGGGCTGTGACTGTGAGCAAGACTGTGACTGCAGCCCAATGCCTATGGGAAAGTTTTGTTGTTGAGAATGGGCAGTAGATTAAGAAGATAGGAAACTGTCTCATATTGGGTCAGACCATTGACCCATGCAGCTTAGTATTGTCTACACTGATTGGCAGCAGCACTCCAGGGTTTCACACTGTTCTACCACTCAGCTCCCTTTTCTGTCTTCCAAAGAATCCTGCTTTCCCCATCATGAGAGATGGAAAGGGATGCAAGGCAGCTTCCTTGAAGAGACCCCTTTCTTGCTGTCGCTGCTCCAGATGTAGTAACCTTGAAATGTCTGGTGCCTCATTAGGACTTCCATCCTGGTCACATGATGGCTCCTTGAAACTGCTGGGTACCTTGTGGTTTCTGGATGTAGGTTACAAAAAAGCCTGTGATAATTGGCTTTGGAGAGCATCAAAGTGGGACGAGCACCAGGGGGATGTGAACAGCTCCCTCTCTTCTGCTTACGCATCTCACTCCAGCTCCCATAACCACGCCGTCATTGCGGATGGATTGTTGCAGGGATGGAAAAACCTATCCTGTTCTGCTGTGGCCCAGGGGAATACAGGGAAAATGGGTGAATAGGACCAGAGACTAGGGCAAGGCAAATCAGGACCTTGGACAGTTCCAGTGAGTCAAGGACCTGGGAGAGCTCCTAGTGAGTCAGGGAAGATGTTGTCTCAGCAAAGGCTTGGAGTCATCTGGTGCCTTCAAAAGGCTATAAAGCCTTGACCTTCCAGCGATTTGGCCTCCCCCCCCACCGGAGTACAGTTTGCAATATGTCAGTGTTATGTAGCTTATTCTGCAGTTGCATGTGGTTGTAGAGCAGGGAGGCTGCAGGAGAATCAGACTCTGAGTATGATGGGAGAGCCACCACATCAGGCACAGGCAAACTTGACCCTCCAGATGTTTTGGGACTACAATTCCCATCATCCCTAACCACTGGTCCTGTTAGCTAGGGATCATGGGAGTTGTAGTCCCAAAACATCTGGAGGGCCGAGTTTGCCTATGCCTGAACCACATCCTCAGGCCAGGGCAGTGTAACGGGCAGTGCTGAGGGCTACTCCTCAAGTGGGGTGACGTGCATTATCTGAACCAGCGTCCTTCTCAAATTAACACTGGGACCTTGAGGACGGGGTCATGACACAACCTACCGCTCTTTTGAAAGCATGCACAAAATGTCTGTAGTAGGTGCAAATGGGGGGGGGGGTACAGCTGTATTTGTACATCACCTTGAAATGCAGTTTAACATGTTAAGAATGAGCCACTGCAAACATGCACTGCGTGTTCTTCCATATTACCCTGTCTTCTGATGAGGGTGAGAGGAGGAGTTCAGAAGCTTTTGCTTTGACTTTCCACCAGCCACAATTTAATGTGTTGCCCAAACCCTAAACTGTGGTTCATGTTAAGTATGGTTTGTTCATATGGCTTGTTTGTTCTGCATATCAATCAGGCTTCTTTAAACAAACCATACTTTCTTTTGCAAATGTCTGCAGGAAATGGAGTGAAGCAAACTTAAGACTAGAGATATTAGAAACCAAAACGGATAGATTTGTCTATTCCTGAACCTGGCTCATTCTTGTCAACCGTAGCTTGGTGTGATGTCCAAACTGGGACCGTGTTTGAAAGTACCAACACAGAGTGTTTGGGGGCAGTTTGGCTTTGCTCAGGCCAGAGTGCGCTGGTGATGAGAGGTGCTTTCCTTCCCTCTGTTCCTCCTTTGCTTCAAGACCCACCCAGATGTGGGCAGGCTTTGGCACAAAGGACAGAGTGCCAGAGGGGCTGGGTGCTTCCTGGCTTCACCTCTGCCCATCTTGCAGAAAAGGGAGAAGGGGAGTCTGAGCTCCCACCCTGCTGTGGATCAGAGCTGAGTGGTCAGATGTAGTTTGCTGATACTTGGTTGCATTTTAACTCTAAATTTGGTAAAGTGCCCTGGCAACTGGTTGTGTGAGGTGTAGGTGCATCTCTCAATTTCAGTTTCTCTTTGTTTCTCATTTTTTCAATCTTGTCTTGTGTTCAGTTCTCCACATTTCCACATCACATATGCATATAATCCTTATGAAAATTCATCAGTATTAAGTGCTGTTTTCTCCTAATATACGCATCTGGGCATGCAACATTGCCCAATATGATGCATTTTTCTGTTATTTTCATTAATGTATGCATTTGTATGCACGTTGTATATGCAGTTTTGCACATGTTACTTGACTGGAGAACTGCATTGCAAAATTCAGAAAAGTATGGCTTTCCAAGGATGGGTGTTTCAGTTTGCATAATGTTTTGGAAATGGTGATTTAGGCAGGTCTGCCTTTGAATGTGACCTGAGTTGAATTTCTCGTTCCTTTCCCATTGAATGTTGGTGTAAAAACCAGATAAGGGATACTTAATAAAACTTGAGCTGGGCTTTGTAGCTGTCACTTTAACTGCCATTTGATCTGCAGCAGCGAGCAGGTTGGGTTCTGTTTCATCTGGAGATTTCTCTCTCTTTCTGGATGGTATTAACAAAATTCTCCTACATAGATTCATTGAAGATAATCAAGGCACATGTAGAAGTATTGCTCATATTCAAATAGGCTGCTGTTCTATGGCTCTGAATGTAGATGATTAGAAACGTTTTATGAAGTTATCTGTGGAGCTCTGTAAGGATGAGTTCACCCTTCTTCTTGGGTTTGCCATAACTAGACTGCCACTAGAGCAGTGTTTTTCAACCTTTTTTGGGCAAAGGCACACTTGTTTCATGAAAAAAATCACGAGGCACACCACCATTAGAAAATGTTAAAAAAATTAACTCTGTGCCTATATTGACTATATATAAAGTAATTCTCTTGAATTTTTCAATTTTTCCCACGGCACACCAGGCAACATCTCGCGGCACACTAGTGTGCCGCGGAACAGTGGTTGAAAAACACTGCACTAGAGGAAGGCAGGGAGGTTTCTTTCCACTCTGGCCAGTGCCGATAGAAAGGAGGTATTTTCCCGCTCTCTGGCAGAGCCAATAGGAAGTGGGATATTGCTGTGCCTACATTTCCCAACCTGCCTTGGAGTCTAAAAAGGGGGAAAGGTGCTATCTTTTCTTAAATTGTTATTCCTTCTACCTAATACTAATACACAGATTTGCTATCACTAAATAACTGAACCCTGTGGGGGCAGAACAGGCTCCGTACCAGGAAAGGTTCCATTTGCTTTCTCAAAGGGACCCAACAAGAGGGATGAGAGAGGTCAGCTTGTGCCTTCTGTTAAAGCAAGAGAAGGGAGTCCTTTTTCAGCCTGAGGGCCACATGCCTCTGTGAGCAAACTTCTGGGCTGGCATTTGCCAATGGTGGGTGGAGCCAGAGGCCACAGTGGGTGGAGCAACCCTTCCTTTTGCACATGCTCATTGCACGTTGTCCCAGCCATGCAAATACCAAAAAAATATCTATCCATCCTCTATTCAGGCGCGCAAAAGACATGACTGTAATTCAGGAGCACATTCTAGCCTCTGATGGGAGTGCAGAACAGGGGAAATGAGGAGTGGAGTTTGGGGAGAGGTCCTGGCCCAGGGAAGGTGATAACAACCTGCAATTAGGAAAGCTGCATAACAACCCGTATCTGAAGAAGTATGCATGCACACGAAAGCTCATACCAAGAGCAAACTCAGTTGGTCTCTAAGGTGCTACTGGAAAGAATTTTTGATTTTGTTTCAACCTGCAATTAGTGCAGACTAAAAAAGGGCACACCTGGTACTGGAGTTGGGATCATGTGGGGTACGCATTGTGGAGTTTTGTTTTTAAAATGCTTTGAGGGTTCTCTGCTGCCCTCCCCTGGTGAGCACCAGAATTTGCCCACCATATTGCAGCCATCACTGGAGCAGACCCTTCACCATGCAGTTGACACAAGTGTGACGTTATAAACCTTTTATTCTCAGCCTGAAAAAACAGATTGGGTGGTCAAATGCACAATATCCCATCTTCCAATAATGGCATCCCATTATTGGAAGATGGGATATTGTGCATTTGACCACCCAATCTGCCTTTCTGCTTTCTCCCCCTTTTTAACTTCGAGCCTCTACAAAAAAGCATTCTAGGCCTGTCATAGTCACCCTGACAGGTTCCGTTTTGTTCATAGAGAATAACACTAGGAATAACGACTCCAGGCACCTAAGATAAGAATGCAGTGGGAAAGGAATTTGCTACCTTGAAAAGTTTGTTGTTTCTAGGTCTGGAGACCTTTTGGAGGTGGTGAGTGGAATGTTTATCTCTCTATTTTTGTCTAAAAAAACACCACAATTTCATTTTTTAAAACAACGACAACAAAGTGGTTTACAATCTCACATAACAAATTTAAATTGCAACCTCCACCATTTCCCACTTTCGCTCTGTCCTTTGTGCAGGTGCAAGAGATCCTGGGTGACCAACCAGAGGTGAAAGAGAAGATGTTCACCATCTTAAAGCAATATGCAGCTGAGAGGAAGGTTGATTACTTGGCTTACGCCCTCCCCATGATCCTCACCAAGGACTCACACCATCTCCTTATAGACAATATCAGGTACTGAGTTTTGGACACCTTTTCTATGCTGTCCTCCCTGCCCTTGTTGATAACCTCCATGCGTCTTAGGCATGTGAGATGAGTGGCACAAAGGTCTCTGAGTGCCCCCAGCACACCTGATTTCTTCAATGGCTATCCCTGATGGCTGTGTTGTACCTCCAGTGTCAGAGGCAGCAATCCTTCTGAATCCCAGATGCTGGAACCTGTTTGCTTTTTGTGCTTGGGTATTGCTTGGGAACTTTTCATAGGCATCTGGTTGGGCCCTGTGAGAAAAGGATGCTGGACTTGATGGTTTTCCTTTGGTTTGATCCAGCTGCAGGGCTCATCTTACCTTCCTGCTGGCCTGCTTTGCCTCTATTATCCTCTTCCATCTCTTCCTGCATGCCAGGATGGGTGAATCTGCCAATTTCAGGTTCTCTCAGTTGCTCTGTTTTCCAGTTTTCAGCTCAGTCTGCCACTTTCTTGGACCAGCTTACAAATTTTTTTTAGATAAAGAAATTGCCTCACGGAACTTTGAGGGTGCTTTTCTCCCAAACATACAAATTTCTGTATGGAATTTTGCCTAATGCGTACATCTTTTGCAAGGAATTTCCCCTAACATCACACATATTTGCATTTCCATTTCACCAGTATATATGAATCTTTTGCCCACACATACTTGCCCACAACATTTGGTTGGAGAACTGCATCACTGAATTCACAGCAAATGCAAATGTCAAAAGGATCACTGTATTTCAGTTCACATATTGGGTGCGTTGGCATTAAATGGTGAACCAAACCAAATTTCTTCCCGATTCCTACCTGCGTACTCTGCATGTACCGGTAAGCACTCCCACCCCTCTCCTTGGGACTGTGGGATGATGGCATTTGGATTGGTTAATTCTATTATTTTTAAAATTGCAATTATTCAGTTAAGCCCAGATAACCTTGCTGGGGGTGGGAAACAAAGAACAGAATGTGGCAGGTTGAGATGCCGTAATATCCAGGATTGTGCTCAAGAGACTGGGAAGAATGTTGGCAAATGGAATCAGGTTTGTCTTAAGCTCAGGCTGTGTAGTTAGTTAGTGTCCCACTTTGCCTAACCCTTTGTGAGTTTTCCCTCCTGGATATTGCAGTTTCTCCTGGTTCCACAGATTACAAGCAGGAGTTGGGAAAACAGGGCCAGATGGAGGCCTGATTGCTTAATGACCAGGAGCTCCCAGGGTCTCTAATCCCTGCTATGAGCCTCACGTGCAGACAGTGCCCCAGTGCAGAATAATCCCCGGGGATACGAGAGGGGAAGACATAGTGCAGGCTGGGAAGGCAACTTCATCTGGGCAACATTCTCCTCTCTATTAGTCTAAGCTAGCAACACTGAAATCTAGAATCCTAGAAGGGAACCAAAGGTCCCACCAACCCCCCTGCAATGCCGCAGCTCAGGAAGCTCTGACAGATGACCATCTAACCTCTGCCTTAAAACCTCCAATGAAGGAGAGTCCACCACCTTCTCAGGGAGTCCATTCCACTGTTGACCAGCTCTTACCATCAGAAAAGTCTTCCTAATGTTTAATTGGAATCTCCTTCTTGGTCATTTGGTTTGGGTTCTATCCGAAATAAATTTTAAATACTCTGAAATAAATTTTATTACGGTCGAAGACCAGCTCTTAAAATAAAATAAAATATAACTACAAAAAGAATACAACGGATCCCTTTGACGGAACAATTTCTGGGAACGATACCTATAAAAACGCTTTAAACAAGATTTAGAGGGAAATTGTTACATGGGTTCTATCCTCTGGAGCATCAGAAAACAAACTTGCTCCATCTTTTCATATTTGAAGGTGACTATCACATCACCTCTCAGTCTTCTCTTCTCCAGGGTAAACGGACCCAACTCCCTCAACTGTAGCTCAATAGCCTTTGTTTCCAGATCCTTGATCATCTTGGCCACCTTCCTCTGCCCATGTCCCAGCTTGTCAACATCCTTCTTAAACTGCGGTGCCCAGAAATGGCCTTAATATTTTCAACTCTAACTGAAAATCTGGCTTCTTTCTAACATCCTCCACCCATCTTGATTTAAAAATAATAATAATTTCTATGTTTCTGGGCATTTTCTAATAAAGTTCATATGCAGGTACTTCATGGGTCAGAGAATCTTGTTGCCTCTCACTGCATGAGAGTGCCGATGCCATCATTTTACCTTCTTTGACACATTATTAATGTCATTTATCTATTTACAATATTTTTCTCTTGCTGTACGTCCTGAAACAACCCCCAGAGCGGCTTACAAAAGTCAACGATAAGACAGTCCCCTGCCCTCATGTGTACAAACTAAAAGACACAACACGAAAGGAAAAATGGATTGGGAGCATGGGGGGGACAGACGGACGGACGGACGGAAAACTGCAATTATCTTTACTATGTTGCTTTTTAAAAAAGTACTGCTTTAAAAGCTTTAGAGCTCTCAAAACTGCCCTATGAGGTGGGCCTCTGTGGCCCCATTACCTATATAGAGAAACTGAGTCAAAAAGAGAGCGAGCAAGAGAGAGAGAGAGAGAATCTTGCTCAAGGTCAGACAGTGAGACCGTGGTGGACACTTTGCTGCTATTGTTCTCACTTGGAACCTTCCAGGGCTGAGCACTGACACCACACGGAGTGGATTCCAGGGTTGGGCTCTGATATCATGCTCAGCTCTGCCACTTGTGCTGTGGGAGTGAGACAACTTTCCTGCTGCTTTTGCTTTGGGGGAGGGAGAGTGCCTTTGTGTGTGTGTGTGTGTGTGTGTGTGTTAATGCATGTGTGGTGTGAGATTGTTAATCATTCCCCATCTCCCTCCATGCGCACCCTTGACTGCAGCCGTAGTCTCCCATGCCCAGCAATGCACCTCTGACATTCCAAGGAGAGACAAGAACCTTCTGTAGCTGCCTGATTGGATCTTCCTTCATTGCTGATTTCCACCACCAAGGGGAGGGGGGGTGGAAGAACTGCTACTCTTCCGGACAGCCTCTTGTGTTCTATACAGTACACTACCCCCCTCTTTTGCAGGAGCGATTGATATCTTCCTTGCATAGCATTTTGCTTGTAGCATCCTCCCTGACTCCCTAGATCCGGCACATGCTAAATCCTCTGGCTGGATCATCAACCCCCCTGCATATGTCCCCCACCACATTCTGCACTGGACCCGTTCCCCCCCTTCCCCTTTAATCATTATTATTTGTTTGCTTATTTATTTGTTTTATTCTTTTTTTCTGGCTCCCATGGATTTCCAACCTATTTATCCAGAATTAAGCTCTATCTGATTTTAATTTGCTGACATTTTCTTTATCCCTTTTGCTGGGGGGGGGGGAGAGGGGCTGAGCACGTGCTTCTCCTGTTTCCACTCTGTGTGTCTCTCCAACCTTCCCCCCCACCCCACAACACTGCCATATGGTTTGCACACTCTGGAAAAGTGCACATTTTTAGTCTCCCGTTCAAGGATGCGAGAGAAGAACGAAAGAATCGGAAGATGAGCTGTCTTGGGTAAGTGGCAAATTGGTCTTTTATTGGACTCACAAGGCTCTCTCTCTCTCTCTCGTGTGTGTGTGTGTGTGTGTGTGTGAGAGAGAGAGAGAGAGAGAGAGAGAGAGAATGCCTTTATGATTTTTTACTCAAACCACTTAATTCTGCAATGAATTGTAGCACACTGCATCTGCAAAGGTTTGCTGGCATCCTCTAGGAGTAAGGAAAAAAGGAAGCAAAGAAAACAATTGGCTTTTGCAAATGTGACCCGGTTAAAGAGGGAGAGGGAGAGAGAGAGAGACAAACTTTTTATTTTAGACTTACAATTCTGCTGCAGTCCGGGTAGACGCATGAGAGTCCTCCCGTCCAAAGCGTTTCATGACAAAAAGGGATTTCCGGGCTCTCGTTACCAGGGAAACGGTGGCCTGGACACCATGGGGTTACTGTCACACACCAAGGTCAGCGGGGGTGACCAGATGTTGTGGCAAGATGGAGCAGTTAGGGTCTGCTGGTGGGTGATCTTGATGATGGAGACCGCTGATGCTCAAAGCTCAAGATGACTTTGGATCGCTGTTAAATCTGCAGGGGGATTGCAGAGAAGCTGGGTGCTACATTTTTTGGGAAAGGGTTCTTTTAAAATAGTGATTCTGGACCCGTGATCCTAAAGCTTCTTGGTCCCCCACTGATGTAAGAATAGGTTCTTTCTGGGTACATGGACTACACTGGCACAGCTCACATAGACCAACAGTCCACCTAGCTTAGTGTTGTCTACACTGACTCGCAGCAGTGGTTCTCCCGGGTTTCAGGCAGGGACTTCCCCCTGCAGCTGTATCTATAGATGCCACTGCAGATTGAACCCTGGGAACTTCTGCATGCAAAGCAGATGCTCTACCACTGATCTAGACACCCAATCCCCTCCGTTATTACAATCTGAAGAGGCAGGGAGTAAAGGAAAAATATTTGAACCAGCTCAGGCTGATATGGGTGGAGAAATTCAGTTCAGCTCAGTTTGCATTGTAGTGTGAACCTTACCTGATTTTCAGTTGTGGAACCAACATGCAGATAGAAACACATCTGTCGGTTGATATTTGGATTGCAAAAGCTGGGTTCTCCCCCCCCCCACCACCACAAAAAATGCATATGAAAATTTATATGTTGGGGGGAAAGTGTGAAGAGAACGTGCCAAAAAATCCACTAAATGAGTTTGCAAAAATGTGCAAATTACATGCAAAATGTATATATTTAGGAGAAACATGTCCTGTAATGTTGATGAATTCTGATGAGGACTTTTAAAAATCACACTCGTGAGGAAAAGTGGCAAGCTAGAAAAATAAGAAACTTAGAAAAACTGAAATGGGCAGATTAGGGTAGAGGTATGCAAGCTTTCAGTCTTCAAAGAAATCTTCACTTGGCAGGGGGTTGGACTGGATGGCCCTTGTGGTCTCTTCCAACTCTATGATTCTATGAATGGAAAGTGAACTCAATAGAGTCAGCTTGGTGGGTTCCAAGCTACTAGAAAAAAATTGCACTTTTTACACTTTTAAGACTAGCTTTGTAAGCAGCCTGCTATCAATTCAGATTTTCCAGCTTTTGCCATTATCAGACCTAGCAAGGCAACTGTTTTCCAGTCACTTGTGAAACTCAGCAGTGCTCTGTGTATACTTGAAAGATTGCTACATTCCCGATGAAGAATTATGTGAAACTCAAATGCTTGCATACTCTTTCACCTACTTTGGCCAGTCCTCTATAAATATAACAGTCTTACCTATTTTGGGTTACCTTTTCAGGGTGAGCATGACAAGCACTGTATGCTGCAAAATCAGTAATTAGTTCACTGAAGTACCTGCATTTTCTTTTTGTTGAGTTTGTCAGACGGCCAAACTGCTTTGCTTATAGTGACAGCATTACGTAGATTTATAGCACGGGGAATGGGCATAGGTCAGTGGTGAAGATTCTGCATTCGAGGATGTTGCTAGGGGCCTAAAAGATTTGGGGCACAGGACCACAGAGGCATATTTGTATGAAATCTGCCCATCCCGGTTCATATGAACAGATGTGGATCTAGAATGCCACAGAAGGCAAATTAACTGATTTCCCCTTCGGAGAAATTCCAAATCAACCCTTTATTTAATTTGCAGCCCAGCCCAGAATACCTCACCCCAAATCCTCTTTGATTCGTATACCCCCATTAATTTCCCAGAAGATCCTGCTGCAAATAGGTCAGTGATGGGGTGCCTGATTTGCCTGTAGAAGGTCCCAGGTTCAATCCCTGATGGCATCTCTAAGTAGGGCTGGGAATGTCCCTTGCCTGAAACTCTGGAGAGCTGCTTCCTGTCAGTGTAGGTAATACTGAGCTAGATGGATCATTGGTTCGGCTTGGTACATGGCAGCCTCTGAGGTTTGCATATCAGTTCAGTTCTCCTCCAAGTCCCACTGTTCATTACCCTCCTAAATCATCTCTAAATTAGGTCATCTTAAATTAATTATTCCCTCAAAGTAATACCTTACCTAGTGACTCAGATCACTCCTGCTGCTCATCCCCCTCCCCCCCAAATTTATTTCCTACCCAGAAACATGTAGGACACAGTAAAAGATTCAGGCCTCTGCTTGATTTGCTCCCCAAAAGTCTTGGGGTTTATCTGTAGCATCTCTGGTTGAGGAAACACCCCCAGTAGCTGATCTGGGAAAGACCTCCCTATCCCCGAGACCCTGAAGAGCTGTAGGCCAGCAGTTTGATTCTGGATGAGGCTGCTTCTTATCTTCATAAAGTATAAGGATCTGAGCTAGCAGTCAGTCTTTATGGGCTGCCATGAATTGAGGGGAAAGGGTCCTGCAGTGCAGGAAAGGGTTGAGCTCTTCTCTGGGTTTGAGGGACTGTGTGGTATATCTCTGCCTGCCATTGCTTTAGATCAGCCTTCACCAACTTTGTGCCTTCCAAGTTGCTGGCAGGGGCTAATGAGAGTTGTACTGTAGTCCAAAACATCTGAAAGGCACCAGGTCAGCCTAAGTTGTACCTCCTGGACTTTCCATTTTGGTTTTTCATTCATTTCATTTCATATATTGCATTTATATCCCACCTTCTTCCTCCAAAGAGCTCAAGCTGGTGTATGTGGTTCCCCCCTCCTCATTTAATCCCCACAACAGCCCTCTGAGGCAGATCATGTCACCCAGTAAGCCTCACGGCCAAGTGGGGATTTGAACCTTGGTCTCCCAGGTCCTAGCCTGACTCTAACCACTGCACCACACTGGACTGCACACACACTATGGACTCAAAAACTGGTCTTCAAACTAATAATCTCAAATGGGTCCTTCTGGTTTGTATCTCCACTGTTTCCTTACCCTTGTTTGACATGGTTGGATGTATAAAATCCAGCTTCTTCTCAGCAGAATTGTGGTTATCATCAACAACAACAACAACAACTCAGGGTACTGACTCCAGCTTCCAAAATTGGCACTGATGTGAAGCAATTCTTTCAGTACCTGGAAAGGTAAATGTCAGTTAAGGGACCAGAAAGAACCCTTGCACTGCAGTTTCACACAACAAACCGCAATGGCTTTGGATTGTGGTTTCAGCATCCAATATATTTTCTTTAAAAAGTTCTTTTTGGCTGCACTTAATTTAAGAGTATCTGTATTCATCTCCCAAGAGACCTTTCATAATGAGTTTTATCTTTAAGCTTCCCTTTTCCAAAAGGCTTTTCAAGTGGATTTTATTGCTTTCACATGTTCCCTTTCTGCAATGCAGTATGATGGAGGCTTTGATTTGCCATTATTACTTTGGTTGCTTTTCCAACAGTGGCTAGCAAGGGCAGCGAGTTGCATGCTTTAGACAGCCTCCTCTTTCGTCGAGCTGCTTTCTTCCCCTCTTGCCCGGAGGTTGCAGGGGAACATGTGTTTCTAGAACTGAGCTGCATTGTGTCTCTGGCAGAGATTAAATCTCTTCCCATCAGGGACACTATACTCCACTACAGAAGAAAATGCTGTAGAGTTTGTTTTAGCAGTAGCTGAAGAACAATCAATTTATTCTCCTTCTTCTGTGCTTGGGTGTTTTGTTTTAGCAGAAACTGCTAAAAATGTGACAGTATTAAAATGTTGCACCCATCAGTGAGGCTTGCTGGATAAATAACCCTAACCCATAAAACAAACGGGATTTGGTTAAGTCTCTCTGCATAGGACTGGCAAGGGGTGATTGTCTCAAGGCCTGAGTCATGACTGGGAACCAGAGCCAGCTCTGCCATTAGGCAGAGGGAGGCAGGTGCCTGGGGAGGCTGATGCTTGGCAGAGCTTTGCTTGCTGTGCAATCCCTGGAGGATGCTGTTGAAGTAAGGATTCGAGGGCCAGTTCACTTCATTTCTGTACATGGGATGTCTGATGGGAGTGGGTGGGGCATTTTGTCCTGCACCTCAGGCAGCAAAAACTATCTCAGACCAATGCGTTTCTTTCCCAGGACTCTTCACTGCTTGCTGGACTGGTGCTAGAGTTCATAGTTGAAGGTAGGAGTTTCAGGACCACGGAGAGCTCAAAGGGAGCCACTTGCTCCAACAAGGGCTGAGAGCAGACTGAGCCCTTTCCAGTCTCTCCCAGGCAATCTGATTCCATGTGGATAGTTTTGCATTCTTACAGGGCCAACCCTCTGGCCTGAAGACAGACACTCCATTCCCAGCCCCTCCCACCACCCACCTGGAGCACTCCCTGCTCAGCTGAACCAGTGAAGTACTGTGGGAGCCATTTGGTTTCTCAGACCTGGGGGGAAGTGCCCTGAGCACCCTGCCTCATGCCCTGTTGGCATGGGAGGATCTTATGGGGACTCCTGTTTGTCAGACTAAGCACACTGAGGCTGTAGTGTCAGTTGCTGGAAACCACAGGAGGGGATAATGCTCTTGTGTTCTGGTCTTCCTTGTGGGCTTCTCATTATGGCAGTGGTTTCCAACCAGTGTGCCGTGGCACCCTGAGGTGCCTTGAATAATGGTCAGGGGTGCCGTAGGCAACACTGGCATCTGTCCCTCTTTACTTCTCTCCCTCCTCTGATGCCCTCTCACATCTCTGACTCACAAAGGCTTGCACAGCTGTTTGTTGCAATACTGACTACAAGCTTCACAGGCGAATAGTGCTTGCCAGGAGCTGAGGCTGCCTTGGCGTAAGCAAGCAAGTGGGCGAAGGAGCCCACCCAACCAGACTGCCAGCCCTTGCTTTTGAGAATGGACAGACAGGTGGGAGCCAAAACAATAAAACAATGAACAGGGTGGTGATACAATTACTACTGCAATCGACACAAGATAATATCACCAAGGCAACTGTCTGTAAACAAACAATAAATGTCCATTAAAATGTCAAAAGTAGCTTTCCTCCCAAAATAGGTTTTATCTTAAACAATTGCAAACACATTAAATAAAAAGTTCACTTGTGATATATCAGTGGTTCAGTGTTCATTTCTTCTTTTTCCAAAATAGATTTTATCTTGAACAATAGCAAACTCGAAACAAAATGAAAAATAAAAAACATTCCTTCCAGTAGCACCTTAGAGACCAACTAAGTTTGTTCTTGGTATGAGCTTTCGTGTGCATGCACACTTCTTCAGATACACTGAAACAGAATTCCAATAGCAAACTCAGTAATAAAGAGTCCACTTTTCTTGGATTCATCAAGAGAGATGATGCTTTTGTCAACCCAGTGCCCTTTAGATGTTTTGGACTCTAGGTTGTGCCTCTGTGATTAGGCTGGCTGAGGCTGATGGGATTTGTAGCACAAAATATTTGGAGGGCACCAGGTTGTGGAAAGCTGCTCTAGCTGCTGCAGAAGACTTGAGCAAGCTAAGGAAGGGCTTTTGCAGTTTTGTCTTTTTTTTTTGTATGTGTGTGTCAGATCATAGGAGCTGCTGTTTGATCCACAGAGCTTCTTTCCTCCATTTGCATCAGCACTGCGGGGAGCCAAAATCTGATCCATTATTTCAAAGTCTGCTAGAATTGGAAAACTGACAGCAAGTCAACCAATGCGATTGACGGGGCTTTGAAGATTGCAAATGTCATCTGAGCCCCCACTTTGGAGTGAGGAGAGTTTGCTCCTGGAGCTTGGGGAGAAGGAGGAGCTTTACACTCCCAACTATCAAAACAAGGCCTGCTCAGTCTCTCCTAAGGAGCACCGCTCTTCCTTTGGAACTCCCCTTCAGGGCCAGCCCAAGAGATTGCCTTACCCTCCATCCCTTTGAGGGCCAACTTTAAAAAGCTGCATCTCTTGGACGCCAGCTCCTCTATTCATCCATCTCCCTAAATTCCGCCTGCACCTGAAGCACCCTGCTCCCCCCTGCTGCATGGTAAGACCGGCCAGCTCTGTGTCTCCTTTGAAGGAATTTTGCATTGGCTTTGGCAAGGAGTGTGCAGTGGCCCACATGCGGCATGTGGCCAGAAGGTCCCCTGGGGACAGTGCCAGCCAGAGAGTGACAAGGTTGAGCCAGAGCAAAAAGCTTGCTGTTTTCGCTTTGCAAAATATCCTTGCATTGCAGGGGGGTGGAATAGATGACCCATAGGGTCCCTTCCAACTCTGGTATCCTATGAAAGCCTGCTTAGAAGAGAGGAGTTGGGAACAGAGGGTTCCTTGCTAGCCATTTGTGCTTTGCCTCTTCAGTGCCATCTCTTCCCATCCCTCTTGGCTGTTCCTCTGGCAGAGTCACCCTTCGGAAGAGGAGGAAGGACAAAAGCCACTTGATCAGTGTGTATTACATTCCCCAAGCAGGGAAGGCAGGACCTTCTCTGGTTACCAAAAGGTGCAATGCAGCAGGTCCCACCCCTCTCCGATGCATCCCAGCCGACTGTGGAGTCCACCAAGCTGTCAGTCTAGCGATAGCACCCCAGGGACTGAGTTTCTGCCTATTAATAGGGAAGGTCACCCAAATACCTGGCAGAGCATTGGAGGCCTCTCTCTTCTCTCCTCCCTCCCCCTCTTCTGGCTTCTTGCCCTGGGCCATGCGAAGCAATGGCAAGCCAGGCAGATGGCAGCAGGGGGTATGCACGGAGGGGATTAATGCAGACAGGAGGTTGCCCTACTAAACCCAGCAGAAAAAAGCTGTAGTGATAGTGTGTGTGTGTGGGGGGGGGAGCATGGAGCTGTCATCTGTTGCGAGCCAAAAACATTTCCCAGAGTTGTCACAACAATATCAAAGGCTACTCCTGGGGAGTGATGTAAGAAGACAACAATTTCCACCCTGTCCTATGTTTTCGTTCCAATGCAGTTCAGTTGCTGCCAAATACCATGTTATTCCTATCACTGCTCGCTACTTAATGGTTAGTTATGTAACTATTTATGCAACTTACATTCATTTCAATGCAAAGGAAACTTCAAAACAGAACAATCAATTTTGCATGAGAGCCGGTGTGGTGTACTGTTTAGAGTGTTGTACTAGGACAGGGGTCGGCAATTTTTTTTAGCCACAGGCCGGTCCACTGTCCCTCAGACCTTGTGGCAGGCCAGAGAAGCAGCACTGGGGGGGGGGAAGCTGGAAGAAGAGGCGGGGGGGGGGCAAGTAGTCCTCCTCCCCACCCCAGTCCCAGCTACTGCGCTTACCTTCCCAGGGGCTGCCGCTGCTGCTGCTGCCACTGCCACCACTGCCGCTACTTCTCGTGGGTAAGCAGAGGGAGTTTGTCTGCTCCGCTCTCTGGCCCACAGGAACATCAGGGTGGCAGCGGCAGGGGGAAGATGAGCAGCGCAAAAGGGCTGGCTCCGGAGAGGGGCTGATTAAAATGGTTCTCAGTCAGCTCAGCCCAGCCCCCTTCCTCCTGTAGGCAGGGCAGGGGGAAGCCAGGAGGAGGGAGGGAGGAGGCTCCGCTGTGGTGTGTGATAGAGAAAAAAAATGGAATGGTGCAGAAAAAGTATGGCGCAGCCTGAACAAACAGAACCCCCACGCCAATCCACGACAATCTGCGGGCCTGATCCAGAAGTCATCTGGCCTGATCCGGCCCCCGGGCCTTAGTTTACCAACCCCTGTACTAGGACCTGGGAGGCCAGGGTTCAAATCCCAACTCAGACATGAAGCTCACTGAGTGACCTTGGGCCAGTCACTCAGCCTGACCTACCTCATAGGGTTGTTGTGGGGATTAAATGATGATGGGGAAGACCTATGTACACCACCTTAAGCTCTTTGGAGAAAAGGTGGGGTATAAATGCAATCAATGCAATGCAATGCTTTGTTTGTAGACTTAAAAAAAGCCACCACCCAAAACAATGTGCGCTAAGACCAATTGTATTCACTTGACCGATTTATGTTCTATCCTCAATGGCATCTCCTGGTAGTGCTGGGCATGTCCCCTGCCTGAAACCTTGGAGAGCCGTTTCCAGTTAAAATAGATAACACTGAGCTTGATAAACCAGTGGTCTGACTCTGGAAGGCAGCTTCTTGTATTCCTTTGGGAAGGCTTGCAGCTCATTGGTAGTGTCTGCTATGCATGCAGAAGGCCTCAGATTCGATGACCACATCTCTGGATAGGACTGTGGAATGTCCCCATCTGAAGCCCACAGGGAGCCTCTGCCAGTTAGTGTAGGCAATACCAGGCTAGATGGACCAATTTGGCCACATTTGCACCATGCATTTAAAGCATTGATATCACTTTAAACAGCCCTGGCTTCCCCCAAAGAATCCTGGGAAGTGTAGCGAAGGGTTCTGAGAATTGTTAGGAGAACCTCACAGGGGAACAGTTCCTAGAGTGATTTAGCAATCAACGCCTCTTCTCGGGGAACTCTGAGAGCCGAAGCTCTGTAAGGGGAATAAGGGCCTTCTAACAACTCTCAGCAAACTCTTTGCAAACTACAGTTCCCAGAATTCTTTGGGGGAGGGGAAGGCATGACTATTCAGAGTGGT
Source organism: Lacerta agilis (assembly GCF_009819535.1). Lineage (NCBI taxonomy): Eukaryota > Metazoa > Chordata > Lepidosauria > Squamata > Lacertidae > Lacerta > Lacerta agilis. The sequence goes on along the minus strand of NC_046324.1, from coordinate 28,686,236 downwards.
ATGATATGGCTTTCAATGAATGGTGTAAGGTGGATTCCTGTGTTTGTGAAGAGCGATGCTGCCTCTACCATGCCATTCTCTGCTCTTAAAAATAATAATAATAATCCCTTTCCCCACTCCAGCCTTCTGATGCTCTCTACACAGTCCTTGGAGCCTTTCCCAGCAGGAGACATGGGCCTCAAGGATCTCAGTATGCATCAGAGATATTGGCAAGATTGGCCGCCATGCCAAGTTCAGCAATTTGTGGCAGCTATAACTGAGTAAATTGGTCCTTAGTTTCAAGCTAACGCAGGCCCCTGAAGCTATGGCATTTCATCCCTCCTCCCACCCCTCCCAATCTGACAGCCTGGCTGGGTTTATACGCTATAAACCGAGAGTAATCCAGTGCGATGTATTTAATCTACCCGGAGATGTGTCTTCCTGTGGAGCTGATAGGTCCAAGGTGCACTTTAGCTGCTTTTGCAATGATAACCCACTCATCCCTCTCCCGTCCACCAGCTCTCACTGAGTTGTCAACAGGTGACCCAGAATGAAGAAAAATGAAGAGCCACACCAGGCAGGAGGTTTTGGGACTGGTAGATGACAGATCAAAGTCTACCAGGAGGGTCTTCTGCACAATCCCTGTTGACATGGATGTGAGTTTCTCTTCGACTCAGCCAATCTATTCGGCTATTTAAACCTCCCCAGCAGCTGAAACAAGTTCGAGGGGTTGTTCTCCAAGGCCAGGCCCTGACCAGCTGCCTGCCTTCCACTAGATGGCATTTCCCTCTTGTGCAAAATAGTACCGGTAACTGCACGTTACAGGTGCAGAATGATCAAAGGGCTAATGACTAGTCCCTAGATGAGGAAAGGTTGCAACCTCTGGGGCTTCCTAGTTTAGAAAAAAGGCAAGAAAATAGAGACATGATAGAGGTGCATAAGGTTATGCAAGGTGCAGAGAAAGCAGATAGAAATATCCCACCCCCTGCTATTTCTCTTCGATTATGTGCCATTCTGGGCCCGTCTCTTGACTACAAATCAGGAGAGGGCTGGGCCGGCCCTCCCATGAGGCATGGTGGAACAATTGCCTCCAGGCAGCAGCCTCCGGGCCATTGGGAGTGGCAGAAGATCTAGGCCCACAAGCAGCGCACTGGTCACCACCCACCTCCTCCTCCCCTCCCCTCCCCTCTGCTGCCTCCCATCCACACACCCCTCCCCTGCCACTGGCCTTACTTTCATTCAATTTCTGTTTTGCCTCAGTGGGAGAGGGATTCAAGTGAGCGACTGTATAGTTAAACTGTGGCACTCCCACAGGAGGCAGTGATGGCACCCACTTGTATGCAGAGGTGTCTTTCCCATAGGGCTTAGTGGTGCATCACGCCAGGGCGCCGGCCTCTCAGGGGCGCCCCAGCAATTGGGGGGGGGAGCTGTGTGGCTTTGTCGGCGGCCTCCCCTTTCCCTGCACCTGCCAGCTGTGCCCCGCCAACCATAAGGCTGGCGGGCATGCAGCTTCCCTCCCAAGCCTCCTCGGGAGGAGAGTGACCCCTGCAGAGGCTTAGGATGGAAGCTGCGCCCTGCCAACCATATGGCTGGCGGACGCGCAACTTCCCTCCCAAGCCTCTGCGGGGATCGCTCTCCTCCCGAGGAGGCTTGGGAGGGGTGCAACTTCACTCCCAAGCCTCTGCGGAGATTGCTTTCCCACAGCGGCATGGGGGAGAGTTGCGCCCCCCCCCGGAAGGCTGGCAGTGCGCAGCTACGGCCACCTCAACACTCTCCGTGGTAATTTGGGGGCACTGGGCGGATATTTGCAGCCTGGCGCCACATCTGCTAAGGATGGTGCTTCTTGGATGGCTTTTAAGGAGGATCAGACAAATTCATGGAGAAAAAGGTTATTGGTGTCTACTTGGGTGCTGCTTGTGGGTTTCTCAGAAGAGGCGTCTGGTTGGCCACTGTCAGAACAGGATGTTGGACTGAACGGGCCCCTGGCCTGATCCAACAGGCTCATCTTAAGTTTTTAACACCAGGGAAATATATCACTGGTCTGTGCCCTGAGCAACACACTTTGCACCCGTGGGGAGGAGGAAGGGGCCGAAAGATCCAACAGCCCCCAGGGGCAGGCCTTCTGTCCAGCTAAGCCCAGCTTAGCTGGACAGCCAAAATCAATTGGCTGCATACATACGATTTCTTCCAAGCACATTTTTTCCCCACCTCAGATTATTCTGGGCACTGTTAAGGGCAGCCAGGAATGGTAACTCTGCGAAGGGTGAACTATTAGTACGTGTTGCCTTTTCTAGAATAGCTGCTGTTCCCGCTGCTGCTGTTAATACTTTTGCTGTGTGAAGTTTCTCCCCCTGATCACAGGATGTAATTTGAGGCCAATTAATTGGTGCTTTTTGGAGCCCTCTTCTTCAGAGAAGCTGCAGTGGTGTCACCTCCATGGGAAACAGGCAGCTCTGTGAAAGAGGCAGGAGAAGGGGGGTAAGGAGGGGAGGGGAGACTGCCTGCCTGGGCTTCAGGCATTGGAGACAGAAGGGAAAGGCAGGGAGAACCAAGGAGGCTGGAGGAGGAGAAAGGTGCAAGGCCTTCTCATCTCTGGAGCAAGAAGGGGAAAGAGGAGGACTGTGGTGACCCCCACCCCAGGCACCTCAGGCAAAACCATTTGCGATGCAAAGAACGCCTGCAGTGAGAACTTTCCTATCCATTAGGCAGGGTGGGGCTGATGTCTCAAGTGGCAGGAGCCCCCCAGGCGGTCCACCAGCTGGTACCCCACATGCCCTACAACCTCCGCCACAAGTGGAGTGGGGGGGGGACCAGCCCAACCGCATACAAAGCAGTCAGTGAAAAATATTGTAGGACTGGAGTTAGGTGGATGCCCTAGAATCGTAGAATCATAGAGTTGAAGGGACCATGAGGGTCATCTAGTCCAACCTGCTGCAATGCAGGAATCTTTTGCCCAATGTATGCTCTTGGGGTCCCTTCAACAGCCCTGTGATTACCTCCCCCACCCCCAAGTGGGGAATAGGCCCCGTCAGAGTGTTACTCGTAGAGTTGATGAGTTGGAAAGGACTCCAAGGGTCATGTAGTCCACCCCTGCATCCTTTCATCCTATGCTCATCCTGTATATTGGTATAAATTGAACCTTATCTCACAGCAATGCCATCAGTCTTCCACTGAGCACACCTCCGTACACACACCTTTAGCCTCAGGTGGATGCCCCGGCAGAGGTCATGGGAAATCAAAACCCACGCTCGATTCCACCTGGCAGCGACTTTGTCCCAATATTTTGGGCATCCTGGTAGCTGCCGAGTAGCCCTGCAAAAAGACCAAAGCGTCCTCAGCTGCTCTGCCTGCGTGGGTAGGCTTGGCGTGGGCGTTTGTGTTCCTGAATGCCAAGCGCAGCAAGGATGCCTTCAGTGGGGTGGGATGCGGGGCTGGTGAGCTCATTGTGATTTTGCTGTCAGACCATAGTGAAGAGAAAACACCATCTGTGAGTTGAGCTTTAAAAATACTCCACACTTCGGGGCTGGCTTGCAAACGGCAAGCGTGTCACCCGTGTGCATATTTCACCTGCCAGATCTGACGTATTTCCTATGCTGGGAGAATAAAAGGGTAGCTGGTGAAACAGCCAAAGGCACCAAATTTGCAACCGGCACATGGCTGTAGTGAGCCCGGAAGCTCGTTCCTCTCTTTGCAAGGTGTTTAGATCCAGCATTCAGGAGGACGAGCTGTGCATTTGATTCCTATAATAACACGACTCAGCAGCTGAGGATCAGAGGACTCTGCTCCACCTCCCTCTGTGCTCTTATAAATGCTGGGTTTTCTTCCGCCGTGATGGGTTTGTAAGGCTCTGGACTGGATTGCTGGAGCCTGCCCTGCCCTTTCTCTGCCACTTCCCTAACGCTTCTCCCTTGCCATGTTCTCCAGGATCTTCATCCCCAGGAAACACCGACAGCGCTTCGACGAGGTGGTCTCCCAGAGCCTCATCAGCAAACTGTGCCACGCCAAGAGCAAGCACTCCGCCAGCCGGCTGAGGCGCAGCCGCAGCGAGGACCACCACGAGCGCCTCCTGGTCTCCACGCGGGCCAGCTCAGTGCCGAGGAGCCACGAGGAGAACGGCAAAAGCTTGAGGAAGGCGACTTCCCTCATCGCCAGCAATGTGGGCTCAGGGGCTGCTCGCAGGTAACCCTCCCTTCCCACAGACCTTTGGAACTCACTGCAGGTGTTTGCATTCTGCGATCTAAACATTATATAGATCTGTAAATCTATAGAAGGAAGGAAGAAGCCATCCCCGCAGAATCATAAGGGCTGCAAAACAAACCCCCCATGTGATTCTTCTTCAGTGTTTTGTTTTATGTATGGGCTTATTTAGCACAGGAGCGTAGTCGATGGACTGCCCTCCAGACTCCCTAGCCAATGGCCATGCGCACTGGAGCTGATGGGAGTTGTAGTCTCATAGGATAGCTCAGTTGGTTAGGGGGTGGTGCTGATAATGCCAAGGTTGCAGGTTTGATTCCCGTATGAGGCACCTGCATAGTCCTGCATTGTAGGGAGTTGGACTAGATGATCCTTAGGTTCCCTTCCAACTCTATGATTCTAACAACTGGAGAGCCCCACGTTGGCTACCCTTGAATTAACAGGTACACAGGCCTCTCTGCAGTACAAGGCTGCCAGCTGTTGATGCTAGAATTGTAGAGTTGAGACACCTATATTCTTTTCACATACAATGCTGTCAAGCCAGGTGTCCCCATCCTGCATTTGTGCATCTGAATATTTCTGCCTAATTGCAGAACCTTACTGTTGTCCCTGTTGAAATTCTTGTTGTTAGTTTTGGCCCAGTTCTCCAGCCTGTTAAGGTCACCTTGAATCCTGATTGTATCTGCTGTTGTTTCACCTGTGGTTAAATAGAAATGTCATAAACATCAAAGAAGCGCTGGCTTTGAAATAACAATCTGTCACATTTTCCTAAGCTGGTGGCCTTCCCCATGCTCTTGATGCTGATGCTGTGGGGTGTGTGTGTGTGTAGGTAACATGCCACATCGATCTTCCTTTGTATAGCAAGCCATCTATGGTGGGGGCAACTACAATGGCAACAAGCAGAAGAGACCATCTCTATGTCTCTCTCCTTCAGCCATCCATCCAGTATATCATTATCTGATGCAGGACCTTGCTTGAGAATTACTAACCATGCTAGGACCTGCTACCCTGATGCCCAAGTTCAAGGTGCAGTGAGGGTGTGTGAGCCTCTTCCTCATAGAAGGCCGTCAGTGGCCACTAGCTATGATGGCTTGGCTTTGCCTCCACAGTCAGAGGCAGTAATGGAAGAACTGCATGCCGATGAAGGTGATAGACGGTTGTTGAAGGAGGCAGGGGAGGTGAGATCTCCTAGGCTGGGGGAAAGTGAGAGCTGGGAAGGTACAACCTTTTCTGTATGGGACAAAAATTAAGATATACCTGTGAGAGAGAACTTTAAATTATTTTCATTTCTTTGTTCTTTCTTTTCTTCTTTTGCTTAGGTTAGTTAATTTGTTTTATTGTGTTATGAAAAGTCTTAATATTCATTATTTTAAAAAAGGGGGTGGGGAGGGGGGAAGAGAAGGAGACTCATCTTCACAAGGAAAGGGAGGTGGGGCTGGAGAATAGAAGCCAGAAGGAGGCTTGTTCTTCCTTGGAGTTTCTGAAGCTCCTGCCCCAGTGCCAACCAACATAAGGACTAATAACTTGCTTGTTTCCCCCCAGGACTGTTCGTGTCTACAAAGGAAGCAGGAGCTTTGGGTTTACGTTACGTGGACATGCCCCCGTGTGGATAGAGTCCGTCTTGCCTGGTAAGGAGAACCAAGGTGTCCTGCAGAATACCACTGATGGTTTCATTTCCAGAAATGGCACTTGCTTAACTTAAGCTTAACTTAACTTAACTCCAAGTTCTCTGTGTGTTTTTCATTTCTCTGACCAAACTTTAAGCCCATAAATACAATCAGGGAAGAGAAAGGTGTGTGGTTGGTGTGGGTGTTGTATCTTCAGGAAACTGTGCTTTTGGGGCAGAGGATCATCTGCCCAGTCCTGAATGATTGATCAATTTGTGCTCTCTCCCTCTGCCCCCCATCTCTAGGGAGTCCAGCTGACAAAGCATCCTTGAGAGCTGGGGACAGGATCTTGTTCCTAAACGGCCTGGATATGAGGTGAAGGAGCTGCTCCTTTGTGTCAACCCATGATCACCCCTAGGGCTGTGGAATGCCTGCACCCAGGGAGGCTGCAATGCCCCTCTGGGTTCCCATGCATCCCAATAAGGAGATGCATTATCCTGCTCCAGCCTTTGTTGACCTGGTGGGTGGTCTCCAAATGCTGCGGCTGTGCTGGCAGAGGCTGATGGGAGCTGTGGTCCAATGTATCTGGAGGGCACCAGGTCGATGAACTGTGTCCTACTTTGTGTAAACCTGCTCAGCGCAGTACCCACCTGCCCTTCCTTGAAGGGCTTTTCTTGTGTGGCTGTGACTCTCCTTGAAATGTCACTTTCTCTCGCTCTGCAGGAACTGCTCCCATGAGAAGGTTGTGTCCATGCTCCAGGGCAGCGGGGCAATGCCCACCCTGGTGGTTGAAGAAGGCATTGTGAGCTTTTCTAGTGGTAAGATCACAAATGGGTCGAGGGGAAGATTTGGTCCCAGGGTTGGAATGGGAGGGGAGCACATTCTACTTTCTTCTCAGCCTCTGCGTGAGGCGAGATGCCATCTCTCACCTGCAGCTTGCAGGACTCCCAAGGTAGCAACCCTGGAAATGATGGGTTGTGTCAGCCAAGTTCTGCTTACAGTAGACCCACTGAAAGTAATGAACCTTACTTGATCGTGTCCCTTAATTTCAGTGCTTCTGCTTTGAGTAGGCACAGCATTGAATACAGCCATGCATTTCTAAGAGTCTATGTCAGAGGGAAGTCAAGGTGCTCACAAAACTACAGTTCCCAAGTGGCAAAGAGAAGATCAGCCTGGGGAAGGACTGCAGCTCAGTGGCAGAGCACTTGCTTTGCAATCAGAAGGTCCCTGGTTCAGTCCCTGGCATCTCCAGATAGGGCTGGGAGAGACCCCTGCCTGAAACTCTGGACAGCCGCTGCCAGTTAGTGTAGTAGACATTATTGAGCTCAATGGACTGATCCTGGTCTGTCTCTGTATAAGGCAGCTTCCTATGTTCCTGCAACTGAGTCAGGCGGCTTAAAAGCTTCACATTTTTACTATTCATGATCTGGCAATTTTTTGTTGTTTCCTTATTTATGAGAAACCTCATGTTGCTCATAAGCAGCACAGCATTCTGTGTGTTGGGGTTGGAGGGAGCATGCAGTTAAGAACCTGGGATACCTCAAGGACCTCCTGACCCCCTGTTTCCCTGCCTGGTCATTTAGGTCTTCAGGGCTGTCTGTCAGTGGCAGTGTTCGAAACTCCCATTGTTCAAGGCGCATTTTGCGATGGGGAATATCATTAGCATGAGCAGTTTCTGAGCTCTGGGCACAGTACTGCACCTAAGTTTTCAGATTAAAACTGCAGAGTGGAAGGAAAGGAGGACCTTTTTCTGCCTCCCAACTTCCAGCTACTCTTTGAATACTGGAGAATAGACCTTCTTAAGAATATTAGGGGGGTGGGGCAGGGGAAGGACTAGACCATGTGAAAAATTAACATAATATTTTAGCTGCAGTTCATTCATTTTCAGCTTCGTACTGTATTCTTATAAAAAAGGTATGCCTAGACATTCCGTTGTTGCACCCATAACCTAGGTTTAAGGTGCCATTTAGCTCCTAGCTTTCATATCTCCGTTTCCAACCCTGGTCAGTGGTCCCTTGTGACCTAGATGTGTGGCTCATATTCACCAGCAGCTGCACACTCAGTATTGTGGGCCCAGTTTTAAGAAACTCCCTTCCAGTTGAGGTCAGACAAGCCTCCTTCCCCCATTGATCATCCAGTTTCTATTAAAGACTTAAAAAAACAATAATCCAGCAGGCATTTTAATTGATGTTTGATTTTATAATTTCAACTTATTTCCATTTATTATCATTCTTTATTTCATAAAATGTATACACTGCTTAATTGGGGGGGGGGGGAAACCTTCAAAGTGTTTCACAAAAAGATAAAATAATGCAATTATCAATAAGAAGAATTGACAACAATAAGACTTTTGAAAAGTTAAACTAAACCGAGAACCGATTCTCAACATTTGAGTAGGCTTGCCTAAGCAAAAACGTTTTTAGTAGGTGCTGAAAAGTGTACTGCGAAGGCACCTGCCTGATAATTGATTTTTATTTTTTAAAAATTGTTATCTCCGCAAACCACTTAGAGCAGGCATGGCCAAACTTGGCCCTCCAGCTGTTTTGGGACTACAACTCCCATCAGCCCTAGCTAACAGGACCAGTGGTCAGGGATGAGGGGAACTGTAGTCCCAAAACAGCTAGAGGGCCAAGTTTGGCCATGCCTGGCTTAGAGACTGTTGTAGTTTAGTGTTGTAGTTAAATTGTTTCAATAAAATAAAATAAAATAAAAATGTTATCTGATAGAGCTTGAAATGAGAATGTGGTTGTTTCAAAGGATGGACACAGCGATCAGTACCCTGAGTGATCTCTGTGATGGGGAAAGTTAATATTTGGAGCCACCAAAGATTTGCAGGAGGATTCAGCTGGGGTTTTGTTTTGTTTTGTTTTTTTACTTGGGATGGAGTCATGTGCTTTGAGAGGGGCCGTGTTGGGGAAGCACTGCCACTTTAAAAGACAGGTTCAGAACAGTGATTACACCAGGGTGGTGAGCTCTGGGCATTGTTCATGTCAGCTAAACTTCCAGGGTGAATGCTAACTCTGATTTATCACGGTGGGGGTTCTTTCCGGACTACATCACTTCAAACACATGAAGGTTTAACAACCTGCTACATAGCCCAGCCCCCTGTGTCTTCACAGGGCTGCAAAAGGACTAATCTGCCCATTTGGATCTTGCCTGCTTTTGGACAGGAGCAGTTTGTAGCTTGTGATTTTGCAAAATAGGTGGTTGTCTGCTTTAGGGACGTAACGGAAGTCAACATCCGCTCCTTTGGCACCGCAGAAACAAATCGCATGAAACTTCATAGAGCTGCCAGGTGGATATTGGGAGAGTATTGCTCGAATTCTTAAACACGGTCCAAATCCTATGCCATCCATGAGCATTAAGGCTGCAGCCCTAAGCCCACTTACTAGTGAGTAAGCCCCTGAATGAGATGGACTCATGAGTAAACTTATGCACATCACGGTGAAAGTGGCCCTGTCGTTTGTATGACTCCTGTATAACGGAAGTATAGTGAGATAAGTCACTTTGCTAGGTCTGGGGAAGGGCCGTAGCTCAGTGGAAGAGCACCTGCTTTGCCTGCAGAAGGTCCCAGGTTCAATCCCCAGCATCTCCAGGTAGGGCTGGGAAAATATATGAAATCCTGGACGGTTGCTGCCAGTTAGTGTAGATAGTACTGAGCTAGATGGACCAGGGGTCTGACTCGGGAAAAGGAAGTTTCCTGTGCCTTTATAATTTGGCTTTTTATCCCAAACCATGAGAACTAGAATCTTATTTTTAGGGAAAGGGCTCTATCTCAGTGCTAGAGCACATGCTGTGGATGCAAAAGGTCCCTGACAGTACTCAGCTGGATGGACCCAAGGGTCTGACTAAGGCAGCTTCCTCTCTTCCTACCACATTGAGGGGCAATGCAAAGACTTGCACAGTCAGAATGAGAGCGAAAGGGGTGCATTTATTGTGCAACCCCCCAAAACACCTTGCTTATGCTGAAAGGTCACTGGAGGGTTCATGCCCCAATCTCCCACCTTGGCTCAAAGGCACACCTGCCTCTTTTCCTGCTTTACCATGATTTATCCATTTATGTGCAGACGGTGAGTCATCGGAGAGCCCCAACTCCTCCTCGGCACTCACCTCCTTGCAGTGGGTTGCTGAGATCCTGCCCTCCAGCATCAAGATCCAAGGGAGGACCTTCCACCAGCAGCTGGAACATCTGCTTACGCCACCAGAGCGCTACACAATCTGCAAAGCACTGGAGAGTTTCTTCCAGCACAGGTAGCCTGCTGGTTATTCCCTCCATTCATTTCTGAGTGGGGCATCCAAAGCCCTGTTAGAACCTGCAGCAGCATCCATTCACCATGTGCTTTCTGTTGCATGAGTTCTGCATCCGGGCCTAGTGTGGTTCTTGAAGACCCAACACTTTGACATCTGGGTCCATGCAATTCCTTTCATCAGGAGCCAGGGGCTTGCCGTTCAAGGCTAGCACCAGGAGCTGGTGGGTGGGTCTCCACCACCGCCAGAGATATGTTATTAAGAAAATGTCCCACTTCTGACACCATGTGCCAGCAAGTGGGCTAAGGCAGGTCTAACTTGCCCTGATGCCTTATTGCAACTAACCTAATTGCAAGCAGAGCTGTCTCTTCCTGATGGCACTATCAAGCTCAGAGCTTTCCAAACTTTTCATGTTGGTGACACGCTTTTTAGACAGGCATCATTTTGTGACATGGTAATTCAGTCTTACATCATTTCATGACACAGTAATTCAGTTTTACTAGCAAACCAGAGGTTAAACTAACTGCTTTCTAGCCCTGGAAGGAGTGTGGGGAGTGTTCATTTGACACACCTACACACTACAGCCAACTTACTAACGGTTTGGAAAGCTCGGATCTAGCAAGACAGAACTTAAATCTTCCTACAGAAAGATGGGAGGCATCTTTGAATTCTCAAGTGCCTTCAGTAGCAACCTGACAAAAGTCAGGCTTTCTTGCTGGCAAGGAGGACAAGCAATGCGGGAAGCCTCACCTACCTAATTTGTGCCAGTCAGGTTTCCTTTTAAAGGCACAGGGGCAGCAGAGGTCAAGAGATCAGGGCATCTCCTGGTGGCGCCAAAGAACATTGCATCCTATTTTCCAGCTCCCCCCAAAATCACTGTTGTATTTTCTCTTGTCCCCCCCCCCAGGAACATAGACACCCTCATAGTGGACGTATACCCAGTCCTGGACACCCCCTCCAAGCAGGTCATCTGGCAGTTCATCTACCAGCTGCTGACATACGAGGAGCAGGAGCACTGCCAGCAGAAGATCACCAGGTTCCTTGGCTACAAATCTGTGGCAGGTGAGCAGCCAGCACCTGGTGGGGAGGAGCACCCATGGGTGGCACTGCTCAGGAGCTCAAATGTCTGCCTCAAGCCAAACATATGCAGAGTGCATTTGCCCCTGAGTGCCAGTCACCAAGGATCACAAGCCAGGAGAAGGCCTGGGCAGTGCCTGCTTTTGAGTTTCCCAGTGGGGCATCTGGTTGGTTACAGTGAGAAGAGGATGCTGAGCTTTGTTGGACCCCCTAGGGCCTGATCCAGCAAGCAGGTGCTTCTTATGTTGTCATGTTCAAAATAGCAATGGGTGAGAAGTTACTTTTTGTCTGCACTTTAATGGGAAACTACCTAATTTGCACTTCTCGGAATGAGATACAAACCAAAACAACTATTCTAGATGGAGCTGCTTTTGGCATGAAATGCTTAAATTTACTTTTCTTCCGCTTTTCAGACTTTAGTTTGATGGTTTATGAGCCTGCTTTGTATTATAGTATTGGTTTTGTTTTGTTTTGTTATTGATAACTTGCAGCTATTTTTAGTACATTCTGTTAACTCGGAATTAGATTTACGACCGTGTAAATAACATTGAGACCACTTGGGACGAAATTCTCTATATGAATACAATGGGGTTGTGCCCAGCATTAATCATCCTTATAGTAGACCCACTGAAATCAGTGAGTGTGATTTAACTTAGGTGTATTCATTTCCATGGGATAAACTTAGTTGGACACAATCCACGGAAAACAGGTGCATTCCATCCACACAGGAGTGCCATCCATCTATATCTCTGCATCCAGGCAAGCAAGAGGCATTATCACAGTGCTGGGCACATTCCAAACAAGCAAAAGCGCTCAGGGAGGATGCAGAGCAGGGCCACCAAGGGGCATGGCCTGGGAAGAGTCCCGAAAGCCAGACAGAAAGGTGTGAAGGGCTGCATTTGCCACCCATAAGTTAAGGAATCCAGCCAGCTCCTAAAAAGAGCAGCCTGCGAAGCTCTCTTTTAGGGAAAGTGTCCTTGCTACAGAACGGCAGCGGCAGCGGTGGTGTGTGGGTATTAACGCATCACCCGAGTTCCTGCCGTGAAGGGCGGCCCACCCCACCTCCTTCCTGCACTGTTGCTCTCTCCAGTTGCTGTGGCAACCTCGGCACCAGCTGTGTGTTTTAGGGGATTGTGGGCATTAGATCTCCAGCAGGGTAAATTTAGAATGAAAGGTCTTAATCTTCAGCTTTGGGGGGAACGGTTATTTGCGAGCAAATGCCCGTGTTTGTGGCAATGAGATTATTTTTACACCAGGGAGCAGCTCAAACGCTGCCGAGGCCAAAGGAGAGAGGGCACTTGGGGAGAGCAGGCGCCCGAGAGAATGTGTGTAAACACACCAGCCCTGTCACAAAGAGCAAAAGCAGCTATGAGGAAAATCATGGGAACCTGCTTTAGACTGACTCAGTATTGTCTACACTGACTAGCAGGGACTCTCCAGGGATTCAGCCAGGGAGCATTTCCCAGCCTTACTTGGAAACAACAACAACAACAACAACAACAACACACTAAATAGCTTCCTTAGACAGGGCTGCCTTCAGATGTCTTCTGAAGGTTAGATATAATCTTTGTCAGGATTTGAACCTGGGACCTTCTGTATGCAAAGCAGGTGTTCTATCACTGAGCTATAGGCCTTCCAGGAACAGCTCCTGTAGTCTTGGAATGAATGGATGCAAAGTTTGACCAGAAACCCCCAGTGTGGCTGTGCTGAATGTAGCCAAAGCTGGCTGGGAGCTGCTGAAGCCCACCCCCCTGGATTCTATTTCCATGCCCTTGCCCTGAATGTTACTTATGTCATTTATAGCCCATGCTTCCTCCAGGGAGTTGATAAGAAGAGAACTGGGCGGAGGGCCTTCTCTGTAGTGGCCCCCTCCCTGTGGAACGCCCTCCCATCAGATGTCAGGGAGATAAATAGCTATACAACTTTTAGAAGGCACCTGAAGGCAGCCCTGTATGGGGAAGTTTTTAATGTTGGATGTTTTATGATGCTTTTATATTTGTTGGAAGCCACCGGGAGAGGCTGGGGCAACCCAGTCAGATGGGTGGGGTACAAATAATAAAATAGTTGCTGCTGTTATGAAGCGCCCTGCAGTGCTGGATCTCGTGCGGGAGGGGGGGGGGCTATTTAGTCCATCAACCTGTTCTCACAGTGGCCAACTGGATTCCTCTTCTGGGAAACCTGCAAGCAGGACCTTGGGTGCAACACTCCCCACATACGATTCCTTGCAAGTTATAAGGGGAGGCATCTTGCCTCTGTTACTGGAGGTCATACACAGCCATTGTGGCTACTAGCTGCTGATAGCCTTATCCTCCATGCATTTGTTATTGCTGGATGTCCTCATGGTTCAGAAAAGAGCAACCCCAATGACTCCCCTTTGAGGAAAGATGGAAGCATCTGGGGCTTTTTAGTTAGAGAAAAGGTGATAAAGGGCTCGTCCATACTTCCGCTTGTGGTTTTCTCTCTGTCGCACTCCGTTCCCAGGGAAAATCTACTCTTTAGCTCTAAATCAGAACAAACAGCAATCCATAGAACACTCGTATTGCCGTTTGCTCTGATTGAGCACTGAAGAGCAGTTTTCTCTGGGAGGAGACAGCTAGACCAGAGGAAGTGTGGATGAACCCTGAGAGGAAACTTATACAATTATGCATGATTTGGAGAAAGTGGATAGAGAAAAGTTTTTCTCCCTCTCTCTTAACATTGCAACTCATGACCATTGCTGCCTCCTGTGGAAGGGAGTTCCATAGCTTAATTATGTGCTGCACGAAGAAGGACTTTCTTTTGTGTCTTGAATCTTCCAACGTTCAGCTTCATTGGATGCCCATGAGTTCTAGCGTTACAACGGAGAGAGACAAAAATCATCCATGTGGTGTATGATTTGATAAGCTTCTCTTGTGCATCCTCTTACTCTCCTTCAGTCGGGACTGTAAAGTCCCAAACACTGCAGCCTTGGGCATCTCTCAGGCAGTTCCACTTCTTTTTCAGCCACAGTTGAGACAGAGGCAGAGGATCGGCACCGCAGCTCCATGCGGGGGGCCTCAGCATGCCGGGAAAATGTCCCCACCCACAGTCCTGAGGGCAGTGGAGCTGGAGGTAGGTCACACTCTGTGTGTCTTTATGTTCCTTCCCACTTTTGACTAGCTCCACTCACCCGGCTGATATGCAGGAGGTTGGGATGGTGGAGAAATCTGATTCACTTCTCATTGAGAGGCAAATCTATCCAATTCTCACTTTCTGAAACAATATGAAAGCTGAAGCTCAGCCCTTCTTTGAAATACACACATTTTGCAGTGCAGTTTTCCGCCCAAGAAATGTGTATAAATATGCATGTATGAAGTGTGCATAAACGTGAAAGTAATGTAGCGAGACTGCATCACATTAAGGGAAATTGCTTGCAAAAATGTGTACATGAATCAAAACTGCAAAAAAGTGTTTGTTAGGAGAAATTAGCACTGATGAATTTTCATGATGATTAAAGGCACTTCTTCCTTTGTGGGGAAGGGTGTGGCTAGGGGAGAGTTCTGAGGGCCAGACACAGATCGCTGGAGGGCCATATCACCTTCTCCTAAAGGTTCCCCAGTGCTGCTCTACGCTGTGACAAGATATTTTGGGACATGCCTTGGAATGCACAGTGGCTTGAGAAGATGAGGTTCCTGCTTTCCTGCATGGGACTCCCCTACCCTTGGGTGTTTGGCCATGGTGCAACAGGGACAGTGTTGGTGTGGAGAAGAACTGGCGGCCAGCTTCCTCCTTCATAGCCTGGATGTTGCCTTGCAGAACTCAGCTGGGCACTAGGATGGGGACAAAACTAGGATGTGTTGGCTCTGCCTGCCATTGGTTCTGGCTTCAGCTGTGCCCTTGCTTTCCACTCTGCCAGTCCCAATTGGTCCACAGCCGCCTCTGGCAGCTTCTGCCCCTGCTGCCTCTCCATTTCTCTTCCCACCAGGTCCCAGCGAAGCCACTGAAGTGCCAGTCCGCTTGGCTGCAGGGGAGAGGCAAGCGGGGGATGGGACTTCCCTTCCGGAGACGCCTAACCCCAAAATGGTGAGTTCTGGGTCCGGCTTATGGAAAATGAAGCTAGTGAGGAGGGGTGGGAGGTAGGCCCAGGCTGAGCGCACAGGGACTCCTTCCTTCCCTCTGCTCTTTTTCAGATGTCTGCTGTCTATGCAGAACTGGAAACCAGACTGACCACTGGCTTTGGAGGGAAGCTGGGCAACCTAGCCATGCACAGGACATCACCTCCCATTCCAGAGCAAGGAAACCCAGCAGGTGAAAATATACTCTCCACCCCCCCCCTCGCCTCGCTCTTGTGTCTTGGCTTGGCAGCAGAAGCAACTTGTGAATTTGAGATGGTGCACATAATGCATCACAAAAGTCAGAGGACTGGTTCATGCTGGGATAACTCTACCCATATATAGTTTTCAGATAAAGGGAAGCGATAATACCACTCTATTCAGCTGCTTGGTCAGACCCCCACCTGGAGCCCTGTGTCCTGTTCTGGGCACCCCAGTTTAAGAAGGATATTGACAAGCTGGAAGGAGGAGTGCAGAGGAGGGTGACCAAGATGATCAAGGGTCCGGAAACAAACCCTTGTGAGGAACAGTTAAGGGAGCTGGGTATATCTTTCTGCAGCTCCTAAAGGGAGGAGAGATGTACACAAAAATCCTGGTGAATTTTCAGGAGCACTTTTTTTTTTTTTTAAAAAAATGCAAACAGATGCAGAAGTATGAAGAGCTCAGCATTGAGTTGGAAGAACGAAAAACCCGAATCGACAGATTCACCCATCCCAGCTTGGCACCAAGTTTGCTTGTTTTTTTTAAGATGCCACAAGTTTATCTGTATGGGATTGACTGGGATGGCTATATCCATTATTTATTTATTTATTTATTTATTTATTTATTTATTTATTTATTTATTTATTTATTTATTATTTATTTAGCCAGCCCTTTTTAGGGAAGTTTTTAATGTGTGATATTTTTGCATTTGATTTCTGTTGGAAGCTGCCCAGAGTGGCTGGGGTACAAATAATAAATATTATATTATATTTATTTATTTATTGTATTGCTATCCCACCTTTTATTCTCTCTAAGGTGCTCAAAGTGGCACAAATAGTTCTTTCCCTCTTCATTTATCCCCCACAACAACCCTGTGAGGTAGGTTAGGCTGAGAGGCAGCAACTGGGCCAAGGTCACCCAATGAGCTTATGTCAAATGGGGATTTGAACCCGGGTCTCCCAGGTTCTAGTCTGACACTCTAACCACTACACTACGCTGTCTCTGCATATTAACTCCCTACTCTTGTCTTTGCAGTGATTTGATTCCGTTCCAAGGTCTGCACATGTGGACATTCTGCAAACTCAGAGCCATTATCGGCTGCCCTGCCCCCTTTGCAGGGCAAGGCCAAATCCAATGGAACCGCTTTGTTCCCTTTCCATCCCCCTGCAGGTGCGCGGAAGTCGGGCCTGAGCATCTCCTGGCAGAACGACCACCCTCCACCCGACCAGCCGTGCTACTACCACTCACACGGTGGGATCCCCTCCCCCTGCAGCACCGAATCCAACCCCTACGTCAGCCTGGACTGCAGCCCCACCCCATCCCCGAAGCACGCAGGCTACGCCCTCAGCCCACTCTCCCGGAGGAAGAAGCTCTTCACCTTCTCCCGCCCACCACGCAGCCGGGATACGGACCGCTTCCTGGACGCTCTGAGTGAGCAGCTGGGGCACCGGATCACCATCGTGGATGACTTCCTCACTCCTGAAAATGACTACGAGGAGGTAGGAGAGAGAGGGTGGCACTTTGCTTCTCCAGTAAAAAGTGCCAGGAGGCGGGGAAGCTTCCTTGGCAAGTCTTCACCCTCAGACCCCCGGGAACTTTGCCCCCTGCCACCCACCCCTGCACCCAGCAATTTGCATGGTGTAGGTGGGGAATGCCAAAACATGGTGGAATGGGCACCCCATAATGCTTCAACCTGTGGACAAAACCAAGGCGATGCCCAGGGGCATTGTGGTTTGGTGCATATAGGACATAGGGTGAAGACCCATGGAATAAATTTGAATACAGTTTGCATATGCTAATTTATATGCATTGAGACCCCTCGATAAATGAAGGCTGGTAACTGGTGTCGTAACAACAACAACAACAACAACAATAATTTCAATTTATATCCTGCTCTTACTCCCAAAGGTTCCCAGGACAGCAAGCATATCAGCAACAATATTGTTGATTGAT
This sequence comes from Lacerta agilis, assembly GCF_009819535.1. Classification (NCBI taxonomy): domain Eukaryota; kingdom Metazoa; phylum Chordata; class Lepidosauria; order Squamata; family Lacertidae; genus Lacerta; species Lacerta agilis. The sequence goes on along the minus strand of NC_046324.1, from coordinate 28,668,907 downwards.
ATTGATTGCAGGGGGTTGGGCTAGATGATCCTTTGGGTCCCTTCCAACCCTACAGACAATCTTCAAGGGCAGCCCCCCACACAGTGCAATGCAGTAACCGAGACAGGATGCCACCAGAGCACGGGCACCTGAGGCCAGGCTAGCCCAGTCCAGGAACTACCCTGTAAGCAAGTTTGTTTTTACTATGAAGCCCCCCTCCCACCAGCCACCGAAGGGAGGTGCAGGAGATACAGGGCCCAGTACAAATGGTGTGGGCCTCTGTCCCCCTGGGCCACCCCTTAACAATGCCAATGACATCCTCTTGCACCCCAGAACCCCTCTTGGGAAAGGCATATTCTGGTGCTCTGGAGCTGCCTCTTGAGATGGTCCATCTATTTATTTATTGCATAGAATTTATACACTGTTTGATTGGTTGTTTTTTTAAAACCCCTCAAAGCAGTTCACATGGAGAACGAAACAATAAAATCATCAGCAAGAACAACTCTGTAAAACACACAGAGGACAAAACCAACAATAAACTGAAAGCAGTTTAAAGCACACACCAGCATTCTCCACCTCTGGGTAGGCTTGTCTAAACAGTAGTGTTTTCAAAAGGTGCCAAAAGGGGAACAGCAAAGGTGCCTGCCTAACGTCCATTGGCAGGGAGTTCCAGAGTGCTTTAGCCATCTAATCTCTCGTCTTTCTCTCCCCAGATGAGTTTCCACGACGACCAGGGCAGCTACGTCACCAACGACATGAGCAGCGCCAGCGAGTACCTGAGCAGCAGCGAAGGCAGCTCCTTGACCTACTCCACCTTGTCCGATCACATCCCTCCGCCCCCCATCAGCCCACCCCCACTCCCGCCTCCACTGCACTTCCACGAGCCCAAAGAGGAGCACCGGAGCATGGAGGCCGTGAAGAAGACTCCCTCCTCCTCCTCCTTTTCCTCCTCCTCTGCCCCCCAGCCCAAGCCCCCAGACAGCCACTCTCAGCAAGCCCCTCCACCTCCTCCACCTCCCCTGCCCCCTCCGGTCCCCTGTGTTCTCCCTCCGCTGACTCAGGGCATCATTCAGCGCAGGAACGAGTCCAAGCACATGAGTGTCAAGCGGCTGCGCTGGGAGCAGGTGGAGAATTCTGAAGGCACCATCTGGGGTCAGGTAATGTTAAGGAAGCTCCAGTTCACATTTAAAGGCACATCTCTCCCCCCCCCCCAACCCCGACGTCCACCCACTCAGTTTGCAATAGACAGACCAAACCACAACCATCCTTTGAGATTTGCTCATCTCTGAATGTTGCGATCCAGTTTTCCAGCTGAGTAATGTGCGGAAAAATGCAGGGCGGTCCTACTTTTCATATCAAGCAGGCCACAAGAGTACTTTGCGGGCAGTGTTCGTTTGTTTACTTTTGGGGGGCACAAACCTCCACATTTGTAGCTGTGGAGAAGTGCCTCAAATATATAGCAAGAGGCTGGAGCTGTCCTTGTGGTCTGCAAGAAACAGACAAACATTGCAGATAACAAATCACTGTATCAAACCCAAGGGAAGTCTGTCTGGGAGGCTGCTCTCTCCAGCCAATTCCAGACCCAGCTATGATGTTGCTTTAAGTCCCTCTCTGCAGGGGAGGGGTGTGTGTGTGTCTCTGTGTGTCCCAGTGGTTGCCCCCAAATTGCCAGATAAAGGCCTGCTTGAGCACCATCCAAGTCCCTCTTGTATGCTTCTGGTGTGGAAGAAAGAGATGTTTACCCTGTGCTCTTGGCCTCTGGAGTCCTTGACCACACCTTTTCCTTGCGCAGCTTGGGGAAGACTCGGACTACGACAAACTGAGCGACATGGTCAAATACCTCAACCTGGAGTTGCATTTTGGAACCCAGAAGCCAGCAAGTGAGTCCTCCATCTGTCTGTCTCTCTCCGCAAACACCGGCAGCCCTCATCTGCCAGATCCAGCTGGGGGTGGAGGGAGAGAAACAAGAGCTGAGCCACTCTTGTCTTGGGGATCTTGCCAGAGTCCCCTCCGTGGTCCTGAGATGGGCACACAATTTGCACAATGGCTGCTTGTGAACCCTTGTCAAACTCTGTTGCTGCCCAATCCCCTTTGGCTGTTGACATGGGAGCAGCATGACCATCTCCTTGCCATTGTCTTCTCTCCAAGGGGGTGGTTTTCTCTTTAAGGGGATTGTCTTCCCTCTGTGTTTCAATGGGCGGGGGCTTCCTTTGTTTTCTCTGTCCCATCATCCTGGTGTCTTGTGCATCCTCCCCTTTTGGGTGGGCTGCCAGGCCAAGCCCACCTTCATGTCCTTGAGTCGTAGATTGAGAAGATGTGAGGGTGGCAACCGTGGAAAAGGCAGATTCCACACTAGGAATCATTAGGAAAGGAGCTGGAAATAAAACTGCCAACTTCATAATGCCATTCTACATATCTGTGGTGCGAACACACCTGAGATACTGTGTGCAATTCTGGTCTCCTCACCTCAAAAGAGGACATTGCAGAGTTGAGAAAGGTCCAGGAAAGGAAAAGCAGAACGATCAAGTGGGTGGAGCAACTCCCCTATGAATAAGGGTTGCAATGTTTGGTACTTTTTAGTTTAAAGAAAAGGTGGGTCAGGGGTGACAGGTGGCCCTGTGGTCTAAACCACTGAGCCTCTTGGGCTTGCTGATTGGAAGGTCAGTGGTTTGAATCCCTGCAATGGGGTGAGCTCCCGTTGCTCTGTCCCAGCTCCTGCCAACCTAGCAGTTCGAAAGCACACCAGTGCAAGTAAATAAATAGGTACCGCTGTGACGTGAAGGTAAATGATGTTCCCGTGTGCTCTGGCTTCAGTCACAGTGTTCCATTGTGCCAGAAGTGGATTAGTCATGCTGGCCAAAAGACTCAGAAAGCTGTCTGTGGACAAACAGCGGCTCCGTCGGCCTGAAAGTGAGATGAGCGCTGCACCACATAGTTGCCTTTGGCTGGACTTAACTGTCCAGCAGTCCTTTACCTTTACCTTTTACTATTTATAAAATTATGCATGGCATGAATGGAGGGCAGATGTACTCTGAAACTAATGAAGCTTATGCTTCAGGGCCCCTAATCCTGAAGGAGCCCCAGAAGTTATTTTATTCCGCACTACCTCTCTGCTAAGGAGCGGGGGGCTAGTGGGGGTACAGCAATGGCGAAGAGGCTTGGCAGGCGAATGAGAGAAGCCGAGTGGACTCTCTTGAGGAAGAAGCACTGCACGCGAGAACCCCAGGTGGAGAAATAGGAAGAAGAGTGGGTGAGCCATGACGGGACAGGGGTCTGGGATTTCCTGTGTATCTGACGTCTTGTCTTGCTTTTTGCAGCCGAGTGTCCTTCTCTCTCCAGCCGGGGGTGGGCAAGCTCAGGATGGAGTTCAAGGACCCAACCCCACCCAGCATGCAAACTTCCAGCCCTGCAAGCTCCGTTTGTTTCCATCCCATCCGCTTCTTTTTTCCTCTCTCTTTTCCCGAATCCCTCCGACCCCTGTCCTTATCTCTGATTAAATCTTTCAGTTTCTCTTCCAGAGCCGAGCCCCCTGCCAGAGTCCTTGAAAAAGAAAGATGTGGTTGAGATTCTGTCACACAAAAAGGCCTATAACACATGTAAGTAGCGCCTGGTGAAGGACGCAGCAGGTCCAGGGGCCGAGAGGCAGGCAGGTAAACGAGAGAGAGAGAGAGAGAGAGAGAGAGAGAGAGAGAGAGGTCTGAGCCAACACCTGTTGGGGTCTCTTTTGGCAGGACTCAGGGGGTGGGGCTGGGGACTGTGATATTTTTAGGTGTGCCAATCCCCAGTAGCACTGCAAGGCCTTCTGGTGCTCCCCTTGTGGGTTGGAGAACATTAAAGGTGCGGAAGAAATGTGGGCAGATTGCATTTTTAAAGGGAACCAACCTAATTCATGGTTCCCAAACCAAAGCACCACCCACAGTGCAGTTCTCCCTTGCTTGAATTTTGCAATGCACTTTGCCAACCAAATATATACTGTGCCTGTTAGGGTAAAGTGAGCACAAAAATGCACATATTCGTGAAAATAACCAAAATGGACTGCATATGGGGAAATTGCACGCAAAAACCTGCATATTTCCTGAAACTTCAGCATGCATAAGTATTTCCATGCAGATTTACAAATATAAAATAAAGCATGGCCTCTAAGTCCTACACAAAGTAGACCCATTGAAATGAATGAGTCTCAGTTAGCCAGGCCTACTAACTTCAGGGGGCCTACTGTGAGTAGGACTAACACCCCCAAATCCTGGTGTGAAAATGGGGGGGGGGGAATGGACAAGACAGGGAAGAAAATGAGAACCTGAGATGGGCAGATTTGCCTGTCCTTTCCATGGGTGCACTTGTGTTCTGGCCCAGCCTGTTGGTTCTGGGTTGGAAATCCTTGGCAGGGCGCCCACCCCACTCTTCTTCTCTGTCCAGCCATCTTAATTGCCCACCTGAAGCTCTCCCACATCGAGCTGCGCCAAATCCTCTTGACCATGGAGAGCGACCGCCTGGAGGCTTCTCACATCAAGCAGCTGCTGCTCTATGCGCCTGACGCAGAGGAAGTGGAGCAGTACCACAATTACCAGGGCAGCCTCAGCAAACTCAGCGAGCCGGACCAGTTTGTGCTGCAGGTGAGTCTAAGCCAGTGGTTCCCGAATCTTTTCAGGCCCCCTTGGTCCCATAAACGCATCCCCAGTGCCGCCTACCCTATAAAAAGCAGTCTTCAGAATAGCAGTTTGCATGACCCACTAAGGAAGATAACAACACCATAAAATTCAGAACAGCAACAGACAAATGCACATGCATTCAAAATCCAATTCAAACTATTTCATTTAATTAATGCAACAAAGTGGTTGAGATTGATCCAGTGAACCCAGCTTTTCAAAGTCTGATAGTCATTTACCCTTCCAGCACCTTCCTGCCACCCCTTTGCCTCTTAGCAACCCCCTAGCTAATCCCACTGCCACCTTCCACGGGGCACTACTGTCCACTTTGGGAACCAATAGTCTAAACCAGGGTTTCCCAAACTTGGGTCTCCAGCTGTTTTTGGACTACAGTTCCCATCACCCCTGATCACTGGTCCTACTAGCTAGGGGTGATGGGCATTGTAGTCCAAAAACAGCTGGGAAACTCTCATCTAAACCAAGGTGCTACACAAAGGCAGGGAAGTTGGCCCAGTGTCATGGCAAGGAGGGAGAGCGTCAGTCTAGCTGCATGGGGGGAGGGGCTGTGACCCACCGGGCCATAAACTGATTCAGGTCAGGTGTGTAGTTCATCAAAAGACCATGTGAGATTTGTCTGTTCTTCAAAACACACATAGGTGAGACATAAGCACACAGGTGCTCCTGAGCACTCACCCGGATCTGCTTGCACAAAAGTGGTGCAGAGGTTAGGCCATACCTGATCTCTATTGAGCACTCATCCTTAATTGATTGTGGGGAGGTTAAATGACATTGAACATTCATGCTCATTTGCTTAGTGTTTCTATGTATTTCTGTCAATCATTTGCTTGTCCCACACTTTTCAGTGCACTTCCCTATTATTTCTTAACCACAAAAAGTCAGTCTATTTTCCCCAGGTAGATTTCTTGCACAACGGCAGCAGAATGCTTTAATCTGCTTTAATTGGCTAAATCTAAATTTGCAGTGTGCACCTGCAAAATGCTAACAGTTTGGAGACTCTTGTAAATGCTTTCCAAGCTGGATCTCTTCCCTTCTGACATTAAGGTCTGGAGAAGCTCACTGACAAAGAACTGGGAGGGGGATCCCATTCATCTTGCAGTTAAAGGCCTGTGTCATGTTTTCTGAAACTGTTGTGCAAGCCAAAGCACAGCTATCCTTCAAAATTCACACTTCTCTGAATTTTGCAGCCCTGTTTTCCAGCCCAGTAACGTGTACTAAAACACATTTGCTATGGTAAAGCCTGCATTAAAGGTGTATGTTAGTGAAAATAACATACAAAAATCACACTCTATTAAGGAATACTGCCTTGCAAAAATATGTTAGGATAAATTTGCAGATGAATTTTCATGAGGATTTCTGCAAACTAAAGTAGAAAACTACACTTAAGATTGGATAAATGAGTAACTGAAATTGATAGATCCACCCATCCTTGCTGGCTTTGAGATAACCAATATATGTTTCTATTAAACACCCATGTCACTTCGTCTATAAAGCAGAGGTGGGGAGGGTCAATTGAAAGGAGGGCCAGCTAGCCTTTGGTTCAGGGGCCTGATCTAGCCCCCACCCCAAGCAATTTTTTCTGCCCTGCCCAGACCTCAACAATTTTGGTGGTAGCGAAAAGAGATGGTGGAACAAAGTGGGGACTCCCCTCCCTGTTCCCTGCCTCCTTCCTCTTCCAGATGCTTTTGGTACCCGACTACAAAACGCGCCTGCGCAGCCTCCACTTCAAGACCACCCTGCCGGAGAAGATGGAGGAGCTCACAGCCAGCTATGAGTGCATCTACAATGCCTCCCTGGAGCTGAAGAACAGCAAGAAGCTGGCCAAGATCTTAGAGGTCAGGAGAGTTGGTTTTGTTGCTAGTGTGCACCACCAGGGGGCAGCCGCTTCCCACTCAGCCAGAGTTTGGTGGCTCCTTCCCTCTCTCCTTCCTGGTTCCAGGGGTGGCAGGGCTTCACAACTCCAGGCGTTTAGAATGCAAACGGGCAAACTCACTTCTTACCGGGCATCTTTATTACTCCAGAATGGTCCACCCATGTTTTCCCAATGCTTCTTTTGAGAAAACTGCCAAAGGAATGCATCAGAAGCGCAATCCTGGAGTGATTGTGCATATTTTTTTTGTGTGTGCAAAGGACTGCTCCTTGACATGGGAAGGGAAAAAAATGCAGTCCCAAATGCCCCTTTCTTTTCAGCTGAGCTTTGCCGGGATGCAGGTGCAGCCAGGGAGCCTTTGGCTAGCGTGCACTCTCCTTCCCCACCTCCCCACCCAGCCCGCTTTCTAAAATAAAAATAAAAATCTCTATATTATATGTGAGAGGAAGGGCTGTAGCTCAGTGGTAGAGCAGCTGTTTCACATACAGAAGGTCCCAGGTTCAATCCCCAGCAGGACCTCCAGGTAGTACCTGCAGGGAATATCTCCCACCTGAGACCCTGGCGAGCCACTGCCAGTCAGTGCAGACAATACTGAGCTAGATGGACCATGGTCTGACCAAGTATGTGGCAGCTTCCAGTGTTCCTCCTCCACTCTCAGAGGCTCAGGGGGTGGCATTGTGGGACAGAGCCTTCTCTATGGTGGCCCCTTAAGTTGTGGAACTCCTTCCCTACAGAGGTGTGCCTGGCACCTTCATTATACAGTGTTTGGAGAATGCTGAAGATGTGCCTCTTTACCCTGGCTTTTGAGACTGGAGGCGTATGTTTTTAGGACACATCTTATTTTTATGTTTGTAAGAAGCTTCAAATTGTTTTTAATATGGAGTTTTTTATAATTTTTTATTGAATTTCCATTTTATATATAAATTAACTTCAAATTGAATAATTACATTGTTTCATGTATTGACTTCCCACTCAAACCTCCACAGCATTTTTGTTCAAGACCTTTTCTACTGCATTACTGTACTTTTCCATGTATAAGACAAGGTTTTTTTTTTTTTTTTTACTAAAAAATTGTGTTAAAAAGGGGGGTAATCTTATACACAGGGGCAATCTCCCCCCATTTTCTAATTCTGAGTCCCCTAAAATAGGGGGCGTCTTATACACGGCGGTGTGTGTGTTATACACGGAAAAATACAGTATATAGCAAACTCTCCTCTGTTACAGAAACCCACCTCATACAATTGCTTTATCGTTTTTCTTCCGCTGCTCCTATCTCGAATCCTGCCCATGATTTTATTTGACTGGTTTATTTTTTTCAAATAGTTCACAAAAGGCCTCCATTCTACTATAAAAAGTTCATTATTTCAATCTCTTAATGTTGCTGTCAACTCTGCCATTTCCACATAGTCCAATACATTAAGGTTTTTAATATAGTATTTTAATGCTGCAACGTGTAACCCATTCTGGAACCTTTGGGTGAAGGTCGGGCAATAAATAACTAAATAATGTTCCTTATTTAAAGCTGCCCAATTTGCTGGCACCCATCAGAAGGGGTGAAGCACCCCTGCTCCTAACAACCTTACCTTCTCCAGATCCTCACTTCCCCAAGCTGTTTTCCTTCCACGGTGAGTGGCTCTGGGGCTTCGCCACACGTGTTTGTTCACCTGTAGTGTGTAGTTTGCCCCCCCAAGGGAGAAAAAGAGGCCAGAGGACCTGGCGGGTTCCCAAATGATTCTTCACGCCCACTGATGAGGCCACGAATCACGCCTGGTTAACAGCACAGCGTCCTCAGCCAGCTGTTGATTAACCCAAAAGTTATGTTCGAGACGTGGCATCCCCGTCTTGGTCTGCCCTTGGGACTCCTGGAGACATAAAGCTCATCTTTGACCCAAGGGAGGGGTTAGAAACTCACACAAATGCAGGGAGTGTTGGGGCAACAGCGCAGCGAATGGAAGGTGACCAGAGGCAGAGGTCTTTTCTTCTGGGTCTCTTCCCAGCCTTCCTTAGCTTAATTTTGAAAATTCTTTCTAGTAGCACCTTAGAGACCAACTGAGTTTGTTCCTGGTATGAGCTTTCGTGTGCATGCACACTTCTTCAGAAGTGTGCATGCACACGAAAGCTCATACCAGGAACAAACTCAGTTGGTCTCTAAGGTGCTACTAGAAAGAATTTTCGATTTTTGTTTTGACTATGGCAGACCAACACGGCTACCCACCTGTAACTTAGCTTAATTTTATTATTTATACCCCACCCATCTGATTGGGTTGCCCCAGCTGCTCTGGGCAGCTTCCAACATATATAAAAACATAATAAAACATTACACAAGAAAAGCTTCCTCATGCAGGCCTGCCTTCATATGTCTTCTAAAAGTTATATAGTTACTTACCTCCTTGACATCTGGTGGGAGGGCATTCCACAGGGCGGGCGCCACTACAGAGAAGGCCCTCTGCCTGGTTCTCTGTAGCTTCACTTCTCGTAGTGAGGGAAACGCCAGAAGGCCCTCAGAGCTGGACCTCAGTGTCTGGGCTGAACGATGTGGTTGGAGATGCTCCTTCAAGAGGCAACATCCTTCAAGAGGCAAGAGGCAACGTGATAGAAATTTAATTTTTTTTACATGGTCCAGAGAAAGCAGAGAGAGAGAAAGGTTGTTCTCCCTCTCTCTTAACACTGGAACTTGTAAGCATCTGATGAAGCTGAATGTTGGAAGATGCAGGACAGATTTGTTTTTAAAGTCATTTTTCTTGCAGTTAAACTGTGGAACTCCCTTCCACAGGAAGTAGTGATGGCCACCAATTTAGATGGGTTTAAAAGACCATTAGGCAAATTAACAGAGGAGAGGGGTATCGATGGCTATTAGCTTTAATGGCTCTGCTCTGCCTCTACTGTTGGACACAGCAATGCTTCTGAACGCCAGTGGCTGGAAACCATGAGAAGTAAGAGTGCACTTGTTCTCATGTTCCCATTGAGGCATCTGGTTGGCCACTGGACTAGGTGAGCCACTGTCCTGATCCAGCAGGTTATTCTTACATTATCCTCCTTTGCAAAATAAAAATAAAAATCAGTGTATGCTTAAGCAGTTCTTAGACAAAAGCCTATGGAAAGCTGCCGTATATTGAATCAGACGCACTGGTTCATCTAGGTCAGTGTTGTGTGCACTGACTGGCAGCAGCTCTCCAGGGTTTTGGAGAGGAAGTCTTTGCCAGTCATCCTTTGAGATACCAAGGACTGAAACTAGAATCTTCATGCAAGGCACATGCTCTCCCACTGAGCTATGGCCCTTTCCCCAAGCAACAGAGAAGAAAAACTTGGACCTAGAGGTTCCGTATTTCTAGAGGTCAGCATCAAATACCTAAAGGCACCTGTCATTTCCCAGTGCTTTTACCAAAAGAAATAGACAGGAAGGACTCTGGGGGATCTGTGACTCTGGGGGTTGGACTAGATGACCCTGTGTGTGCCTTCCAACTCTACAGTTGTATAATTCTATAAGAAATTTATGTATACAGGACTCCTGAACCATAGTGTGGATCTTGGGTGCAGATAAAATATGGCAGGGTTCTGCCCCACCTTGCCCTGGTGGACAGCAAGAGCTATTCAACAGTTGAACTGACTACCATGGAAGGTGGTGGATTCCCCTTCATTTCTGAGCAGCGGTTGGATGACCACATGTCGGGAGTCTTCAGCTGTGAATCCTGCATTGCAGGGGATTGGACGAGACGACCCTTGAGTCCCTTCCAAGTCTACAATTCTGTGACCAGCTTCCCTTGAACAAATTCTTGGTGGGATTCAGCATGCTTGGTGCTGTGGGGAAATCTCTCTGGGGGTCGACTGGAAGGTGATTCAAGCAGCTGATGTGTTTTCAGCTCCTTGTGTAGCAGAAGTCAGTCCAACTTGTGAAGACGATGAAGATGCATTGTGCAGAATTGGATCTCGGTCTTGTGTAGACCACCCTTTGCCAACCTGAATTCCTCCCAGTGGTTTGGACTACAACTCCCATCAGCCCCAGCCAGCATGACTCTGGGTTGCTGAGATTGCTGGGAGTTGTAGTCTGAAGCGTTTGAAGGGCACCATGTTGTGAGAGGTTCTACCTCGAGGTTGGGAAGAGAAGAGGCCCCTTTGACTGGCTACTCACAAGCAATTCCCTTTACAGTTTGTGCTGGCCATGGGCAACTACTTGAATCATGGGCAACCGAAGACCAACAAAACGACCGGCTTTAAGATCAACTTCCTCACTGAGGTAAGTGGAGTTGGAGGAGCATTTCTGAATTGCAAGGGGGTGAGTCCCTTCCAACTTGACAGTTTTGTGATTCAATGAGGCCTCCGAGGGGAGAGGCATTCTCTCTTGGCTGATGGCATGAGTGGTGGTCCCTGGACCTGGGGGCCAAAATGCGGCCCTCCAGGCCTATCTGTCAGGCCCTTGGGACTTCACAAGGCCACGCCCTGCACCCCCAGGCCACACCTCTCACCAGGTCAAGTGCTTTTGCCTGGGCTGGTATGCGTCCTCAAACAGGGTGATGCTTCTTGCTTCCTGGGCAGAGGATGGAGAGAGGTGAGTGCATTTGTAGAAACCTCAGGCTTCTTTCTGTGTGGGCAGAATATTCGCTTTCAAGATACTCTGTGCTACAGTCATCAACTGGAAGTCCAGATGGGGAAGAGGGTGGTGCTTGTGCCCATTTAATAGCTGCGAAGGACTAGGGATTTCCCCTGGTCTAGCCTGCCTTGCAAGTTTCATCTGCTGAAATCATCAACCTCTGTGCAACAATTGCTTGTGAAATTTATATCCCGCCCTTCTTCCAAAGAGGGAACTCATTGTGGTTCAGAACAAAAAGGAAAGACAAACCCTTAGAACATTTCACATTTAAATCACAATCAGCTCATGAAATAGTTGCAGATTATTACCACAGTGCATTTCACCAGCAAATCAAAGGGGCAGGAACTGCCCTGTCCTCTTATTCCTGCTTGCCCTGAGTTTTGACTGGATGACCCTCTGGGTCACTTCCAGCTTTAGTTCTATGATTCTTTTGCACCTGCATGGACTAGCAGCTTTGCTGCAGTGGCAAATGCCTGCACTAAGTCAGCTACATTCTCAGGCTGAGTTCCTGGTGGCCTGGAGTTCCACTGACAGCCTTTATTTCCAACCCCCCACCTTTCCTTTGCTTTCTTCCAGCTGAATACCACCAAGACTGTTGATGGAAAATCCACCTTCCTGCACATTCTTGCCAAATCCCTTAGCCAACATTTCCCAGAACTCCTGGGCTTTGCCAAGGACCTGCCCACCGTGCCACATGCTGCCAAAGGTAAAACGGACGAGGATGGAGTATCTGGTAACAGGGGCTCTGCAGATGGTTTAGACGACAACTCCCATCAGCCTCAGGGAATGTTGACAGCTATGGGTTTGATAATGGTAACCATGGAAGGGCGGAGGGAAATCAAAGGATTCAGAGAATTCTAAATGAAGAGGTGAATGATGTGTTTGAATTTAAATTTGTTATGTAAAACTAAATAAAAATATATTTTTATATATGAAAAAAGGAAAGAAGGGGACGTATCTGTCAGAATCCTCTTCTCTCTACTTCTTTTTCCTCCTCAGTGAACCAGAGAACATTAATGGCTGACCTCCACGACCTCCACACCACCATTGCTGAGATTGAGGTTGCCTGCCAGAACATGGGGGATTCCCCGGAGGACAGGTTTGCGACAGTGATGGATGTATCCTTTGGTTGAAAAGGCCAGTGTACTGCGGACACCCCCTCCAGCCCAGGGGTGTAGCGTGGGGGGGTGGCCGGCAGGGGCGCTATAGCCCTGGGCACACACAGGGATCCCCATTCTGCCCTGCCTGTCACCGGGGGTCTCTGTGCCCCGGAGCCCGGCCTGGCCTTGCTGCCACGTCCCTGGTCTCCTTGCTGAATTGCCGCACAGCCAGCATCAGGGGAAGTCACCTGTCAAGGGTCACGCAAGGCTCCCCCCACTTCCATCCTGATTTGCTTGCAGCGTGTCTTCCCATGAGCCCTTTGTTTATCTCACATTTCCCAGCGCATTTCTCTGTCACTTCCCGAAGCGCAAAATGCTGTATTCAGTTTCAGAGTGGATTTGTTGTGCTGAGGAGACAGAGCAATTCAATCCTTTTTAATTGCACAAACCCAAGTCTACGTTGTGCTCTCAAATTCCTCCTGCAAAATAGTGAACAGACCCTGTGTATTCGTATCCATTTGGCCCCTGCAGGGGCTTTGTAAGCAGGAGCCCTCCTGGGGCATGGACCCCCCCAAAAAAACCTTTTCACTATTGCCCCCAAGCATTTCTGAATTTGGGGGAATTTTAATTGGGGCTGCTCTTGATACCTAGGTAGGATATCAATTTGAGTGAATAAATTAGTCTGAAATGATTTTATCTGGAGATGATTTGGAAGTAATAAGTGGGGGGAGAAATATTTAAAGAGGAGCTAATCTGGAATGATTTAGTGTGGAGTGCAAATTAACCAAGGAAATGAGTGAGTGTGATTTGGATGGGGAATTAGGTGGTTTCTGCTGCCTGTGACATTTAAAAGCCTAGATTTGCATCTGTTCATATAAATTGGCACTTGCTAATTTTAAGCAAGTTTTATGGAATGAATCTTTTCAGTGCTTAGCAACACTTCTGGGCTCCCAGGTGCACCCCTGTGCATAAAATGGCTGTGGGTTTGTTTTCTTTATCTCATAATTGGGATAAATGGAGTGGGGGGGCATTCTTTACCTGCTGCTTGGAGTCTGTTTCTTGTGGTCAGTTCAGTGGTTCTCCTCTTAAGTACTGGATCGAGACAAAGGCCTGGCAGCCCAGAGTTTATCCTCCTTAGCCATCCTCCTCAAGGCCTTCCTGGAAAGTGCTCATCCCACCATCCAGTCCCTGAGTGACCTCCAACACAGAGCCATGGATGAGTTTGGCAAAGTTCTGTCTTTCTTTGGGGAGGACTCCAAAGTCACAACCTCTGAAGCATTCTTTGGCATTTTCGCCGAATTCATGAGCAAGTTTGAGGTTTGTTTCCAACTTACAAATAATACAATTATATTTTTAATGCATTATTTTCATGCTACCTTTTGTGGCCACTGGCCTTCCTTGTTGGACACTCTCTTTTGTGTTCTTTGCTTGGTCTTGTCTTTGGGGAAACCCCAGGGCTGCCTCTCATGCCTCTTCCTTCTCTCCCCGCAGCGCGCCTTCAGCGATGTGCAGGCTGGCGGTGAGCCCCAGCGCAGCCCCAGGATGACCCCGCCTCTTGCCTGGTGATGCAACAGCCTATCAGCCATTGGGTGTGGCCAAGAGAAGATGAGGGAGCTGCATCTCTGCTTGGCTTGGGAACTGCTGGAGAGAGAGAGAATGAGGGACCATCACTTTGTGCTCTTTCTGGTGCTGGAGAAAACATCTCTGTGGCACCCCCTTGTGGACCTGAATGCAAGAGGGCAGGAAATAGGAGCTGGCTGTGGGACCCTCTGGGTGTCCATGGCTTTCTACAAACTGTCCAAGGACCAGATTTTTTCCTCCCCTCCATTCAGGACATGCATTCCTTCAGCCCACCCAACCCTAAGCCAGGCATGTTAGTGGATGGCCCAGGGCACTGAATCCCTGTGGGGTTTTTGTTGTTGCTTTTAGCCCTGGATCTCCCACCCTTTCTCTCCCCACTTCTTTTAAAGCATAAACTTTTTTTTTATAACTTTGCTTATAGGGAAACTGGACACAATGCCTACTGCAGTACTGGCAAGACCTCAATACCCACTCGCCACCCTAATTTGTGTGCGACCCAATCCACAAATAGGGCACCAGGCCCAGAAAATCCTGTTCGGTATCTGGTAGCTCAGAGTAAGCCCTGACAGCAAGAGCAAGAAGTTTGGGCTTCCATTCCCCGAAAAATTTCAGCTTAAAATTTGCATTTATTTGTATAAATCACCACGTGCAAATCCTGTTCGGCACATTTGTATCACAGGGCCGGACGGGAGGAGGGAGGTTTGTGCACCAATTCCCCGAACGGCTTCTCCTTGGGGAATTTTTTGACGCCCCTGGCAGGTATCTAAAGTTGCCCAGGCCAAGACACTTTGCTCTTTCGCCTCAGCTAGTCCTGGTTACCCTCTGGGCTCTGCAACCTGCTCCCAAAAAGGGGTGTTCATACATATCACCAGAAACACATCAGGCCAGTCGTCTGGGGAACACTTCTGCCCCAACCGGTTCACCCTGGCAAATAAGACTGAAAGCATCCAAGACTGATCACTCCTTGAAGCTGCACTGTTCTCCCTGGGAAGGCTTCGTCCTCATCTGGTGCTCTCCATATGTTTTGGATGACAACACCAGCCCACATGAGGGGCACCAGGCCTGGGGATGCTTGCTTGGTCTGTGGCAAAGCCTCTTTCAACACAGCAGAGAAAGTGTAGTTGCTCATCACTCCATGAAATACAAGGAGCTGCCTTATATTGAGGGATGCTGTGTGCAGCCCAGGACCACCAGGGTCTCTGGCAGAAGCTTTTCTGTTCCCCACCTGCCCCACTTACTCTAGGTTCTCGTAGATGGAAATTAAACCCAGGACTTTATTTTCTCTCCATCCCACCACCTGTTTTGCTTCAGGAAGAAGCCACCTTCCCATCTAACCTTTTCTCTCCATGCCACTCTGGAGGAAGCAGCTTCTTGGTAGCCTTGGCCAAAAGCACAGATTCATCACCACCCAGTGCATTAACTACACTTGACCTTAGTGGGCTCTTGGGCTTTTCATTTTTAAAAAAATTCTTCCATTGTTGTTTTTAAACCCTGCTGTACTATCCCCTCGCTGCAAACTGTTTCGTCTTGCACTGCTTCAAGTGGCGTCTCTCCTTGCCATAGCTGAGCCACCCAGGTTCCCATTTGTGGTTCGTCCAACCTTCCTCCAACCTGGTGCCCTCCAGATATCTTGGACTACAACTCCCATCAGCCTTAGCCGGCGTGATCATATGATGCTAGGGCTGATGGGAGTTGGAGTTCAAAATATCTGGAGGGCGCTGGTTTACTAGGAAGACTGACCAGTAACCAGCCTTGCCACTGGATGGTCTGTGCCGTATCCAGCTAATCTTGTTCAAGGAGCTTTTCGAGGCTGTTGTATGACTGTTCTGACTTGACGTTGCAAAGTGACAGAGCCAGGTCCCCCTCTTTGCTTCCAGACAATATCTTCTTGTGATGTTTTTCGATGATTGAAGAGCTCCTTTCAAGGACAATGTATATATGCCTGGAGCTGAGTCTCCATCCAACTTGACATGCTCCCCTCCAATAAAGGGATGCTGTCCTTGCAGCAAAACCTTTTGCATGTGCAACGTTACATTGCTTTGATCCCTGATGTGAGACCAAGCCTCTAGAGAGGGTAACTGTGGTTTGTTTCTGGAGCTGGCCAAAAGATTGTCACTGTGCAAATGTGGTTTTGGTGGCATTCAGAACTCTCTCTCTCTCTCTCTCTCTCTCTCTCTCTCTCTCTCTCTCTGGGTGGGTGGGTGGGTGGGTGGGCGAGTGGATGCTGATAGTGCACAAAGGCAGGAAAAGCAGAGTGTGGCTTTGTGTAGGCTGCAGCTTCTTGAGACACTCATATTTTTAAAACACACATTTCTGGTTCATTTGGGTTGCAATGATATGCTTGTGATTGTGAGCTCAAGGCTTGGTGAAATCTTACAAGCTGAGCAGGCAGGGAGGGAGAGGGGACCAAGTACTGGGTCCCCAGTGGGAGGGATGCAGCTGTGTTCATCCTTCTCTACAGCAGCCCTTGCTGAGGGTGCAGCCTCTTCCCTCTCCTCCCCCTTGCAAGTCAATGGAGAAATCAGTCCATCCATTAGCTTTCACTAATTGTTGGTGCAGGTGCACCTGGAGGTATCCAAGGAGGGTAGAAAGGTGACCTTTCAAGAGCCACCCACTTCCAATGTAAGGACAGCTGATTACAGTGACATTTGCCACAGAGATGTGAGTTAAAGAAACATAAGGAAGGCAATGCAGAGCATGCATCTGAAGACCCATTGTCCTCTTTGCTGCATTGATGGGGGAACAGCTGGCTACCCAGATGTTGTTTGGGCCAGCCAGGATGTTTTGCTCCTAGAGGCAAAACTGAAAATGCTGCCCCAGCCTCCTCCTCCACCTCTGCCATGTGCCTGCCCACAACCCTCTGCCGTATGCCCACCCATCGGGTGGCAGATGCACAGTAGAGGAGGCAGTGGTGGTGGTTCTGTCACTCCTCCCAGCTGCCGAGAGCCTGCCACCCTCAGGCAACTGCCTCAATGTGTCTCTTGGGTGGGCCGGCCCTGGTTGGACTCCTCATCCCCATCAGCCCAAGCCAGGATCACCAATGGTCAGCAATCATGGGAGATGTAGTCCAGCAACTGCTGGAGAGCTGCAGGTTTCTCTCCCCCGAGGGTTGCCTCGCCAGTCCAGTGTGAATGGCACCCGTCGCTCGTGGCCACAAACCAAGCATGTTCGCAGACCCAGATCTCCACCGACTTCCCGCACAGCCTGCCCTGAGCTTTAGCCCACAGCCGCTGCCGTGTCTGCCGCGACAGTCAGCATGCCAGGAGCGAGAAACACTCTGGTCTGTCGCCTGCTCTTTGCTACGCCTTGGCAGCAGATCTGTCTCCCGATTGGGCACGTGGCTCTTTGTTGATAACGCAAAGTCTTCTTGGTGAGGTCATGTGCAGGGGAGCCCTGGTGGCCTTGGCAGGGGTGATCATTAACTGTGAGCAGGTCAGCCACATCACCTGCTCATTGATGGTCAGAATGTGGGTCAATGAAAAACAGCAACTCTTCCAAAGTAACCCTGGCTCTCTCCTGCTGCGTTTTGCTGGGTCCTCTGAAAATCTCGCTCAGTAACAGAGTTGGCATTCAACAGGCCCCACTGCCAGCACGGGGCACTTGCACTTTTCTTTCTGTTGCTGTTTTGTTTGTCTAGGACTGTTGATGCTGCCACCCTCCTCAGCCTTTGTGAAACTAGTAACTCAAACCATGGTGCCCTGGAGAGTGGGATTCTCAGGCTCCCGGGAGAGTCTCCAGCAAGTGGAAGAGGTTTTCAAAGGACTTTTGGTTTGGGGGGCTTTTAAAAATGTATTTTATTGCTTTTTCGAAATCTAAAATATGTAAGCAGTAGCAGCTCGTCTGTCATTTCTTGCAGACGTAACCGCAGCTTAAAGTTGGAACCACTACTTAGAACCTACTTATAATGCATATTAAAGTCTACTAGGTCTCTCCAGCTGTTTCCATGGGTCTGGGGAAGCTGTCTTGATTGATCATTGCATCTCATATGGGAGATGGATTAAGCCCAGGGGTTGTGCAAGGATAAAAGTCTCGTCTTGCCTCTGGATGCCCTGACCTGGCATGTCAATTTCTCAGCCAGAGCAACAGACCACATTTGAGTAAACCATGAGTCTGTTGACAAGACCTGCTGCAGAATGCCAGCGTTTAGCAATTTCCTAAAAAGCAGCTACCAGCAAAAATGTCCACAACTCCAGATGAGGGCTTTGTGAAGATCTTAAATCCCCTCTCGCCACCACCGGCCTGGAAAGGAGAGCAAGGGAAGGGTGGCACAATGGGTCATGTGATGCCCTGAGATCATTTTGGGCACAATGCCCAGGGATGGGGCGACTGTTCTTTTGTGCAACAGGGTGGCAAGGCAACTGAGGCCCAGCTTTCACTTGTCTTGATGGGCGACGGTGTAGCAATGAAAAACGCCAAAGGAGAGAGAAGAGAGTTCTGGAGTGCTCAGTCAGCTCAGCTTTTGCTATGGAGCCTTGTCAGCTGCTCTTCTGTCCCAAGAGGATGATGGTGCTTCCACTGGTGGGTAAACTTTGGTCAATCCTTCTTCAATATGCAACCACTGCAGGGTGGGAGGTGATGGGTCTATCCCAAAATGCAGATGTTGCAGTGAAGGGGTGGAGCTTAGTAGCAGGGCACCTAAGTTCAATAACCAATGGCATTCTGTGCAAGGGCCGGAAATGTCTCCTGCCTGAAACCCCAGAGGGAGTCAAGCTCCATTTACACTGCACATTTAAAGATCTCTGATTCTACTTTAAATAGCCAAGGCTTCCCCCAAAGAATTCTGGGAGCTGTAGTTTGCTAAGGATGCCTATTCATCTCCCAGAGCTACAATTCCCAAGGTGGTTTAGCAATCAACTCCTCTTCCGGGGGGACTTTCTGAGGGATATAGGCAGGGCTGTTTTAAGTAAATCCAGCGCCCTGGCACAAAGATCCCTCCAGCACCCCTCGCGCTCCACCAGGCAGGGCCAGGCACAGCAGGCAGCCGGAGGGTGTGGCGCAGCAGGCAGGGACGCCGAACTCGTGCTCCGCCGGGCAGGGCCAGGCACAGCAGGCCGCCAGAGGGGCAGGTGGGGACACTGCCAGCTGTGCTCCACCTCCGCCTCTGCCTGCTCGGCCGAAGCGGCAGCGCAGCACTGCCGTCCAGGGAGCCCTGGCTGCAGCGCCAACGGGAGGCTCGCCAACAGCCTCCCCATGTCCGCAGCCCAAGAAGAGGTGGGCAAGAGCAGCGCTGCTGGCAGGGCTGGTGGGTGCAGGCGCCCTCCTCAGGCCGTGGGCTGTGGCGCCTTGCGCCAGTAGCCTCAATGGCTAAGATGTCCCTAGATATAGGTAGCCTCCTAACAGCTCTTGGCACCTTTCACAAACTGCAACTCCAATAATTCTTTGGGGGAGCCACAGTGGCAGAGAAAGCCGCTCAGGCTTTTCAGGGGTGGGGCGCACCGCCCATAGGGGCAGGGTGCACCACAGGGCCTCCAGAGTCTGCTTGCCTCCTTCCACTCAGCCGCCCTACAGCTGGGGGGGGGGAGGCAGCAGCAGGCGGAGTGTTTGGGCAGCGCAGAGCCTGCACTCGCCCAAGCCACCGCGTCTCTCCCAGGCCCCGTGGTGAGTGCCGCCCAGCATTTTGTCACCCCCCCCCCCAGTGGTGACACCCGGGGCGGCCCGCACCCACTGTACCCCCTTCCTCCGTCCCAGGGGAACCATGAATCCTGTTCTACATTGACTCCCTTCTGAACCTGCGCAATGGGTACTTTGAGGGCCAGCCACACTTGCCCCATAGGAAGATGGAGAAACCCTCCATCCCAAGCAGCTGCTCTATCACAACTGGAACTTCTAGAATCCCAGATGTTTCTTGATGACTATTTATGCTTCTATTTGTAATTTATTACATTTTCACCCCTGGCTTCTCTGTAGAGGGAGTTCCAAAGTCTGGGAGCAGCCACCAGAAGGGCCTCTCCCATGTCTCCGCCAAGTGTGCCTGTGACACTGGGAGGACTGAGAGAAAGGCCATCCCTGAAGATTTCAGAGCCCAGGGCAGGTTCATATGGAAGAACGTATGTAGTGGCCCAGTCTCCTTTCGAGGAGTATAATTACAGTTGACTCACAACTTGCTTGTTGGGGGTTACATTCCAGGAATTGTGCATAAAGCCAAAATTGAGTACAGCCAGAAAACCCCTGGAATTGCCCCCATGGGACCATCCCTACCTTTCTGAATCCAGTATGCCTTGCCCCCTACACAAGGCAGAGAGCTTTTAAGCGCTCCACTTTGCTTATCGGGCTCTAGGAGGCTCCCATCAAATTTCACGGGAGCCTCTTAGAGTCTGCACAAGACCTCCCCAAAGCCCAGTAAACAAGAAGAAGAGCTTTAAAGCCCTTTCCACAGTGGGGAAACCTGGTACAGAGAGGTCTTCCAAGCTCTCCAGTTTGTGTGCCTTTAATTTGTGCAATTGCATGCTGGCTGGCTGGCTGCCAAGTGCGTAAAGCTGCGATCAACCGTGCAAGCAAGTTGTGAGTCGACTGTATTATCTCTGGAGGGCTCCAATACATCGTCGTCTGCATTTGTGCTGGCTGCAATAAGGCCACAGCTCAAGTAGCTTCATTTCATGGACAAGTTAAGTGGGAACAGCCTGACTGCAACTCACCCTCTGCCAGCAAGTCAAATGGTTTGGTGGCAAGTCTTTTTCAAAATCCTGCTTAGAATTTAAATGTTGGAATAAAAAAAAAACTGACCCAGGTGCCTAAGTGTTTCAAGGTGAAGATGCCTTGCTGTGCCCCTTTCCCTCTGCTTTTGAGATGCAGGTTGCTGGGCACAGGTATTGTGCCAGCTTTGCCTGCGTGTAAAGAAAGGACTGTTTGGGGGGAAATGTTTGGTGCAAAACTGGAGGGGGTGGCAGAAAGGTCAGTGCAAGCCCTACTTTCGAGTCATCTGTGTTTTGACAATGACTTCTCGACACGCTTTGCTGCCTGGCCACAATCTCTTCATCAAAACCGGCTTCTTTTGATTGCTGTGTTATGATTTATAGTGCATTCAAAATAAGACCAAGCTAGCTTATAGGACAAACAACACAGAGGAGGGAGAGAACGGGGACCTTCTGCATGCCAAGCAGATGTTCTGCATTTGAGCTACAACCCTTCCCTTAAGGAACATCGGAACCTGCCTTACACTGAGTCAGACCATTGACTCTTTTAACCACAGAAAGTTCTTCCTAATATTTAGTTGGAATTTCTTTTCTTGTAAGGGAGACATACCACCTCTGATCTGAGGCAGAACATAGTCAGTGGCTAGTAGCCACGGAGAAGTGTCTTCTCCTCCACAAATTTGCTGACACCCTCTCTTAAAGCCATCCAATTTGGTGGCCACCACTCCTTCTAGTGGGAACTATGTGGTCCGTAAAGAAGGACTTGTTATTCTCCTGGTCTTCTATCATTAAGCTTCCTTGGATGACCCCACTGGGTTCTAGTATTATGATGGGACAGGGATGAACACTTCTCTATCAACTTTCCTCTTTATCTCTGGCATTCGATTCACTTCTTTCCCCCTCCCTCCCTCCGTCTCTCCCTCCGTCTCTCCTCCAATGATTGCTTTCTGGAAGGTGGGGGAATGATACACTTTGGAGTTTGACCCCCAAACCCCCGATAAGGAAACAACGCGGCTGTCCTTCTTGCAAGCCGCATCAACACACAGCAAGCAGGCCTCCAATGAACTGAATGGCTCTGCCTATAAATTTCTCCTCTCATGCCTCGTGAAAATGTAAAACAGCCCCATTGGCAAATCCCCGTTTGCCTGCTGGCAATATTTAAGCCATCTCGTGGATTGGCAAGAGGCTGGCGGCATCGAGGGTGACAGGAGAAAGAAACCCCAAGGTGCAGGGTAAGTCCCCTCGTTGCTCGCTGTTTGCGTCGGATCACGTGGAGGATTCTTACGGGTGGGTCTGGGGGCGCCTTTAGCTCTAGATCCGCCGGGGCTGCAAATGCAAAAACTGTAAAAAGCATAGAATGGCGAGGAGCATCAGACCCGGTTCGGAGGTGGCAATGGGCCAGCCACATGGTCTGCTGGCTCTCTCTGGGCTGGTTTCAATGGAGCGGCTTCAATGCGCTGGTTGTTCTCTGGAAAGAACTGCCCGCCTCCAACCCAGCAAAGGGCAGGTGCTTGGTGCCAAGGGAACTGAGCGGAACAAGACTGTGATTGGAATGGACAAAAAAGGCCGAAACTTTCCATTTCTTCAAGTCACAAGGAGGAGGCAATTCCAGGACATGGACTTCACCAATGGAAATCAGGAGGGGGGAAGGGCGGAGAAGGGGTGCTAGCAATCTCAAAGGCTCCCTGGACAGGGGATTTCACTGGGGGTGCACAGACTTCTGCCCTGAGCCCCAGAGAGCATTGTGGGCCTTTAAACGCAGCTGCGAATGGGATGGTTCAGACTCATCCACCTTTGGTGCAATTATTTTTATTTCGTGTCCTTTCCCCCCCCCCCAGGAATTCAAGGTGGTGTACAGGGGCTCTCCCCTCCTCATTTAATCCCCCACAACAACCCTGTGTGGTAGGTTAGGTCAAGAGGCAGTGGCTGGCCCACCCAAGGTCATCCAGTGAGCTTCATGGCCAAGTGGGGATTTGAACCCTGGTCTTCTGGGTCCTAGTCTGATGCTCTAACCACTACACCATGCTGGCTCTAAGCAAGGAGAGAAAAGCCTTCTTGGTCGCAGCCTCAAGGATGGGGATTTCAAATTGGGTGGATGGGGAAACCTCTTGCCAGTTTGGGCAATGAACTAGGATAGCCAGGCTACTGGTTCTCTCCGGTGGAAGAAATTGCCACTGGGACTTGGTACTCCAGGCAAAGAGCCCAGCAATGCCCTGTCCCTACAAGAGAATGGCTTCCCACAACTTGCTGGGCTCTTATGATGAGCTCTGGCTACTCTTTGTATGGGTGTCTCCACAGGCTTCTGAAAAGTACCTTGGGAGCCTTCCACCCCAGACCCGCCAAATTGGAATGACAACTGCTTCCCCAATAAACACAGACCCTTGCCTGTAAACTTTAGACTTAATTTGCAAGGGGTAGTGTTTTATTTCCTGCCCCACGTGAGCCCCATATTCAGGTAGGCCTCATTAGCCTGGGATAGGCTTTGCCAACCCGGCACATGCCAAATGTTTCGGGCTGCAACCCCCAACTGTCACAGGCAACAGGTGAATGGCCCTTCTTTGCTTAATTTTTGCTATGCAATAAATTACTGCAGCATTTGAAGAGATAGCTTTTAACTCTTTGCTCTTGCTGTGGTTTCCTGGTCTGATCCCTTGTCCCACAAAAAAGTTAAAAAAAAAAGTTATAAGCATTTGTTGATTTCCTCATATGTGTCCATGGGGAATCTTGCAAGGTTTTGGATTTTACCAAGGGAGAGTTGGTGGCATATTTCTGAGTCGAAGTGGCCTGTTATCTGAAGCAGCGTCACAAATGAATCTTTCTTTCTGCCTTCCTGCATACAACTCTAGTGCTTACTTTGTACCTGATATGCACTCAGTTTGTTTGCTAACTTCTCCTTGCTGGGCTGGTATGTGCTGCATCGTGCATAAACAATTTGGGTTTATTCTGATGATGCCCATCTTAGATCACACTATTCATGTACGTAGAGCTCACAGCATGCCACTCCTCTCTTCTGCTGTTAACTCACACAATCATATGATTGTACAGTTGAAAGGGACCCCAAGGGGTCATCCAACCCCCTGTAATGCAGGAATCACAGCTCAAGAATCCCTAACAGGTGGCCACCCAACTTCCGTTTAAAAACCTCCAAAGAGGGAGAGTTTACCATTCCACTGTTGAACAGCTCTTACTGTCAGAAAGTTCTTCCTAATGTTTAGCTGGAATCTCCTTTCTGGTAATTTGAATAGGTTGGCTTGAGGTCTCTTTCTGGAGTAGGAGAAAACAAGCTTGCTCCATCTTTCATGTCAAACCACCTCTCAGCCGTCTTCTCTTCTCCAGATAATTGTTAGATAATTGCAAGCTGCTTGGAGCAGGAGACTTTTTAAAACAACAACAATGCCCCATTGCTTGACAGTGGAGATAAGGCGTGTGATGCTGCTTCCTGAGAATTAAGCCCACGTTAAAAATGTTTCAGCAGGAAAATGTGCTTTGTGTGTGTCACAGACAAGCTATACGTTGAAGTTAATCTAGCACAAGATATTTTGGGTGTGGTCATATACCCAGAGCTCACGGGAACAGAATGAGTATCATGTTAGATTGTAGAATTGTAGTCCAAAACAGCAGGAGGGCACCAGGTTGGGGAAGGCTGTTTTAGAGGAACTCATTGAAAACATAGGCATTTCCTGCTGGTGCACCAGCACTCACCACGATGCCTCTTGCTTCTCTCCTGCATCTGGACATTGGAGACAGCTCCATTCTTAGCTAGTATGGCTGGCATCCCACCCTGAAAGAACCTGTTCTTCTTTGTGACATGCAAATGAAACGCATCTATTTTTCTCTGTCGGATATTGTAAGGGTTGTAATGATGTCAGGCAATTTCTCTGGCACCTTTCCCAAAAGTCTTCAGCCCTGCAGGCTCCATGTCCCACAGCATTTTAGATGCTCCTTTGTTTATTTATTCAGAGCATATTTTTTACCCTGTTCAAAAGTCAAGAAGGCTCTCTGGGTGGCTTACAAAGATCAGTAGGAGTGACAGTCTCTTACCCTCTGAGGCTTTCAATATCTTCTTAGATATCACACAAGGAAAAGGGGATGGGGAGGGTAGAGGAAGGAGGAAAGCAAGCTCGAGCACCAAGTTCTTAAAGCTGCAGCTCTGGGATGAAAGCAATTCATATGGCGCCGGCTGCCGCAAGGTGTCAGTTGAAAGAGGGCCAAAGGCAGCTGGGAGGCAGTGGAATTGCCCTGCTTCTCTAGATTCAGCATCTATAAGAAGAACTAGAGGAAGTGAAGCTCCTGCGAAAAGCAGGCATTTGGCCAATCGAGAAAGTGACACCCACCTGAAAGGTATTCCTCTGGCTCCTTGCCTCCTGCTCTCTACAGTGAGCACCTTAGAGCCAAGCAGAAGAACGTGTTTGTCTACTCTCAGGGCTCCCACACAAGAGCAGGGCAGCTTGGCTTCTGCAGCAGTATCACAGGATTCCTCCTCCCCTAGGCTGCTGCTCCAACACCTGGGCACAGCGAAGGCCCCCAAGGCTCCCGGCTGGCGTTCCATTGGCTTGACCCAGACCAGCGTGTCCCACAGTAAGTGTTCTCTTCCTGGCATGGGGAGTGGAAGACATCCAGGTTTCTTTGCATTCTAATAGGAAAAGCCTAAAGCACAGCTATCCTATGAAATCTGGGCTTCTCCAAAGGTTGAGATGCAGTTCCCCAGCCAAAGAAGGAGGAGAGTTGGAGGGGGTGGAGAGTGAGAGAGAGAGAGCATGGGAGAGAAGCAAGCAACATTTATTAAAGGAAAGTGTGCACAAGAATATATTGGGGACTGAACATAATATACAAAAATGAATTATATCAGGAAAAATTGCTTGTCCAAATGAACACAAATGTGTAATGTGTTTTTTTCTTTTTCTTTTTCTTTAAAAAGTAGTTTGCAAAGCAATGTGGAAATGCTGCAAACTGAATTTAGGATTGGAAAAACAAGGAACTGAAATTGTTTGATTTGTGTATCCATAGGGCACATGATCACGTGAAGGGAACTTTGCATCATGATATCAAAGGGTCCCAGTGCTTAAGAAAGGAACTCTGAACTTCTCTTAACCTCACTCCTTAGGGGCTTGAGATGTTTGCTGTGGGGACCCCACATCAGGAAGTGACTCAGGCCCCTCACCACCTGCCTCGAGAACAAGCATGAAAAGCCTTTGTTGAGCCAAATGGCCCAAACAACCAGCTGCTAAGATCCTGGGGCCATGAGCTGAGGTCTTTTAAGACTTCTGCAGGTGACTCCGCTTTGGGAGTACTGGGGAGAAGGCAATTCTGCAAATGGACTTCACTGCAGAAAGGCCACATCCGGAAGGAAAAGTAGTAGAATATTGGAACTGTAGAGCTGGAAGCGATCCCGAGGGTCATCCAGTTCAACCCCCTGCAATGCAGGAATAATATAAAAGTGGCATGGGGTTACCTGTTGACAGTGACTGGCAGGTGTCCTCCCTGAAGGTGCCATCAGGAGGGTTGAACCTGGGACCTTCTGTAGGCAGAGCAGATGCTCTCCCACTGAATTGAGCCTTACCCAAAAAGAAGGGGACTTGACGGTGTGTCTAGAGCAGGGTTGAGGAACTTGTGGCCCTCGAAATGTTGTTGGATGGCTACCTCCTGTCATCCCTGACCACGGAGTCTGCTGGTTGATGGGAGCTGGAATCGAACAACACCTGGAGGGCCGGATGTTCCCCATCATAGAATTGTACAGTTGGAAGGGACCACGAGGGTCATCTAGTCCAAACCCCCTGCAATGCAGGAATCTTTTGCCCAACTTTGGGCTTGGACCCACAACTCTGAGAGTCTCATGGTTTACCGACTCAGCTGTCACTGGTTTGCAGCACAGTTCTTCCAGACCACTGGGCTTCCTAACACAATACTTTCTGCTCAGAAGGATGCCAACCTACCTAAACAATGGACTCAGGCATCTTCTAGAAAAAGCTTCTTGACATCCCCTTGGATGCTGCTCCAGAGGGGAGGAGGATCTGAACCAATGGCTTCAAATCACAAGGAGATTCTGAATAAGCATTGGGAAGAACTTTCTGACAGTAAGAGCTGCTCAACAGTGGAACGGGCTGCCTCAGAAGGTGGTGGACACTCCTTCATTGGAGGTTTCTAAACAGAGTCTGGATGGCCATCTGTCAGGGATTCTTGAGCCGAGATTCCTGCATTGCAGGGGGTTGGACTAGATGACCCTTGGGGTCCCTTCTAACTCTACAACTCTGTGATTACTGTATTGGTTTGGTAAGACACATAGAGGCTTTTTTTTCTATTGCAAGCCACTAATAAATTGAAATAGGGGCAACAGCAGCAACAGACATGGCTTTGCTTACTTCCACCACATGGGAAAACAATTCTTAAAATCAGCTCTTGCTTGTTGGCTCCAGGAAGCTGGGATGCAAATGTGTTGGTTTCCATGGGTTGGACTATAGATGTGCTTCTTGCTCAATCCCTTTGATTTGACTGTTATGGTTGGCACAGTGCGATTGAACTCAAGGTGGCTTACCTCCCAATTGCAGCCAACTTCTCTCCCTCTGCATGCTAGAGACTAGATCCTCCTTCCAGGATTATGTTTTCCCCATGGAACCAGGAAACTACCCACCTCAGAGCCAAGTTTGGTTTTGCATTTTCAGTCGGCTGAGTTGCACACCTTTCAAGTCACAACAAAATGTTTTTACTCTACAAGAACTTCAAGAGTGACCTCCAAGTAGGGGGATTTGACGGGCAGCAGATGTTGCTGAAGATCCTTACACATTTGTTGTATATTGCTCTCACTCTCTCTTGGCCAGATAAACACACCAGGAAGAAAGGAAGGAAGGAAGGAAGGAAGGAAGGAAGGAAGGAAGGAAGGAAGGAAGGAAGGAAGGAAGGAAGGAAGGGCGCCCAGGAGATCCAAGCGGCAATGGAGCCAAACACAACCACTCTGCCTCCTGCCTTCCCCCAACAGAGTTTGGAGGCTGTGGATATTGTTGTCCTGGTTCTGTACTTTATATTTGTTTTGGCTGTTGGACTGTGGGTAAGAAAGACGTTTCCTTGATTGTTCTGTTCAGTTGGAAAGGGACAATGTCTCCACACGGGTGCAGAGATCCAAAGGGAACTTAGGAAGCTATTTTATTTTATTTTATTTTATTTTATTTTATTTATATCCCTCCTTTTCCTCCAATGAGCTCAAGGTGCCGTACATAGTTCTCCTCCTCCTCATTTAATCCCCACAACAACCCTGTGAGGTTGGTTGGTTGGGCTGAGAGGCAGTGACTGGCCCACAAGGTCACTCGATGAGCTTCATAGCTGAGCAGGGATTCGAACCCTGGTCTCTCAGCTCCTAGTCCAACACTCCAACCACTACACCACTCTGTCTTTATACTGAGTCCATCTTGCTCAGTACTGTCTACACTGACTGGCAGCAGCTCTCCAGGATGTCAGACAGGAATCATTCCCAGCTTTACCTGGGACCTTCTGGGTGCAAAGCAGATGCTCTGCCATAGAGTTACAGCCCTTCCTCTGATATAGGAAGCTGCCTTCTACTGAGTCAGACCCTTGGTTCATGTAGCTCCTTATTGTCTACACTGACTGGCAGCAGCCATCCAGGAACCATCATAATTCCATGAGGTCATTCGTTACCAGGATAGACATACTCTCGCTTTTGTCGAAATTTGTCAAAATATGACTCTTGCCCTTTATTGGCAGATTCTAAAACCAGTTATTCTTAGCTCCTGGCACCCTCTGCCAGGGCAATCTGCCACCAGCCTTGGCACAGATTCCATACCCAGCAAGCAGTGCAAGCACTCCATTCATTCATGTCTCCCTCCAGGTGTTTGATGAGTCAAGGTTGTTCACTTCCTGCTTTGTCATGCTGCCGACAATTCCCACATGCAACTGGCCCAAAAAACTTCCTGGTTGCCTTCCCAGACATAAGCCTCCCTGCCTCTGCCGATAGAAACCACAGCCTAGTGCTCTCTGGAAAATGCCCAAGTGGGAATCTAAGAAGAGCCTGGATGCTGTTTCAGCCCCCCCTCCAAAGGGGGGGCATTTAGTCTAGCACTTCTTCATGCAGCGCATAGTTAAACTATGGAACTCGCTTTCACTGGAAACAGTGATGGCCACCAACCTGTATAAACAGGATAAGACAAATTCATGGAAGACAGGGCTATTGATAGTCACTAGCCACAGCGACTGTGCTTTGCCTCCACAGTTGGAGGCAGCAGCAATGCTTCTGAATCCCAGTTGCTGGAAACCATAGACAGGGGGAGGGCCCTTGATCTCGGATCCTGCTTGAAGGTTTCCTACAGGCATCTGGTTGGCCGCTGTGAGAACAGGAGGCTGGACTAGATGAGTCACTGGACTCATCCAGCAGCAGCAGCAGCTTATCTTCTTACGTTCTTCCCACAGTGGCCAGCCAGATGTCCCAATAGAACCCTTGGTCCATCCATCTCGGTACTGTCTTCAATAATGGCTGGCAGCATTTCCTCAGAGTTTCAGGCAAGGGTTTCTCCCAGCCCTTCCTGGCGATGCCATTGGGGATTGAATCTGGGACCTTCTGCATGCCAGGCAGATCCCCTCCCAATGAGCTACTCTGTCCCTTTGCAGAGTCGGCCTCAGGGTGTGCCCACACTTTGCTTGCCCCATGCCTACAAAGCATGGGTCTGTTTGCCCCGCCGCTTTCCCCAGGAAAGCCTGCTCTTTACCACTGAACATCAGTCCCTGGAAAAACTGATTGACATTTGATTCGGTGGTAAAGAGCTTGTTTTCCTGGAGGAAAGCGGCGGGACAAACAGAAGTGTGAATGAGCCCTAAGAATCCAAAGTGCTAAATCTGATCACTCCTTCCCTAGGGCACCTAAGTACACTCCTTGCCCATGGATCAAAATCTCCTGCCCAGAATGCTGCTGGTCTCCTCTCCCCCACCGAAGTGTGCATGCACATGAAAGTTCATACCAAGAACAAACCTAGTTGGTCTCTAAGGTGCTACTGGAAGGAATTTTTTTTTATTTTGTTTCGACTACGGCAGACCAACACGGCTACCTACCTGTGACTATTCTTCCCTGGCGGCCATTTTGTGACCCGCCTCAGGTGCCAAAATGTTTTGGGCAGGCCTGGTTATTGCTGATGTTGTTGTTGAGGGTGACTCCCTGCGGCCTCTTCCGGTTTCTTAGACTTGCTCGCCTCTCTCTCTCTCTCTCTCTCTCTCTCTCTCTCTCTCTCTCTCTCTCTCTTTCTCAGTCCATGTGGAAAACCAAGCGAAGCACTGTGAAGGGCTACTTCTTGGCTGGAGGCGAGATGGTCTGGTGGCCAGTAAGCGATCTCCATTATGATGTCTTGGTGGGGTGTATGTTGCAGAGTGGATCTGCTATGTGATTGGGAAAGGGGTTGAGATGCAGAGAGTCCTCTGTCTGCCTTCAAAGCCTGAAGGTGGTTTTTTGAGGTCTCATCCCTGCATTGAGATTATTCATATGGGTACAACTCTCTTCTAGTTGAGGTCAGACAGGCAGGAGCTGAGTGCAGAAGGAGCACGATGTGTCCCCCACCTTCCCCTAATACCCCAGGCAATGAATGTGTACAGAAATGCAAACACTACAGGGGTAAAGTGTGTATAAAGCACACATTTCAGTGAAAATTGCACTTAGAGAAAATTGTCTTAGAGACATTTCTTTCTCAAAAAATTGCAGAATAGACCAAATTGCATAGAAAATGTGTACAGTGGGAGAAATGCACACTAAAACACTGATAAATATTAGTGAGGGCTTTGGAAAACAAAAACAGATAAACTCACACTGATGTGGAAACATGGTGAACTGAACTTAAGAGTGGAAAAACAAGAAACTGAAACTGAACCAATCCCCATACTGAGACCTGACAGCCTTTCCAGGGGACTTGGATGGAGTCCTTTCTCTGCCAGGCAAGATTAGGTGCTCTTGGCAAGGGCAGGAACTTAGCTGGCTCTCCTGACCTCTCTTCCCAGGTGGGAGCATCTCTCTTCGCCAGTAATGTTGGCAGCGGACATTTCATTGGCCTGGCCGGCTCCGGGGCTGCATCTGGAATTGGTGCTACAGCTTACGAGTGGAATGTGAGTATTGCATTTACTGCACAACCTGCTCCTGAGGATGATAATGTTTGTGTGTTGGGATGGGAATGGACCTGGCAGAGGGCATTCTTGGTGGTGGTGCATCAGGTATAAATAATAATAATAATAATAATAATAATAATAATAATAATAATAATAATAATAATAATTTATTCCCCAGGCACTCTGGGTGCCTCCCAACAGATTATTATTATTATTATTATTATTATTATTATTATTATTATTATTATTATTATTATTATTATTATTCTTCACCAAACATTAAAACTTCCCTAAACAGGGCTGCCTTCAGATAGTTGTTTATTTCCTTGACATCTGATGGGAGGGTGCCACTACTGAGAAGGCTGGTTCCTCATAATCTCACTTCTTGCAATGAGGGAACTGCCAGAAGGCCCTCGGAGCTGGACCTCAGTGTCCGGGCTGAATGATGGAGGTGGAGACGCTCCTTCAGGTATACTAGGCCGAGGCCGTTTAGGGCTTTAAAGGCTAGCACCAACACTTTGAATTGTGCTTGGAAACGTACTGAGAGTCAATGAAGGTCTTTCAGGACTGATGTTATGTGGTCTTGGCGGCTGCTCCCAGTCACCAGTCTAGCTGCCACATTCTGGATTAGTTGTAGTTTCCAGGTTACCTTCAAAGGTATCCCCATGTAGAGCACATTGCAGTAATCCAAGCGGGAGGAAACTAGATCATGAACCAATCTGGCGAGACAGATCTTTTGGCAGACTGTGCCCAGGCGAACTGAGGGCCTTCTCAGTTTACTGCCCAGAAGCTCCCTCTTGGCAGGCAGGTTCAAGATACACCCTGCCCTCTCTGACCCTCTCTCTCATCTTTGGCTTCTTTATGTTTAAACCCGACAGCCCTTCAAACAGAGGACTGTCTTCTGCAAAGTAGGACATGCAGCCACTCTGTGGACCCAAAGCCAACCCACAGAGAGCTTTTGTATGTCAGTTGATTCTCTGGTTGGATCCTGCTTACCGGTATTTTGTTCCTGACCTGGGCTCTGCTTCTCCTCACAGGGCATGTTCTGTGTCTTGGTGCTGGCATGGCTGTTTCTGCCGATCTACATCGCAGCAGGGGTGAGTCCACCGGCTACACTATGGCCACTGTTTCCCATCAACTTTCTCAGAGAGCAGGAATCTGTTCTGAAACGGATGTGCCAAGTTACGCATCATGTCATTTCTCGGAATTGTAGTCTTTAAGAACCCTAAACTCACTGCCTTGTCCTCCTGAGGTAAAAGGGACTGTAACCATTTCCGTGATGTTATTACTGCCTGTGTTTCGAATAACCTTTTCTTGCTCTTTTTCACCAGTGCTGCTTTATCATTTCCAGGTGACAACCATGCCAGAATATTTGCAGAGGCGGTTTGGGGGCAAACGGATTCAAATCTTCCTAGCGATTCTCTACTTGTTTATCTATATATTCACCAAAATCTCAGTAAGTAAGGAGACGAGAGGAGACAGAACAGAATTGGCTTGGAAAGAGTAGGTCCATCGAGGCTTCCTAAGTGACCTTTTCTGCCTTTCAATCTTTCTGATACGTTGTGTTGGCTTCTGAATGACAGGCAAATAGATGAAAGGAGGGAAGGAGACTGAACTGAATTCTGGATTTAAGATTGTGTAGGTTGCTGAAGGCTGAGGAAGATTTTGGGGGAAATGCCTGCTTCTGCTACCCGTTCTTTGATGCTAGATGTATTTTTGAGCACACAGAATCATTTTACAAAGCGTTCCTTTGTGTTCTTCCTGTTGGAATACAGGTGAGGGCAAGCGAAAACAGGAGCAGCTCACTTTGCTTGAGAACAGAACCTTCTCCCTCCTTATCTATTTTGTCTGTTGCTGAGTTACCTGCTTGTGGTTCTGCCTGTTTGGTTTGTTCCCTTCTTGTGAACTTATTTCTCTTGATATAGATGTAAAGGAGATGCCAGCACCAGCTTATCCACACTTACCACCGCTGTGGTGCTGTTACCATGGTCGGCGATTTACAGCTCTGTGTCCGAGTGCCACCCCCCGCTCCGGAGCTTTTGCTGTGTAAACCTGCTCTTTAAAGATCAATCAGAGCAAACACAAGTCTGTGGAAACCCCAATTTGACATCCAATTCAGCTTTAAAGTGGATATTTTCACAGGAAAAGCTCCAGAGCAGAACAAAAACATTCAGACACAGACCTTATACCTTGGTCCATTTAGCTAGTATTGTCTTGCAATGGCTTTCTGGGATTTTGGGTGAGGGACATTACCAGCCTTGCTTGGAGATGCTGGGGACTGAACCTGGGGCCTTCTGAATGTTAGATCATAGAATCATAGAATCATAGAGTTGGAAGAGACCACAAGGGCCATCCAGTCCAACCCCCTGCCAAGCAGGAAACACCATCAAAGCATTCCTGACAGATGGCTGTCAAGCCTCTGCTTAAAGACCTCCAAAGAAGGAGACTCCACCACACTCCTTGGTAGCAAATTCCACTGCCGAACAGCTCTCACTGTCAGGAAGTTCTTCCTAATGTTTAGGTGGAATCTTCTTTCTTGTAGTTTGAATCCATTGCCCTGTGTCCGCTTCTCTGGAGCAGCAGAAAACAACCTTCTACCCTCCTCTATATGACATCCTTTTATGTATTTGAACATGGCTATGATGTTCAAATATATCAGATGCTCTGCCCTGAGCCATGATGACCCTCTCTTGTGTTGTGCTGGACAGTGACAGAGGGCGACTAGCCTGCCTGGTTTAGTAATTCTTCTTCTTTGGGGTCAATGGGTTTTAATGGGTAACTTACTAACACTTTCTCTTTAGTTGCTCATTAACAACCAAACAGCACTCACGACCACCACTACTACTATTAGAACTGTTAATAATAATATGGACTCCCCCCCCACTTCCAAATGAAGTGTCCTTTGATTGTGTTTCATCAATAGCAAGACCAGGGTGCATTTTTGCATCTAGCAAGAAGATGCTCCCAGTCTGGACTCCACACACAGCTGCCTTGCTTTGCTGATGTCATCAAGTGGATTATTAGTTTAGTTTTAAGACTGATTCAAAATAACTATAGATGCACACAAATGGAGTCCTAAAGTGATATACAGAGACGGGGGCAGGGAGGGGAATTAACACACATATGGGGGTCATATGGGTTGGGGGGATCCTTGTCCCCCTGCCCCGCCCCAGGTCAGACTGGCTGGTGAGTTTGAGGCAGTTGTGTGTGGTTGTTGGGTTAATTTCATTTCCATTGGGTTTGTTTGCATCCCCAAACGTCCTTTTGCCTGAGTTGTCCTGCACGAATTTTGCAAAGCTCTTTCTGCGTTGAATGTAGCCTCAAATGTGCTTCCTACTGTGTGGCAGTGATGCAGGGCATTCTGTGCTCCCTGAAACGTTGTGCGGATGCCAGATGAACCATCTTTTGACCCAGCTCAACACCGTGGCCCTATATTGTGTTAGGATCATGGTGTCTTCCATTTAATCACACACACCACATGGAGTAGGCCTGCAGCAACAGAGGCAGCCCTGATCGTTAATTTTAACAGCATTCAGGGTAAACAAAGCCTCCCTTTTTTGGCCATGGAGTGTGCATGAGAACCAGTGTGGTGTAGTGGTTAGAGTGTTGGACTAGGACTTGGGAGACCAGGGTTCAAATCCCCACTTGGCCAAAAAGCTCTCTCAGCCCAACCTACCTAACAAGGTTGTTGTGGGGATTAAATGGGGAAAGGGAGAAGCATGCCTTGAGTTTCTTGGAGGAAAAGATAGAGTAGAAATTCAGGAAATAAATAAATTCTCCTGTTTGCAATTCAAGAGAATGTCAAATTAAAGAGGGACGTGGTGGTAGTAGGGTGGGGTAAATCCCACCATGCTTTTCTAGCAGCCAGGATTGGGGGCTACCCCCAACTCCCCACAGACTGCTGCTGCTGCTCTCCAGCACCTGTTGAATTTGCTGTTCCCAAGGAATGACTGAGCCATTGTTCCAGCTCTTCCTCTTTCATACAAGCTTCTCCTTTGTCCAAAAGAACTGAACAGAGCTTGGCTGCCCATACAGGGGTGAGGGGTGGGGTGGGGGGTCCTTCAGCTGTAGGGTACAATGGAGCTGAGAGCATTTATTGGTCTACTTGAGGTGCCTCCAGTATTTTGCAGGAGTGGATCAAAGCCCTCTGCCACCCTCTAGTGCAACACACACACTTTGAAAAAGAATCTGGCTTTTTGCCATTTGGAAAGCACACCGAAAAATGTGGGACGAGTGAATGGTTAATGGGGAGACGTGTAAACATCCCACAAACAAATCAAGATGACTGGAGGAGGAATCCTCATGGTCAAGTAGACCCAAAAGACCAGACAGAGTCTAACCTCAATGTCCTCATACCTGTCTGGATTTTGTCTCCTCCAGGTTGACATGTACGCTGGGGCCCTCTTCATCCAGCAGGCCTTGCACTGGGATCTCTATGTGGCTGTCATTGGGCTACTGGTTATCACAGCCGTTTACACTGTGGCAGGTGAGTCTGAGCAGAGAGAGAGAGAGAGAGAGAGAGAGAGAGAGAGAGAGAGAGAGAGAGCTCTGTCCTTATCTCTTTATTTAACCTCTAGGAGTAGATATATCCGTCCGTTCCCCCCAGCCCAAATTAAGGGCTTTTCTAGCAGGGTTTCTTTGTTTATTGCATTTCTATCCCACTTTCTCCCATGAGCTTAAAGTAGCATCCATGGTTCTCCCCTTCCTCATTTAATCCTCACAACAACCCTGTGAGGTAGATCAGGCTGAAAGGCAGTGACTGCCCAATAAGGTCACCCAATGAACATCATGACTGAGTGGGGATTTGATCTCTGGTCTCTCCCAGGCCCTAGTCTGACACTAACCACTAGGTCACATTGACTGTCCAAAGCATCTTGCTGCCTCTGATAGCGGAATAGGTAGCCATCCTGGCTAGTAGCCATTGATAGCCTTATCCTTGATGAAGTTGTCTAATCCTCATTTAATGCCATCCAAGTTGTTGCTGATCACTGCATCTTGTGGGGTGGAGTTCCATAGTTCCAACGGTGCATTGTGTGGAGATGTCCTTCCTTTTGTCTGCCCTGAACCTCCCAACGTTGAGCTTCATTGGATGGCCCTGAGCTCTAATCTTGTGTGCATCACAGAATCACAGTGTTGTAGAGTCGGAAGGGATCCAAAGGGTCCAAGCCCTGCAGTGCAAGCACTTTCTGTAAAGAAGCTGATTGGACTGGCTATTGGGTTTTATTTTGATATTGGCAATGGGACACTGTGTTCCTGAGGACAGCAGGCTATCCTAGAGGGCACAGGGGAAGCCGGCCTCCAACATCTCCCGGTTGCTCCTTGCCTGCTCCAGCTTCTGCTGCCTGAGGTGACTTTCACTCTGCCTAATGGTAGGACCGGCTCTGCTTTTTATCAGTTATCTTATGCTGGTGATCCACCCGGAACGGGACTAGGGTCAGCCACCATTTGACTGCCCTGTGCAAGCAACTGGGCAGATGAGGCTTGACTAATGCAAGCCCAAATCTTTTGCCGCTGTGGGTTAAACCACAGAGCCTAGAGCTTGCCGATCAGAAGGTCGGCGGTTCGTATCCCTGCGATGGGGTGAGCTCCCATTGCTCAGTCCCTGCTCCTGCCAACCTAGCAGTTTGAAAGCACGTCAAAGTGCAGGTAGATAAATAGGTACCGCTCCAGTGGGAAGGTAAACAGTGTTTCCGTGCGCTGCTCTGGTTCGCCAGAAGCGGCTTAGTCATGCTGGCCACATGACCCAGAAGCTGTATGCCGGCTCCCTTGGCCTATAGCGTGAGATGAGCGCCGCAACCCCAGAGTCATCTGCGACTGGACCTAATGGTCAGGGGTCCCTTTACCTTTACGTACCTTTAATGTCCAGACCAAGTTCCAAGCACAGGTCTTGCTTCTTCTGTTCCCTCTGTAGGTGGCCTGGCAGCTGTGATATACACTGACGCCTTGCAGACTGTCATCATGCTAGCTGGGGCTCTGACGCTGATGGTCTTCAGTAAGTCTCTTAGAACCACAGAACCATAGAATTGTAGAGTTGTAATGCAGGAATATTTTGCCCAACACAAGGCACGGACCCACGACCTGGGATGAACAGTCTCATGCTTTACAAGCTGAGCTCTCTTGTGGATGGTGTTTGGGGTTTGCCCTCTGAGATGTGATGCCAAGTTTTGCATGCAGGAGAAAGGTGCAGATGTCCACTTCATTCATTGCTACCTGACTTTGCTCGTACCTCCTTGAGTGGCTGCAGCGCAGCACCTAAGCATGTGATCCAGGACATCTCTGGGTTGAGTCTGGCCTCAGGCTCACGCAGGCCAACTCAGTCTCCTGGTCTGCAGTATAGGAATAATAATAATAATAATAATAATAATAATAATAATAATAATAATAATAATAATAATAAATTCATTGCCCACCCTTTACCCTAAGGTCTCAGGGCACATAACAACATTAAAATATAATATTAAAACACTGTTTGAAAATCAGTTTAAAACAACTTGCAATAATGTGGGTCCTATAATATGCATCTCCATGGTCAAAAGCTTGGGTAAAGAGGTGCGTCTGCAGCATTCACAAGAAGCTGTACATTGAAGGTACCAGGTGCACCTCTGTGGGGAGGGAGAGCCACAGCTTAGGGGCTGCCACAGAGAAGACCCTGTCCTGGGCAGCCGCCACCCCAACATTCTGAGAACACCTGAAAGGGTCTCTAGCATTCACCTATTTTAAGACTTGTCATAAGCAGACACTAGCAGAGATCTAGAAATGCCCAAGTTATTTCTAGTCTTTGAAGTCCCTAGTCAAAAATAAAATGATCATATAATCAGCTGATATGAGAGCACCCCTTCATCACGATCCTACGTTGTGCCATCAGAACCAATATTTTTAACAATATTTATGAATGTTTTAAACTCTCTTAAGATGACAAAATCTGTAACAAAATCGAAAATTCTTTCTAGTAGCACCTTAGAGACCAACTGAGTTTGTTCCTGGTATGAGCTTTCGTGTGCATGCACACTTCTTCAGATACCGAAAGCTCATACCAGGAACAAACTCAGTTGGTCTCTAAGGTGCTACTAGAAAGAATTTTCGATTTTGTTTTGACTATGGCAGACCAACACGGCTACCCACCTGTAACTGCAAAATCTGTAACAGTTAACAAAAAATTTATGTCTTCTACCAAGCCACATCTCTTCCTTGCTTAAATCTGCAGCTCTAAGCTGAGAGAGCGTGTCACATTCTTGGGCTCATATCAAGACACGTTCCAATGGAGAATTCTTCCCTAAATCCCATTGAGAAACTTAGCAGTTTCATCAAAACACCACAGCAGGCCCATACAAATCAAATGCTGAGCACCAGCAGGAAATCTGAACGCTGTTTGCTCTTCAATTTTCCAGGTTTTTCGAAAGTTGGAGGGCTGGAAGACTTGCAAAACAGATACTTCCAAGCCATTGCAAGCAGCCGCCATGGCAACAACAGCTGCGGTTTACCCAGGGATGATGCTTTCCACATCTTCCGGGATCCTGTCACATCTGACCTTCCCTGGCCTGGAGTGCTGGTTGGAATGACCATCCCCTCGCTGTGGTACTGGTGCACAGACCAGGTTGTTGTTCTTGTTCTTCTTCTTGTTTTTGTCGTTGTTATTAATATACCACCCTTCAGCTGAAGATCACAGGGCGGTTCACAACATAACAATACAAAATGAGAACACAAAATACATAATAAAACAAGAACAAACCAATAACCCCTCTCCCACAAACACAATTAAAAGGACATATAATGTTCACCAGGGCTTCTAAAATCCATTTTTGTTCTCCTGCCATTTGTCCCCACACCACAGGGGTATAATTTAAAAGTTTATGAACATCTGAGAATGCCAAAGGATTTTGCCAATGCAAAATTGATGTGAGTAACAACTTCAAACCAAAAGGAATATATCACTGGACAGGCCCGGGTCGTATGCCTCAAAGAAGCATCCTGAACCCAACACCTCCATCGTTATAACTCCAGATAGGCCACTGCCTGCCTCCGCATCTCTCAGGTGGTCTTAGAAGGGCCTGTACCAAACTGTCTCCTTCCTTACATTGCAGGTCATTGTTCAAAGATCTTTGGCAGCCAAGAACCTCTCTCATGCCAAAGGTGGAGCCTTGCTGGCCTCCTACTTGAAAATCCTGCCCTTGTTTATGATGGTTCTGCCTGGCATGATCAGCCGCATCCTGTTTCCAGGTAAGAAGGAAGAATAAGGTTCCTCCTGATGCTGCAGAGTGTAGTGAATCATAGAGTTAGAAGGGACCCACCCCCAAGGGTCATCTAGCCCAACCCCCCTGCAATTCAGGAGTCATAGCTAAAGAATCCCTGACAAATTGCCATCCAACTTCTGCTTAAAAACCTCAAATGAAGGAAAGCCCACCATGTTCTGAGGTTGTCTGTTCCACTGCTGAACAGCTCTTACCATCAGAAAGTTCTCACTAATGTTCTTTTTTCTTGTCATTTGAATCCACTGGTTTGAGTGGTGAGAACGTTGGGCTCACTGGGTGACCTCAAGGCCAGTCATCTCTCAGCCTAACCTACCTCACAGGGTTGTTGTGGGGATTAATTGAGGAGGGGAAGAGCCATGTAGGCTGCCTTGAGCTCCTGGAGGGGCGGAGATGGGATATCAATGCAATGAATAAGTGAAATACAGATTTCTAAGGGGAAATATATTTTGGTCAGCATGTGTTGAGGGGGAAGGATTTGGAGCAAGGATCAAAGCTCTTCTCTTCCTTCCTTCAATTTTTTTTTTACCCTGAGTATTTCCAAACTGCCAGCACATTCCAAAAATAAAATGTGCCATAAAACCATCAAAACATCATAAAGTCGTAAGATGCAGAACCAACAACCAAACCAAATTAAATTAGTTTTCTGAAATAGACTTGTTTTCAGTAGGTGACAAAATATTAGAATCTACCTCTTGATTACAGATGATTTGCAAACAGTTCCCCATCCGTTTTTACGCCCTTGGCTTTCCTCCCTCCACTCTCTCCCAGATACTTACAACAAGTTTAAATTACATTTTCATCACAGATCTTGTGGCTTGTGCTGATCCGGACGTCTGCAAAGAGATCTGTGGCAACCCATCTGGATGTTCTGATATCGCATACCCCAAACTGGTCATTGAACTTTTGCCAATTGGTAAGGAGGAAGGAGGGCTGGGGGCTTCTCAGCAACCCAAAAAGAGATGCAGGTGGATGGAAATTTAGCTGTAGGTGAGAGACCAACAGCACTTTCGGATGGTAACAAATAAGGTCCAAGATGCTTGAGGACAATGGGCGGTGCTCATTGGAACTGGTGGGGAAGAAGGCAGGGAGGCCAACAGTAGGTGGCGCCAGAGCCAATGACAGGCAGAGCTAACAAATTTTCATTTTGTCCCCATTCTCCTCCCTGCCATGTTCAGCTGCCACCATGGCTCAGTAAACAACAGAGTTATTTGCAAAGTTTTTTGGGTGGCCCTGGGGCATGGCATGAGCTTATCTCTGAAGACCAGTTGTCAGATACCACAACTGGGGAGAGCATTGCTGTTAAACCCAGGTCCCCCTTGCTGGCTTCCCAGAAGAGGTGTCAGAAGACCATGACTTGGATGGACTCCCTTTGGCCCTGATCCAGCTGCTGCAGGGATTTTCTTATATTAGGAGAGAGGTGGGCACTCTGCTTGGTCCAGGGCATCCCTCGTGAGTGATGGGCTCTCCTTTGGCTTCCAGGACTCAGAGGTCTGATGATGTCCGTGATGATTGCAGCACTGATGTCCTCCCTGACTTCCATCTTCAACAGCGCAAGCACCATTTTCACCATGGATCTCTGGCGAAATATCAGGCCCCTCTCTTCGGAGTGGGAGCTCATGATCGTCGGCAGGTAAGGCGAGGTGGTGCACACCCAACAGGAGTCTCAGAAGATCCCAGGGTAGACTTCCAATAGTTAGATCATAGAATTTTAGGGTTGGAAGTGACCCCAAAGGTCCCTAGTCCATCCCCCTGCAATGCAGGAATCACAGCTAAATCTCACTTTGATACAGCCTTTTATGTTTTCAAGACTTACTCTTTCCTTGCCATTAGAAATCGGTAGCAAAACGAAGAGATAACGAGGCCTTTCTCCTTGATTCAGGGTCTTTGTCCTGCTCCTTGTAGTCATTTCCATCTTATGGATTCCGCTGGTCCAGGCCAGCCAGGGGGGACAGCTCTTCATTTACATCCAGACCATCAGTTCCTACCTGCAACCTCCTGTGGCCGTGGTCTTCATCCTGGGCTGCTTCTGGAGGAGAACAAATGAAAAGGTGGGTGAGATGCAGGTTCTCCTGGAGGCCCTGAACAGTGTTGGTTGTGAGCTGCGTTATTTGGGTGACTCTGGGGTATGGCATGAGTGTGTCTCTGAAGACCAGTTGTCAGGTACCAAAAATGGGGAGAACATCTTCTGATGCAAATCATTGTAATTTTTTAATGTGCGTTCCAAGTATCATTATATTTACCCATACACAATCTGTGTCTAAAAGCAATCCATTCCCATGTTGCAAGAGTTGTCATATCTTCTATCCATTGATCAAAAGGTGCCAAAGTATTGTTTCAGATTTCAAAGGATCGTTGTGCTTTGGTTTGTGGA
The DNA here is from genome assembly GCF_009819535.1 of Lacerta agilis. NCBI lineage: Eukaryota > Metazoa > Chordata > Lepidosauria > Squamata > Lacertidae > Lacerta > Lacerta agilis. The sequence goes on along the minus strand of NC_046324.1, from coordinate 28,627,784 downwards.
TTGTTTTGAGATGGCCGAATTCAGCAGATGTGCCCTAAAAGGGGGATTAAACCAAATTTCCACTTGACTGTGGTCTTGTTCCAACATGGGATTCTTCCTCCTAGGGGGCATTCTGTGGCCTTTTGATCGGGATGGGAATGGGCCTGATCCGAATGGTGCTGGATTTCATCTACCCGCTGCCACGGTGCGATGAGGCAGACGGCCGCCCAGCGGTGGTGAAATACGTCCACTACCTCTACTTCTCCATGATCCTGAGTCTGGCTACGCTGCTTGTGGTGGTGACTGTTAGTCTCCTGACAGAGCCTCCTTCAAAGGAAAGGGTGCGTAATTCCAGCAGGCATTGCCAACTCTTGTTTCTGAACCTATCTTCTTGGGTGCTTTAAAACCTAATCAGATTAGAGCAGCTCTGAAACCTGGAGTAAATTAAGTGACACCCAGGGTGATCTACACATGGGGGGGGGAGCACTTTAAATAAGTCAGAAATTAGATCGTTATAGCAAAGGGAAAAAACCCTATGGAAAACCACATATTTGAAAATTTCCTGCTCTCTCGCGCCATCTGGTGTTGGATGTTTAAAGTGCGTTCAAATCACTTGTTTCGCTGTCCCTTTAAAACACTTTTATGCCGCTTCATCAACCACAGATAATCCTAGGATCTGTAGTTTGTTAAAGGTGCTTTTTGTCCCAACAGATCACCCGCCTCACCTGGTTCACCCGCAAGGATGCTCATGTAGAGAAGGATGTCCTTCCACAAGCTCCCAGAAGCCCTGCTGTGCCTCTCCCTGCCAACGGTGTCCATGAGGCTGGTCCTCCTTCTCCAGGGCAGCTTGAGATCAGTGATGGACCTGAAAACAATCAAAACGGTAAAACTTATCAGTGACCCACAGAGAACATAGTTCACTTGCTAGAGCATGAGACTCTTAATCTCAGGGTCACGGGTCCATTTCCTATGTCCATGAGCCTGACTGCTGATTTACTGCTAACTTGTCTCCTCTTTAGGTCCCCTGGATTGTAAGAAGACCTCCAAACTCACAAGGCTCTTTTTGTGGATCTGTGGGATGGAGAGCAGGAGTGCGGACACTCCGAAATCTGCTGCAGAATTGAAAAGTGAAACCGCCATGGCTTCCACGAAGGAAGCACCTTTTGTGAAGCACATCCTCAACATCAACCTGATGGTCTGCTTAAGTGCAGGCGTCTTCCTCTGGGCTTACTTTGCGTAGCATCGAGCCTCGTCTGTTCAAAGGACGCTGTTCAGTTCCAAGCAGATGGGCATTGCTATTGGAAGGACTAAGGCGAATGATAACACTTATTAACGACCCAGTACCAGGCACTGTGTGTTTTTAAAAATTCTCAAGGAAAGTAAAAAGGGCCTGAACGTTTGCAGATGGACTTGAACAATTCCCAGTAGGAGAAATCCAGAGACTCTCTGATGTAACCGGGTCCCAGACGGTGATTTGGGGGCAAAGACCAATAGCAGGTTTGCTTGGCACAGTTTTTATTTAAACAAATGAGACACCGTTCCTTTGCCATGCATTTCCTGACAGTCGCATGACCCCACATGTGGCAGGTCTCTTTTGTGGCTCTGGGGGTTGTAGCCAGCTAAGTTCTACTTGGAGTAAACCCAATGAAATTAGCAAACAATAGCTAGGATTATGGAACTAACTATTCCCTAGGAGGCAGTGAGGGCCACCAACCTGGATGGTTTTATAAGAGAATTTGATAAATTCATGGAGAGGTATTAATGTCTACTAGCCATGAGGGTTCTGCTCTGCTCGGAGACAGCAATGCTTCTGAATCCCACCTGCTGGAAACCACAGGAAGGGAGAGTGAACTTGGGCTCAGATCCCACTTTTGGGTTTCGGTTGACCCTTGTGAGAATAGGATGCCGGACTAGATGGGCTGCTGGCCTGATCCAGCAGGCTCTTCTTAGTTTCTTACATTAGCACCACCCACTATTCCCTTGGGTCTGTTCTGAGTAGGACTAGCACTGGATACAACACGGGGACTTTAATAAAGCCTGTGCCAACCTGGTGCCCTCTAGATGTTTCGGACTTCAAATCCCATGTGGCTGTGCTGTCTAGGGCTGATGGGAGTTGTAGTCCAAAGCATCTGGAGCACTCCAGGTTGGCAAAGCCAGCTTTAATGTCACAATGTTTAGCTATGGGGACCCATGCCATGGTGATGCTCTCATACCAGAACCGTGTTCATGCGCTGGCTCCTCCAGAGGAGCACACAGCCTCTTTGGTCCTCCCCAATCCTCTTAGCTTGGTGTGGCACAAACCATCGTTAAGCCATAGAGTTCTTAACCATAGATCCAAGTTCAGACAGCTTGCTAAGCCAACTTTTGCTTAGCTGCCATACTGAGCAAAAAAGGACTGGGAAGGAACAAAGCGGCTGCAATCTCCTCCTTCCTGGGAGTCGTACTTTGCGTTACATGCTTAGCGTTACATGCAAAAGTAGCCTTAGTGATCAAGTGTTTTTGATTGTCCTGAGTCTACTGTAGTTCAGGGTGGGTGAGTTTCCTCCATAGCTTGAACCATTACAGCTTAACAGGCATACAGTTTATTTAAAACATTGGACACTACTTTATATTGAGTGAGACCTTTGCTTCATCGAGCTTAGCATTGCCCACACTGACCAGCAACAACTGTCCAGGGTTTCAGTCCCGAGTCTCTCCCAGCCCTACCCGGAGATGCCAAGGATTAAACCTGGGACCTTCTGCATGCAATGCAGGTGTACTATGCACCAAACTAAAGCCCTTCCATCTACATTTGTTGGACAGGCATGTCTTAAGGTTTTCAGTCACTACAAGAACAACCTGTTATGTTCTGTTTAATCTCCTGCAGATATACATCCCAGGCATTCTCGATTTACAAGTGTATTATTTCAGTGGTGTCATACAATGCCAATTTTGTGTTAAAAGCTAATATTAGGGGCTGATGAAAAATAGCATCCTCTTGAAAAAGAAGTGAACATGCATTGCAGGGGGTTGGACTAGAGGACCCTTGGGTGCCCCTTCCAACTCTACAGTTCTGCGATTCCATGAAAGGTACTTTAGCAGGGTGCTAAACTTCAGTGTAACAATGAAGGAAAAGGTAGCAAAATGAACTTTTCTAGAGTGCATAACCTCCCAGAAACATCCGTGGACATAGCTAGGAAGGAGAAACTGTTGCTTGTTGGAATGGCCAACGTATTTGTGAGATTTGTGAGATTTTCAATGGGAGAGTGTTTTGACGGTGTCCCTTTTACTGTACAAAATAATGCAGAGAGTATTTTTATGGAGTATTTTATGAACTGCGTCATGTTTTTCATGGACTTGTAAAAACAAAAACAAATCAATGTGTGTGTTTTTATTTATTATTCTGAATGGAGTCAGGCATCTGTGCAAGGATGCCTCGATATGTCTGAGCTGGCTTCAGTTTTCCTCATCATGCAATAACCAGTCTAACCCAGTGGCCTCTTCATAACAGCTCCAGGTTGATGTGGGAAAGTTGCATGTGTTGCCCAGGGAAATGTGTGCAGATCCTATCCTTCTCTTGGGAGAACACAGGAAAGTTAAATGCGATGCTGATAATATTTGAAGCTCGACTGTGTGATTCTAGCGTAGTGCAGCCCAAATTGTCTTTCCTCAGAAAATGAGTGTCTTTATAACAGCTGTCTTAACTGCACAGAAGAAATTCAGCACTGAAAACAGACTAAGCTCAACCTTGGTTGGCAATAAATGTCTTTAGATAATCTGGTTTAGATATACTTGCTTCTTTCTGAGTTTTGGGAAGGCTGCTCTCCAAGAAGTAGTCTTGCTATTTATTTATTTCTAAAGGAAAAAAACACCCCAAGATACATTCTCATACCACAAACAAAGACTAGATTTGCCTCTAGACAGCCTGTTTAATCCAGTGTTTTTCAACCTTTTTTGGGCAAAGGCACACTTGTTTCATGAAAAAAATCACGAGGCACACCACCATTAGAAAATGTTAAAAAAATTAACTCTGTGCCTATATTGACTATATATAAAGTAATTTTTCAATTTTTCCCACGGCACACCAGGCAACATCTCACGGCACACTAGTGTGCCGCGGAACAGTGGTTGAAAAACACTGGTTTAATCAGCATTCAACCTGATTTGTTTGCAGAGAGATTAGACTGTCCAGTGGGAGTCTCCATCCTGATTTGTTTCTGGGGAGATTAGGTGTCAGTTTTGTCAAGAAAGTGTTTTAATAAATAAAAATAAAATTATCCCACACTTTCCAGTGCACTTTTCCATCTCTTTTCTGTCTGATCTTGTGAATCGAAGCATCTCTGGCTGGTTGTTTCTATGGCAACACACCTGTACTTTGCCAAACGCTTAGTCATGTAAAAATAAGCTTTAAGTTACCGGTATGTTAAAGGGTCTTTAACTCAACAAAAGAGATTGGTTTGACCACTCCAGAATAAGAACATAAGACGAGCCTGCTGGCCCATCGAGTCCAGCATTTGGGTCTCACAGTGGCCAACCAGATGCCCCAGTGCAAAATCCACAAGCAGGACTCCAGCACAAGAGCCCTCTCATCTCCTGTGATTTCTGGCAACTGGCATTCAAAAGCATTGCTGCCTCCAACTGTAGAGGCAGAGCCAAGCCATCGTGGCCAGTACTGTTGATGCTGTTGTTCCACAATAATGAACCGCAGGGGAAATGTTGATTAGTTCAGATATCAAGGTTCATTATTATTCCACAAAATGTACCGGTATACCTCTTTAAAAGTTACTGTAAATCTCATGACCTAGTTTTGCAGATGTGAGGAAGTACAGCAGGTGTTTTTAATTGAGCTGTAAATGTAGTATATAAGGAGTGTTGTGTACTCCTCTCTGTACCCTGGTGGGTGGGTCACAGTTTGTGGGATTTTGTAATCTTAGTATAACTTCTATTATTATAATTTCTTTTTTCTATAATTAAAAACCAAGCAAAAGACCTGTTTTTGCGTCCTCTTAATTATTTTAAATACGTGTAGTTTCCTCAACATATCTTCTGCGCAGCAGTTGCTCCTCTGAATTTTCATAACAAAAACGAGTATCTCAAATTGTAAAACAGAAAACTTAATAAAAATTATATACAAAATAAAAATAAAAATAAAACTGCAGGCTTTATTTTTATTTTTATTTTGTATAGCAGATGGATTGACCCCCTCAATCCTATACATTTGCTTATTTTCTTTTGGGTAGAGCAGGTTCAAAGCATAGATGCGTACATCCTCAGAACAAAGGCTGGCAATAGAGCTGGCTTCCTAGGGGAGGCCATTCCCTCATGCGTCAGTTACCTCAGACTGTTCTCTTGAGTTCCGGAACTGCCATCTTGGGCAAAATGGCCAACATACTGGCCAACATAGTGGCGAGGAGCACCCTCCTCAGTGCTCTGGAGGAGAAGAGGCGCCAGCAGATGAAGGTATGAGAGGAAATTTGGGTGGCGGTGGAAGGTTCTCCTCAACACAAGGCCACGCTTCCACCTCAACGTTTCTGCACAGGGTCTCCTCAACGCTCCTCCATTCTTGCTACTCTCCCACAACTCCAGACCAGCTCCTCATCCCTTTCCATATCATGGCTTCTCAAGTTGCCCCACTCTGCCCTCTACACATGTAGTGTAGGCTTCACCATGCCATTCTGAACCTCTTCATAGTCCCAAAGGGTAGCCATGTCTCCTAGTGCGGCAATCACTAAGCCTGAGTTTTATTGGCTTCTTTGAATAAAGTATGGACTTCACTGACACAGGGTATTTTATTTACTGACCTACTTCTGGCTCCGGCTCTCAACAGCGTAAGATTCAATCGCCATTCCTGTAAAATGGGCCCAAGACACAGGCAAAGAGCTACTAACAGAACCTTTCATGTTCTCCTTCCCTCCGACCCCAGAAATTCCTGCTCCACCGGCTGTTCTTTGTTGCGCTGTTGCGAGAAAATGCAGAGGCCGCAGACGTCACAGGTAGGGGAGCTACCCTCTCATGCTGACTTTCGGGAGGCAAGGCATTGCCCGTGAGCCTCTTCCAGTGTTGGAAAAACAGCCTCAGGGATGAACTGGGCTGCAGAACTTCCACAGGGCTTTTCTGTGGTAGGAGTGGGGAATCATTTTCCGTCTGAGGGCTGCATTCCCTAATGGCAACCTTTCGAAGGCCACATACCAGGGCCAGAGGCAGAGGTGGGTGGGGCAGCCCTCTTGGTAGTTCCTCTGCCCTCAGAGGCTCAGGGGGGGTTGAGGCCAGGGACAGGGCCTTCTCTTAGGTGGCCTCTGAGCTGTGGAGCTCCCTCGCCACAGTGGTGTGTCTGGCTCCTTATCTGGAGGATGCTGAAGATGCATCCTCTTTACCCCGGCCTTTTGACACTTGAGGTGTATATTTTTAGGACCCACCTTATTTATATGATTGTAAGTGGGTGAAAACTCTTTTTGATGTTGTGTTTTAATGTTGCAGTCTACCCTGGGACCTTAGGGTGAACGGCAGGTAAATGACAACAACAACAACAACAACTAATAATAATAATAATAATAATAATAATAATAATATGGTAATAAACATTACCTTTGTACAGCAGGCCAGTCTCTATACACAGTCTCACATGCACCCAGTGTTTTTTCCTGGCAGTACTCAAGGTTATCCAGTACCAGCATCTCTCTCTCTCTCTCATTCGTAAGAGGCATTATGGAAGTTCAAAGACACTTTCCAGCCAGGCAAAAATACTCATGGAGGGTGAGAGGCAGGCCCAGGGAGTAGGTAGCTGGAGAAAGGATATGATGTGGGAAGAATAGTGAGGGCCAGATACAAAATTCTAGAGGGCCACATCTAGTCCATTCATGCACAGTCTTTGAAGGGGTGTGGCTCCATGGATGTGGCCATGACCTGTTTGGGTCCATTCCACTTGGGCAATGATTTTTCCAGCGGATCTCTCAGTTGGTCTCTTTTCACTCCCTCCTCTTCCTAAGCATACCATGAGCAACTTTTCCAGAGGATTTCCAAGATCCACCTAGGGGAGTCCCCCTCAGGCATCCTCCTCATCTACTCTCACTGTCTTCTGCACATTCTGGAGGTGAGTCAGATCTACCAGGTTCAAGACAAGAGATTGCTCTTTCTATAATAGTGCAGGTTAATCACATATCCTAGAGAAATCCCACATGCAACTGAATATCTGCACATATTTCCTTGTAATGAGGACTTGCTTTGAGGGCAGCTGGGTCCTGCAAAAGGCTGCTTTGTGTTTTTGGAAGCAAACTCTGGAAATGCACTTCCAGGTGGCCAGTTTATTGATTGTTCTGTCTGATTGGTTTCCACCAAGTTTGTGGGCTGTTTTGGACAACATTGGCTGCTTATTGTGCATTTATTCTGATTTGTGAGGAAGTTAGATGTAGTTGCATCAAGTAATTATAATCCCAAACTTCCCAGTGCCTTTCAATTTCCTGACTGAAAACTCTGCAGTCTTTGGGAAAAGTGGCTTTATTTTGCAAGTGCCTGACCAACTTCCAACTGTGCAAGCTGAGTTTGTCGATAGGCAGTTGAATCCCACCTGAAAATAGGGAGTCTGGAAATCCCCGGAGCTGAGTATTTGATTTAAAAACATCCATCAAACCCAAAATTTAGAAACATAGTCAGAACTCATTTTGCCTCTCATGCTACTCCATTCCTGTCCTCAGCAACAGACGATGTCAGACCCCAGTGTGACTTGAACATTTATGCCTCCCTCACTCCCTGCTCCCTCTGAAAATTCAGATTCTCTCATATGAAACTGCCCAGTCTCTGAGATCTTCAGGGAAGGTCCTTCTCTCTGTCCTGCCATGCTCACAGACATGCTTAGTGGGGATGCAGGAGAGGGCCTTTGTGGTGGCTGCTCCCAGACTTTGGAACTCCCTTCCTAGAGAAGCCAGACTGGCTCCCTCCTTGCTGTTCTTCCACTGGCAGGTGAAAACCTTTCTATTCCAACAATCCTTGCAGGGGTGTCCAAACTTTTTTCAAAGAGGGCCAGATTTGATGAAGTGAACATGCGTGAGGGCCGGCCAAACGAATGACCAAAGTTGTTGAGCTTTTTTTTAAGATTGAAGATGTCGAGCTTTTTTACGATTTTACCCCAGGAAATAAATTAGGCCCCCCAAAACGGACTTTGGACATGCCTGCGGACTTACTGTTTTAAAGGAAAGAGCTGGTGATGTAATGTTTTTACTGTTGTTGTTATTCACATTTTTAATAGATTTGGTTTCAATTGTATTACTGTTCAATTAATTACTTTTTAATGATGGTCTTTTCTATGCATTTAGCTTTTCTATTTTATCTGTGTTTTGCATTTTTATCTGCAAATTGTCTTGAGTCCTGGTCTGGGGAAAAGGAAGTAGTAGTAGTAGTAGTAGTAATAATAATAATAATAATAATAATAATAATAATAATAATAATTTGTAGGCATCCAGTGGCACAATCTACCATATCCTGATGGACTTGGCAGCTGTTGAAAATCAAGACTCAAAGTAAGTGATTGGAAACTTGTTCAGGGGAGACTGATGGGGGCTGGCATCAGGGTGAATGGAGCACAGTCCCACCAACCTCACTCTTCCTTCATAGAAGCATAGAATTGTAGAGTTGGAGAAGGGACCCAAGGGTCATCTAGTCCAACCCCCTGCAGTACAGCCCCCACTCACCTGCCATTCTCTTACTTACAGTCTCAGAGGACGGCCCTGCCCATCAACTGCCTCCTAGTGCGCAGGAAGAAAACTGCTTGCAAAGATGTCTATACAGTCATACCTCGTGTTGCGTATGCTTCATGTTGTGTACGTTCAGGATACGCACTCCCGCACCCCGGAAGTGTTTTCCGGAGTGCATGGGAGTGCACGCAATCGCCGGATGCGCAGAACGCTTCTGCGCACTTCGCGTGACTTCCAGTTTTTCGGGTTTTGTTTTTTTACGTGTGTTCGAGTTACACACACCCACGTTACGCACGGCAACCCAGAACGGATCGCGTGCGTAACCCGGGATTCCACTGTATTTTTCAAAGCTGCATGCAAAAATGTGCTTACTAGGAGAAATCCACACCAAACCCTGGGAAACATGGGGAACTGAATTTAAGATTGGAAGAATGAGAAAGGGAGAGAAACGAAAAGCTGACGGATCTGTCCATCCATCACTACCCCCACCCCTACCCAAAGTGCTTTAATACAGGACGTTAAGATATTAGCGATGTCTCACAACATCCCAACCAGACTCTTCAACCAGTGGTACGCCACAGCAGTGGAAGTCCCAGTAACTCTCGAAGACGTTACACAGACCCAGACGACAGAGGAAGTGATCACAGAGTGCCTTACCCTCAACCTGAAACTGGGAGTTTATCTTGCGACTCTCAAGGTAAAGACATATTTACGTAAGAAGAGCTGGCTGGATCAGGCCAATGGTCCGTCTAGTCTAGCATCCTGTTCTTGCAGTGGCTGACCATTTCCTTGTGGGAAGCCAGCAAGCAGGACCCAGGCACAAACCTCTCCTGTGGTTTCGAGCAACTGATTTTCAGAAACATTACTCTGCATCTAACGATGCAGGGAGAGCACAGCTATTGTGGCTAGTAGCCATTGATGGTTCTTTCCCCCATGCATGTGTACAATCATCTTTTAAAACTATCCAAGTGTGTGGCCATCTCTGTCTCATGTGGCACTGAGCCCCCTGTGTGTAGAAGAAATTAATTTTATCTGTCCCGAGCCTTCAAACGTTCAGCTTCGCTGGATGTCTATGAGTTCTAGGTAAGGTGGGTGTGTTGAACCTCATCATATTATCTTCATCTCGTTGGCCCCGATTGCCCCAAAGCTATCAGAGTTGATTCCCCACACACCCTATACTTGCATGCCAGGAAAGTAAAGCTATTCATTCCAACTGGTGCCTTTCTTAGCGTTTGAGTGGGGAGCACATGTGGCACTTGTGGGTTTTCATTTGGGGCTTCTTGCTGTGAGAACAGGATGCTGACCCAGCAGCCAGGCTCTTCTGTTCTAAGGATCATAGAATTGGAAGGGACTGCGAAGGTCATCTAGCCCAACTCCCTGCAATACAGGAATCTTTTGACCAACGTGCGGTTCAAACCCACAACCCTAAGATTAAGAGTCTCAGACATCTGTTTTGGAAGGCATTTGGGAGGGGGGGGGGAGTTTCAGCCAGATCTGCTGCAGTTAGCTTGCTTTTATTTCCTTTCCTTGATCTGTTATGGTATTTTTAACGTATACTTTTTACTATGCACATAACAATATGTATCAAAAGAAAAATAACTAAGAAAGAAAAAGCTGAGACTTATCTCTTGCTTTAGATCCCACTGTTTTTAAGTTCTTGCTTTCTCGTTAGGTTGCTTATGTTACGCGATTAAAAACGAACGAACCCTTAATAAGCTGACTTGGGAACATTTGTTAATGAAGAAAAGGTGAGCCAAGTATGTCCAGTTGCAGAAGGAAAACTAATCAGTGCAATGCTCTTGACTGGAAATTGTGCTTCCTCCCCGTGCACATCAAAGGTGGGCAACAAAGGCCTCAGCGATTGTCTCCACACGGTCGTGCCGGAACTCCTGATGCCAGCAGAAACCATCCAGTATTTGTGCAAGGCTAAGGAGTGCCTCAGTCCAGAGGAGTTTCTGAAGATATACAACAATCCTTTGCAGCCTAAAATGGATTCAGGTATGCTGCCTTCCAGCACCATCTCTGAGCATCATGGGTGGGCGGGGGTACAAAATGAAAATCCTGGAGGGAAGGAGCAACCGTGTTTGCATATTGAGTATGTCAAAACTGCTTTACAATCAAGTAAGTGAAGTCTATAGGTCAGGGGTAGGGAACTTCTATTTAATGATTTGATTTGATTTTGATCCTACGAGGGGACAATGACAACGACCTTGATTGATCGATTGTATTTATATCCCCCAAGGAGTTCAACAACCCTGAGGTAGGTTAGGCCGAGAGGCAGCGACTGGCCCAAAGTCACCCAGTGAGCTTCATGGCTGAGTGGGGATTCGAACCCTGGTCTCCCAAGTCCTAGTCCAACACTCTAACCGCTAGACCACACTGCCCTTTTCAGGTCAAAGGCTGCATGTCAGTGTTGGATGGGGGCAGAAGCAAAGGTGGATGAGACTCCGGGTTTTTTTTTTTTTTTTTTTAACAGCAAGCTACAGTTTAGCTATGCATGTATCATGCACCTGCCCACAGAGGGGCGCTTCTGGCTCGTCAAAGGAAGTTGAAGTGCAACTCTGCAGGGATGCCCGATTTACTATTACAGTCATACCGTGGGTTGCGCTCGCTGCGGGTTGCACGTTTTCGGGTTACGGACGTGCCCAACCCGGAAGTACTGGAACGGATTACTTCTGGCTTTCGGCGCTTATGCAAAGCACTAAATTGCGCTTTGTGCAATCGCAGAAGCGCCGAATTGTGCCACATGCGTGCACAGTCGCGGTGCTGCGAGTTACAGACGCTGCAGGTTGCAAATGCGCCTCCTGCACGGATCACATTCGCAACCCGAGCGTCCACCGTATCTTAAGTTCACACCTGCTTGTTGTCCTGTCATGGATTCCATGGTAGCAGACTGGTGGTTCCGAGAGGCCCCCTTCTAGGCAGTGACCAGACCTAAACCTGCTTAACCTCAGCAAAGGGGTGGGTCTCCTGTGCCTGGAGACCCTGGAACCACCAAACTAGTGGGACCTGCCTTTGAGAGGAAGATATGCTCACCCACCCTGCATCTGAGAACAGCAATGGCTACTTGCCATGACGGCTACTTTATTCCAGTGCCGGATTAAATCCTGTGGAGGCCCCATGGCAGTAGAAATTTTGCCCCCCCCCAATGGGATAACACTGAACTAAGAAAACTTGATTGTAATTTTCTTTCAAGATCAAATAAATATTTATTATTTTGATTCATTGTCGCAGGGTGTCCTAAGAGGCATGGGGTCCACAGGCCAGTGCCAACTCTGCCTATTCGGTAATCCGGCACTGCTTTCTGCCTGCACTGTTGGAGGAATTATGCCTCTGAATGCCAGTTGTTGGGAACTACAAGTAGGAAGAGGGTTCCTGAATTTAGGTCCTGCTTGCAGGTTTCCCACAGGCATCTGGTGCTTTGAAAACAGGGTGCTGGGCTAAATACGCGCCACTGGCCTGATCAAGCTGCCAGGTTCCTCTTCTGTTCTTATATTTATACTATTACTGTCCGAGGGCAGGAAAGCATCAGCTCCCGAGAGGGTCTGGTGTATGGGGATTTGCAAGGGGCTGTTAATTATCTGACACTGCCTATAATTTCCTCCTTCTTCCTTGCAGAATATGTGTGGCCTACTCCTACTCATATGATTTCATGAAACCTTCCAAACTGCCAGCGTTTTCATGGGTAGCAATTCAAGGTGCTGTTAACTTGCAGAATTGGCTAGGAATGCCAACGTCCATTAAACTTCCTTCCAGCACACAGGGGAAAGGGTCAAGGCAGCAATAAACGTGTCTACAGTTTTGGTGTCCATTTAAACATAGGGACTGTAAAGGAAATTCAACAAGGTGCGTGTTTTCTGAGTAGCTGCACTCACTAAATTAGAGACTGCACTCAATTCTGCTCTCCTATCACTAAGAGACTTACAAAAAGCAACACCACATCTTTGCCTACTGCTTCACTTTCCACGAATTAGTATTTTTATGTACACGTGCATGCACACATGCTACTGTGGAACTAATTAGCCAGTGTAGAGGTGGAATAAATCCTATTTGGCTCACACTGTTCCCCCACCCCTGAATGTGCTATTCGAAGGGAGTGATGCCCCTCCCAGCGTGGGCAGCTGTTCTGATGGTGTACCATTTTAGTTAGAAGACATTTTCCTTACAGCAGCATAAGAGAGAATAATTTTACCAAGCAGACGACTCCAAAGCGTTGTTTCCAAAAAAGAAAAGAAAACCACTTTCCAATTCCAACTCATTTATAACAACTGAAAGTAAATACACAAAGTTTTCCGAAGTTTTCAGCTTGACAGCAGCTGCTTTTATGGGTGTTACAGAAACCAAAGCAGGGGTGGTTAATACAAATAACTATGAAAACCAAGGGGGGGGGGAGTAAATAACAATAACAACACCGGACGAGAGAGAGAGAGAGAGAGAGAGAGAGAGAGAGAGAGAGAGAGAGAAGCACTGAAATGGTTAGAGAGACAGTACATTTCCTTCTACAGTATAACAGTCCATCAAGGCACAAGGATTTTCTCCACTGCCAGGGCAAAAGGGACTGAGAACCAGCAGTCTCCTCCTGCCAGCACACGTGGAGGTTGTGGGGATTTATTTGTGTTTTTTTGGTTCATATTTTAACAAAGTCTGCAGCATGTCAGAGACGGAAAGTCTCTTGTGAGCCATCTCCTTGGTAAGAGCAAAAAAAGAAAAAAAAAGAATTAAGAGGAAGAGTTCAACAGAGGCCTTTAAAAGGTTGTTTCCATTATACATGCATTGCTTTGGATTCTCTTGGAATTGTTCAGCCGTCTCTGTTAACAGCAGCAATTAAGCTTCTGATATACTTTTCGGGGGCAGCCAGACAATCATCATCCCAGCCACAGCTTAGGCACCTTGGTCAAGACACAGGTCATTAAACTTCTTTGGATAGCGGGGTAGGTGTTTCTTTTCTGGAGACGCAAAGGGGAAGGTTGGGTCCCCACCCCATCTTTCGATTTCCATAAGCTCCTCACTGTAGAGCCTTGACTGGTGAGGTTCCCGCTGGGGCAGGAGCAGCTGGGGCCCTGGAGTGGTTTCTTTCGTTTATAAAGCGGTGCTTTCGGTATTGTGATTGATGTCGAGCACAAGGTGGTTGTGGGAGCTCTGGTTTGGCAAAGCTGACGACTCCGTTGGAAGTTCCACGGCAGGGAGGCCTCGTGGTGGCTCTTGAATACTGGAATTAGAGTCTGCATGGAGAAGACATGGGGGGGAAAGACACACACACAACACCAATGATGAAAGGGCACAGACTTGTGAACAGAGACGACAGAAAGTAAGACTAACGTTCCCCAGCCTGGTGCCTTCTGGATGCTTCGGACTGCAACTCCCATCAGCTCCAGCACAGTCGTTTTGGATTACTATTCCCATCACCCCAAGCCACTCCCAAGGCCATGTTTTAGACTCTGACTCCCGTCAGCCTCAAGGGCTGATGGGAGTTGTAGTCCAAAACACCCAGAAGATACTAGGTTGGGGAAGGCTGACCCAGAGAAGAGGTGTTTGGAAGCTTATGGACAGGGCTGTATATCTATAAAACTCCTCCACCCCAACACTGTGCCAAGAGAACACTGGATTCTATGACCCAAAGAAATTAGGCATTCCCCACCGTCCCAGGAAATTGCATTCATTTATTCTTCTAGTTATGGGGAAAAGCAAGGAGTTGGGTTGCTGGCCCCATGGGAACTTTGGATCCAACCCTTCCCTCATACTAATCCATATTCTTTTAAATGCATCTTGCAGCCATAAAGGCTTGGGTCTCATTCTTTGCAGAACAGACCTTAAAAGTGATGAGAGTTTGCCCTGCTTCCAGATCTTGAACTTTTACAGTGTTGTAAGTGTGGAAAAAAATATATACAACCTTATCCCTGGGTTTACCCAAAGGAAGCAAAGCTAATGAAAAGCAGTCTATTGAGAACTGCTGGCGGAACTGTGTGGAGGACATATATATAACGTAAAAAAAGTAAAGGTAAAGGACCCCTGGACGGTTAAGTCCAGTCAAAGGTGACTATGGGGTACAGCACTCATCTCGCTTTTCAGGCCAAGGGAGCCGGCGTTTGTCCACAGACAGCTTTCCGGGTCATGTGGCCAGCATGACTAAACTGCTTCTGGTACAACAGGACACCGTGACGGAAGCCAGAGCGCACGGGAACGCCGTTTACCTTCCCGCCGCAGCAGTACCTATTTATCTACTTGCAGTGGTGTGCTTTTGAACTGCTAGGTTGGCAGGAGCTGGGACAGAGCAACGGGAGCTCACCCTGTCGCGCGGATTCAAACTGCTGACCTTCTGATCAGCAAGCCCAAGAGGCTCAGTGGTTTAGACCACAGTGTAACTGCAGGACAGTCCAATTATATGGGGCCCATGGACTGCTAGCTGAGACACCATGAGGGACAGAGACACTGCTTCAGGAAGGAAATCTCATCTGAAGGAGCTACCCCGATCCCCAAAGCAGGGATGATTTCCGTCTTCTGGACTTGCTCAAATACAAGGGAAAGCTTGCAGAATTACAGAGTGAGTCTGCTAGAACCTGGAAGTGGAGAAGGGTTGGAACAAACATTTTGCTCAGGATTTGCCATACCTTGCAACTCAGCACCCTCCCCCCAAAAAAACAACAACAAAGAAGCAGCAAACACACCATGAAATCCTGTGTGGCACAAAGAAGCAGCCTGATGCCAACAGACACTCCCCCCCCCCACCCCACATTGAAAAGCGAGCACACCTGACATCTCGCACATGGAAACAGTGCTTGTTTTCAAGTATGTGCAGGCCCCTGGGACTTGGGTGGCAAGTGTCACTTCTTCCTTTCAAATGCAAAGCCCTGCCTGAAGGTGACAGAGCAGAGCCCTTGCAGATTTCAGATGCTTCCGTGGGTGGTGCAGAATGCAATGCATTCGGCTGTGTCAGGGAAGGCTGAAACCCAGTTCTCCTCCTGCCCTAATACAATGCCCCCCCCATACTGCTTAACAACTGCCTTACAAGGATGGCTTGGAACAGAACAGGGCCACCTTTCTCAGCTCCACCCAACTGCAGCAACTTCCATGCAAGGAGCAGAGTGGCAGAGTCGCAACTTGCCCCAAGGCTGGGCTCAGCTGCTCAACAACTTCCCATTTATATGTGAGCTTTCAATCTGTACAAGCGGCCCCTTTCCCCCATCCTATTTCTCTCTCCCCACCCCATGTTCCTGGGCCTTTAGCAATGAAAGGGAAGGGAATGACGTTTAATTAATACCAGTTATGGCTCAGCAATTAATGGTGAAGCTGCTAATATCTTCAGTGTTGTATTTGCGGAGCCTCTCAGGCTTAGTCTCGGTTTCAAGTGGGAAAAAAACACCACCAAGTCCCACCCCCACATTGAGAAACAGAGAAAGGGGAGGGGAGGGCTGGCTTGTAGGTTCTGGTGTTGCCATCTATGATGCTCTCGAGATTTTTGAAGAGTAGAAATTCATTCCGTATTCCAAGTACGGATGGAGCAGACAGAAAAGAAGCTAAATAACGGACAGGGCAGGATCCTGGGATACATCCGGTGAATGTGTTAAAAAGGAGGGGGGGGGGCAAAACAAAGGACCACAAGGATAGCATCACTTCTTTGACATGCAGGGTTAGTCCTCAGTGCAAGCAAGCTGTGTTAACAGTGACCCGTTAGTAAAGGGACGAAGCTGCGTCCATGATTATGCATTCATAACAATTCTGGCCAATCGAAAGGCCTCCTTACCATTTCCAATCTCAGTTCCTACTGAACAATGCAGGTCAAACATCTAGATTGTTTAATAAAATTCTCAATTAGAATTATTATTACTGGCAAGTTGGCGTTACAAACCTAGAGGGGATTCAATGGGTTATTTGCGCAGCTAAAAAATAGAGCTTCTGATTATTCCCAGCGCCCTTTAAGCTCCAGCACAGAAAAGTGGTCAACATGTTAGAGGGTCTGCTAAAATAAAAATAAAAAAGGATGGGGCATGCGCTATTTCAGCCTGCGACAAAAGGGAAAAGGGGAGCCTTTGTTTTTATCGTCACAATGCTGTATTGAGAATAAGCATAATTAAGAAGCACCCAACCCAGATTAAAAGTTGGCAGGGACGTTGGTCAGCTTTGTGGGCACTGATGTGATGCAGCCTGGGCTTCCCAAGTGGGTAACACATTATTTTGCAGAGGAAATGCTTCGTTAGGTGTCAAGCAGTTTGACATGCTGGGATGAGCGACTCCATGTCACAGTGGCCCAACTGGTCTCAAGAAGAAGTTGGGCGTTTCATGTCGGCAGTCACACTCTTCTGGCAGAGATACAGCAGGCACCCTCCCTTTTGACTTTCCAGTATCTCTTGAAGACCTTTTCATGCTGACGGGCTTTTGCAGCTGATGCATTCTTATTTTTGAGTTGCCAGCCACCTCAAAGATTACAGGTATTTTTCATTTTTTGAAACGATGTTCTCTGCTTTAACATTGTAAACCACTCTGGTATTTTATGACATCGTGACACAGAAATATTTTGATAAATAAAAGCAAAAAAACCTGCCTTTGCCTATTTGTGAGCCCATCACTGGCTATACGGCTACAAAATGTCACAGAGCTTCCCAAACATTCCAATAAGCTAGATCAATTAGAGGCATGTTGCTTGTCAATGTTGGTGGGGTGAAATGGAATCATTTTGGGTGGTGCAGCTGTCCTGATGGGGAGGCATGGAGGAGGGGAAGAACGGTATGCTAAAACTACACGCACATGCACACACAAATGTGACTACAATCCTTCTTGAGTTTGAAATCTGATTTATGCAGAAGTCTGAAATATGGTCGACAGTGCAAAAACAAAAACACCTATATTTACTTCTGTCTATCCAACCATTAAGCATTTTTCTCTTCACATCTCAAGCATCTCTCTCTCTCTAGAAACTTGCACATAAAAACTTGTGATTCCAAGGAATGTTTGGTAGCTGTAGCCGTAAAACTGCTCTGATTTAAAGGCATTTCAGGATTAGCTGATACAAGCCCCAAATGAGTTTTGTCTGTCTTCTTTTTCACTCCACGTGGGCCTCTTTGATTGATTGACTGCAATTATCCCCACCCAGATGAAACCACGTCTACTGCTGGTTTGGAGCCATTTTTCTACTTATGGGGAAACTCCTTCTCCCTGCCTTCTTTCCATTTCTGTCCCAGTGGTGGAGACGAGAGCGTTTCTCTCCCCCTCCTCCAGCCACATCCAACCAACCACCTCCAGGCACATATTTTTTAATCACAAGGTTCACAGAGATAGAGCTGACAGAGAAGCAGTCCTTACCGGTCACGATGCGGGATGCCGTTGAAGGGGGACCAGGAAGAGGACCGTCTCCGGCCAGGTGAGGAGCAGGAGGATGCGGTGGAGGGGGGACGGTGGGCCGGTTCCTCGGCTTGGGCACGGGCCTCGGCCTGGGCAACGTGCCCATCTGAGGAGGTGGCGACTGAGCATCCTGGGCGAGGGGCTGAGGAGCCGGGGAGGCGACTGCAGGGTTGTGCTTCTCCAGAGGTGGGGTGTCAGGGGGCGTGGGCGTGTGGGGAGGAGTGGGCGAGGGCTGATCAAGGCTGGGCTCAGACCCAGGCGGGGAAGAGCTGGGAGTGTTGGCTTTTGGCTGGAGAGGAGGAGTGGCCGCTGTTTGCATGGGTGGCTGGGGTGGCGGGTGGCTGGGGGCCTGGATGGGGGAGAGGCTGCTGGAGTACCGTCGGGGGGCAGAGCCCTGGGATGGGACAGGGCTGGGCTGGGGGGCTCCCTGGCTGGGGGGAGAAGGGCTTCTAGTGGGGGGCTTTGGGGAAACGGAGGGCGGTTGAGGGGCGGAGGGGGCACTTTGGTTCCCTGGCTGCCCGGGAGGTGGGTTGGCTGGCTTTGGAGGGGCTGGGGCAGGCTTCTTCACGGCTGCAAGGAAGGCCAGAAAGAAAAGTCAGGGGTTAAAATGCCTCTCAGAAGCAATCTCTTCACCACCTCACATCAACATGGAGCTTCTTGTCTTTAACATTTAAAAGCTCCTCTCTTCTTTTCTGCCCTGAGAGGTATCAAGCCCCTGGAAACACCTGGCAGAACCTGAAGCCTCCTAGAACTCAAGAGGAACTGTTTGGAAGTTGCATTTGACCAATCAAAATGTAAAGTAGGAGGAAGTTGCATGATGGCCCCCTTCCCTGCCATTAACCATCCAGACTGGACTACTGCAATGCACTCTAGACGGAGCTGCCCTTGGAAGACAACTTGAAAACTTCCAACTGGTCCAAAATTCAGAAGTCTGATTACTCTCTGGGGTTGCCTACAAAAGTCACATAACCCCTCTTCAAAAGTAGTTGCATTTGCTGTCAGTTCCCAACTCAAAGTGCTTACATTAGTGTAAAAAGCCGCAAACTACTTAGGCTTCAAGTATCTGAAAGACTGCCTCCTTCCCTACAGGCCTTCCCAGGTGCTAACATCAGCAGAAGAGACCTCTTGGTAGTTGCACCTTCATCAGAAGCTCATGGCCTGGGAGACAGCCTTCTCTGTGGTGGCCCCTAAGTTGTGGGACTCCCTCCAGAGGGGAGCCTGGCTTCCTCACTATACAGCTTTCAGCAATCACTTTACCCTGGCCTTTTTGGAGGAGATGTGCTTCTTCAGGGCCCTGAATGTAGTATGTTTTAACTGTTTTTTAATACTGAATTGTAAATGGTTGTAACTTGCCCTGGGACCTGCTGGTGAAGGGCAGGTAATAAATTTAATCCTCCTCCATCACCTCCCCTCTCCCTCTTCAGTCAACCTCTTCGTGACCCTGCCCACCATTCCTCGCCCTCCATCCTCTCCTAGTGCAAAAGAAATGCTAACTAAAGCTAAAACACTCAAGCACAGAAAACAAGCAAATAAATAAGGCTAACAGAGCATCATCTTCCGTGTTTGGTGGGTGGTGCAAAATGACAATAGTAGCCAGCCACTGCCGTGTCAGACACACTCTGTGCTTTTCTCTCTCAGGGGGTAGCACTCAAGGGTATGCAGTACCGACACCTCTTTTTGATGTTGTTATTTTTGTTGTTAAAAGGTGTGACACTTACTGTAACAACTTCATGGTGAGTACCGACACCTATTTTTCTAGAAAAAACAGCACTGGGCACATGCCATTGCCTCTTAATGCACCCCTGGCCCAAAACAAGAGAGTCAGTGTTGGAATAACTCCCTCTATCCTGCCCCTTCCCACCCACAAGTGATGCTACTGTCATGAACAAGAAACAGATGCCCAAGGAAGAGCCCGCAGGAGTCCCAACTTTAAGCTTAGTATGTTGAGACGGCTGTCAACCTATTCCTGGAAAGCAGGCATGTTCATTAGACTTCTGAAGGACTAACCTCGCCTGACGGCATGTGGACTTGGCCCCGCAGAGACTTGCGACTGCCCCACGGAGAGCTGGCTGGTGCCAGCGCTGGGCTGTGGGTAGGCCTGAGCAGCGCTTCCGTGCCCCCCGTTCCTCGTGGGAGGAGGAGTTGTGGGGTCCTTTGGTTTTGAACTGCTGGGAAGGGAGAAAAGACTCTGATCAAAGGCTGCTCCTTCAGGGTCAGAGGCAGCATGTTTCTGGAAGACATGGGAGCGGGGCAGCACTCTTGAGCTTGGTGCTGCCAGAGCGTTTCCCACTATGGCATCTGGCTGGCCACTGTGAGAATAGGATGCTGGACTCGATGGGCTATGGGATCCAGCAGGCACTTCCTATGTTCTGTTATTGGGTGGCCTTAGTTGATTCTCTCTAAAGATCCCACTACCCAAGTGTGGTGAAGAGATCCAAGTAGCAGGCTGAGACCTGCCTTGGTGCATAAAATACTGTGCACCTGCTTAAGAGGGCTGGTTGGGGTTAGGACTATAAGTGTGGCAGCCTTCTCCAAGTCTGATTGTGTCCTCTGCTTGCACTGGACTACAATTTCCACCAGTCCTAGGGCACCAGGTTGGGGAAAGGCTACACCAGGCATAGGCAAACTTGGCCCTCCAGATGTTTTGGGACTACAACTCCCATCATCCCTGACCACTGGTCCTGTTAGCTCAGGATGATGGGAATTGTAGTCCCAAAACATTTGGAGGGCCAAGTTTGCCTATGCCTGGGCTACACTATCGGGTAGGTAAGAAAGTTAAACTGACTTCTGAGTTGCTGGTCTTAACCTACCCCCCCCCCCCAAAAAAAAACCCCACACGTGTACTTTCCAACACAGACATGCATGGCAGGGTTGTGTGGGTAAGGGACACACTGCTGTTAAGCACTGACAAGGGCAGGGTGATGTTATTCCAGGGATTTTATGCTTCACTCCAGGACTATTTGCACATCCAGGAACACACATGGACAAGCAACAGGGAGCATTAGAACAAACTCCTCTTGAAACAGTGTGTAGCTCATGTTGAGCTCCAGTTGACCACCCACGTCAAGTGGGAGAAGAAAGGGCTAAGGGGAAGAGAGGGAGTTGGGCTAGATGACCCTTGGGGTCCCTTCCAACTCTACCATTCTATGACTTCATGACTCAGGCTGAGGAGGTGGCCCATGGCACTGGCTACTTGGGCACCTACACAAAAGACCAGACCTGTGGAGGTTCTAGCTATGGGGCAGGAAGGAAGCTGTTTGGCTCTCAAGGCTGGGTGGGAAGGAGAGAGAGGGTGGCTGCTTTCCACAGCTGGGGCCATATGGGTGTGCAGCAGGAGTCAACCTGCACTCTCCAACCCCTGATCTGCCGAAGGAGGGGGGATTTCCCTGCTCCCAGGCAGGAGCCAAGCCAGGCAAACATCAACCCGTGAGAGTCCTGCCAAAGTGCAGGCTAGCCTTGCCAGTTAAATCCTTTGGAATGAGGCAAATTACGGGGCACACCTTGACCAAGAAGGAAGAACATGTGAATTGGTCCCTTGCCAGGAGCTTTTTTCAAATTCAAAAGGACTTTGCTACTGCCTTGATTAAATTGATCAGCCTTCTCCAACATGAGACCTTTTCAGTTGCTTTGAACTACTGCTCCCAGCATCCACTGGGGCTGATGGGAGTTATAGCCCAAAAAGGATTGGGGTACGCTGAAACAGATGGAAGTCTCTGCGAAAGTCTTTCGGTCTGAACTCTTTCATCTTACCTGCTGTCCTCAGCGCCTTGGCTTTGGGACTGCTCTGCTGGGCCGGGAAGGGGGGCGGACGCAGCACCCAAGGGGGCAGGCTCAGCCCCAGGGCCCTGTGGGTGCTGCTCCGCTGTGGCCTGTGCCAGCGGGCCAACCTCAGTGGGCGGAAGTGGTGGCTGGAAAGCTGGGGCTGTGTGCTTTCTACTTATAGTGCCACTTCTCCTGGGGTTCGCCTGGAAGTCCATAACCTTGACACCATAGCTACAGAGGAGATAGAGAGAGACGGAAAACACACCATGCGGACTAGTAGCTACACAGAAAAACACCCAGAAAACAAACAAGGGCAGTTCAGCTACCAGGGCTGGACAAGAGACTAGTCCCTGCCGCTCGGCATGCAAAGAAGCAGCAGGGAAAAGCTCTCAAAACCTGTCTGCAGGACATTGTTAGAGTTAAGAGGCATGCAACGCACCTTGGCACAATCAAACAGGTAGGAAGGGCACATGAGCAATGAGCAAACATCAAGGCAAGTGGTCATGTGGTCATGTCCACGGGGTAACTATTTGGGTCACAGGAACAGAGGAGCATTTATTCATGCCAGAAGAAGAAGTACCAAGAATGTATACTAGTGCCTCTTCTCACCAAAAGGATGCTAGCTGCAGTTTTGATTCAAAAGCCTGATGTGCTCAAGCTGCCGCCACCTTTGATTAAGCCAAGGACGCTGCATCTGTACCTCTATTCAGTATTAACTGCAGGGCTGGGTGTGTTCTGCAATACCAGGTCAATTCAGAGAAAGGACGGCACAGAATCCAGCTTCTCGATGAAACAGGAAGCCAGCAGAGCTAGGAACGAAGGTTTTGGAACAGGTGGGCAAACTGCATTATGAAGCCCCACTGGGGGGGGGGGGGGCTGGGACTATGATCCTCCATGGAAAGGAGGGTGTGCCTAGCAGATTTTTTTCCGCATGCCCACCAAATGCAGGAGGATGCCAAACAAGCCCAAATATGCCGATTCTGCTTCATCTGCAAAATCTAATCATACAGAATTTCCGCCCTGGCTTTAAAATGATTTTTGTTTTTTTAAGGACAGAACACACAACCCTGATTAATTTGCACTAAAAAAGCATGAAAAATGGGAGACTTTTACCATAACGTAGCAATGGATAGATGGTGAATGACCTCTAGTCTAGCCACACTGCAGTAAGCCAAAGCATAGCTCTTTTTAAAAAACAAAGCAAAACAAAACCCCTGCATTTTTAACTATGATGCTCTTCCATTCACAAGAGGAGGGAAGGCCTGTTAGGCTGGAATTTAGTGCCAACGTGAATTGAGAAGGCAGATGGGTAAGCAGAGCCTGCCTAGCTTCAGTTCAACTTAAGGCAGCAACGGATTCCCAGGACAGGGGTGGGGAACCTCAGGCCAAGGGCCAAAAGCAGCCCTGCAGGTTTCTCTCCTTGGCCCACAGACCTCTGCCCAGGCCACACCCCTCACTAGCCCTGCATCACATCCTCCCTGCATGTTTTTGCCTGGCTAGAATGTGTCTGTGAACTCTGCTAATTCATTTATTTACTGCATTTATATGCAGCTTAAGGTGGTGTACATGGTTCACCCCTCATGTAATCCTTGTAACAACCCTGTGAGGTAGGTTAGGCTGAGAGGCAGTCACTGGCCTAAAGGCACCTAGTGAGCTTTGTGGCCGAGTAGAGATCTGAACCCTGGTCTCCCAGATCCTAACCATGCCACGTGCATTTATCTGGATGGAGGGGTGTGTGAGAATGTGTGCAGAAACTTGCCTACTGTAGAAAATGAGAAATTGTTGTTAACTGCCCCGCCCACTTCCTCTTCTGGCCCCACCCACCACTGGCATGTGTTCTACACACACCCAAAAAAGAAGGGAATGTGGTCTTTGGGCTGAAAGATGGGTTCCCCACCCCTGCCAGACAGCTGTAGGGAAAGGGGATGAGACTGATGGGATGAAACGAAAGCTAGGATGGGGTTGTTCAGAGGGGAGAAGCGACAAAAGTGGGTTCTGGGAGTTCTAGCGCCGGGCAATGGATGCTGCTGCCCCACCAAATCAGAAGTCTCTGCCGTGAAGACTTGAAGCCTTCCTCATACCATGTTACTGTAGGCACTGCGCAATCTGAGAGGAGAGAAATCCCATCTACTGTTGCTCCAATGACTCAGAAGGTAGGCAACAGCGACAGCTTCCCCCACCAGCCTCCCATGGTTTGCATCATGCATGGAACACAGGGAGAAGGAAATGCTAGTATGTTACCTTTGGATCTTCCTCAGGCTGCAGCAACGAGGGGGAAAGGAACCACTAAGGGCTTGTTTGCAACAGCACCACATTTGTCCCCAACTGCACTATGGGGCTCCCAGGGGCCCTGTTAACACGACCAGCTGTCTCAGGAGAACAACGCCTTGACTCAGTTCAACTTTTGGGGTGGTATCAAAATGGCAGGATGCCCTTCAAAAGGGGGGAGACCCACTGAGAGACAATTAGCATCTGTGCTGCTACTGCTTTAAATGGAAGTTTGCACTGTGTACTTTTCCCAGGTGCAAACTGGTTATGTGAGGAGCAAAAAAGTGAGAGATTTTTGTCAACTTCCACTGGTTTTCAGAGATCAGCTAGCTATACACAATATAAACATGTTCTAGGGCAAAAAAAGGAGGGGCGAGATGAGAAATGCCAAAAGGGACCAAGAAGTTATGGGCTCTTTGGGGCTTCTTTTGCTGTGATTGCTGCATTGCAGGGTGTTGAACTAGATGACCCTTCCAACTCTACAATTCTATGATTCTGCAACTCTTGATTTGCCTCTATTTCCTACCCAGCTACTACTCTGCCTCAGGCAAGGGAAAGGGAAATTTCTAATGTATGGGGAAGAGAGGCAGGCTGGTTCAGGTGGATAAACCAGGTGAATGCGGGAAGAATCCGAGAACAGCGGGACCAGAAGTTCATCAAAGATTGGACTAAATTTGCGCATTATTTGAAAGGCAATTGCATGCAATTGAATACGTTGGTAAGTTTATAAATAAGAAGATCATTGTAGTATGACGTTTTAGTGAAAAAATTATGTATGACATTTGAAAGCAGTGATTGATGTGTGAAATATAGATATTAGTGATGAATGTTGTGATATCATAAGCAGGGTTTGAAGGAAGTCATGGCCCTAAAAAGTCAAAATGTTAAGATTTTGAAAAGATAAAGTGATGGACTTTATTATTGTATTGTTATAAACCTGATAAAAATGATATGTCAAAAAAACAAACAAACAAACAAAGACCAGGTGAATGACCCCAGAAACGACTTCAGGCAGAGGCCTAAGCTGACCTCTCCCCAACAGTGTTGAAGGAACAGGTTAAGCCCCTGGAGCCAGAAGGGGGTACGAAAGTCAGAGGGAGATGGGGGGCTGCCCTACCCTTCCTTCCTCAGCTGCTCCCCATCCATCACGGCCATGCTGATGGGCCTCTTCCGCTCCAAGGTCCCCGAGTCGTAGTCATTCCCTGTGTGCAGGTGATTCGAATTCACCGCAGGCAGTGCCACAAAGGCTCCTGACACGTTGAAATCCACCTCTGGAGTACAAAAGAAAGTTTATTCTTTATCTGCCCTGGCCCATCTTCCAAGCAGTTCAGAAATGCATCTTTTGCCATCTTTCCCCGGGACTTAATTTTAGTTCAAAGCAGACAAATATTATGTAAGCCTCAAAGAAACCCTATAGCTCATACATGCAAGTATTGAGATGAATTTATTCTGCACCTCTTGTCTCATTAAGAAAAGTTGAAAAGTATACAATAGCTCATCATTCAGCAACCAACTATTTAGAATAGAATCTTAACCTCAGAAAATGGAGAAAATTTACCTTCAGGAAAGAACCAGCTGGCGTGCTGGATAATCGGCTCCACAACTGCTACCACATGCACGGATGTTGCTGCTGCCATTTCTGCAAGGGAGCTGTTGAGGGACGCAGGAGCAAATCCACAGTGAGCAGCAAACTTGCCAGAGAAGACCACCTCCTTTGTGCTACCTCCAAGAAAATCTGCCCCTTATCATCATTTTCTTGCTGTAAGAAGCAACCCACCTCTTTCCCCCGCCAATACACATAATCAAATAAATGGAATAGAAATCAGTAGAAAGACTGGTGTGGATTTAACCTGCCAGGATTCATTAGCAGTGACCCCCCCCCAACTCTGCTTTGCATCCACAACTGCCTGCAGGTGCTCAAGAGCTGGGATCCCCCCTACCCAAATAGATCCCCCAGCTGGGCTAGGTGACCTAATTGTGGTCTGTGAGTGCAGGGACATAAGAGCCTGCTGGATGAGGTCAATGGCTCTACCTAGTCCAGCATTCTGTTCTCATGGTAGCCGGCTTGGGTATCTCAAGAAGGACCCAAGACAAGTGCACTCTCCTGTCCTGCAGTTTCCAGGAGCTGGTATTCAGAAGCTGCAGGCTGAACATATCCCTAGTGGCTAGTAGCCATAAATAGCCCTCTCCTCCATGAATATGCCTAATCCATTTTTAAAGCCATCTAGGCCAGTGGCCCTCACTGCCACCTGCGTGAGAGAGTTCCATAGTTTACATTGTGTGGAGGACTTTCTTTTATCTGATAAAAAACATGTAAACTATGCATAAAGTAATGGAAGTGTGCGGAATGGCCAACCTGCTTATGGTTTTGTGCTTAAAAACATAAAGCTGCACCAGGGTTTTATTTAATTTTTTAAGTCCCTTGATCACTTACCCTTCATTCTTGGCCCACAGCAGGTTTGGGCCCAGCACGATGGCAATGTTGCTGGGCGTCATCTTGTTAACATCGCTGTATTGAGCGAGCTTTGCAAGGAATTTGATTAAGTACCTGCCAGGAATGATTCAGGTTTTAAAAGAGCTGGATGCGAAACAAGGCTCAATACGCTGCAGGGACACCCCCACCCCGATTCTAATAAATTCTCAGCTCATTCTCTCTTCTGGGAGAAAGAAAGGGGTGGTTAAAAGTCCCCTGTAGCACCCTGAATCCTGACAACTACTTGGGCAGGAGCACCCAACAAACAGCCGTGTCAAACGAGTTCCGGTGCCCACCCACAGCATTTCAGTGCTGAGAACACAAACAGAAATCCACTCTGCTGCCTAACACGGGACATCATTCATTGGAAACCACTGCCTAGCTCTTACCTCTTCATTTCACTGGGCTCGAGCAACAGAATCTCATGCTAGGTTGTGTTTGTATCTCAGAGTTAAAGCACCTATTTTGCATGCAGAAGGTCACAGGTTCGTCTCCAAAGAGGGCCAAGACAAGATCCCTGCCTGAAACTCTGGAGAGCTGACAATACTGAGACAGGTGGACCAAGGGTCTAACTTGATATAAGGCAGCTTCTAAGCTTTCCTTCTATGCTCTTGTGTGCATCAAATCTGCCTGCATCCCACTCTGCTGTCCTTAACGGCTCCTAAAATATACGGCCTGGCAGCCGTTTCACCCTTGTGATTATAGGAATCGGTTAATACTTTATAACACCCTTTTCCTTATTAAAAACTCAAAAGCAGTACGCCTTGCAAAAGGAAGCATAGATAATGAAGGTCCAGCAAAGCAGTTGTCAGGGTTAAAACAAACCAATAACCACATTCTTCTTTCTAGCTGTCGCGTCGGTTTTCTTCAGCTTAATCACAAAAAGGTAGAAAAGGTAGATCTTGGGGAATGGGAGACTGGAATACTCTTAAGACAACCACTCTTTTGCCTGGTGGGAAACGGTGTGACACATGGTACAGGACCAAGCACACACCACACCTCCATGCTTCCTACCTGAAATTGGCCAGGTTGTGCTTTGGCAGTTTCTGACAAATCCTCCACAGGTCCTGAAGTTTCTTGTCCTGGTCTTGTATGCTGGGGAAGGAAATAAGTTCTCTTGAGTCAAGGGCTCTGCAAAAATGTGAGGTTTCAGTCAAAGCAAAAGGAAATGGCGAGAAACAAATGGAGGAATGGCTCAAAGCAGGCTTCAGAGAGAAGGCCATAATCTGAAAGGAGCTTTTAAGAGCAAAAGCAGCACAAAGGGAGCGTTGAGAGAAGATGCATGCTTCAGAAGGCTTTACGGGGCTCAGGAAGCCCATTTCTCCTCCTCGGCTTCCCACCCAAACCAGAAAAAGCCCATTTCATGCTCTCCTTACTTTGCAACTTGCGCCCACTCTTCGTACAGGGCGTAGGTCATTAACGGCTCTGGCAGCTCCCTCAGGTAAGACTTCAGGGCACCTGGAGCAACAACAAGGCAGGCATGAAGTGGCAGAACAGTGCGTCTGGGAAGACTTGACCTCCCACCCCAGCCTGCGTCAGAACTATTGTTGAAGGTGGCACACCCAACCAAGTCAAGGCACAATGGGGACCTTTTCCTATAGCAGCACCAAGCAAGCACAGATTCTGCTGGAAACATCCCTGGGGGAAAACTGTTCTGAAAACTCCAGTGGTGGCTGAAGATCTGGAGGAAGTGACGTTTTAAGAAAAGCAGTTTTTACATGTGTTGGAAGCTGTCCAGAGTGGCTGGGGAAACCCAGCCAGATGGATGGGGTAGAAATAATAATAATAATAATAATAATAATCATCATCATCATCATCATCATCTTTTTTTTACTGTATGCACTTGTGCAATCAGGGACAGCTGTAAATTAATTGAAATGTACACCATATATCAAAAGGGAATGATAATCTTTGTTTACTTGTTCATAATCTACTCTGGCTTCAGGTACCAGGCCCGTTGGCGGACCAACTCTACATTACAAAGATGTATGCGGACATGACATGAAGGCTGGCAACATTAACCCTTCCTGGAGACAATCAGTCAGGTCGTGCATGCATAAGCAGTGACGAGAGGAGGGATGGCCACTGGGCGGAGCACAGAGAGAAGAAACACCATGGTACGCCTGCATCAACACAACTGGACAACTTTCATCTGCCCCAGCTGCAACAAAACATGTCTCTTTCATATCAGCCTCTACAGCCACAGCAGGCGCTGTTAACTCTCCAATGGTTTTACTTCACTCTCGAAGGCATACTTCCATTGTCTCCCGAGGCAGACAGATGCCAACTATTTTGACATTCAACTCCCTATTCAAAAACCTGGGCATCCTTGCTAGCCAATACCTTCAAACTTCCTTCTTCAGATGAATTCTAAGTTAACACAATTTAAAATACTCAACAATAGCATCAAGACCACTAGTATGCTAATATAAATATAATAAAGTGCAATATAGTACACAATTATAAATGCAATCACTAACCATAAAATTGAATCGTTAACGCCATTTCAAATTAGTCTAAGTTATAGTAGTTAATATGTAATCCATATATGTTCCTCACCAACCTAATAAATACCCAATCATAATAAAAATGTTCCCCCCGCCTCCATACCATAACTGAATTTACTCTTCAACCTTTGCCATTTCTTCAATGTCCTTAACAAACCACATTTTCAATGTTGAGGCTGCTCTGTCCTCCCCTCTGCATAACAACCCAAATTTTAGGAGCTGGAGAAAAGCCCATTCCTAATTAACGATTATTTTCATGTTCAAGGGAAGGAGAAAGATGATTATTTTTCAATGGCGCAGCAGTGTTCACTACCCAGGCCACACACTAGGTGGTGCTGCAAGACACTGTCATAAGGCTTCCCTTCTGCCAGCAACCAGATCTGAAGGAGGGAAGCTGGCCAACTGTGTTTTTTAAAAATGAAGAAAGCACACAAATGTCTTCATCTAGAAACAAAAGACTGGCTCAGATGGTGCAGGTAAAGGGGTTGGGTTTGCAGAAATACCTGGGGAGTTCTCAAAGAACATGAAGCCTGCTTCATCCCCAAGGGAGCCCCACAGAGCACCAAGGCTGGTTGCCCCTCCCAGTAGCGGAGAAAGGTGGGGGCGGCCCACCCTGGGTGCCATCCTTGAGGGGTGTGTGTGTGACATTGCCACGGGTGTTGCCCCCCCCCCGAGGGATGTGCACCGCCACCAGTGCACCCCCATGGGATGCTTCCTGCTGCTGGCGCATCCCCTGGGACGCTCCCTGCTGCCAGTGCACCCCCCTGGCCCCTCCATCTGCACTTCCGATGCGCACCATGCCTTGGCTGAACCAAACCGGCCAGCTGACATTCTGAAGAGCGCCACAACAAGGTTCAACTATTTAGGCTGCCTTAGGCAACCATCTCTACTAGCACTGTCCAGTCTCCAACTCAGGGGCATGTTGGGGATCTTGCCTCTGAAATCCCAGCAAGTTTTGGAGGGGTGTGGCCTGGGGAAAGAGGGTGCGGCCAGCTCAAGCCTGACTTCCAATCTGCCTTCATGCAACATTTGACAGGCATACTGGGTAGAGAACGCAAGGGGGATTCGGCCACCTGCTCCTCTGCACCCCCAAGCATCCAGGGCTGTAGGTTCAGCTACTGGCTTGGGTTAAAATGCAACAATGGAAGAAACTAGCCAGAGGAGCACAAAATGGGTGCAGTGAGCTGCAAACATCACCCTTTCTCTTCCTAACTATCTATCTACACACACACTTCCTTACATTTCATCCTGTGACGAATTTTAATTGTAACCTGCTTTGGGGGCCAAGCTTGCCTGAAAAACAGAATATAAAAATAACAGATATAATAAATATAAAATATAGTTTGAATGTCTTTGAAGCCCGCTGGAAAGTCAAGGAGATGCTACCCTCAACCAAGCCAAGACCTTCCCTGCATTTATTTGAGTGCATTCAGTTTAGTGCCAGGTCAAAGATGAGGAGGATGGGCATGGGAGAAGAGGAGTTTGTTCCTGCAGAGTTCACTGTGACTAAGGACACAATTGCCACTGCCAATTGATAGTGTTGCATTTGCACGACATGGCAAGCTGATTAAACAAACCTTATCTCTATCTGCATTGAGGTGACTGACTGGATGAAATGTTAAATTCATGAAGCTGCAGGTACACAGACAAAGCTGTGGGCTCTGTGGAAGGGTGGGATATACATTTATAAGCGTAAATAAAGCAGAGTAATCCAAGGCAGCTGCCCCAGAACTAGAGTTATTGCTAGGGAGGTTGGCATTCTCCTCTGCTAACTGAAATCAGTGTCTGAATGGCCCAAAATGGTTCACACTGACCTTTTATTTAGAGTGTTTTTGTTTGTTTTGTTTTTAAACCAACAAACCTCTCAAGGCAGCATTACAATCAATAAGACAAACTAATACAATAAAAATACCAGATGCAATATGAAAAGCAGCAGAGGTAGGACACAAACACAGGAGCAGGGAAAATCAATTCAACTACAATTTTGAAACAAAGATCCCTTGAGGGGCAGGACTTTCAAGTTACGCTTCCAATGTTACCAAGAGAGCTGCATTCCCTCTTCAAATGAGACATATTTCACAGCTTTCTGCCTTTGAAGATTTTCTTATTTATGTTTCCAGAACTGCAGAAGTAGGCCTTGGCCAGGGCACCCAACACAAGAGCATCCTGTGCTGGTCTCGGTTGCCGATAGCTTGAGATGGGGAATATCTGTGGCCTTCCAGGTGTTGTTTGGAATACAGCTCCCATCATCCTTGATTACTGGCCATGCTGACTGATGGGAGCTGCAGTCCAATGCCCTCTGGAGGGCTTCAATTTTCCCAACCCTGACTTACAGCAACACTACAGCAGGAAATGGTTGATGGCAGTGCATCTCTCTTCCACAGAAGGCAGTGATAAGTCACCAACTTGGATGGCTTTAAAAGAGGATTGGGAGAAGGCTATCAATGGCTAATCAACACAATGGCTGTGCTCTGCTTCCATAGTTGGAAGCAGCAATGCTTCTGAATCCTAGTTGCCAGAAGCCACAAGAGGGGAGAGGGCTCTTGTGCTTGTGGGTTTCCCACTGAGGCATTTTGTTGGTTGCTGTGAAAACAGGGTGCTGGACCAGATGGGCCTGATTCAGAAGGGTTCTTATTATGATATAGTATTCATGCCTGCATTGGACCTCTCACACCTGAGTGCCGGCCTTGCTGATTTTGCCATGAAGACCTATGTGCCCCACTCCCCGAAGAAATACTTGAATTTGTGATGAAACCTGAACCATGCCCCTGGAACATACAATTCCGCTCTCTTGGGAATGACCTACCTGCCACAGCATGAGGGTCAGAGTAGAACTCGTCCAGCTGCGAGGTGGAGCAGTCCAGAGCGGCTTTCAGCTTCTTTAGCTTGGAAGCTCCAGCCGCGATCCGGAACAAGCCCTGTGTCATGATGGAAAAGAGAAATCCTCTTAACGGGGCCAGTTTCTGCACCATGACAAAATGTCCTTCAGCACCTGCTAAGGCTGCACCTTACACCAAGCAGCTCACTCAGTCTCAAAGGTGGCAACATTCAGTTCAATTAAATACGCATCACTTTGCTTTGCCAGAACAAAGAGCTGGGTCCAAACCAACAAAATGAATTTCTACACGGACAAATGTCAGGTTCTACCCTTAGGTAGGAAAAATCAGATGCACAAATATAAGATGGAAGACACCAGGATTGCCAGTAGTACCTGTGAAAAGGATCTAGGGGGCCTTAGTGGACCACAAGCTTCACATGAGTCAACTGTGTGATTCAGCAGCAATAAAAACTATTGCTATTATAGGCAGTATCAACAGAAGTATAGTGTTCAGATCAAGGGATGAAACAGTACCACTCTATTCTGCCTTAGTCAAACCACACTTGGAATACTGTGTCCAGTTCTGGCCGCCACAATTTAAGAAGGATGCTGACAAGCTGAAACGTGTGCAGAGGAGGACGACCAAGATGATCAAAGGTCTGGAAACCAAGCCTTATGAAGAACAGTTGAGGGGTATATTTAGCTTGGAAAAGGTAGAGAGCAGCTGAAGCTGCCACTTGCCCAGCCTGGTGCCCTCCAGAAGGCTTTGGACTGCAACTTCCAACATGCTGTGAGTTGTAGTTCAAAGCACCTGGAGGGCACTGAGCAACAGTGAGACGATGGGTACCCTACCTCCTCCTTCATGCCAGTTTCCAGCAACATCATCACACATGCCTCAATCGGGAGGGCAATTTCACGGCCGCTGCGCTTGAGATGCTCTTCCAGGGGAGTCCCAAAAGCTGGCTTCTCAGTCCACTTGTCTAGCAAGAGAGGCACGATTAACAGTCAGCAACACAACTGCAAAGTAGTAAAAGGAGGGAATCTGGAGTAGCATGAGCAATGATATGAACCGTTCACTTTGCAAAGCCCTTTAAATTTTCCTCTGGGAGAGTAGGAAGGATGCCAAGCCTGTGCAAAGTCATTGTAAAAAAAGAAAAGAAAAGAACCCTCCCGACAGCCAATGCTCCCGAATATTGCCCATCTCTGTACAACCGGCTGATGCAGTTCTAGATGCCAGGGCTCACAATTCAAGCAATCATATCGGCCAAAGACTTGGCTACTGACTCCTGTGCAAAAAAAGCCAGACTTTTCCTGAAGACCAAATTCACATGGCCTCCTTGGCGAGTGCCATTCATGCTTCGAGATGCTCAGTGCAAGCTCAGAACTGCAAGCTGTTAGCAAAATGAAACCACCACCCACCAGTCTGTGGGGGTTTGCAACTGATTGCTTGCTATGAAACTAGGCTTTCTGTGGGTCTTTGAGAAGAAATTCCCTTCTGTGTCCCAGAATCCAATTACCATAGGCCACACTGCTTGGGTCACAAGCTGTACCTATGAAGTGGTAGGTTGCATGATCACCGCATTGGTGGGGTGTGTAGTGGATGAACGTACTAATGTGTACATTGATAGGTAGCTTACATGTGAACAGGTGTAAAAAAAAAGTGGGAAAGGACATTGTCAGGAGAATCTGCTTACTTAGGCTGTACTAATAATATGTCAAGAAAGTTTTGCAGGAAAAAATGCAGCCTTGAGCCAAATTGAAAGAAAGTAGACACAGAATTCTTTCTGCTAATTCAGGCCTGCTTTTCCTTTGAGAACGTGACTTAATTTTGGCACATGTGTAATGCAAAGGCAAGGGAATGCCTCTATACAAGCCTGTGTAACTTTTAGTCCTATGGACTCCACACCTTTATGGGTTCCCCAGCAGCCGCTATTGTTCTGACAAAACAAAAGCTCTCTTAAACATTGCGACTGAAGCAGTTATTTAAGAAAACCCACTGCAGATGAAAGTATTTTCTCCTCTCACAGGGAGCAAGTTTTCCATTGTGCCTCTGCACACGTATTCTCCTCACCCACCCTATTTGGGTTTTTCTATATGGTGTCCACAGTTTGAGGTCTTTCTATAGAGTGAAGCTAGAGCAGAATAGCTTGCCACAGGCACAGAAGCAGGTTGACCTGGTGCAGAAAGGCTCAAGTCAGCCATATTTTTCCCAGCTGCTTACCTGCCCTGTTCCAAAGGCCAGCAAGATTTGAACACTCAGCTGGCTGCATCAGCCTGTGTCAAGAGCAGATCAGTACACACTTAAACAGGGATGTGAACTGGCTCCAAGAGGAAGACACAGCATGACGTCACCTGGCTCACTTTAGACAGGATTTGCTC
Organism: Lacerta agilis; assembly: GCF_009819535.1. Lineage (NCBI taxonomy): Eukaryota > Metazoa > Chordata > Lepidosauria > Squamata > Lacertidae > Lacerta > Lacerta agilis. Next base: position 28,593,596 of record NC_046324.1, on the reverse strand, counting down.
ACAGGATATAAAGGTGCAGCACCTGCCCCCTTAGGCAAACATGAAACTACAATGTTGACAGATTAAATGTTTGGAAGGCTGTTCAATTTGCTCTCCAAGACAGCAGAGGCTGCTATCATTATAGCGATCCAAATTTACCTTTGTCAACACTGCAATACGGAGGAAATAGTTGGGTATTTTTTTTAATGGCTCTTGCAAATCATTTTGCACGAGCCAGCTTCTTTTCTCCCCAACCTGCCAAGGAAAACACTTTTTAACTATTATTTGCTCTTCTAGTTGAAAAGATGGAGGAGTTAAGAGCATCAACAGATTGTTAGTTATGCAGGAAGTGCTAGCAATGAGATGTCTGAGGTCACTCCAAGGCGCTTGATGCTTCTGCCACATTGCCATGGCACAAGGCACCAGGGTGCACAAAACCACCAGTACCCAACTGGGCACTTCCCAACCCCCTTTCCTGGGCAGAAGATGAAGTGCATAAACATGGAGAAGAGCAGAGCACAGGCTGTCTTCCGGCTCATCGCCAAATGACATGCAGCAGCATTTGGATAGGACTGCAAGGGCCGGCCAAAACAAAATGGCTGATGTATTTCTCTCCTGCTCAAATGTAAATTCCCACCATACTTCTTCAGAGAGACCAGGAAGACTCTAGTGCAATTCCGTGGATCAGATGGTCGATGGGTTTGCAAAGAGCCACTTAAAGACCACAGGCCCAATCAGGCCCACTGAGCCTCTACTTCTCCCTCTCTCTCTTGCTATAAGTCTACACTTTGCTCTGAAGATGTGAGGAGCTATTAGTATCCCCAGCCTAGATTATTCTGCACTTTGGTGTCAGGCTGCACATGCACACATATGCATTATGATGAGTAGACATGGCAGCCAGGACTGCTGCACCGAGTTATCTGAGGCACAGGACATGCAGGTGCCCTGGGCAGCTCTCTACTCTTCACTGCTGCATGGCTGGGGTGCTTGCCATACCGTGGAGCAGGGGGTGGGGCATGGTGGGGCAGGGGGTGGGGCATGGTGCCTACAAGCACCTTCAAAACCTGGAACAACCATGGTTCCTTACTAGCCTCCCATAATGAGCGTACAGAATTTACTGTCACAAAAGACAGTGGTAGCCAATAAATAAGATTTAGATCAATTTGGGGGAGGCCACATCTATCAAGGGTCATTTAGCCATAGTAGAAGACCCTATGATTTTGAGAGTGCTGGTTTTAGTTTGCAGAACTCTTTACACATGGCTCTGAATGATTGGCAGCTAGAAAAATGACAAGGCTTTTTAAACAGCAGGACAACTAAGTGTTGCAGTGTGGAGTGGGCTCCTGTTCACCATTCCAGCAAGCCAGCCAGCTGGTTCACAGCCCTACTCCAAGATACTTCGTTTCATTCTTCCTCCCACAAGTGGTTCATCAGCTTTCATTTAACACTGAGCACCGCCCCCAATCTCCCACTGTCTTAAGGATGATTTTCTCCTAAATATTTTTACACTTCTTCAAACTTTGGAATTGTTTCTGCTGATATCTTACTGATAACCTCTCTTGTACCTGGATAGTACTGTGATGGCTATGCGAGGACTGTCATTTGCCCCTGTACTATAGAAATGGAGGGAGTGGGAAATTATCGCCATATTGAACCTCCATGTACTCAGGCATTCTACTTCTGAATTGTAGGCACCGAGGCCACTACCTCATTGCCCTCCTTGTGGGCTTCCTCTGGAAGCACCTGGCTACTGGAAAGAAATCAAAAAGTAGCTTTGGGGCCGTCTCCAAAGGAAGCCATACTCAAACTAGACCCTTTAAACTTAATGGGCACGACTGACTTCGGTCTGTTAATTTCAATGGGTCTACCTACAGTAAGTTGGATATAATCCATTGTCTGCTCTTGCAAGGCAACTCCTTTGTTCCTCTGACTTAGGATTCATTGACAGGTGGCCTGTAGAGTCTTTTCAAGCACCCTGCAATGCCTGTTACTCACCTGTCCCTCCCTGTCACTCTAGGCCAGGCTTAGGCAACCTGGCTCCCTCTAAATTTTTGGACCGCAACCCCCAAAATTCCCAGCACTGTACAATCCTACTAGGATACATCTGAAAGGATGGAGAAGGCTGCCCTTGCCCTGCTACTCACTCCCCAAAGGCACCTCACTTGCTTCCAAGTTTCTGAATGGCCTCTTGAAAGCCCAACCCCGAAGGGAGGGCCACAGCTTGGTAGCTTTGAATACAGAAAGTCTCAGGTTCAAATCTTTATCATCTCAAGGCTGGGAAACACCTCCTCTCTCTGCCTGAGACACTGAAGAGCTGCTGCTACTCAAGAGATAATACTAGCCTAGGTAGTATCAGGCAGTTTCATGGATTCCTAAATATGGCAATCAAAAAAGCAACAGGTGGCCAGGAGAGGTGGTGGCTCTGGGTGGGCAAGCCAAGGGGTGGATCTGGCAGGCTCATGGCATGGCGCTGCCCCCCTGAGGAGTTTCAGACCAAATCCATCGTGGTTTGTTAGTGTATTAATAGAGGCTTGGAAGAATGTCAGAAATGCAGCTTCAGAGAGGATGGGGGGGGGGCAATTTGGGAAGATGGTGTCATTAAGAAAGGCCCCGTGTCCTTAATCCAGAAAGATGGCATGCCAAAGGCGGAGAATAAAAAAGAAAAAGTCAGAGGAGGAGAGTGCAAAGGTGGCACAGGCAAAAGCAGGAGGCAGAGCACAGGTTTACTTTACCTTGATGGGCCTGGATTTCAGGGAGCACCTTTTCTAAGACTGCTAATGCTTTTCTATGGTAATCTGCTTGGGCTTCTAATAACTGAGAATAGAACCCACATTTTAAAAACAAAAAGTTAGCATTGGATGAACACAACAAGAACAACAGCAACAACAACAACAACAACAACACACAGGCAGTCGGATTAAGCATGTGAAATGTATGTCTGCAGAAAGGAAGAGCTCTCAGAGGAGAGAGAGGTACTCACAGAGACAAAGTAGCGGGCGTAGTCGCCTTCTTTGGAAATGAAGTTATACATGTCCGCTGCAAGTTGATCCTTTCGGGCAGAGGAGGAGGGGAGAACAAGACAAACTGCAAGTCAGCAACAGCAAAGCCCATGGAAGGCACCATATTTCCAAGAAGAAGACACGGATGCAAAACCCGGGAGCTTAAACTGCCCCCTCCCTGGGCTGCCTGTCCACCAGCCATCAGGCCAGAATACCTCCCAATGCACAATCTCAACATGCTGTGCAAATTCTGCACATCCATGGCCCCTCAGTCCATATGCATATCCACACAGCTGGTCAAGTATTCCTTGGCCTAACAGTATCTGCTTTACAGAAACATTATTCTATCCATTATTATAATATTGATATGGCTGTAAACACACACCAAGCTTGGCAGTACAGTAGACAGTGCGTAGTTCAGGGCCACGTTTCCTTCTATGCAACCATCTGGGGGCCAAATGCTAGTGATGGGAAGGGCAATAGATGCAAACTTTTGCCTTTGCACAGTAGCCTAGCGTCAACACCCACCCACCCAAATTAAATAGATTTTTTTAAAAAAGATATATTAAAATTCAAGCCACATGCAAGCCAGGCAAAACCACGCAAGGAGAGGGAAATAAAAGGCTGGTAAAGGGTATGGAAGGTCCCAAGGGCCAGAGAAGAAGGCTTGGAGGACCACATCTGGCCCCTGGGCCTGAGGTTTCCCACCCCTGCTACAGCAAAATGTGTGGTGTGAGAGGGTGCCTGAGCATAAGAATATATGTCAAGCCTGCCCAAGGGGGCCCATGTAGTCTAGCATGCCATTCTCACAGTGGACAATCAGATGCCTGTGGGAAATTGACAAGCAGGATTTGAGCACAAGAGCACTTTCACCCTGGTATTCAACTGGTATTCAGAAGCATTACTGCCTCCAACCATGGAAAAGTTCCAGCAGTTGAGCCTCTGCATGGCTCCTTGACCCTGCTGAATGCTAGCAGAACCTCAATAAATTATGCAATGCAAGTAACAGATACAAAGCATCAGGGTGACACAATAATAAATATATGAAGAGGTTGCTAATATACGCTAATATACCTAATTTATTTTGATCATAGGATTTGGCTTCTCTTAGCACACTTTTGGGCCATGTATGTGTGAGCAGAGATACAGAGAGCTAGCTGTAGAGTAAGGATTTACAGGAAGGAATAACCATGGTGAGTACTAGTAAAATAGAGGGGTTCCGTGCCCCTAAACTCCCTTCCCCAGTGCAGGATGTGACCTATAGGATCAGTTCTTGAATTATTGGGCTGGCACACATCCACAAGCCCTCCCCCAGAATTTAGCCAAATCATGCCTCCCATTGCCTTCTCAAAACAACAGCTAAGGGGAGCTAGATTCTCCTGGCCAGGAGGTCAGTTGTAGAGACAAGCAAGTTTTGGGCCAACAATGTTTTGCACTACACGTCCACTAAGTGGAAGAAAAGGCTGGTAAGAGAAGGCGTGAGGTAGAAAATACACCCCAGCAGAAAGGAGATGGGTGGATGCATTTTCTCTGGGAAAAAACTGGACAGTGTCTTTGGAAGCCAGATAAGGAGGCCAGGCCTCCCCTGCAGATCTGTGACTCCAGGTGGGCAAAGACTCTATGCAGTCCTAGATGCTTTCAAATAAATAAACAGAATAAATAGCCCAAGGCCATACATTTGAAGTACACACACCAGCAAGAATCCTGAGAACTGTGGTTAGTTATGGGTGCTGGGAATTGTAGCTCTGTGAGGGTTGAACTGCAGTTGCCAGGACTCTTTGTGTGTGTGGTTTAAATGAATGGTAGGAATGCGGCCCAATTCTCCCTGGGGAAGTGTTCCAAGAGTTCTCAACGCACCTTGCATTGCTCGACTTTATTCCCCGCTTCATCCATCTCCTCCTTGAGGGAATCTATCTTAGACGGAAGCCCCTGGAAGTTGGTGGCTGAAGTTTTGTGGGCCTGGTTCCATCTGCACAGAGAGATCAGAATTATTCTTCTTGCGCAAAGAGCACCAGAAAGGGAAAACAATGAGGAGTGATCACAGGTCTCCAATCTACTTCCCCCCTCCCTCTGCTAAACACTTTGTGATGCCTGCAGTGTGCCAAGCAGGGTACAGAACATGGGAAGCAGCACAAGCCACAGGCATAGGCATAGGTGTGTTCAGAAGCCAACCCCAGGATCCTGTTTAGCTAAAGCAGTGTGTTGCATTGTGGAACCAACGGACCAGCCTAACTCTGCTCCATGTCAAGTTTTTCTGGTGCTCAATCACAGGTCTGCCCTGGCTTGTGTTTTTTTTTGTTTGTTTTTTTGCACACTTACTGAAAGAACTCATAGAATAAAAGCCATGTAAATTGCATTCATTCTGTGCAACTGCTACCTGAAAAAATATGATTTAAAAAAATGCATTTTAATTATTTTACACAATTAACTTAAGCGTCCTGCTGGATTAGGCCAGTGGTCTATCTAGGCCACCATCCTGTTCTCACAGTGTCCCACCAGAAGCTTAAAAGAAGGCCCTGGGCACAACAGAATTCTCCCCACTAGCAACTTCCAGCAACCGGCATTCAATGCCAGCCAAATTGGTGGTCATTGCTGCCTCTTGTGGGAGCCTCTGTCTCCTTTGTCATCCAAAGCCCCAACAGCTTTCCTAGCTGGTATCTTGCTACTAAAGTATTTCAAGTTTTGTTGGTGGCCTTTATTGGTTTTTTTATAGCAATGTGCTGCTCATATTCTTTTTGTAGCATCCCCTTTCGTCTGCTCGCCTTTGTTTTGCCAAATGCAAAAGCGAATTTCTTTTTCCAATGCGTTTCTGACTGAAGTATGTGTTCTGCATGCATTTCTTTATGTGAAATGTATATTTTGGGGAGACTGAAACTGCACTGCAAAATTTGGAGAAGTCCATAATCAAACAGAGTTGTGTTCTGATCTGCAAGCAAGTTCGGGGATGTGAAATTGGGTTGGCCTGTGGCAAAAAGCAAGCCAAACAGATTCCTCCTTTAGTCACAAGGCCTGACCTGCGGCCACTAGGGTGCACGTGAACATAAGAAGAGCCTGCAAGATCAGGCCAATGGTCCATTTAGCCCAGCATCCTATTCTCACAGTTGTCAACCAGATGCCCCTGTGAAAAACCAGCAAGCAGGATTTGAGCAAAAGAGCACTCTCCCCTCCTACAGTTTCCAGTGATAATTGGTATTGAGGAGCATTGCTGCCTCCAACTATGGAGGCAGAGCACAGACATCATGACTAGCAGTCACCAATAGCCTTATCCTCCACAAATATGTCCAGTCCCCTTTTGAAGCCATCACTACCTCCTGTGGAAGCGAGTTCCACAGTTTATGCTGTGTGAAGGACTTCCTTTTATCTGACCTGAATCTTCCAACGCTGAGCTTTGTTGGATGTTCATGAGTTCTAGTGTTACAGTTCCCTGTCTTATGCACCTGCCAACACATACTCCATCCCACCAGCTATATGTCCTTATGACAAGACAGATAGACACATGGTGCCTGGGGAGCTGGAAGACATCTTGAGCAGCAGAGGAAAGAGAGGAGACAAGGCTAAAATGTCTCTTCCCCAAATGCAGTGGACCAAGATGGAAAGGTTTTTGTTGACTGGATGTGGCCTTACGTAGCAGCCAAGTGCTCCTGAGAAGGATGCCCCAAAGCCATGATGGAATCCTGGTATTTCCTGTGCTGAAGTAGGAAGAGGAAAGTGTGTGTGTGTGTGTTTGTTTGTTTGTTTGTATTACCTGGCTCTTGCAGAATCCCAGTCCAGCACCAGTTTTGCAAGCTGTTTCCTCTGTTTTTGAATGTTGGGGATTTCCGTCTGAAAGAGTAAGACGACAGGAAGCTGACAGTTGAGACGTTTGTTGTGCAGACAGCTATATTTGTCTTAAGTGCACACAAAGCAACACCCGATTCTTGGCGGGTCTCAAGAATTGTGTCATTTTAGGGAACGGGTCAAGCTTGGGTTATGGACAGCGGCAGAAGCAACTTACCTCTGAGAGGAGGCTCAGTGGCTCTAAAATATCTTTCTCAACCTGAACCTCATGGTGAGAGAGCTCCATTGCTAGCTTATTTTCTGCTTCACCACAAGTCTCCAGCATTTTCCTTAAAACAAAGAAGAATACACTGTTGCTTTAGAAGGGTGGATTCCAAGCATTGGGAGGGAGAAAGGAAAGAGGTAATGAGAGCTCCTTTGATCTCCAGGGCTACTTACAGGAGAGTCATGTAAGGTTTTCATTTTTATACTTAAAACCAAAGTTTCAGGAGCCAATTCATGAGATCTGTTTTAGCTTGTATTCTTTTAAAGAAAAATACTGAATTGGTGCATTTGCCTGATATACATAAAATTAGGTCACTGGTTATAGCTGACCAAACGACAAAGGACCATGACCAGGAAAAATAACCGTGATGCAACCCTTACCCCAGCAAAGTTTCATCGCTTAGCTGCAGAGCGCCTTCCTGCATATTCTGAGCAAAAGCAGTGAGAGGAAGCTTTTTCTGTGGAGAGAAAACAAATACTGCTATCGTTGGGGTTAAGGAAATGCCAGGTCTGATGCTACTTTCCTACTGAGGGAGTAGAACCATTAAAGTTAAAAGGACATGGCTAACTTAGGTTCAACAAATCCAATGGGTTTACTCCGAGTAGCAACCTGTGGCTGCTGAACTTGGGCACCAGGAAAAAGATGGTGGGACAATGGTGATGACAATGGGAAGGAAAGGATGCGGAGCTTAGGTGGGTCAGACCGAGATGATGTGCACAGGATTTAAAATGAGACATTGGGCGGGGTGGGTGGGGAGGCTGACCTGATGACAGAGTGTACCATACTTAACAGACAGTGCCACAGTCTTCAACAGCTACTAACCCTGATGTCAATCTTCTACCTCTATTGTCAGAAGCAGCATCCTTCTGACAGCCAGTTGCTGGAAATGGCAGAACGGAAGAGTGCTGTTGCACTCAGGTCTTGCTTGCAGGCTTCCCATTGGGGCATCTGGGTGGCCCCTGTGGGAACAGGATGCTGGACGAGATGGGCATTTGGGTTTGATCCAGCTACAAGGCTCTTCTTGTGTTCCTAGTCCATCAACTTGTGAGCTGGAGCATCAATTCCAACTCTCTCCAGCAACTGTGAAGATGGAACCTGTGATGCGTGGCAGCATTTTTTCAGATTAACAAATGTGGAGAATCATTTAAGGCTGTGTATGTCTTTAAAGCCACTCCTCTTTTTACGTGCCTGCAATCAAAAGCCCTTGTTTATAATTCAAATGGGCTTTTTTTGCCTTTTGACTGAGAGGGAATGATTTCAGTTAAAACTTCTATTGGGGAAAAGAGGGACCTGTGGGTGCTTCATGTATCTGCCTCTCTCACGATAAGCCCAAATGCTGGGTGCAGGAAGCCAATCATGTACAGAGAGACTTGTAAGGGGTGGTGCATTCTGAGCCTTCACAAGCAGACCCTGTTCCTCAAAGCGTGGCCAGCACCTGCAGTGCTCGAGTCCCCTGACTGCTCCCAGCATGAACTCCACAACTGCCAGCTAACATAGGGCTCTGGGTGGTGCTGGGTGAGCAATGACAGAGGAGGAGGCAGTTAGCTCTGTTAAAGAAGTCTAAAGCACAAAATTTCTGTGCAAGGCAGAGGGGAGGGGAACCTCCAGCCTGGAGGCCGAACTTGGCCCACTGGGGCCCTGTTTGGCCCGTGAAGCCGGCTTCCCTGAACTGCACTCACCCGCCCACAACTGATGTTGTATATTATGTTAAGTTTGTGGTGGGTCAAATCTGGCCTGCCGGGGTGGAGATAACCATGTGGTTAGGAAATAAACCCAAAAAATAGCACATGCAAAAGTAACGGGGAGCAAGAGCATCATGGCAGGGTCAGGAGAACTTGAGAGATTCTGCGAAATTACAGAGGCTTCTGAAGGATGGCTGACTTGCCAGAACAGGAGCCAAGCATCCCTTTTTCTTTCAGATGTTGGGCAGCACATCTGGATGAGCTCTGTGCAGTGCTTAGAAGAGAAAGAGGAGCCCAATGGAACAGGAACACTTTGGGAAGGACAGACTTGATGAGTGAGGAACTTGGAAGTAGGGCTGCACACCAGCTGGCGAGCCGTGGATTCAACCCGTTAGGGTCTGCTTACCCAGCTTAGGAACTATGAGCTGCGTACCTCTTTTTCCTGCCCTGACAGCCCCAGATCACTCTTGCAGCCCAACCTGGACTGATCTCTGGGTGTCGCTACCTGACTCGGCCAAAACATGGATCTCCCCGAACTGGCCTGATTCAGCTTGGCCAAATCTGGTGTAAAGTTCTCCTTGGAAGGGGCTGGCACTTACATGTCTCTTTTCTGCATCTGTTCCAAACTGCCCATGCAAACACATGCCTAGCCTCTTGCAGGAAGTGTGGCATACGGACCTCACGTTGTCGAGACGGCGCTCAATCTAGATGGTGAAGAAATAGGGAAGGGAAACTGCACATGAGGCTCTTTGTACTAGGAAGCCACGTCTAGCAATTGCACCATGAAACCCAACATTTATTTGATCGAGCCTCATTACCTCCCTGGGAACAGAGCACTGTCTGGCCAGACATACCATAAAGTTTCACTGCCTTGTTTTAAAACTATTAATTGTTAGCTGCCTCAAGCCGACAGAAAAGGTGGGCTGGTACTTTTTTGCGGACAGCACACTTTCAACTGTGGGGCAACTGGCAGGTCTAACATCAAAGGAAATGGCACTGTAGGAAGGCAGGTTTGCTTGCAAGGAACTGCAAGCATTTGATAAGGAACTGAGATTCCCTCTGTGAAAGAATCTTCGTTCAAATATCTGAGAGTGCAAAGACGTCTGCCAAGTTTTGCTGGGAACCTCCATGCACAACAGCAAAAGGAATGTGGTTTATCTGTGTTTTGATGAGTCATGAGGGTTAAAAGGAGGCCTTCTGGAATGGTTTCTGTTTGAACAAAACCAGCCAAAAAGAAAAAAGAAAAAAAGGCAGAACAAGTTTCAACTGTAGAGAGGCATGTAAACAGATAGGAATCCTCTCTGCAGCCTTTTAAAAAGCTGCACTTAAAAATACGGGTAGCCTGAGCTGGTGAGGGGCCTGGAGACCAAGACCTATGTGGAAAAATGGAAGGCACTGTTTATAAGCAGTCTGCAGGAGAGGTACTATGATAACCAGCCACCTTCAAATATTTGAACAGCTGTCACATAGGTGATGGAACAATTTCTCTGTATCTGTCTATTTATTTTATTTATTAAACTGGACCAGAACAAACAAATCCACAGTATAAGGAAGAGTATTTCAATTACATGTTAGAACTCCCTGATAGCATGAGCTGTTTTAAGAGTAGAGCCTGGGAAGGCGGCAGGTTCTTCATTGTTAAAAGTTTTTAAGAAGCAATTAGATGCCCACCTCTGCTGTAGAAGAGGATTTCCTGCATTAGCCAAGGGTTTGGGCTAAATTACCTTTGAGGGCCCTGCCACGTCTGAGGCTATACAGGTCTGCATCACTTCAGTGCCTAGTTGTATTTGCTTTTCCAAAACCTGTTACGTGCAAATGATGCTAGACAAGTGTTTCCCCAAATCTTTATATACAGGTATTTGGTAGATTTGTATCCTGCTTTTTGACTGAAATCCTCAAAGCAGCTCACAACATGGCATTGAGTGTTAATATGCAGTGGTGGCAGAGTGAAAATCTGGTTGGCTACTGTGAGAACAGGACGCTAGACTAGATGGGTCACTGGCCTGATCCAGCAGGCTCTTTTTATGTTCTTAAGACCAACTTTTGTGCATTAAAACGCGAGACATGCTTCAGTCAAAGAGAAGCACACGCATTTTCCTAAGCAGCTCCCAGAACAAAAGGCAGGCACCTTCCTTGCAACTGTAGGGTAGCCCAGGCAATGTGGACCCTTGAGAGCTCCCCCTTTGTCCAGCACACCAGGCCTCCTGAATAGGACTCTTTGGGTTCTGCTATTGCTACTGGCTTTGCTTCTTGCATGGATTTTTAAACATTAGAATAACAGAATTGTAGAGTTGGCAGGGAACCCAAGGATCATTCAGTCTAACCCCCTGCAATGCAGGAATCACAGCTGAATAATCCCTGACAGATGGCCATCCATTATGGTTGGTTAGTATCTGTCTGTCTCAGGACACAATGGAGAAGTGTATCTTTGAGGGTGAAGTCAAACTGTTGGAAGGTTACAGCACCTGCTGTGGCTGTAGAGACCGATACGGGAGAGACATGATTTGTTGCAGATGGGGCAGATGAAGGCATCTGTGGTTTTGCTGATGATGAACTATGGTGTTACCTCTCTCTATGCTACTCCCGGGGGTCATTCCTCCTCTGGTCACTGTTATGGATGCATGACTGTCTGTCTTCAGGCACTGCAGTTGTCTTAAAGGGATTCCCACACAGCGGGCCATCCAACCTCTGCTTTAAAAGCCTCCAAGGTAGTCTGTTCCACTGTCAAACACCTGTTACTGTCAGAAAGTTCTTCCTAATGTTTAGTTGGAATCTCCTTCCTTGTAATTTGAATCCATTGGTTCAGGGCCTCCCCTCTGGGGCAGTAGAAAACAAGCCTGCTCCATCCTCGATGTGACAACTCTTCAGATATTCAAAGATGGCTCTAATATAACTCCTCAGGCGCCTCTTCTCCAGGCCAAACATTCCCACCTCCCTCAAATGTTTCTCACAAGGCTTGGCTTCCAGTCCCTTTAATCAGTTTTGATGTCCTACTCTGCACACGTTCCACACTAAGGCAGAGAAAATGATAGTGCTGTTTACAGTGATGCTTCAGAGATCCCGCCCCCCTTGCCTGTCTGCTGTAGTAGCTGACATATCCTTCTTCCTCCCTTGGGATGTCACTACTGCCAAAGTACTGAGACAAAAGGCTTTGCAGGGCCCATCTGCTCCACTGGGCATAGAATGGCTTGCGCCCAGGGCACAATTCAGACCCTTCTCATGCAACACCATTTGGAACCATGGCCCTCAACCACGGCCCAGTGAAGCAGGACAGAACAGTGGCTGGGGATCCCCCTCATCATGAATTCTGTGATGCTCAGCTGGACCCCTGCTCTGCAAGACTTGCCACAAACAGGATGTTCAATCTGCTGCCTCCAGCTTGGTTGCCTGACGCAGCTGGTGAGCACACTGGAACACGGAGCAGCTTCCCCTCAGAAAGCTGGAACAGCATCCAAGTATTTCTTCTGGCCCATACACTTTTTTCTTCTTTTTCTTCTTTCTCTGGCCAAAAAGCATCTTTCACTTGGGACAAAAAACATGCAACTGAGACGTCCAAGTCACCACACAAGAAGCCGTTGACCTTCTGTTTGGTTGATGCAGCTCATTCTTCCACACAGCCACCAGACATTTAAGGCACAGAGGAAGATGCTCCTTTGACAGGTCAGTTGTCCACTGTGGAGACGGATGCACACAGAGTAGGACTATACACAGCCTTGGCCCCTTTTAGCTCCATGCTGTGAGGCAGAGGGGCTCCAGCCTCACAGCTCGGGAACAAACTGCACTTTTGAAATGCCAACTTTTCAGTTCTCCCAGCAAGACTAGGAACATCGCAGATGTTCTTATCAGCAAACAGCTGGTCTTAAAGTCTACACATCTTTCTGCTTTGCAACTTATTGTTAAGCCCTTTGGCATTTAAGCGAGTCCAGAGCAACGTAAGGAAAGCTTCCTTCTGTCAGAAGGGGCCCTACTCCGTCTCTGGAAATTAATGTGTTTAAAAGGAGAGCATTCCAAAGAACAGAAACGTTTTCTGCCATATGGCGAAACACATGGAACTCCACAGGAGGAGATGCAACTGAAAATGTACACCCAGCATCAGACACACTTTGAAGGATTCTGTTCAGCAGCAAAGCCAAACAAGCAAGTGAGCAAGCAGTTCCATTTGGGCGTTGACAGGTCAAGCGCTTGTGCCTGGGAAGCCCATGCTTGCAAAAAAATGGTTTGCCAACAGTCGGCTGGAACAATTTCTGGCTTCTCTCCACCTCCCTCCACTCCAAATATTTCATATGATCACCAAGGCAACAAGGCACTATTTTTTTAAAAAAAGATCCTTAGCTGCAGATATTTACATGGCAGCACTGCCAAAATCTGCTCGTTTCCCCACCCCTCTGATTCAGAAAGACCATAACCCTGTTTAGTCACGTGAAGGAAAGTTGGAATATAAAAATAAAATAAGGGAAAATAGCTTCTGATCCCACGTCTATAAAACAAACAGCTGAATCTCAAGTCTGGAAGGTGAGATATAGCTAGGCTGGAAAACACAGAGCAAGGAGGAGGCTGTGGGCAGTGCAGTTTAATTAGGAACTTCACGTCCTGCTTCCCTGTTTCCAAATGAAAAGCCATAAATGTATACTGATAAGCATTTTACAAATTCGAGAGATTTATTTTTTAAAAAATGGTATTTAGTTGCGTTCACTCATTTTTCAGTAATTCCTTTCATTCTACTAAACTCAGGGGACAGTGCAGTAGCAATCCACAGGACATTTTTTATATGGTCAGCATGAGAAACATCGCTGTCATAATTTACTCTTTTGAGTGGCAGATAAGAAATATCTTATGGGATCATGAAGAAAGGGGCATCCTCTTTACCTCCCCCTGGAGCAAAGCGGGTAAACATGCATGCTTCGAAACACAGCTGAAACGCACGGGACTGAGCAGGTTATGAGTGAGGTTCAACGTAACATGTGGGGGATATGCTGCTTGCACAACAGTGTATCTCCTTCCTCTCCTCCCCCCAGCAATCCCATCATGACCCCAAAATCTGCTCCAGAAGGTTGGGGGTCCCTCCAGAGCAGATTTTGGGGGATCCAGAGGGGGAGAAGAGAAACTGGAAGCGCCGTTGTGCAAGCAGCTTTCTGTTGCGCAAGTGGGAGGACATTGCTGCTTATTGCTCTGTGTGATCCAACAAAGGAATGAGACACAAGCTCCCTTCGGCCAGTGCAAAGGATCCAGATTTCAACAGAGACTGATGAGGGACAAGGCAAAGCCTTTGCTTATCAGCAAACTCTTTTCAAACTCAGACATGTGCAACACATGCAGCCAAGAGGCTCTAAGTAAGGCTACGTGCTTTGCACTCTTCTGACCTCTCTCTCTCTCTCTCTCTCTCACACACACACACACACACACCATATCTGAGATATACATGGGGCAATTTCAGCCTTTTGAAAATCTTCGCTTACACTTATTTTTATTTCCTTTATGGCTGGGAGGCCAAACTTCAAAATATAAAGGAAACACCCATTGAAATTTCAGGTGCCAGACCAGGAAAGGCCAGTGGGCAGGAATAATCTGCACAGCTTGCTGCTCCTGCCCTGGGCAGGAAGAGAAAAATGGGAAAGCACCAAATGCAGGAAAATGAGAAGTGCATAGAAGTCCTTCCTTGGGAACATAACAACCAGCCCAAGTCCTTGGTGTCCAACTAATTCTTTCTGCAATAGAATTGGAGAGCAAAGTCTCAAGGTGGTTGTTTCAAAGACTGCCCCTGAAGAAGGATTTATATTTGAAACTTGTTAGGCTCAATAAGCATACTTTTGTGAACCAGACAGCTCCCTCGCTTCTTGCCTTGCCTTGGTAGCTAGACAAATTATGTAAAACAACAGATGTTTATTTACTCAATCTGAATGATTTGCAGAGGTCATTTCCCCACTTATGTGGAATAGAGGGAGGTCTTGTCACACTAAGACCTGCCATGCTGCAGTAAGCACAGTGACTCTGAATACTAACACTTCTCAGTTTTTTATTTCACTTCTGACCACACTACCTGCCCTCCAGAACCTTTCAGATTCCCTTCTGGCTATTGTGGTAAATTCCTTCTTCTCTCGCCTGAAATTGTGTTGCAGCTTTCCCATCCAGCACGTGAGAAACAGCCACTGCCTCCCCCGACCCCCCTCCCAAAGGCAGCCATTAACTAATTATTTAAAATACCTGTCGCAGATCTTCACTGAGGACTTCAGTTTTCTCCGCTCTGTTGAGAAAGAGAGGGGAGGGGGAAGAAGCGCTGAAATGATCTGTATGTAAAGCAGGATAGAACAAATACTGTATGCATTTGTATCTAGGAGTACCACATTGTCTTCTGAGGCTAGCCTTCTTCAAATTGGGGATCCTCAGAGGTGTCTTGCACTACGACTTCCATCAGCCTCCAGCAAGCACAACTAGGTTGGCCAGGGCTAATGGGAATTGTAGTACAAAACATCTCTGGAGAGCAAAAGCCTAAGAAAGGCTATTTTAGAACCACTTATGGCATTGTGCTGCTGTCTATGGGGTCATGACTACAATATGCTTCTCTCACCACAGCACAAATGATGCATGCCCCAGGTTGACAGCAGATCGCTGCAAAGGCCCAGTCTTCTATCCCCTATTCGGCCACACAGCCATGAAGTCCACTGGGTGACCTGTGGACACTCCCCCCCTCCGCCCACGTATGATCTACCTTACAGAAGTTTAAAAGGAGGAGACCATGTGCTGCACAAATAAGCTCCATGAAGGCAGGGAAGGGGAAATGTACGGTAATATAAATAAAGCCCACACAGGGACAGGTATGGGCAGGATTCTTGCATGGCAGGCTTGTGGACTAGATGACCCTGGGTGTACCTTTCAACTCTACAATTCTATGATTTCAGAAGAATTAGATGCAGTGGCAGGGAGAACCTGTGCAGCAGCGCTACAGACGGCACCCCAGAGCTGTGCGCTCTAGGAAAACACTCTCCCCATTATGCGGATGTGAAACTCTACCTGGTCTGAGGCAATCCTTGGCAGCATGTTTTGAAAAGCATTTTTTCATAAGCTTGTGAGCTGGCTGCCAGCCAGATTTATTTATTCACAGGCTTCATGCTTTTCCTGGGAATTGGCAGGTCCCACATAAACCCAAGGATGGTTACTGTGCTTATTTTCTTTCTCTTCCCAATGAGAGAGAAAAGTTCAAAAACACAGGCATCCCAGCCCCTTCTGAGCCATCGAGTCGGAATGGTCTCACTGCGTTCAACAGCAGCCACAGCATCTTTCTGCCTTGTAGTACTTGGGCTCCCAGCCAGGAGCTTGCACTAGCCTGGTAAAATGTTTACCTTAAAAAAAGCAGCTCAGCTCAGTGGTAGACCTGTGCATGCAGAAGGTTCAGTTGCCAGCTTCTCCATGTAGGGCTCAGGGAGACCCTAGTCTGAAAACCTGGAGAGCCATTGCCACTCAGTTAGACAATACTGAGCTAGATGGACCAACTGTCCAACTTGCTATAAGGCTACTTCCTATGTTCCTATGTAGATCAGCCCTTTATCAAAACCAAGAGAAATAGAATATTTTAAGGAAAATATCATTGTTCACTTCCTTCTGTTTTGTGCTTGTCAACCTTTGACTACTTCAAATTCCTTGGTGAGGTGTTGAGAACCTGAGAATGCAGAAGACACAACTGTATGGAAGGGGACTGATAAGAATCAGGGTGAGGCTTCTCCTTAGCCTTTCTATATATCGTGTTTTTCTCTCCACCCCAATTTTCTTTTATAGCAGTACAAAGCCAGTCTATACATGAACAGTGAACGACTTAAGAGAGCTCAGTTTCAGAACAAAAATGAAATTTTAGAAAGGATACTTAATGAGCAGCATTTTCCTTGATTTGCTAACCTCACTAAACAGGACACCAATGGGAGTTAAATCCAGCCATTTTAGTCTCTCAATCCAGCAAGAACAAGCAAGAATGAGTTATAGCAATCCTATTCAGAACCCACAAAAGCAAGCAAGCAAACAGGTTTCAGAGAAGGCTCCCCTTTCCCTGGACGAACTAACCTTTAATGGGTTGGAGGATTTTCCATAAATAATGTTGCTCAAACTTTGGCTCACCAGAGTTTCCAGAGGAGGCTCCCTGGAACTCCAGTTAGTAGCAATAATTGGCTCTGGTTGCTGGAAGTAAAGCAAGTAGCCAAGTCTCTGGAGCTGACCAGAAGTACAGAAGCCTTACAGTAATTCAAGAGCTGTGATGTTATCATCTGGTACTTGCATTCTGACTACTGCCTGCATTTCAGATGAAACCATGGATCAGAAAGGTTTATTCAGAAGCGTGCTTAGAATAGTAATCTAAGGATACAATCCAAAGCACGCTTCCCTTGAAAAAGATTTAACCAAATAGAACTTACCTGAGTAATCATGTTTAGGGGGAGAATATAGGTTTCACTACAGTGGAAAGATGGGGTAATATTGTCTGCCTTCAAAGTATGACTAACTAGAGAAACATGCTGCTTCTGTCCTCCAAGCCACCATGCAAGTGGCTGGGTTGTCCAAGCATCCACAATACATAATAGGATGCATTTGGGAAACAGATAAGCTGTTCCAGACACGTTTTGGAACAATAAAGCGTCGAAGGAAGGAGAGGGTGTGCAACAACACTTAATGCCAAGGCTAAAGAGGAAGAAGAATACGGTAATCTTCTGGATGCAGAGGAGTCCTTCCTCAAAAATGTGAAGTGGCTTTCCCCAGCAGAAGTGAAGTTTTTGGCTACTCAGCTATTTACATAGTTAAGAAAAAGACCAGCTGTTCAATTGGGAGGTCCCAACAAGACCAGCAAAAGTATTTGGAAAAAAACGAAGGGAACAAAGAAAGTTCCCAGAAATATATGAATCTGTCTTATGCTAATAGGAATATTAGTTCACATGCCACAATACTGACCATTCCATGTACTGGTATGAATTTTCTGGGGTGGTAGAGACATCTGGGGCAATTCCCTCTTCTATTCTGCATCCCAACCCTTGTCCTCTGAAGATGAGGAGCTAATTCAGGGTCAGGACAGCTGTGTTTGCATTTTGAGACTCCTCGTACACTTAAAATTTATTTTATTTAACCAAATTTAAATATCACTTGATTGTAATATTAATCTACAAATGGTTTACTATGAATAATGAAAATATCAACAAACAATTTTTAAAAAGTAATTAATTCATTTAAAAGAATTAAACTTAACAGCATAAAATGAAAACACGCCAACATCTATATGTCTGGATAGGCTTGCCTAAACAAACATGTTTTATCAACTAGGTAGTGCACTTCTTTATCCAATACAAAATATTCTAATCTGCAAAAACTGAAAGAAAAAATTATGCAGTCTAAACATGAGGACAAATGGTTTGCAGAATGAATGAAAGGGCCATTCTCTGACCACTGGGAACTCATCTAGGCTCCGTCTAACTGGCAAATTCATTAAGTAAATGCAGACACAGAGGATGAAGAAATTGTTTTTTAATTTTCAAAACTGTGTGCCAGAGTCCATATTACATCCTTTCATGTGTGACTGTTCTTTGGGATAGAAAAACATTTCAAATTCCTAGGCAAACCTCTGGGCACCCTGGGTAAGCAGGTGTCTTGAGATTTATCCTAGCTCAGCCTACACTCTCATTCAGTAAGAAATGGCTAGGTTTCCTTTTTCAAGTTGATGATTAGTCATTAGCCAGAGCTGGAAGTATGATGGGGGGGGGGGGGAAACAGAACACCAGGAAGGCCAATTTCCTGGTTAGAAGGAATTCCAAGTCCTGCTCTACAGGCTCAACTTTGACGGAGGCTAAACTAAGAAGTAGGGCAAGGGATGAAGCGAGGGTGGGAATTAAATAGTCCCTGATGGCCAACAAGGAAGTACAAAGAAAATCTGATGCTGACACATATTAGAAGAGACCATGAACTGTGACTCAGAGTTGTTATTGAATGCTAGTCCTCTTCAGAGAAAGGCCAATGAAATTAATGGACATAACTTAGGTTCATTCATTTAGTGGGTCTACTCTTGGATACAACCCTCAAGTTCCACCTTCAAATTGCAAACTGAGACTGCAAATCTTGAACCTTGAGCGAGGGATTAAAGGTGATGAAAGGAAAGGAACCCGAAACTCCAGAGAAGTTACAGCAGTGTAGAGCCACATCCATGAAGCCACTCTGGGCCCTGAGTTTCCATGGCTTGGCAGTTCTTTGGCAGATGAGGTATTTCTGTTTTCTGCTTCAGAAAGGCTTCCTAGCCTTGGGAAAGTAGCTTTTACAGTGAGCCAGGAGGCTGCATTACCAATACATCCTGCTCACTTTCTATAGCACAATGGCTGGATTGGCTGCCAGGCCAGGGTGGAGGAAGACATGGAAAAATTTGCAGCTTTGTGCAGAAGCCAAGACAAAGAGGCTCCATAACTTTAAGGGGCCGGTTTCCCCCCTCCGGCAAATATTACAAATCTGCCACAAAGAGTCGCTTCAGATCCTTTGTCTTTGTTGGTTAAAATGACCAAAACTCCTTACTGCCAGAGTTTCAGAAACATTGGTCTGTGTGCATCGTATCAGGCACCAGCTGTCTAAGGATGCTAAGGCTGGGATTTTGCCTCTAGCAATGAGAAGAAGCACGGGGCAACTCTCTGAATCAGCAAGACAGAAGAAGGGTGGGGCTTTAAACCTTCCCCTTACCACTGGGGATGGCTCAAGAGATGGCTTAGGAATTAAGACCATATCACACAGTGTGTGCATTTAGAAATATCATTTTCATTTGTTTAAAAGTATTTCCTTTTGTTGAATCCATAAGGGGGCTCACAGTACAATTATAAAACAATAAACAAGCTAAAAGGCTAAAATAAAAATGCAGCATAAGATCAAGGCCAACAACACAAAAAGCGCTCAGAAGGATGACAATGAACAGAACTTGTGCCAAACCTCAGGGTAAGTCAAAGGAAGCAGGACTGCCCTCACTTGGTACCTAAAAGACATTAACAAAGGAGGCAGCCAAGCTTTCCTAGGGAGGCAGATTCTTCTCAGTGGTGGCTCCCACCTTATGGAATTCCTTTCCAAAATTAAATATGGCTGGCTCCTATAAGTTTTAAAGAAAGTATGAAACACCATTCCCTTTCCCCCGACTTTTAATTGAAAGATCGATTTCAGCCTTCCCTAACCCTCCTGATATTTTGGTCCACAACTCCCATCAGACCCAACTTAGATTTCCATGATGAACACAAGAGCCTGCTGGATAAGGCCAATGGCCCATCTTGTCCAGTGTCCTGTTCTCGCAATGGCCAACCAGATATTTGTGGGGAACCTGCAAGTGGGATTTGAGCAAAAGAGCACTCTCCCCCTCCTACAGTTTCCAGCAACTGGCATTCAGCAGCATGGACTGCAACTCCCACCAGCCCCAGCCCTCAAAAGCTATCACAATGCGAACCAAAAGTCACATCCATGCTCCAGCCATCTACCAGTACACTAGCTCCCAGGAAGTAGTCAGATAATGTGCTGTTTTTAACTGCTTAAAATTTCTATTCCTATTTCATATGCGGCAAGTACAGTAAAGCTCCTGGATAGTTAACTTCTGTTAACTAATCCTCAAGATTATCTCAATGCTCATGTACTCTCAGATCAGTGGCAGTTTAGGCAGACACTCGCATAGTTATCCAAATGCTTTCAATGCCAGCCAAATCGTTTGGATAAAGAATAGAGTGATTCTGTCCCGTCCCTGCAGGCAAGCTGTTATGTGGAGGTGGAAGTTGGACCAGCGACAAAGTTGTGTCATATGTATTGCCACCCCTTAACGGAGTGCTTTTGCTCATGGATTCAGACAACCGGGAAAAGGAGGCTTGTAATGCTGTTCACGTGTCTTGGGATGTGCCTGAGTATGGACAGAGGTTGCTCCCCCCCACCCTGCCAATGGCATTTCCTTGCTGTCAGCTGCACATCTGTGTATAGCGATAGAATGGGGACCACACAGCTGTGAAGATGGAAAAGGTACCCACAAGTCTAATCCCCCTCCTGAGAAAATTATAAGATGTAATGAGCTTCAGGTCCATTTCCTTTACCACTGACCCTTCTCCTTCCATTTCCCTTTTTATTCTGATCTCTAAAGCCTATTAATTATACTTTCTGTGGTACCAGCACAAACAAGCTGAAGCCTTTACCAGCTAGTCTCATGTGCACAGTTAAGAGAGGCGTTCCTGTCTGCTCCTCCTGGGTATAAAAATGGAGTGTGGTCAGGAGGCTACTACCTGCATCCTATAGCTCCGTGGGGTTCTTGCATTGACAGGTGATGTGCAATTTGTCTGTATTTGCTACGTATTTTAATTTTAACATTGATACCCCTGCCTTTCAGCCTACCAGATATTTTCATGTCTAGGGAATTCTAATTTTTGCTGTGTCTGCGTTTTGTCAACTTTAAAAAAGTTGAGTCTTTTATTGGTTTATAGAATGATAAAACAGAAGCAGGTTATGCACTTGCCTTGCATATGATCAAACTTCCATTTATGCTTAGATAAGCACTGAAAAGGGAACCTTAGCAGCCTCTTGTTTGAAACAGGGACCCTACCAGGGTTGGAGAATGTCATCCAGAAAATACCACTTCAATTCAGGCTCCCCATCTGGTCCCAGCATTCTGTCACTGAGAGCTCCTGCCTATTTTGATACTGCTTAGCAACAGGATACACACAAGGACACCACTAGTGTGTACACCCTGTAGAGCAAAGGTAGGCAGCCCTTTTAGACTAGTGGGCTCATTGTGAATTTTGAGAGGGCACTGGGGGTGCCAGCCATAGAGGGGATGTGACATAATACAAAATGAAGGCATGGCACAACATAAAATTGAAGAGACCATTTCTCACAACCTTAAGCTTACCATGGGAAGTCAACTATGTCCTGATTACGGAGTGCGCTCTCTCTCTCTCTCTCTTGTGAACCACCCTGATTTTTATACAGTTGTACCTTGGTTCTTGAATGCCTTGGTACTCAGATGTTTTGGCTCCTGAATACTGAAAACCCAAAAGTAAGTGTTCCAGTTTAAAAAACGTTTTTTGGAAGCTGAATGTCTGACGCGGCTTCCACTTGAGTGTAGGAAGCTCCTGCAGCCAATCGGAAGCTGTGCCTTGGTTTTCGAACAGTTTTGCGAGTCAGACTGACTCCCAGAACGGATTATGTTTGAGAACCAAGGTTCCACTGTATTGCACATTAAGGCATGCAGTGCAAGATTAAGGCGCACATGATGAGTAAAATAGTGGGAGGGAAATAGTTCTGTCTCATTTATTTATATGTGCTCCTTAGCTTATTGAATCCTGCTTTGAAGATTTATCTGAAGCATCTACAGATACAGAGAGAATGATTATGAGTATGATTAATACCCTGCCTTTTTCCTCAACAGGACTCAACTTGGCTTACAGATAAAAATAAGAACTGCTATAAGCATAGAAAAAACAATAATTAAAAAAGCAATTAAACACTGGCAGAATTAAAATTATATATGTATCTAAAACCTAATAAAACCAGGGAGTGTTATTTCCCAATACTTGAGAGGATTTAGGTAACCCCTTCAGGAGCAGACTCTTATGACTGGTCATTTGAGCACTCCAAACAATTGGCCCACAATCCAGAACAGCACACAATTCCACGCTCTCAATGGGGCTTTTGACTTGGCCAGCAGCCTCTGTACTGCATAGCAAGCTACTTTTGAAATAGAGAGCAAAAAGCAAGAACCTCCTGCCTGGCACCAACTGCTTCCCATCCCCATAGGCAGGCACTGCCCTATGGACATCTGCATGCCTGCAATTCCTGACCCACACATGGAAAGGCTGTCTTGTGCCCTAGTTTATGGCAATGCACAGAGAAAGAGGCTTCACAGTTATTAACAGGCAAAGTATTAAAATTTCAAAAAGTTACTTGAGCTATTTTCAACTCTGGAAGGTTCTGTCTCTGTGACAGAGAACCTGCTTTGCATGCTGCAAGTGCCAGGTTCAATCCTGGATATCTCCAGGTATAGCTGAGGAAAGATCCCTCTCCAAAACCCTGGAGAGCTGCTGCCAGTCTGCGCAGACACTTACTGGGCTAGATAGGCCTCAATGGTCAAACAAGGCAGCTTCCTATGTTTTTCCTGTTGACATAACCTTAATATGAAAGGGCCTGCTTTGTAAAAGTTCTCCACTTTCTCTTAAAAGCCATACTGAAATCCAGGACAAAGTCTCCCAATCCTAAAAACCTTGTGTTTTATTTTGATGGCACCACAGGCCACTGCAAGGCGGGTGATTTGTCACAGGAAACTCCTCCTTGCTTACAAGCCTATGATCTCACACAGTTTGTGGGCCACTTGTGACTTCGACGGAATGCCCTGCCATCCTGAGAAACATGTACAGTGGAACATACATTCCGAATGCAATTTTGAGAACAGAATTTCACAGTTGGGGGTGTGGAAGGGGGGGGAGCCATGACTACAACTGAAGAAAACACATTGCGTACAGCGTGAAGATGCTTTGACAGCCTTAGTTGATTTGGAACTGCAGTAAATGGAACTTCAGGCAAGGCAACATCTGCAAAAGAACAGGATCAGGCCAAAGGGGGGCCATGTAGTCCAGCATTATGTTCCTACCATGGCCAAAGGGAAACCTGCAAACAAGACATGAGTCCAACAGCACTATCCTCACTTGTGATCCCCAGCAACTGACAGCAGAGGTAGAACACAGTCACACTAGACAAACAAACTCATTTTGGGATTTGGAAACCTTCCTCAATATTTCCAAAACAAAATAAAATAAAAAATCCTTCCAGTAGCACCTTAGAGACCAACTAAGTTTGTTCTTGGTATGAGCTTTTGTGTGCATGCACACTTCTTCAGATACACTGAAACGGAAGTCACCAGACCCTTAAATATAGTGAGGGAGTGGGGAGGGGTATTACTCAGAAGGGTGGTGGGAATGGGCGATCAGTTGATAGGTGTGGAAAACCTGTTGATGACCTTCTGGCTGCCAGAGCAGCTGGAAGCTGGACCCAAGAGGGGTCATTGCTCCTGGCCCCACAAATAGACTGTCACACCCACCCATACTTGCGCCAGCTGCATCAAGACCTATTCCTAGAGCTGCCACCTGAAGGCACACCTGTGGACCCATACAGGGTAAAAAAGAAGTCAAGATTAAAAACTATGGGAGATCTTACTGCCTGGGAGTGTGCTGCCTGCTGCACTGAGTGAAGAAGCCCCTTTCCAGAGAGGGGGTGTGATTCAGCACAAGGCTGGTGCTCACAGCTCTTTCTGATATTTTGAACAACTATAACTCTATTGAACTGTATTGTTTTGAAGAATGTGTGGTTGTATGATTTTTATGCTACTGTGTTTGATATTACAGTGACTGCAATGCTTGTTGTTTTAATGCTATGATTGTTGAGAGCCACTTTGAGCTCCACTTGTTGTTGGAAAAGCCTAATACAAATATTGTATCAAATCAATTATGTGTAGACCAAGATTCACATACAGCCAGCCACCTGCCTACATAATGCTTGGTGATGTAAATGCCAAGTCTGTGCCACTGAATTCCTTCCTGAAGAAATGCTTAGCACCAGTGAAGCTTTTGCCAAATGAAGATGTCATTTCTATTTTAAAATTATAGGTGCAAGGTGGAGCTGTTGTAGCAGCAACTAACATGGGAGAGAGGGGAACCACACCCAAATCCGTTTGGCAATAAGAGATTTTGTGGTTTAATACTTTCAAAGGTCTTAGACCACCCACACATTCAAGTTTGCTTTCATGCCTACAACTTTTAAAAACACTACACGAAAAGATAATCCTTTTTCTTGCAGCTTTACTTTGTGATTTTGAATCTAATTAGAATTTTACCATAGGCTCCCTATTCTCACCTGCTACTTCAGAGGTGGGGAAGTTTTTCTGGCCTGTAGTCGCATCACTGTGATGCCAGGTGTTGCTGTGCTTTGAAGACCCAATTATCGGGACTTCAAAGTGCAGCATGAGGGTTGCTTAAAGTTCTTCTCCAAACAGCCCTTTGTTGCTCTTTCAACCTCCAAAAGCCAGAGGTTCTATAACTGAAGGTACTGAAAAACTCTGAGTGGTCAAGCAGAACCAGCAAGAATGCAGTTCCTTCCCTGCTAAATTCCACTGTAGTTCACAGCCAAAGCTGTCTTGTTCATAAAACCAGACCTAGAGCTGGACTGAAATTGTTGTAGATGAAGGGTGTGGAACCTGTAGCCCTGGGCTACAACTCTCATCAGTCCCCCAGTCAGCATGGCTAATGGCCAGGGATAATGGCAATCAAACAACAGCTAAAGGGCAGAGGGCCACAGGTTCTCCATTCCTGATCTAGATAACTTGTCTCATTCATGAAATATCTCTGGTGGCCTACTGGCCCCAAGCTGAGGACCTTGCCCAGAAATTCAATGTTAGAGACTCGAAAGAAATTATCCAGTCTGGTGTTATTAAGAGAAGGTTTGGTTTTTTCAATGGAAGTCTCACTACAGCCTCTTTAAACATGCTGAAACCAAACGCTCCCATAATGAGGCATTTACCACTCCCACCACCCACTCAGTCAGTCCATCTCTGGCCACTCTTATTAACCAAGCTGAGCAATGTCAAGCACACAGGCCATTGTTCCTCACTTCTCCAGCAACCCCTTCCGCATCCAGCCCAATGGAACATGCAAGTGCCAATGGGGCATTTACCAGTATTGCTCAAATTGCAACATATACATTTACACAATCAGTGAGCCAAGTAAATTAGTCACAATAGGCTACCAGGCAATTTTCTCATCTTCTCTGTGGCTAAGATATAAAAGACCTTTCAGAATTAGTGAAATGCTTCTTAAGACAGGTTATATACTAAAAATGTGGAGGACAAAGTTTTTTACGGAAGACAACATAGAGCGGTAATAAATGCTTATACAGTTGCAATCAAAATTATTCAACCCCCATTGCAAATCAGGTTTATTATCAAAATGTACGGACTTTCAGCTGTTTGCAATGAGCAAATCAAACAACAGCAACTGAAATAGTTCAACGAAACAGATGCTTCAAGTGGTTTTCCCAAATTCAGCTGAAAAGAGGTGAGGTGATAGCTGTACCATACTAAACCCTCTGGAAAGAATAAATGGGGCAATGTGAGGAATGTTTATCTAGGGCATGGAAGACTTTTTTGTTGGCTCAAGGAGTTTGTAAAATCAACACCCAGAAGAGCAGTGACGAAACCCCTCCTCAAATATTTATGCTTGTACTTTCAAAAGCAAATGGGCTGCTTGCTGCTGTTTCACTTCCTCTCACAAATACACCTAAGTTAGGCTGTTAGGAAGCCTGAAAGGGAAGTGATTCAATGCAAAGTCAGTTGCTTTGGTCACTCCTAATGATACAAAAATGGTTTGCTTCGCACTTACTAGTTCCCTCTGCTCTCCCAGGTTTTTAATACACACGAACTGCGGAAATGCAACTGCTTAGGGTGGGCATCCAGCAAAGTGCTTCTGCTGGTGCAAGGATTTCTACTTGTGCAACAAAACTTCCTCTCCCCCTAAATCTGTTCACCACACCAGAATAAGATTTGGGGAAGGTGCGGGGCGCAGGGGGGAAAGGGAGGGGAAATTGCATTCTACATGCAGAACTCCATGTGCTAGCTGAGGCACATCACTGGAAGTCACCCTTTCACCCCTATGGATCAACAAATGACATCTTTGGCAACTTGCCAGTCCTTGGCAGTCAGTATCAAACTATCATACAACTGCATAGATTTACTGTAGATCCAACCCTGTATGTTTGCATTAAGTTGAGATTCCACTCAGAGGAATTTTAAAAGAGAAATGCACTTAAAAATAGATTTCTTAAAACTTTATTCATTCATTTGATGTATTTGCTCTGAGCAAATGCAAACTACAGGTATCTAACAGTTTCACAAAAGTCCTAGATTCAGATGTTAAATCTGAACAGAATACAATCCTGATTTTTTTTTTCTTTGAACAATTTGCCATAACAACTGATGTGCCATTTGAAAACTTTGTCTTCGGTTTCTCAATCCTCTGTGCGCCTCATCACAGGACTAACACAGGGCTCTCCTTGGTCTCAGGCTGAGATTACAGCATTTGGGATATCAAATCGCTGGCTGGTAAAAGCACAAGCTGAATGTTTACAATTCACAAAGTTGAGGCAGGCAGACTGGCCTCTGGAACAAAGCGAGAAGCCACTGAAGTGCAGCTGTCAGAGAGACTGAACAACCTTATTAGTTGTAAATTTATTAAAGTAATCAGCATGGCATGGAACACACCCACCCTGTGAACGTATTCACCATACACAGCACTCTTGCCTAAACTGGCTTGAACAACCACAGTGACATCATCCCCAGAAGCTTTGTGAATGCTAATTGTAGAGATGGCTAAACCCAGCACAGTTTTCACATCATAAGAACACAAAGCACCACCACTGAGGATTTGTACAGCACACGATCACAAAGCACATATACATTGGCTGCACATAGCTTCCCAAAACAAGGCTTACAACTCTGTACAAAGGGCTAGATGTTTATCCCCATATGTAGGTGGGGAAGTGGAAGCAGAAAATATGTCCTGCTACTGAAACATGGGCTTTACATTTTAAGAAATTGATAACTTCAGTGCCTTTTGCTGCAGAGACTGAGGAAAATCCTGTCCCTAAGTACGAGGACAATAAGACAGAGAATAAGTAGTTTCGCTTTTGATATCGTTTAATGAGAGGTACAACAAAAGTTCAAGAGTGCAGGTTGCTAGTCTCAATAAATCAAGTCTAAGGCACTGCCAAGACAAAACCATCAGGGTTTTAAAGCAAGTAAACTTCTGCATCTTAAAATGCAGAGAAATTTCAGAAGAAATTTAGACTGCTCTATGTCAGAAAAAAATAGAGCTGAAAAAAGCACACACAGGCAGGATCAGATTCCAGACTGTACTACTGCCAAACCTCACAAGCTCAGCAGAGTTTCAATTGGGAGCAGATTCAAAACATTCTTGAAGCAGAGCCTGTGGAAGATTAAGGAACGTATTACCGGTAACTTCAGTTTTCTCCTGCACTGCAGAAGATTTTAACGTTACTGTCATTAATTCAGCACTTGTACATGAGCAACTCAAATTGAAATGCAAAATATCATACATTACTGGCTTAATATATGAGGTAGTATAATACTGTACAATGAAATGATCCATCCAGCTGCAAAAGCCTTCTTTGATGACTGCTTAATCGGCTGGAATGAAAAGTGTACACAGAAATGAACACTGCATCTTGAGTGACAGACTGCTGCCTACAATGCAAGATGTAAATATAGCAAGAAAAGAAACATGAACAATGCCTGACCCAACAAACCAAGCTTTCTTTCCATTCTCCAATCACTGACAGAACAGGAAGAAGTGTGCATGCACACGAAAGCTCATACCAAGAAAAACTTAGTTGGTCTCTAAGGTGCTACTGGAAAGAATTATTTATTTTATTTTGTTTTGACTATGGCAGACCAACACGGCTACCCACCTGTAACTAGAATAGGAAGAGTAAAGGAAACTGTAACCAGCTCACTCAAACACAGGACAAGAAAAATCTAAGAAGTTACATATTTGATGCAGGAACCTTGGAATCTGAAGCACTTTTACAGCACAGTTTAGACCTGTGGGAGGGAGTGTCCAGATGCTCTGAACTACAACTCCCATCAGCCTCAGCCACCACGGCCATTTTGAATTACAACTCTCATCAACCCCAGCCAGGGGCTCATGGGAGCTGCAGTCTAAAACATCTGGAGGGACCCAGGTCAGGAAGACTGACTTAGACCAACTTTAAATTTATACACTATGAATCAAACTGGGAGGTGTAGAGCAGCTTTAGAACCCTAGCACGATTTGTAACAATGAAAGACTCATTTAAGGGGAGCCGAGCCATGCTACCTCACCCAAGGAGCCCTGCGCCATCTCAAAAACTGATATAAGGCATGCAAGTTTTAGTCCAGCCTGTTGTTGGACTACAACTCTGATCATTTCTAGCCAGCATGGCCAGGGGTCAAGGATGATGGGAGTTGTAACTGAACAATATCTGGGGATCCAAGGTTGAGAAGGCTGCTTTAGTCTAACAAAGCAGATGTATGATGTGGACAGATAGTGGAGCACCTGCCAGGCAACTGTACCAAATTTCTAACTGGGAGGTGGGGTGCAGGTGAAGTTCAAGTTACTTTGGAAAGGAACAAACATGTTATGAAATCTGACAAATGCTGACAGGGTGAGATGGCAAGAGAACTTCACTCTTTTCGTGATGAAGATTCCAACCTCTCCAACTATTGGCACCAAATCCCCCCCCCCATTTATTATTTTTAAATTAAGTAACTAATGTCCATCGTACCTTTCTTCCAAGGTAGCACTGGGTGATATATCAATATATCGCCCAAGACCAGAATGGGGGCGGGGGGAGACCGTGATAACAGCTTCACTTAGTGCTGAAACCGGTTTCTGGTGAAACCGGCACTGCTCAAGCCCCTCTGCCTCCAGTGTCCAGAGGGGAAAACAAACTAATTGGGAGCTGGAGGCAGAGTAACTCAAGCAGCAGCAATTTCACCAGACATATACTCCTGGTGAAACCATCATCACACTCTGCTCTGGCAGAGGGAGAAACAAGCTGCATGGGCAAGTTGCCGATACAGTTTGGCCCTTCCTCCGCTTCTTTAAACTGCTTGGCTGAAGAGCATGCCTATCCTTGCAAGCTGAGAGAGCCCTGACCCCACTCCTGCTTGCACGAGAGTAGGGTCAGTGTTACAGGCTTGCTTAGCTACCACCTGGCTGTCTTCGTCTGGAGTGAGCGGGCTGCTTGAGTGCAAGTGGCAGGGACACCGTAGCTGGCTCCGCTGGGGACAGGTGCCATTCTGGACCCCAGCAGAGCCTGGTCAAGAAGCCCAAGTCTCCTGTATCTCATTCAGGCTTTATAAAGCACAGCAAGGGAAATAAGAAAGGAAAATATAAGGCTTACAGTGCAAACCAACACACACAGTTTGCAGAGCCTTCCCATTTCAGTGAAACCCCTTTTCTTGCAGATCCTCATGTCTCTGAACTGTGAATTCGGAATAGTATAATCAGTAGTATTCAACGAAAGTTTACTCAAAGTAGACCCACTGAAATGAATGAACATAAATTAGTCCCGTTCATTAACTTCATTGAGTCTATGCTGAGTAAACCCTAGTTGAACATCACCCAATGCTCTTAATTATGTATTTGTTCACAGTGGTCACTTATGTAAAAATAAGGGTTAAGACAAGAGCCCTGCCCTCCATCTCCATTAACCCCAAGTACTAAATGGAAGAAAGAAGCAAGGCAGGTTTGCTAAACTGCAGGACAGGCTATGAAGGAAGCTGCTTAAGCGTCATACCAAGCAAGCATGGGACTCTAGCCAAAGTTTTAACATAGCTGACCGTCAACTGTTCTGCCTTGCAGTAGCTTGAGAATTTAGCCTAGTTGTATATTTAAAGTCATTTCTAACACCGGGAGGAGATGCACAGTCCCGGTTGCTGTTCAGAAAGCCTGAATACAAACAAAATCAGAGCCTCACAGCTCCCAAATATTATTCTGTCGGCTATGAAGCATGTCAGGCAACACTCTTTTACCTCATCTTCTTCCACACAAAAAATTACTCTAGCAGTACCACCTTTATGTAATTCTGGAAACACTCCCGGCAGTCTAAGAGAGTGTGTGTCACATGCTGAAACTGCCCACCAAATTTCTGGAATCTGAGATGTTTTGTGGTGCAGCAGCATCCTCACCACTGCCTTACAGGGCACCATATTTTAATGATGCTATTGCATGCTAAGTTCCAGCGAGGAAGAGTCAACTTACTATCACAATTCTCTAGACTCAACCAAGTACGTCCTCTTAGCAATACCATTTGGACGTCAGCTAACAATAGCAGAGATATCATCTCAATTGTTGCCCCATAAAGGAGAACTCATTATTACCAAGAAGAAATGTCAAAATGTATTTCAGAAGTGTTATAATTTCTGTAAAAAATATTCAGGTTTGAATTTTATGCCAGAAGCAGAGTAGCAGTGGATATTTTAGATGTATCTTTTTGAAAGAGGCAAGTTTTGTGCAATGGTCAGTTGTTTGTTTTTGAAGCATTTTTAAGGACCCTGAGCCTTCCAGATGTTAGTGTGCACACATTTTTAATAATTTATTTTCAAGTGAAACAAATTGTGCTAGGAATATTCTGTTTTATTTAATTTATCATCATCATGAGCATCCTTCAAGAAAAAGCAGAGTATATGGGATTCCCTAGGTGATCCCCTGCCAAGGTATTACAAATTGCTTTGAGTCATTATTATGAGTAAAGTGTCCAAATAACAAGGTAGCTGGAATCTGCTCAGTTTCTTTGGGAATTTTCAAATCATGACTAGGAACCAATGAAATATGAGTTATCTGACCTGAAGATTTATCCCTTTTAGGGAAACTTATGCTTTTGCATGCTTCAGTAAGTCAGGTGAGCCTAGAGAACACCACTTCTATTACCGGTAAGTGCTTCCTTTTATAACTGAAACAGGAAATAAATGAAAAATCTCTTTCAAAGTTCCTCCTTTATCTCTGAATATGCTTAGTGGTAATTTGCATGAGTAAGTGCACAAGCATTTTTAAGTGAGTGCCACTCTTCTAGATAGCATGTATTATAATTCTCTGTCCGGCAGAAGAATGCAAATTGACAGCTATTGCTAAGTACACTCAGAGAATGTCTGCAATAAAATTAAACTGATAGCAAAAGCTCCTCAGCGACTGTAGCAAAGGTCTCTGAACCCCACCCTAACTTCACACAGCTGCAGTCAAAGGTCACCTTCAAACCTGTACACTCCACTCACGTTGTCACATTATCTTAGAAGCTTCAAGGAGGTTTTCCTCCATTTTCTTTCCAAGGGGAATGTTTTGTGTTCTTTACTAAACCTGAACAGCCTGAAGTCAATCTGAACTGCACAAAACAGCGACAGAACGATTTTATCTTAACAGGTAGTGCAGCTATGGAGCCACAATAGTTTTAAAAAAGGAAAGTCCTTCAATCGTAAAGACACTGAACTGAGAGCCAGGAAGTAAGTGGCTTAAATTTTACCTCCATTTCTCTACCATCCGGGGGCCTCAGGCGAATTCTCCCTGCCTTGCCCCCTCTATCTGTAATACGGGTATAATACTACTGATAACATTCCTATATGAAGATGGCTGAAAGCACACAGTTCTATAATAAAATTTTATGCCCCAAACATGACAGGGAGAATAAGAGGAAATTCTATACAGAAAGTCAATAAAGATTGGATAATATTTAAAAAGTATCTTAAAAACTACTGTGACAATGTTAATCTCCTGGCAGACTTAGAACGAATCTTGAATTACATTCTGAAATACAGAGAAAGTATATAGGAATTTTTTCCTGATAACAAATGGGAAAAAGAAAACTAATAAAGAAATGTGTATAGACCAACCAAATGTTAAATAGCACAATGAGATGAATTGGAAGTTAGTGTTTGGGTGTGTATATGTCGTAGTGTATGTAGTGTGTATGCTATGTATTGTATGTATTGTCTAAGATAAATGTTATAAGTTATAAGTAAACTGATATTAATTGATGTATAATAAAGGTTATTTTACTAATACTAATAATAATATCCCATTTTTGGTGGATTGTTTTTATGTACACCACATAGAAATGCAAATAATTATTAAGTAGTATATAAGTGCATAAGTGCATTCATTAACTCAGGAGTGGGGAATCTTTTTCAGCCTCAGGGTCCCATTTCCTCATAGCCAACCTTCCAGGGGCCATATGACAATGATGATAGGGGCCAGTGTGGGTGCAGCAACAGATGTGATTCTTACCTTTGCACAGTAGGCTATATTTCAAGTTATGCAAAAGTGAAAGATTTTTATAGACACCCATCCACACCTCACAGACAGCTACTGAGGGGAGTGGCCTTTGGAAAAGGGGTGTGGCACGGGAAGGGGCATGACATAGCAGAGCCACAAGGGTCAGATAGAGAGGTCTGGAGAACTGCATTTGCCCCCCCCCCCCAGTTCCCCATCCCTGCATTCAGTTTTTGAACACTCTAAATTGCTTTATTAATAAGTTGCTTAGAAATAAATCCACTAGTTGACATTGTTATTAAAAATGAATGTCAAAGCATAATACTGATAATAAGCATTAGAAGTACTTATTTAAATGGCTTACAACAACACTATAAGGTAAGGTTAGTATTATCAACTTCATGTTGTAAGTAAGGGCTGAATGAGTGAAGGAGACTTGCCTAAGGTCACCGATCTAGTTCATAGCAGATGTCAGATTTGAACTAGGAACTTCCTGATATGTAAGCTAAGCATGTTCTCCACAGTGCAGCCAAGCAGGTGGGAGATCCTGAGCAAACATGTCCCCACACCCAACCCTGCCTTATTTAGTATTTTGTGTGATCTAACAGATTATCGTCTCAGTGATCTGGAGGTAGTGGAAGAAGGGAACCCAACAATCTCTGCAGTGCTGTAGGAAAACAAAAGAAGTGAAACGTTCCTCACTACAATACATTAGCACTTCAGAAGTATTATTAACCCACTTCAGCAGAGCATTCACTGGTTGCCCCATTTCAACCGGGCATGTGTTTTCTGAAATAACTTATCAAGTTGTCCGGGCACCAAACAGAGTTTAATTACCAAACTGAAGTGAGCCCATGAGTCGATGCGCCAGCACTTAAGCATACAGAATATGATGTCTTGCATGCTCCAGGAACCACCAAGAACACAGCTTAAGGGCCTATTTCGCTGCTCAGGTAGCAATGATGGCCAACCTGTGTTTAGTTCGTAAACTGCAGCCATAGCTGGAGAAGATAGGCCTAGCCTCAGTCACTCATGCACTGGCTACATCAGAGCTGGGCTGCTAACAATGTTCTCTTCATGAGGTTACTCTTTTATAGACCTTGGAAGCTACAATTGGACCCAGAATTGAGCACTGAGATTTGCTCAGTATCATGCCAATTCTACGTTAATCACACTGGTTATCCATCTGTTTCTGTGCTCAGTTTCAGTGATTGGTACTGACCTTCAAAGCCCTAAATGACCTAGGACTGGGTTGACCTGAACCCATTTGAATCTAACTGAGCTTTAATATTGGCCCTGCTCTCCAGCTCATCATTAAGATCAGACTGGCATGTGCCTAGCATGAGGAAGAATGAGCTGGCTCAGAAATACTTTCTGTTTAGCAAACCTCTGTTGGTGAGAGAAGGAAATCCTTCTGGTGATACTTCATAACAATCATCCACCCTACTCCTGAGGTTGAAAGCAGGTAACAACATTTCCTCCTCCTTTTTGCATCATCAAGCTTAGGTAGATTTTCATTAGCATAACTACAGAAGGAAAGACAAGACCAAGGATGAGTAAAGACCAGGTCATCCATGGCCAGCCAAAACATCAGGTCTTCCAAATCTACTGAATCAGAAATTTGAAAATTAGAACACTTGAAGTAAAGGCCATTCGCAACCAAGCAGATCACCAGGATGAGGACAGTAGCCGTCTATGTCTATAAACTTCTCTTCCTAACCTAGCCTAGCTCACCACCAGCCTTTCTCTGGGGTTCAAAGCAAATAATAACAATAACAATAGCCTTTATTGTCAATGTACAACCTGTGTACAATGAAATTAACCGAGCCTCCCTCCCACCCCCACAAACACTCATTCTCATTGCACCCTGTGTGTTTGTCACACAACACACCAACCCCAAAATAAGAACCACTCTCACAAAAAATGGCAGGAACACAGAAAGCAAATGCCATTTCCTCTTAAAACCAGGTGGGGCACTTTTAAGAGGCTTTGGACTCCCCCCCCCCCCAATCCTTTGGCAAAAATCCCCTACTTCTTTTACTGAAACTAAGTTTGCAACCCTAAACCAGGCAGTAAGCCACATACAACTCAGTGGGGCTAACTTCAAAGTAGATATGAAAAGGACTGCACTGTAATGCTAAAAACACAATATTCCATTTTCTTTCCCTGTGCTTCCTTGGGTCCAATTCTAAATAAAATGACCCTTGGCAGAGCCCTGCCCTCTTTGTATGCCGGCAGAATCGTCACCATAGCACCTAATAATAATAATAGATGCCTCTAAGAGCGCATGCTTGAAATTGCAACCATTTATCATTGTTTTGGGTGTGGATGTTTGTCATGGAGGAACACAACTTGCTGGCAAGGCAAAGCATGAGGAGAAAGACTCTGGACTTAAGAGTCTTGCTTAAAGCAAGAAGATGCAGCGGTAGAACATCAGAAGATGCCGCAAACGGAGTCAGACCACTGGTACACCTATCACAACACTGTCAACACAGACTGGCAGCAATGGGTCTCCAGGATTTCAGAGAGGGGTCTTTCCCAGCCCTAGAGAGATGTCCGGGGTGGGGGGAGAGAATTGAACCTAGGCCCTTCTGCATCCACAGCAACTGCTCTTCCACAGAACTACAGCCCTTTCCTCAGCATCTGCTTTGGATAGAAAAGGTCCCGGGTTCAATTCCCAGGTTCAGTTTCCCAGCCTTCCTAGTAAGGCTGGGAAAATGCTCCTACCTAGAAACCTGGAGTCTTATGTTAGTGAGTGTCAACATTAAAAACCCAGATAAACCAAGGTCTGAGTGGGTATAGGGTGGCGTCCTTCACACACAAGAAATTCATCTACTGCAGCCCATTTGTTCCTCTAGCTCAGTATTGGCTACATACATAACCATTCATTTAGAGAAACCCTCCTTCCACCCTCAAAAGAAGCCAGGGAATGGTAGCGTTGCCCTCAAAGAGCTACAACTCCCAGCACCCTTAACAAACTACAGTTCCCATGATTCTTTTGGGGGGCATTTCTGAGGTGTCTCCCGCGCCCTCGTTCCCGTCCCGCCGGGCTCTCACCTGCCCACCGTCTGGTTGGCCAGCTGCTTCATGCGGTTGAACTGCTTCTTCATGATGGCGTCTCCGAGGGGAGCGGGGAGGCGGCGGCGGCGGCGGAGGGGAGAGGGGGGCGTCGCTGTCCGTGCTGCTTCTCCTCCTCCTCCTCCTGCCCGCTCCTTGCCCGGGCACCGGCAGCGGCGGCGACACCTTCCGACCGACCTTCCCTCACAGCTTCTCCGTTGTCGCCGGGCCGGCGTCGTACCTCACACCCCCTCCCCCCCGCCCACACACACACCGGAAGGCTCCGCCACTTCCGGCTGCTCCGCGGGCAAACTGCGGTCCCGCCCTGCTCCACTCGGCGGGACGCAGGGCGGCTGCTGCTGCTCCGGCGTCGACCACGTGATAGAGACCATAGAGAGCTGACGGCAGAACGACCCCTGTCTTCCGGTTTTGACTCGGAATGTTGGTATACTATAGGCAAGAGCACAACAAGGAGGGCAGATTTCCAGTTTCCGGAGGAAGCGCCTTCTTTCTTCTTATTCTCTGAGTGGGGAGCTGTAGTGCATGAGACATTTCCTACCTCACAGGGTTGTTGTGAGGATAAAGTGGGCAGGGGAGGGGGAAATAATGTACGCCACTTTGATCCCCATGGAGGATAGAAGGTGAAATATAAATGTTACTATTCATAATTTATTTAGTACCCGCCCTTCACCCTAAGATTCCCGGGTGGGTTACAGCATTAAGAAGAATTTAAAACAACTATTAAAAAAAACCACCGAGGAGGACAGGAGGAATAACTCCTATTTATTATACTAGGCTACTGCTTTTCATTTCGAAATAATTCCGAAGTGGGGTACAATATGGGGGGGAAACACAACGAAATCGTACAGTCTTATCAGTAACAAATAAAGTGGGTGGGAACCAAGTAGTTATTTTCGTGAAGAGCAGTGGCACAGATTCAACCTAAAGGTTGGGTGAAAAAGTAGGTTGGTGCCAAAAGCTTATCAGACTGAATAAATGGCACGTTTTTACATTGACACCTAACTTTTTCCATGCGAGATGTGTGGAGGTGGACAGAGAGAAGTTTTTCTCCTTCTGCCGGTTTGGGTCATCCAGTGAAACTGAATATTGGAAGATTCGGGACAAATAAGAGAAAGTCCTTCACATGGTCAAATTGTTAGAACTCACTTCTCAGTGCCAGTTGCTGGGAATCACAAGTGAGGAGAGCTGTTGTTGTTCTCAGGTCCTGCTTTGGGGGTTCACATTTGGAAATCTGGAGACTATGAGAACAGAAAGCTGGACTAATAGTAATACTAGATTGGTCATTAGCCTGATCCAGCATTGAAAGAGTCTTCGTATGTTCTCCACCCCATTTATTCTTCACGACCACCCTGTGCGGTAGGATAGGCTCAGAGATAACACTACTGGCCCAGGAAGCTTCATCACCTAAATACGTCCAAGCACAGAAACTGCAGTTAAATATATAGAGAATATGCTGGCATTCTGAGCAACCAGGCTCCACGGCCTCCTCAGCCCGGGGGAACATTGCCAAGCCAAGTCGGTTAAAGTGTGATTAGCACCTGGTGTCTTTTTACATTTTTGCATATTGACTAGCCCCGGATCGCGAGAGACTACAATTCCCACAGTATCTAGCGTCTGTCCCCATTGGCTGAATCCACCGTGGAGCTGTCAAAACACTTAGCGAGAGACTACATTTCCCGGCAAGTCCTGCGACCCTCCCGGCGGCACACCCCAACCTTGATTGGTTTCGGCGTGGAACTGACAAAGCCTCTGCCCAATGGAAAGTGCAGCGGCGATAAGGGGGTGGGCAAGAAACCTTGACCCTTCTCCGTCGACCAATAGAAACCGCGCAGGCGTGGGCCAATGTGCATGGCCGTTGCTGGCAGGTGAGGAAGCTGTGCTGTGAGGGGTGCAGCGGTGGCAGCGGCCCAGGCATGGGCAGCTCGTGCTCTTCTTCTCTCTTGACCTGATCCCACCTTGCTTTCCCGGCAGGCGATGGCGGGCACTTCCCGGGACGTGGAAATCTGCGACGAGGCCGTAAGGGGCACCTGCGACGACGCCTCCCTCTGCAAGCGGTGAGCGAGCAAGGGAGGAGCCTCGGGAGCCGCGCCCACTCCTTTCAAAGACCCTCCCACCTCATGGGAAAGGGGCGGGGCAAAGGGGGACCCAGGCCCATGACGTCACCCCTGGGGATGCTCTTCGCTATCTCGTTGCAGAAGAAGGGCACCTCCCCGGGCTTATTGTATTGTTATCATTAGTAGGGGCTCTTCATCTGCCTAGGAGCGTTAGGCAAAATAAGAGGTATGTGTATGAGTGAAAAAAGAGATTGCTTGGTATGGAGAACTGTTGCTCTGAGGCAGAACATCTGCTTTGCATGCAGAAGGTCCCAAGTTCAATCTCCAATGACGGCATCCAGTTCCGGATTTACGTACAGTGGCACCTCGGTTTAAGAACAGTCCTGTTTACGAATGATTCGGTTTATGAACTCTGCAAAACCGGAAGTAGTGTCCTGGTTTGCAAACTTTACCTTGGTCTAAGAACAGAATCCGAATGGTGGAAGGGCACCGGTGGCGGGAGGCCTCATTAGAGAAGGCGCGCCTCGGTTTAAGAACGGTTTCGGTTTAAGTACAGACTTCTGAAACGGATTAAGTTTGTAAACCAAGGTACCACTGTATAAGCTAAACAAGGTATAGCTTAGGGCCCCACTCTCTTGCCCCCCCCAAAAAAAAATTAAAGGAAAAAAAACTGGATGTACATTTCCAAAATATAAGATAAAATTCAAATAGAATAAAACCCACATACAGCAACAGTGTTGTGTAGGCTCCTATGATGTAAATAATGGGCCCCGCCTGCTAGCCTGCTCCCTAAAATATCACTGGTTTGCTCATTTCTGTATATAGGGTGCCTACATTCTGCATGGACCGGTTGCATGGCAACATTGAAATGGCTTTAGATACCTATTAGGTCCATAAATTACCATATAGCATATTTTCAACACAAAAAACTGTCAATTTGTTGTTGACAAAGGATAGCTGGACATATAAAGGGCCCCATTACCTTCAGTAGCGTAGGGCCTCATCAAACCTAAATCCAGCCCTGACAGCATTTCCACATAGGGCTGGTAGAAACTCTGGTCTGCAACCCTGCAGAGTCGCTGCCAGTCAGTGTAGATATTACTGATTCAGTAGGACCAATGGGTTGACTTGGTATATAAGGCATTGCCCTGCATCTTCACACTGTGCATTCTTAAATTATAAGAACATAAGATGAGCCTGTTGGATCAGGCCAAAGGGGGCTCATCTAGTCCAGCATCCTGTTCTGACAGTGGCCAACCAGATGCTGCATTGGGAAGAAGTCCACAAGCAGCACTCAGGCCCAACTGTGCTCACCTCTCCTGTGGTTTTCAGCAACTGGTGTTCAGAAGCATTGCTGCAGTGGAGGCAGAGCACAGCCATCCTGGCTAGCAGTTGATCCATTGTAACCACATCAATGACATTTATAAGCTGCTCTGGGAGGTTTTTTTTTAATGACTAAAGAGAGGAATTAAAATGCTTTCAATAAAGTAATAAGAACAAAAGAATCCCCTTCATAGATTAGATCAAATTCTACATCCTCTAGAATTATGTTTTTGACTGACCATGGATTCCAGCCTTGTTAAGGCCTTTCTCTTTCCCTTGGGCAGATATGCAGTAAACGTTGGCTACTGGAAGGATCCTTACCTTGATTATTTTGTGAGGCTGCCAAAAGAAAGGAAGGCGCCTGAAATCAGCCGTGGTAAGTTTGTATGCAAGTATGAGTCCAACGTGGGATCCATGAGCCACATACATACATACTCTATTTGTATGCTGCCTTTCCACAATTCAAACCATACTCAAGATGGCTTACAACATGAAAACAATATGCATAACTAAAACATAACAAAAGCAGTAATAAACAACAAATAATGGACAACCAAACTGAACAATTTCTGCATAAATCAAAACAAGATATAAAATAAAGATACAGAAAAGCAACAGCAACAAACACACCCCAAATAAAACACCCTAAACAACACACCAGGCCAAGAGTCTGTTCAGCAGCGTCAACTTTTGCAGCTGTAGTCAGGGTCCTGCCCTCCGAGGCTAGATGGAAAAAGCCTGTAAGGCAGGGAGCAGATCTGCCAGGACTCACTGCTAAGACTGTTTGTTGGACCAACGTGTCTTGTTTGACCAGGGCAGGTGTTGTTATTTTCTTACAGCTATGACAACATTTTGCAAGATGTACTCAGAATTGACGAAGATACTCTTTCAGCTCTTGGTTAGCATTGTCTGATTCTTACAGTACTGTTTTTCTGTTAGGGTATTATGCCCGTGTCCAGGGCGTTGGCCTCTTACTTAAGGCTTTCTTGCAGAAGACGGAATGCAACTGCCAAATTATCAACCTGGGGGCTGGCATGGACACTCTGTTCTGGAAATTAAAGGTGAGAAATTATGCATTGTTAACGGAAGTGCAAAGGAGGACTTTTATAGCTCCAGGGGAGCCTCTAGCGGTCACTTACAAAAGTATTTTTGTTTCTGGGCTTTTATTACGGTAATCTATATCTAGTAAAACAACCCAGGGCAGTGTATTTCAGTCTGGTTCCTCAGTGTTATTAATGGGGCCTGTCCACTCGTCGTTGCTCTTCTCCCCTGCATTTGTAGCTCCAGGTGAGTTTGGTTCCTATGGGGGGAATCTCAAGGCTAAAAGGCTGGGCTTGCACCATGCATGACGGAGAAGTCTAACTCAGTTTCCCCTAACAAGATGGTGTCCTGATGCTTTTCCAGCAGAGTGGTTGGGGAAACCCCGCCAGGTGGGCGGGGTAGAAATAATAATAAT
Organism: Lacerta agilis; assembly: GCF_009819535.1. Classification (NCBI taxonomy): domain Eukaryota; kingdom Metazoa; phylum Chordata; class Lepidosauria; order Squamata; family Lacertidae; genus Lacerta; species Lacerta agilis. Next base: position 28,553,158 of record NC_046324.1, on the reverse strand, counting down.
AATAATAATAATAATAATAATAATAATAATAATAATAATAATAATAATTGACTGTAATCCCATCTGATGGGAGCTACAGTCCAAAATGTGGCCCTGCTTGCTTGCTGGGGGGTGATGGGATTTGTAGTCCAAAGTAGGCATTCTGGTTGGTGCAAATGAGAACTGTAGTCCAACACATAGCTGTGGTGCTGCAGCTGATGGAAGTTGTGGTCTAAAACACCTGCAGAACACTGGGTTGGGCAATGCTGCTCTAGAACATACACAAAGCTTCCTCAGTGTGTCAGTGTGGAAAGGGTTTCTAAAAAGTAGACAACTTGAAAACTACTGACCTGGGACATAACTGAGGAGCTGAATTTTGTGCCTCTTCATGAGCTGAACGCCTGGCTTCTCCCCCCCCCCCCAATCCCTTTCAGGATGAGAATCTGCTTCCAATAAAATATTTTGAAGTTGACTTCCCATCTATAGTCACAAGGAAAATCCACAACATCAAGTAAGTGCCTGGGTGTGTGCTCTATTTCAGCTTGACTGAGATGAACATGTTTTTCGGTTTTGAGAAGAAAAGTTGGGGCCAACTCTTACTAGTCAAGAAGTGTCAGTGCCCCCCTCCAAAAAATAACAATCGTTATCATTTTAGGTTTTTTACCTACCCTTCACCATGAAGTCCCAGGGTCGGTTACAATAATTTAAAATAACAGTATTAAAATTGGTTAAATATAGTCAAGAGAATAGGGTAAGTCCTAAAATATGTATTCTCGGATTTCAAAGGCCAGGTTAAATTGTCACATGGTCTTGCCTATTAGAAGGGGGGCAAGGATGAAAAAAATGTATGTGACTGTGCAACTGTGAAGGGCTGAGATTACTTTGGCATGCAAATATAGTTCTGAAAAATATCAAGTCTTTGCTTTCGAAGAGTATTAGTCCTGCACAGAGCAGACCCATTGAAGTTAATGGACATGTCTAGCTTAGGTTCATTCGTTTCAGTGGGTCTATTACCCTGCGTGTTTGGTTGTAGGGTCTTGGGGCAAAGTTGCAGCTCCTACAGGGTGCAACATTCTGTATAAATACATGCACAAAGCTTGTAAGGTTTAGGTCAGATTCAGATTTTCTCTGTTTAAAAGGATTCCTGTCAGTTTCACTCTTGAAGCACTATCCTATCCAGGCATGTCTACTCAGACTTCATTGATTTTACTTACTCCCCAGTTACAGGATTGCAGTCTTAATTATTCTTTGTAAGTTTCTTTTTTCTGGGTCAATTATTTCTGTAGTGCAGCGGTAGCTTCACAAGTTGCAAAAAGCTTTATTGGGGCGTGGGACCCAAACAAACGTGTTACAGTTTGCCAGTTGGTTGGGCAAGTTCACATGTTACTGACTTGCAACTGTGTACTCACTTATTGATGTTATAGAATCATAGAATTGTAGGGTTGGAAGAGCTCCAAAGGGTCATCTAGTCCAACCCCCTGTAAGTATAGTTATTAGTATCAGCCAACTATAGCTCTCTGCAGTGTGTATTTTTAATCCTAATATTGTTGTGAGGTGCTTTGAAAGCCTGGTACAGGATTGTAAATTTGAGTATAAATGTTAGAATGTTAGACTCACTTACTCACTTAAGTGAAATGGCTCCTGTACCAAATGTTAGGTTCTTAGCAGGTCTGCTGTGGTGGTCTATAGCTTGTGAAAGGACCCTTAGTCCATAGCTGTCAACTTTTTCCTTTTCTTGCGAGGAATCCTATTCAGAATAAGGGAATTTCCCTTAAAAAAGGGAAAAGTAGACAGCTATGTTAGTCTTGCCTAGTAAAGAGGGGATCATGCATTGTCTTGAACATTGGCTGCACTGTGGGGAACAAGATGCAGTAGACCCAAGTCTTCACTTTAAGCAAAGTATCTGAAACGAACTTGTGGAAAGGGCTCGCCGGATGTTGTGCTGTCTGAGAACTGCTCCTTGTCAGTTTCACACACACACAGGTTCACACAGAATCATAGAATTGTCGAGTTCGAAGGGGGAACCAAAGGATCATCTAGTTCAGTCCCCTGCAATGCGGAAAACAAGGGGATGTATTTTTGCAATATGAGAAGGGAAATGTCTCGGTGTGTCCAGGAGCCAATCGCTGTTTGCCTACCCTTTCCTGGACAGCACCCCCCTGAATGGACCTTTCTTCCCTTCTTCCCTCCAGTAGGGGAAGGATTGTGAGTCAATGGTTGGAGCATCTGCTTTGCATTCAGAAGGCCCCAAGTTCAGTCCCTGCTATCTCCAGGGAGGCCTGGGAGAGAATCTTTTCTGACACCCTGGAGAGCTGCTGCCAGTCAGTGTGGACAGTACTGAGCTAGATGGAACAATGCATCTTACTGCCCAGATGGTGCGAACACACAAGAGACTGGGCTCTGCAGCAGTCAGGCCTAGTGATCTCTTTCCAGCAGGGGGCACACACGGCCTCCCTCTCTGTGCAGCTTCCACCAGCAACGACTCACTGACTCCTTTTCCTTCTTTTCCTTTTTTTTTGTCCTTCTCTCCCACAGATCAAAACCTCCCTTGTCAAAACCAATTATGGAAAGCCATTCAGGGGAGTCTCTTCTAATGGGTGAGTCATCTTAAAAATCCATCGGTAAAGCAAGGTGGCATTTCTAAAGCCACTACCACCTCCTCACTCTATTCTGCTATGTGGGCACCTTCTCAACGTTTCACAAAATGCACTTGTATTGCATTTAACCTTTTCTTTGCCAAGCTTTCTTACCAACCCATATTTGCTGCTCCTTGAATCAGCCTGTGAAATAACTGCTCTTTGCCCCTTGCTGAAAGGTACTGGCACACTCTTGACGAGGAATGTTAGGGTTCTGTTGGGACTTCCTGTCTCTCCTCTCCCCCCGCATTCCTAACAGTTTAAGAATGTAAGAGCTCTACTGGATCATGCCAGTGGCCCATCTAGTGCAGCATCCTATTTCCACAGTGGCCTGACAAGATGCCTGTGGGAAATCCACAAGCAGGATTGGGGCACAAGAGTGCTCTTTCCACCCTTCCTTTTTCCCCACTGGGAACAGGTATTCAGAAACATTACTGCTTCCGGCTGTGGGAGCAGAGCAGAGCCATCATGGCGAATAGCCACTGACAGCCTTCCCTCCATGAATTTGTCTAATCTTCTTTTAAAGCCATCTAGGTTGGTGGCCATCACTGCCTCCTGTGGCAGTGAGTTCCATAGTTTAATTGTGCTGCATGAAGAAGTGACGTCTCTTGTCCTGCGTCTTCCAACATTCAGTGCCAGTGTTATTAGAGAGGTAGAGAAACGTTTCTCCATGCGCTTTCTCCATGCCATACATCACTTTTTAAACTTCTGCCACGTCGCCTTTTATTTGCCTTTTCTCTAAACTGAAAAGTCCCAAATACTGCAAGTTTTCTTAACAGCCAAGTTGCTCCATCCCCTTGATCATTTTGGTTGCACTTTTCTAACTCTACAGTATTATTTTTGAGGTGAGGTGGCCAGAACTGTACCCAATATTCCAAACGCAGCCATGCCATGGATTTCTTTAAGAGCATCACAAACACTGGCAGTTTTATTTTCAGTTCCTTTCCTAATGATCCGTAGCATGGAATTTGCTTTATTTTTCACAGCTGCTGCACAGTGGGTTGACATTGAGCTTATAATTCTCTGCTGCTTGCTTGTTCTTTTGCTGCCTAGGAAAGGAAAGCCTTTCAGGAATGACAGCCGTTACCTTCCTCCGCCTCCGTTGATGGCAGGAGCCTTCCTCCGCACGCTTCGTTGGGTGTTGCCCAATAGATCTGTGCTGCCCTTGACAGCATTGTCCGTTAGTTGCTAAGGCTGCTTTATCTTGTTTCGGCTTCTCGGGCAAATGAGTCCAAGAATTAACGGCTAAAAAAACCTGGCCAGTTTTCATTGTTTTCATTGTTTGATTGTGTGCTGGTATGTGTGTTTGTACATTATTGAAACCAAATAAAGATTATTAAAGATTATTAAAACAAACAAACAAACAGGCCAGTGGTGATGCATGGCAGGAGGAGATCGGAGGGAGGTTTCAGACATTAGAGGCATAACTCTGAAAGAGCATCCCTCTAACAACAAACCTAGTTTCAGAATCGAACGGGTAGTTTTGGGGTAAGCTCTTATAGAAATGTAGAGTTGGAAGGGAGTTGTAATGCAGGAATCACAGCTTTAAAATCCCTGGCAGGTGGCCACCCAACCTCTGTTTAAAAACCTCCCATGAAGGAGAGTCCACCACATTCCCAGGTAGTCTGTTCCGCTGTCAAACAGCTTTTCCCATTGGAAAGTTCTTCCTCATGTTTTGTCTTAATCTCCTTTCTTGTAATTTGAATCTGTTGGTTTGGGTCCTACCCTCTGGAGCAGCAGAAAACAAGCTTGCTCCATCTTCCATCTGCTAGCTCTTCAGTTATTTGAAGATGGCTATCATATCACCATCTTAGGATCTTGTTCTGTGCTCATACTGCCCCCCCCTCCCCAATTTTGCCTTGCTGGGGTTATTGCCACCACTGGAGACTAGGGGACTTGGACACTGCCAGATTTCTCCAATATTTTATAGTATTTGCAATCAATATCCTTTCATTGTTAGTAATGAAGCGGGAAATTTTCCGCCGGAAATTTTAAACTGGGAAATGTTCTCCACCCCGCCCTTCCCCAAATGCCCAGGCTTGATAGCCAGACTTCCTCTCCTTTCCTGCTCTGATGAGGAACTTGCCATTTCATCTTACAGAAACCCCAAATGGTATTCCCTAGCCTCTTCAGGAATGTTTTGCCAATCATAGAATCATAGAGTTTCAGAAACCTAGTTTCAGGTTTGAGCTGGTAGTTTGGGGAAAAGCTTGTATAGAATCTTATAGTAGTAGACTTGGAAGGGATCCCTAAGGTTATTCTAGTCCAGCCCCGTGTAATGCAGAAATCACAGTGAAAAAAACCCCTAACAGATGGCAATCCAACTTCTGTTTAAAAACCTCCAGTCGCCTCGACTGTGTTGCCTCTCTTGCCACGGGTGCTTTGTTCTCTCCTGCTTCAGCTGACGAAATCTCCTCCGACACCTTTTCTGCCCTGCCACATCTTTCTGCTCCGTGAGCCCCAAATGGTTTGGTTGCTTCCTGGTTCCAGGGCAGTCTTCTTGCTTCATCAAGCACAGCACCAGTCTAGATTATGGACTCTCAAGGAGCAAGCTTTCCTCTCGCAAGGAAGGTTGTTGGTTTTTTTACTCTGAAAGCAAGCTTTCCAGCAGTTTGACAACATCTCAATATCTAACTGAAGGAAAGAATGAAGATGTGAATTTTCTGCTTGCTTTGCTGGAAATTCCTCAAGGGAGCTGCTTCCCCTTGAGCAGGGATGAAGAACCCATGTCTCTCCAGACATCAGTTGACTCCAAATCCCATCATGCCTAGCTGTTGGCCATACTGGCAGGGACTAATGGGAGTTGGAGTCCAGCAGCATCTGGAGAGCATTGATGCCTGGTCCTCTTTGGAAGGCGGTTTTTTGCTGGCGGGCTTTTGGTAGATTATTGTATTAGTGTGTGCTTTTAAATGTTTAACTGGGTGGATAACGAATGGTTGAGAAGTGTCTATCAGTTGTGCCATAGAAAAGGTTTGGGGAGCCTCTGGATCTCCAAATGTTGATGAACTGCAACTCCCATCATCCCTAGCCATTGACCATGCTTGCTGGGTCTGGTAGGAGTTGTGGTTTAGCCACATTTGGAGGGCACCATGTTGGAGAAGGCTGGTGTGAGGCAAGAATGGGAGAATTCCAGGTACATCCAGGTTCCTAAGAACTTGAAATTTGCCAGCCTTGGTATCCTTGGAAAATAGCACTACTCATCCCTCTGGATGAGATGTGTTTTTTCCCAATCTCTTTTTAAATCCCATCACCAGATAATATTTTTCAGCTGTCAATGACATTTGCTTTTATGAACGCAATTTAGTGCCATGTCATGGCTGTAAAATCCCCCAAATCTTTAAAAATGCTACAGCTTTGATGTGTTGGGTTTGGAGAAATGAGAGCATTTAAGTCAGCCTTTTAAATACTAGTCCACAAATTTTAGCTGGCTTGTATTATTAACATCATCATCTATTTTATGTCCCACTTACTTGCCGTTCCAACACTTATAAATACACAAAATTTAAAAACCATCCTGTCAGAACATTAAACATTGACAGTTAAAATGTGCAGTAAAACAAGCCCATTAAAACAGCACAACAATTAAAACAGTTCCCTAATGTAGGCATTTGTAGCCTCGGAGGAAGAGAAAGCAGCAACATCTGCAAAGTTCCTCTCGCTGGTCACCTAAATGTGATTTTCATTTCATTTCATTTTTTGCTCGCCTTGGGCATATAGTGATAAATGAAAGGGCTTTAACGGCTGCTTCCTCTACAGATGCTCATAGCCTGGACTCCAGCCGCTACGCCATTGTCGGTGCAGATCTCCGAGAGCTGTCCAAACTAGAGGAAAAGCTGAAGAAATGCAACATGGATCCATAGTAAGACTGGAGTGCAAAGGCTTCTGGGAACGTTCTGGGTAATGTGCTGCCTAGGAGGTAGCAATTCACAGTGTTCAAAACTCCCATTGTTCTAGGCGCATTTTGTGACAGGGAATTTCATTAGCGCGAGCGGTTTCTGAGCTCTGGGTGCAGTACTGCACCTTAGATTTCAGATTAAAACTGCAGAGTGGAAGGAAAGGAGGACCTTTTTCTGTCTCCCCTCTTCCAGCTACTCTCTGAAGACTGGAGAAGAGACCCTCTTAAGAATATTAGGTGGGTGGGGCAGGGGAAGGACTAGACCATGTGAAAAATGAACATAATATTTTACCTGCAGTTCATTCATTTTCAGCTTTGTATTCTTGTTATAAGAAAAAGGTGTGCTTAGACATTCTGTTGTTGGGCCCATAACCTAGGTTTAAGGTGCCATTTAGCGCCTAGCTTTCATATCTCAGTTTCTAACACTGGTGATTCAGCCTGGTTTTTAAAAGCTGTGGATGTTGTTCAAATACACAGAGTGTAAGAAAATCGTTTCTGTGCAGCAGCCTTTGCCAACCTTGCCCCCCCCCCAATGTTCTAGACTACAGCTCTCAGCAGCCCCAGCCAGCACAGGCGTGCTGCTGGGAGTCGTGATCCAAAACATCTGGAGGGCACCAGGTTGCCAAAGGCTGCAATGCAGCATTGAGTTTTACTGCAGAGTCAAGCAGGACATGTTTGCTTCAGTTTTGAGACTTAAAGGAGCCTGGCTGTCCTGATCCAGGTGATTTACGTTTTCCAGGCTACTGATTGTGTCTGCTGGAATGCGTGCGGTTACATTATCCTGGGGTCAGGTTGCTCTGACTGCATTTCTTTGGTCCAATGACTATTTGCTCAGTTGCAATCCTAGCAAGGCATGCATATATCTGCAGAGGCTATTTTCCAGCCTCTGATTTCTGTTTTAGATTCTGCTAGAAGTTGCCCTCCCATAAGGCTGAGAGGTGAATCAAATCCTCTCTTCTCCACCCCCCTCTCCTTTCTGCTAGAGGGATGTGCCCTCAACTTAAAAAATGCCTGTTCGTGGTTTGGGCTTCTCTGTGGACCTCAGGAGGTGAACAGAGATAGGATTTCCAGATCATTGTGGTGCACAGACTGAGCAGAAATGTGTCTGTAGGCAACACAAGCAGTGTGGAGCTACATTTCACGCAGGGTACCCTGTGCTCTGCCTCCACAGCAGGAGGCAGCAATGCTTCTGAATACCAGTTGCTGGAAATCGCAGGAGGGGAGAGTTGCTCTTGAGCTCAGGGCCTGCATGAGGGTTTCGCTTTGGGGCATCTGGTTGGCCACTGTGAGAACAGAATGCTGGATTATCTGGACCCCCTTTGGCCTGATCCAGCAGAGCCCTTACATTCTTCCTGGTTTCCCACACCTTTCATCCCTCTCTTTTCTCCCCCACCTGCCCACCCAACCTCCATATAGAATTCCTTTGGCTACTAGCAGTTGGTTTTGCCTGTTGCTGTCAGTATCTGAAAGCAGCCCTGCAAGCAAAGAGATTACTCATTGGTTTGAGTCATGCTGATGGAGTGGTGGGTGGGCAGTTTCTGGCTTGCTGGGCTAATGGAGAGAGGAGAGGGAGCTGAGCTGACCCCTTCCTCCTACTGCTGCTTCACCATGTTCTTAACAGCTGATCAGAAGGCAGAGACCCCTTTCTGCCGATTTGCTTTATTTCTACGTGAAAGGAACTTGCAGGGAAGGTTATCAGCACCACGCTCTAACCAACTGAGCTATGCACTTGGATTGGTCCATCTGGCTCAGTATTTCTGCACTGACTGGCAGTGGCTCTCCAGGGTTTCAGGCAGGGAGTCTTTCCTAATGTTTACCTGAAGACGTCATTGGGGATTGAACCAGAGGCCTTCTGTGTGCAAAGCAGATGCTCTAACAGCTGAGTTAAGGCTCTTCAGCAGAGCCAAGCTGAAAACACCTCTCTCTTTTTCCCCTTCCCCTGAATCACACAGCTTGCTGGACACTTTTAGAGTGAACAGCTTTCCACCTCCTTATTGCTAGGGCCCTGGATAGCTTGGTGTAGATCAGCCTTCCCCTCCAACCTGGTGCCCTCTGGAAATTTTGGATTACAACCCCCATCAGCCCCAGGTGGGGCTGGGAAAGACCTCTTCTGTCTGAACCGCTGTTGGAATTGAGCTAGATTGAGCAGTGGTGTGGCTTGGTAAAACACAGCTTTCTGTGTTGTCCTTCTCTGATGCTCTTGAAATTCTGGGATACCAGAGGAGAAAACACACACACACACACACACACACACACACACACACACACAGTGTTGCAATTCCTGCATTGCAAGGGATTGGATTGGGTCCCATCCAACTCTACAGTTCTATGATTATATGTATATATAATCCACCATGTATGTATATTGATCTTGTTCTCTTCCCCTCCCTCTTTCTTCCCCTTCCCCCGACTTAAAAGTTTGCCAACTCTCCTGTTGGCAGAATGCGTCCTGATCTATATGACCCAAGACCATTCTGCGAACCTCCTCAAGTGGGTGGCTGGCATGTTCCAGACCGCCATGTTTATCAACTACGAGCAGGTAAGCCCAAGCAGTGGTAGTCTTCCTACGCTCCTCACTATGGCAAGGGCCTCGAGTACTAATCCCTCATTGGAAACACGGAAAGCGGGAATGGTGGAAGAGAGAGAGAGGATGCTCTGTGCTTTTGGACATGGGTGGTATCCAATGCTAGTCACACTCAAAGTAGACCTACTGAAAACAATGAACCTCAAATGCTGTCTCAGCCCCTGCCTGCACAACAGATCCCTGCATTCTGCACATCCCATCCTGCCTGGAGGTGTCCATTGAGCACAGTGTTAGAATCTAGCCTTTAGCTTGGTGGCCCCTGCCCTTTGGAACTTGAGCAAGACAGGCGTCTTCTCGATTGCGTTTTAGGCATCTGCCAAAGGCATTCCTCTAAATGAGATCTTTATCCCAGTTGGTATCATTATTGGATTTGAATTGGTTTTACGTACATGCTCATGTTGATGTTAAACTCTCTCTCTCTCTATATATATATATAGTGTATTTTTCCTATTGTTTTTTATATGTATACAATTGCTTTGACTGTTTTTATATATGAAGAGGTTTTGGTATGTTTTGATTCCACTCTAAATCGCTTTGGGATGTGTTACGAGCTGCAATTTATAAATGAAATAATTTAATTTAGTGGGACTACTCAGAGTAGGCCTAACATTGGATACCATCCCAGAAGCACAGGCATTCCAGCAAAGGTTTGGGTTAAGGATTTGCCTCTGGGAGACTGCAGAGTTTCTGAAGGCTGGTGCCCCAGAACAATTGGAGACCAATTCTGTTTCTGCCCAGTTACTTATTTGTTTTGTGTCCCGACCCACTCACTCACGCCCAACACACCAGTGGAGTCCCTTTTAAGTGCAGGGCTCAATATATATATATATGTATGTATATATAAGTATACATGTGTATGCTGAGCAAAACAGCTGCTGAGTCAGAGGTGGCCAAACTCAAGGATCTGGCATTGTGTGCAATCTTATGTAACTTTATGGAACGTTAATCATGTTGTGCTTTCTGTGGCTTTGGCAGCTTGAATGGAGCAGGTGGGGGGGGGGGAGTAGCTGAGCTGTGAGCCAAGTCCACATGAAAAGGAGAAACTGCTGGTTGCTGAGTGAGGGCGGAAATGCAGATGAGAGGTTTGATACGCCAGCTTTGGCTGTGAATTCAGACGGAGGTGGCAGTTGAAGGAAAGGCTTCTACTGATCCGCTGGAGCTGGCTGCTTTCCCATCAGATCCCATCAGCATTCAGAGAAGGGATCATTCCAGGGTTAAGATGCTCATGAAGCAGCCATTTTTGTAGGGTTTCCACCCTGTTGCCATGTGTGCTTTACTTTTTTTTAAAAAACATTCTGTAACTTCTATGCACCCTGTCAGGCACAGCTGGTAACAGTAAAAAGTCTTTTGACTTTTGCCAGCCAGATGTTTGAGACTACAACTCTTACCGGCATTGGCTTGGAGCTATTGGGAGTTGTAGTGCAAAACAGCTGGAAGGCAGCAGGTTTGGGGAAGGCTGGTCTAAATGGAGTTATGGGCCCCACCTGTATGTTTGAGGCATCTTGTTTGGAAAAACGTAAACATCTCCATATGTCCCCTCCATCTTGCTTGTGGATTAGATCACAACTTTCAATTGCCTGGATTTAGTGAGGCTGTTTTGGTGCACCAAAATGCATATTTTATGGAGAAAGATCCATGCAAAATGTAAATGTTCAGATGGATGCATTCAAAGGCGCATATTTTACACAAAGAGTGCATACAAAATGCCTGATGTAACACAGACTTCTCGTGCACTTTTTCAAAAAATCTGCACAAAGTGCGATGTAAAGTACTTCTGATTGAGTGCAACAACACTGAAATGGGTCGAAATTCCCTGGGCCATTTCCCTGTTCTGCACATGATACCAACCTCTACACTTCTGCAGTGGGCTTGCGGTGGGGGATTCTTTCTTTCTTTCTTTCTTTCTTGCTTGCTTGCTTGCTTGCTTGCTTGCTTCTTTGCAGTATTTATGTACTGCTTTTCATGTGGACCCCACAAAGTGGTTTACCTAAGGTTATTACAACAATAGGCATTGAGCTTTTTTAAAAAAAAAGTTACAAAAGAATGGAAAAGACAACTTGCTTGTTTAGAAAAAGTGCTTGCCTTTTCTTCTCCCGCCCCCCTCAGAATAAGGCAGTCCTTCAGATGCAGATGGCTGTTGGGGGAGGGCAGGAGGAAGGGGGCACTATGGGAACTGGAGGCTAACAGCTGCACAAATCATGGTGGTAAGAAAAAATGTTGTGTGTGGATCTAAGGATTTGAGACTTCTGGGCTAGAGTGCTTCCTGCGATAAAGGAGGGCATGTGGGTGAGTCCCTGTGCACACCTGCTCCCTGAATAGGAGGTGGGGGCAGTCCTGGTTCTTAGGCAGGAGCACCCTCTCTCCCAGCTCCCTTTCAGCCAGTCTTTTGTACCCTCCCCAGGTGAATATGTCTGATCGATTTGGGCAGATCATGGTTGAGAACTTGCAGAGCCGGAAGTGCAGCCTGGTTGGTGTGGATGGCTGCAAATCTCTGGATTCCCAGGTCAGATGTTCTGAGTGGCTGAGGTGGCATTTTTTGCACAATATATAATGCTTGTCTCTGGGTTTCGCTGCGCTGTTTGAGATCCCTCCCTCCCCCCACCCCCCGCCGCCACACCATGGTCCTTTTTAAGTCTATTGGATAGTGCCTGTGCCTGTGCTGGGGAGAAGGGAATATGTTCCTGCAGCCTTAGTTTCAAAGATGCATCATATATTTTAAATTCCTGCAAAATTGTATTCAAAAGGTGGGTGCACCTGGGGCCCAGAGGTTTGCACCCTCCCTGCTTCTCCTTCCATCTCGCCTGATGGAGAACCTGCTTATACTTCTCATTGGGTTTCCTTCACAGAAGGAACGTTTCCTGCAAAACGGCTGGGAAACAGCAAATGCCATCGATATGATGAAAGCCTACAATTGCTTGCCGAAAGATGATGTCAGAAGGTAAGCTCCTCCTCCTTCTCTCTCTTGCACCAATGGGAGTTGTAGTACTTGACTGCTCTTTTCTTTTTACTTATAAATTTATTGGATATATTTTGGCTCCACCATTTAAGGCAAGCCTCAGCAGGATGCCTTACAATAAAAATGTGGAAAGGAAAATTGACAACATAAGAAAAATTGTTTTAGGTAGTAAACAACAACAAGAACAACAACAACAACAACAGTTGAAAAGAAGGTTTGTGAAGTACGAAAGTGTCTGGCTCAGCACTGCCCCATGAGCTGCAGGATTTGAATCCAGATATTGTAGGGCCCAACCCAGCACTTTTGCTGCTGTCTTCCGCTCCAGGCTGGGTTGGAGGGTAGGGGTCTCTTTCTGTGTGTGTCTACTGCTGTCCTTCCTATCTTCTTCCTTTCAGGATAGAAGCACTTGAGTTTCTGGATGAGAAGGAACTGCTTGAACAGCTCATGCAACATTACTGTCTGTGCTGGGCTACCAAGGACTCCAGTAACCTGGGTGAGGATATGTTTTGGCGGGGTTCTCCTTGAGGGTTTGGAAGGGCTGACACAGGTTCTCGTGGGAGGTCTTGGGCAAGTCTGTGGACCTGCTTGCCACCAACTGTACAGGGAGAGTAATTCACCCACCCTGCTTCCAATTTCACCGGGAACCTGATTCCATATGTGGTGCTCCTGTTCCCATAGGAATGCCAAGGTATGTGTTGGGGGAGGGAATGCAGGCATCCTTGGTTCAAACTGTCATTCCATGGAATGACCCTGCAACACAAACGTTAAGCCAAGTCTAAGGGTGACCCATCCCGCAGGATGCTTAATTTCTGTGCATTCATTTGCAGTAAGCTCTGCCCATGTAGTAGAAGGGCAGTTGGACAACAGCTAGACCCCACAAGGGGTCATCCAAATGGCCGTGCCTCTCTTCCACCCTTGGCAACCGCAGAGTTTTGCTCCAGTACCTCTGCAGTGAGGACATTCCCACCCCAGGTGGGAACAGGCAGTGCTGTTCCAGGCTCAGCGAGCACCTAATAAAAGGGGTGTGTGGCTGGGACTCTGCTGTTGCATCATTGGGCTCAGCCTGAACAGGGGAAGCAGGCTTGGGAAAATATTCTTCTTCTCCATTCCTCCCTCCCTCCTGCCACCCTGGTGAGTTCAATTAATGCTAAGCACTTCCTGCATCTAACTTACTAAAATGTGTGGTCTGCCCAATTAGCATACACTTGGGTGTTTGTTTGTTTGTTTGTTTGTTTTTTGAGGGTGTGTGTGTTCCAATTTAAATTGCAGGCCCTAGACAGGCAGGTGTATGCAGACCTGGCCTCCTCCCTCCTCTTGGTGTCTCCTGGTTGAGTGACTCATCCTATGAATGGACTTGACATGTCAAGGTGAAGGTCTTGGGTCAGTCCTCCATCAGCAGTCTGTGCGTCAGGAGGGTGCACAGAAAGGGCACTGTTTCCCCTCTGGTTGCATCCAGAGGAGAAACGGTAAGTCCTGTTGGGATTGGTTCAGAGAAGCGGAGTGCACACATCAGCCAATTTCCCAGCAGGACTGTTTGCCATTATCTCTCTGGAGCCACCCTCCTGATTAGCAAATCCTTGGAGCTGCCTCTGTGCCGCTTTGGATTTCAGCTGGAGCTGCATACAGGAGATGGGGGTTGAAGGAGAAGAGGAAATCTGGAAGCCATATTTTTCCTACCTCTGTGCTACCCCAATCTGAGACGGCTAGATTGGGCAGCCTTTGCAAACCAATTTCATTGTGAGAAGCGTCCATCTTTACTGCAGGTGGGGGAGTTGCTCTGGCCAGCTCACCTACCCCCAAGGCAGTATCAGAGACTCTTGCATGTGAGTCCTTCCTGTGCTGTTCCAATAGAAAACCAGATTCTCATGTAACACTAATCTATGTCTCGTTATTATATGTGAACCCTGCCCAGTAGCACGACTGCGGTTTGTTTACTGCTGACAACCCACGATGATGAACCTTGGTTTGTTTTAACTGTGGCTTGACATTGCATGGGAGCCCAGCACCCTTTCTTTTAACCATGGTATGTTTAGCCCCTCACCCAGCTCAGATGTTCTCCAAGTGACAAAGGCAAGAGCAGCTGGAAAATGAAACAAATCATGGTTTCTTTGATTCCCTGTGGGGAAGCTCATGGTTTGTTAGTGATAAGTGAGCCAGCCAATGCCTCTACACAGGTGCAGAATTACATTCTGGACCTCAGGACATCTCTTATACTCTGATTATTCATTACTAGCATTGGGCTTTTTCAGGGTCTCCTCACCCTAGTTTTTCCCTTCGCTTTCACTGGACTCCTAGGTGTTGGGATCAAAGGTAGAGAACCGGTTGGCAAGAGTATGAAGAGCCAGTGTGGTGTAGTGGTTAAGAGCAGTAGATTCGTAATCTGGTGAACTGGGTTCGCGTCTCCACTCCTCCACATGCAGCTGCTGGGTGACCTTGGGCTAGTCATACTTCTTTGAAGTCTCTCAGCCCCACTCACCTCACAGAGCGTTTGTTGTGGGGGAGGAAGGGAAAGGAGAATGTTAGCCGCTTTGAGACTCCTTTGGGTAGTGAAAAGCGGGATATCAAATCCAAACTCTTCTTCTTCTTCTTCTTCTTCTTCTTCTTCTTCTTCTTCTTCTTCTTCTTCTTCTTCTTCTTGCCTCGCCTTTTAAACTGATGTTGCAATAGCAGCACCAGTGGGGAAAGGAACACAATAAAACTCTTTGTCCAGTGGACACTGTGTCCCGGCAGTCTGGCTGTGGGGCAAATGCATCCCTTAAGGGTTGTGGGTGGGAAGTTGCCCTCACCAGACCTGAGAGCCCACATGAGGAGGGAGCCCAACACACCTCTGTTTGCTCAAGCAGGGGGGTGGTGGCAGCAGGGCAGACCTTGTAACAATTCTTTTAAGAGGGATCCGTGTTTTGCTTGGGTGTCCATCCTGCTACATTTTCCCTGTAACCTGCAGATGCAGCTATGATTCTGACTGATGACATTTTAAAGAGGGAAATAAAAAAGAGAGGTGAAAGTGCTCGGCTGCTTCTCTTCTGGAGGCTCTGGAATCAGCACCTTAGCTAATACTATTTTATGCAAAATGAATGTCAGATCTCCACTCTACCTATTTTCCTAGAGACATTTGAGTACTCTTCAGTCATTCATTACTCCATGGCCAAATGGATACCAGAGTTGTCCTGTTTCCTACTACACCGTAAGACAGGAATTCAGCCCTCTAGATGCTCTTGGACACCAGCTCCCAGCAGCTAGGGGTGGACCAGGGTGATGGGAGCTGTGGTCCAACAACCTCCGGAGGACCCCAGGTTCTCCATCCCTGCCCTAAGGTCTTACCTGTTTGTGCATCCAATTTAAACTGAACTGGATTTCCCTGTCTGCCTGTCTTCTTCCCAAAATAGGCCTTGCGGAGATTGCTCTATAGTGCATTTGCTCCAGTGGAGCTCAAGGCGAATCTGCTGCCCCCTCCTGGTGGGGCTCTGCATGCATCAGTGCCAGCCTGCCTGCCAGCCTTCCATCGCTGGTGTCCTGGAGAACTTGAGCAGTGGAGCATTTTGCAGGGACAGTCCCTCTCACTGCCGGCCCCGAGTCATCTTGCCATGTTTCAGATAAACCCCCAGTTTTGCAAGCAACTGAATAACAAGACTCTTCCCTTTTCTGCCTGCTCCTGGGACCTGTTCTTTGGAATTACTACAGAAAGGAGCGTTTCGTGTTTTTCGGATGTGTTAAATGGTGGAAGTCTGGTGGTCCAAACGTGCTCATCCTCTCTGTTGCATTGGGCTAGGGAAGGTTGGTTGAGCCACTCTTGGGAGGGAGTGGAACATACTGGTTGGAAATATATGTTCATATTTTCTCCGTGCTCCCCTCCTGTCATGTGTGCCTCTCTTTATTTTGTGGGGTGTTGTTCCTGGTCTGTCCCCAGCCCCTGCTGCAGTGAGGTGTCTGTTCCCTCTGTGTGAACTTCATCAGCAGGGCTGGCCCACCCATGTGGCAGGATCCTCAGGGGCAGCAGACCCGGCCTCAGAGGAATGCTTCGCCCCCTGTGGGTGCCCTCCTTGGAGACTGGATCTGCCTCCTCCTTGGCATCCCCCCAGTGCCACCTCAACAGTGGCCCCTTGGCTAATAGTATGCACTGCTGGTCTCCTCCCACCCTTGTTCCCAATGTAGATCTTCCCTCCCCATCCTTGTTCCTGATGTAAAGCATCACTCATCCCTTCTTCCCTGACGGGTGGTATGCCATTTTGAGGATTGCCTCGGGTGCCAAAATGTCTTGGGCTGGCCCTGCTCCTCAGCTGTGTCAAGGGCAGGCTGGCTGTGTTGAAATGTACTCTTAACTCACCTGTAGCAAGGGTTAATAAACTGGGTTTTTGTAACATTGTGTACCACCTTGTTTCTGCTTATCACTTAAAAAGCAGTTGTTGTTTTTACTGCAAACATAATCAAAAGAAACAAGAAACATCAGCTACTGTTAGCAATAAAGAATAATTCATCAATCCTACTTCAAGCATATACAGTTAATATAAGTGGTCAGTGTGCTCAAAAATGCATCCAAACACAATGGCTGAATATAACGTACTAGTGTTGCTCCTTGGGAAGGCTGTGAAATAAAACAAAAACAAACACCAGTGCAACTTTGAAATCCGGTTAAAAGCAGTGCAGTTTTGAAACCAGTGGCTAAAATCTGCATAGTTTTGAAAGGTTTAGTCCACCATCCTGATTCAAAATGGTGTCCGGTTGTATCCAAACATTGATGGACAGCTGCTCTTTGATCTCAGGGACCATCATGCAAAACCACTTAAGAAAGGTCCGAATGCACAGCAAACAAACAAACTTTTCCCAAATATATATGAATTATCTGAGAGGTTCCCCCCTGTGTCCCAAGCGTGTAGGAGTCCCAAGTGCCCTATGTTCCTATGGAAAAGGCCCATCCACTATTTATTCCTATTGGGGAAAGGTGGAAGTGCTGGGATATGAAGCCAGCCATATGCTATAAGTTTTCAGAGTGTGTAAATATTGTAAAAGAAGCTAGTCCTCGTGAACAGCACACGAGCATTTCAGCAGTGTCAGAATCCCTGTTTACTGTCACAAAGTCACTTGTCAAATTGGCTTAGGGTCTGAACCGCAAACATGACATTTGTCACCTATCTGCTTAGTCAGGAAAGCTGGTGTTCTAACCCCATTGTTTTCAAGGAGAGATTTCGCAAAGCGTTAAGAGTGCTGATAAAACTCCTTTTCTTATTTGGACAGCGCAGCTGTTGCCAAATTCTTCACAGGTTTTTATCTGTGTTAAAATCTGGGCTGCACATGCTCGATTTACTGCTTGCTCTTTAATCTCTTTTCCTTGACTTGTATAAGGAGGTTGTGAACTTATCGGAGGCCCTTACCTGTTCAGGGAAGTAGTTGAGGACAACACATCAGCAACTTCTGCTGGCAAGCCGATCTTTACGTAAAAGAGGACACAGGGTATCGCCACAAATGAATGTTCAGGTGTGTTTGGAGGTGTCGAGTGTGCCAACAGCAGGACCACAGAGGTGAGGGTAGCCCTCAGGGTCCATCAAACTTGGGGTATCCCTCACCCCCACGCTGTCTCAGTTGCCTCACTGACAGAGCTGATCTTCCGAACATATTGTGTGTTGTATTCCAAGCTGGCCTAATCTGTCAGGCAGCCATGCCGAAGGACCTCCAGATTCAGAGAGCTATTTTCATCCTCCCTTAGCTAGAGATAACAGGGACTGGACTTGGGTCCTTCTGCATGCCAACCACATGCTCTTTCTTCAGGTTCTAAGTTGTCATAGAGAACCTCTCCCCCCCCCCCCCGATCATGATGGCTGAATAATTCCTTTGTGGGGAGGGATAGTATTTTGGGTGCAGAATTCCAGCAGCGGGTGTTTCTGGAGCCAAAGCCAAATGCAATATCCCCCCCCTCAGAGAAAAGCAAAAACAAACAAACAAACAACAACAAAAAACCTCAGTGCAAATTGAGTTGTGGGTGGGGGGCATTCCAGGATCAAATCAGAAGCTTTTGTAATTCCAAAACAGTACCTAGAAAATTGGGACACTTGGAGGGCATGAGGGAGTGCTGGGGGGGAGGTCTCGGGGAGGGGGAGCTTTCCACCTGAGATGCGTTGTGTAATGTGTAGTCCAAAGTATTTAGAAGGTGCCAGGATGGTTCACCCGTAGTCCCCTGTTGGGTGTGGCTCAGGATTTTGTGGTGCCTCCCCAACCCTTGTCAACCTGGGCTTTGTCCCGAATGGCTCCTGGTAGCACTAATGCAGTGAGGCACACTCTTGTACTGGATTTGACCCAGGACTTACAATAGAGCCTTTGCCATCCTGACAAAATGTGGCCTGCCAAGTCACATGGCCCCTCTTGCTTATTTGTAGGCAAACAAACCGATTCTTTGGACTGGTCCCTAACTGGGGCGTTCAGTCCAAGCTGCGGGTCAAGAGTTGGGGAGTTTCCTGTGCTTGAGGTTTGCAGAGTCTGTAGCGCTGAGCAAACTGAGCTCCCAGTTGCCATGGGGAATTGTGGCGGCCCCCTGGCATGTGCTGGCTTTGGTTCCTGAGCCTCCTTTCCCAGATTCACCCTGACAACTCCTGCCTGAAAGTTCCGTTTACACTCTGCTGGAACCTGCAGGAGTTTCTTTTGCTGTGTGCTTCCCTGAGAAAGGGTGGCCTCCTTAAAAAAATAAATCAATCAGCTGTGTGGCTACTTGCAAGCCTTCAAGGACCATTCAAGGATACAGGAGCTAAGGTGGCGGGGCAGAGAGAGGGGGTTTCCACAGCATTGCTTGCAAAACCACCCAATAGAATTCCTGAATCCCAGGGACTCTGTAGCCATTCCAAAGTGTTCCAGCCTGTCTCTGCTGCTTTGAGCATCCTCCAGTCAGTGCTGTTCATACCCCGCTGCTGCACTCCTAATACATCTCTTTTCCTGCTGCATTTTTCACTGTGAGCCCCCGTACTTATCAGTTCCAAAAATAGCTGCACTGTAGAGCGCAGGCATCCTCCCCAGCAAAGCCCTGCCTTCTGTAAGCCTCAGATTACATAATTCCCAAGGGAAGCAACCAAGTGCCTTGTGATACCTTAAAGACTGACAAGTTTGTTATGGCATGAGATTTGGGGACTACAGACCACGTTGTCAGGTCCCTGAAATGTCATCCTCAGTGGACAGGCACCTGTGGTGGTGGGAAGAGACAACAAAGCAATGAAATTAGAGGGAAATGGGGGGTGGTCTTGATTACCTTGAAGCTTAAATATACGTAAAATGGTCATGATGCCCATCTGCACCATTTGCTGTCTTGAGGATAACCGGGGGAGGGGAGGGAGGGAGAAAATTTTGGTTTGGTTCAGATTTTGCTGTGAACTCTCCTGATCCACACTTTCTGAAACAATCTGCAAACGGGAACACAGCTATCCTTGGGAATTTGCACCTCTCTGCCTTTCGTGATGCAGTTTTACAAGCAAATAATGCGTAACAAGATTGTGCACATGGATGGGAGGTTTGCACAGAAACATGTTAGTGGAAATCACATATCAAAACGAGGATTGGGTGTGGGATTGCACTCGGGTCCCCTGCTCATGGGCATCCCAAAGGGACACCTGGCTGGCTGCAGTGAGAACAGGATGCTGGAATGGCTGGACCACCTTTGGCCTAATTCAGCACTGCAGAGCTCTTTTTAACCGTCCTGGTATGCAATATCCTTTTAGAGACGAGCCTTCATAAAACAATAAAATAAATGGGATGTGTCAACAAGGGTGGCCCATACCCAAATCCTTTGGCGTCTTAAATAAGATGTGGCACACTCTGGCGGTAGCTATGGGGCCTTCTGAAGCAAAGTGTTTGCTCTGTCCTTGAAACCTCCCTGTGACATCTGTTCCACGCGGGAACTGACTTCCCACATTAGCCGGTACATTTAATAAGATCCGTGGTTAAAGTGTTGATGATTAAAGATCAGAGAGTCAGTGTAATGTGTCATGTGAGAGTGTTGGACTAGGACCTGGGAGACGGGGGTTCAAATCCCCACTTGGCCACTAAAGCTCACTGGGTGATTTTGGGGGGCCAGTCACTGCCTCTCAGCCTAACCTATCTCACAGGGTTGTTGTGTAGGATTAAAATGAGGAGGAGGAGAACCATGTGGGCCACTTTGCTCTCCTTGGAGGAAAAGGTGGGATATGAATGTGAGCAAACAAATATTGCGGTGTTTCTTATAAAATAATGTTGAGGCAATCCAAACTGCCTTGCATCCCAGGGATTTTTTTCACGCTCCTTTCCTGATTGCCTAGGTCAACAGACTCCTACAACCTTCCATCACATCCAAACAGCATGGTCCATGGTCCAAAATGCATGGTCCATGCATCACATCTGCAGCAAAGGTTGTGGTTCAAACCATCTGGAGGGCACCAGGTTGGGGAAGACTAACCTAGGGGTAAATGGCCCGACTCTTGTCAGCATTCTTTTGGAAAATTCCACCTGTATTTTAGTAGCCCTGTAAAAATCAATTGGTTTCAAAATAGCACTTGTAAATTTTCATAGGGACTATATAAAACCTATATAACTGCTACTAGATATTTCTGAGCAGTCTCACTCTCAACAACTGTTGTGTAACCTTCTCATTCCGGGTTGTGGATCGGCCAATAACTGCACCAAAGATCACGCTACAGGAAGATAAGGATTTTCCGGGCAAGTTTTTCCTTCTTTATTGCCTTTTAAAGCATAGCTCTTTAAAGGGAAATATGTCAGCTATTGAACTCAAAGTGGAGTTCAGAATTTAGCTAGCATGCCTGAAGAACAGAACATGTTGCACAAGGCTGTAATAGAGAGGATGGGCCTACAGGTGGAAGAGGACTCCTCTCTTTGGCCTTGAGTCATTCAGTCTTCATCCTCATCAGCTTGTTTGCCAAGGAACATCGATGCACCACCGAGGATTCTGGGGAATGTTCTGCAGTGGACATTTTGGATCTTCACTGTGTGGGGGGGTCACTGGCTGTCATGGACAGGTTGGCCACAGAGGAATGGTGGGAGGAACCAGCTAAGGGATCCTCAAGGGAATAAGGCTCAGAGTCAAGGGTGTGGTGATGGTGGGGAAATGATGAATGGTCAGAGGAAGAAGACTGGGAGGAGGAGGTGTCGGAAGCTGAAGAGGTAACAGGGCTTAGTGAGCTGGGAGAGTCTGTGACAGAGGGAAGTCCAGAATCGGAGGTAGATTCATTGCCTGTCCTCATTAAATCCTTGATATTCTTCACAACTCTGAGGAGCAACCCTTTCCATCTTTCTCCGCATCTTTATTTTCCATGTGGTGAACTGGGCAGCACCTGAAACTTCCTGTGTCTGCACGGATCCAGAAAATAGGATCAGTGCTTCATATGTGGTGGGATTGCCCTATAGCTCAACAAAGTTTGGAAGGAGGCATTTGATTGAACTTGGCAAAATTACCAACCAAACCCTCTAACTCAGGGGTAGTCAACCTTTTTATACCTACCAATGCAATTTTCTTGATGGTAAAATTTCCTTACCGCCCACCAGCGCTGTAGTAACATGTGGCGTAGAACCCCCTACCGCCCACCTGGAATCCTGAAACACCCACTAGCGGGTGGTAGGGACCAGGTTGACATCCCCTGCTCTAACTAGATCCAATTCTCCTCCATTGAAAGTGGTCATAATCATGGAATTCAATACAGATAATTAACAGTAATGTTACTGGCTGCACTGCAACTGCAACTAGCTAGCAATTGGAAGGGAGGTTCTGTGTCCACAAAGGAGGGATGGTACAAAAAGGGGGGGTACATTGCATTATTGGAATGTTTGACCTAACATAGGCAAGTCACTGACAGTACAGTGGTACCTTGGTTTTCAAGGATATCAGAAGTCGAACGATTCGGAACCCGAATGCCAAAAACCCGGAAGTAATTGCTTCCGTTTTCGAACGCGCCTCAGAAGTCAAACGGCTTCCGCTGCATGTTTTTCTATTTTTTCCATTGACTTTGCTGGCCGCCCTTTGCGCCTCAGTTGTCGAACGTTTCGGAAGTCGAATGGTCTTCCGGAATGGATTACATCCGACAACTGAGATACCACTGTAAAGCGAAACAGGATCATTTCAATGTTACCTTGTTACCATTCATTAGTTAATAAATATCAAATTCCCTCTAGGCCACCCACATCCCAAACAGCAATGTGGTGGGTCTTCCTCCAATAATGAATATGCCGAGAGTAGAACCATTTTCATGTTTATCGACTGTTTTATTCAACAGACATGGCTGAATAAAAGCATGGTTTTATACTTGTTTCTTCTGGTTATGGTTTTATTTGTACATTTGTTTTGCGGTATTCAGTGGAACCTTCTAACGCATTTTATAAAACTTTACTCAAGAAAGGAAAAAAAGGGGGGAAGTACCATATTCAGAATGCAAAGTGGATGGTTAAAAGGTTCCTCCGTTGCCTTTTCTTCTGTACTGATAGCACGTTCAGGAGCGATGCCGGAGCTGGAGAGATGCGCTTGGCACGACCTGCCAAAGCTCGCCAGAGACAACACTGACATCTGTTGACTTTGGCAGTTTGGCTTGGAAGCCCCAGAGGTAGAAAGTCAAACAACGGGCACCTGGGGATGAAAATGATGGCATGCCCAAAAGGTTTCTGAAGTCCCCAGCAGGCTTTGGAGTTGATCAATAAGATCTCATTCCAAATAATGAAGATTAAAAACTCAAGTGCCCCACCTGAGGGGAGCATAAAACAAAACGAATGAGCAGCTGGAGACCCATTCTCAAGAGGCTTGGCAAGGACGGCTGTGCCGTCAGCTGAGCAGAGCGACGTCCTAATTAAGCCATCCCCATTAACGGATGCGTTGATGACATTCTGTCTGTTTCTTATTCTACATTCTCCGCTGGAGAGGAGGCATAGATTGTCTTCTATCCTGTTGGTGGTCGCTCCCATAAATGGCTCCCAGAAAGACGTAATTTCGTCATGGACCAGACTCTCAGGTATCAGGCGCTTGTGATAGTGGGGGTTGCAAAGGGGGCTTGGTTGGGCACTGCTAAGGTGGGGTGCTACAAAGAGATAGAGTCAGGGGTGAGGAGGCAGGAGAGGTTGACAACACAGAGGGGGATGAGCATAAGAATGTTGGAGGCTGCCTTAGTCCGACCAGTTGATGCATCTACCCAAGTACTGTCTACACTAACTCAGCAGCAGCTCTCTGCAAGGGTTCAGGTAGGAGTTTTTTGGCAGTCCTGCCTGGAGATGCTCTACCGCCAAGCTAAGATTCCAGTCCTCATGGTTTTGAGCAGAGAGCTGATTTAATGAGGAATGCAGGAAGCTGCCTTATACTGAGTCAGACCAGCGGTCTGTCTAGCTCAGCATTGTCTACATGGACTTGGCAGAAGCTCTTCAGAGTTTCAGGCAAGAGACATTCCCAGCCCTGCTTGGAAATGTGAGGGATTGAACCTGGGACCTTCTGCCTGCAAAGCAAGTACTCCGCCATTGAGCCACATCCCTTTCCTTAGGAATGCTTTAGACCAGATGGTCCATCAATCACAATATTTCTGTGTGCACCTTTGCCTAAGCTACATATTTTTGCAGACAGTTTACCCCATTGTGATGCATTTGTAGATTTCCCCCCCCCCCACTAATAGATGTATCATCATCATCACCGTCACCAGTATTAAATAAATATATAAATTTGCATACTGCCCTATACCTGCAGGTCTCATTTTTAGGCACCCTTTCCTAGAATAGACACATTTTTAAAAGACATTTTGGGATTACAGAACAGCAAGATTTGGAGATTTTGACAGACAGTTGCTTTTTCGTTTGCATATTCTATTTGCGAGTGAGAATTAGGTTTGCACACATGGACCCCAATTCCTAGGCAATGAGGAAAGGTAAGACAATGGGAAGGCTGCCAGGAAGGAGTTCAGCGGGAGGAGTCTGCAAAGAGGGGGTAACAGAGAGGTGGCTCTTGGAGGTCCGAAACAGCAGCTGGCAGGGATGGGGACCACTTGCGGCCCTCCAGATGCTATAGGACTCCAACTCCCATCATCCCAAGGTAGCATGGCCAAGGATGATGGCATTTGGAGTCCAACAACAGCTGGAGGGTACCAGTTTTCACCATCCCTGTTCTTTTGGACCTGTTTCTTCTCTATGAGACATCAGCTCCATCCATCTCCATCCTGCCATTATGGGCCCCAAAAGGTGTTTTTTGTGTGTTTTTTGGAGGAGGTGCTTCCCAGCCTGGAGCTCAGGTAGCCAAATTTTCAACGACTGGCTGCAGCTATGCTCGTAACAGGAGCTGGATTTGCAGGTATTGACTGGTGATGCTTTTCACCAGCCAAATAGTTACTCCTGGGAAAAACTCCACCTGCTGATGTTTGGACATCAAACTGCTGTTAAGAGGCTTCAAAGTTGGCTACCTTCCTTGGAACAAGGGGCAAGGCCACCTTATCAAGGTTGTGTTTACAGGTTGGTGGTGGCTGTCAGGGAGTGGAAGGATTGGTTCCCCCAGGTGGCAGATTCTCATTCTGGAGCGCTCTCTCTCTCTCTCTCTCTCTCTCTCTCTGTCCTCCCTTTCCAGACCTGTGCATGTTGCTTGCATGTTGATTTCATTCAGCCATGCATGTTGATTTCATTCAGCCATCCAGGCTGCCAGGACTAGCACTTAGGAAGCTCTTGCACTCCTCTGTCCATATCCATAGGAACACAAGGAGCTGCTTATCCTGAGTCAGAATATTGGGGTCCATGTAACTTGTCTACCAATGTTTCCCAAACGTGGGTGTCCAGTTGTTTTTGGATTACAATCCCATCATTCCTGACCACTGGTCCTGCAAGTTAGGGATGATAAGAGTTGTAGTCCAAAAACAGCTGGTCACCCAAGTTTGGGAAACACTGCTCTACACTGACTGGCAGCAGCCCTCCAGGGTGCCCCCCTCCAAGAAATTTATTTAAGAAAGGACATACATTTCAATAATGTAAGAAGAAAGAAAGAAAGAAAGAAAGAAAGAAAGAAAGAAAGAAAGAAAGAAAGAAAGGCAAAAAAACTGAATAAAAGTTAAAATTAAAATTAAACATGTACACAAAAAAAATTTGAGTTGTTACATTCACAGTCCCTAAACAGAATTATTAGTGAGAGCAACTCCCCCTGCCAACATTTAATTGTTTTATTTCATATAACAGTACAAAAGTTTGAGAGATGCAGAAACAAACAGCGGCTTGCCTTGTCAACATGAGATGGTTTACAACTTAAGAAATGAAAATTTGATGCAGAGTGGAGAAATGGTTATTGCGGAAAGATGTAAACAATACTAAATGATAAGATAACGATTCAATGGAAGTGCAATGGATCAGTCAAGAAGAAGTCCTGGAATACAATTAAATCCAGAAAAAACCCATACTTTGTAGGTATCTGCCAGGCATGAGTTTGTATTTTGGCATAAGTAATGAACGAACATCATGTACTTGTATAATCCATAGGTTTGGCTTTACCCCTGGAAACTCTTAAAGAATTGGTGAGTTTTCCAGCTATTGTGATAAACAAGACCTTCTTCAACTAGGTATCCAGGGAAAAGGCCGAGTTAGTTCTTCATCCTAGGGTTAGTTGAGCGGCAAGCATGTTTTTCAGACAGGGATTCTCTCCTAGCCTTTCCTGGAAATTCTATTGGGGATTGAACCTGAGACCTTCTGCATGCAAAGCAGATGCTCTGCCTCTGAGCTCCAGCCCTTAGGCAAAGCAAAGATCCATTTGGCAGCTTGCTCCATTGCTAATGGCCTTCGATGGCTTGCATTTGCTGGCAACTGAAATCTGTGACACCCTTTGGTTCTGGGGTGTGGGGTGTGGGCAGCTGGAGCAAAAGAGCTGGCTATAGGAACTCAGTCAGGAATCAGGGCTGGCCCCACACATTTTGCTGCCCAGGGCAAACTGGAATGGCGCTTGGGCGGGGGGCTGCCACTGTCACCTACCTGCTGTATCTGCTGCCTAAGGCGTTTGCCACACTCTGCCTAATGGCAGAGCCGGCACTTCCAGCAAATGAGAGAGTGCTGAATTTGCTGAGCCAGGGATGAGGTGCACTCCACAAGCATATGATGTGCTTTTGGGGAATTGTACTCGACCTTGAAGCTTAGCATCATCTGCAAGCTCACTTAGCCTCTGTGCTGGACTTCAGCTCTGAAGAATGAGCTGGTTGAGGAGAAAGAGCAACAGCTAAGCTCTCCTCCTCCTCCTCCTCCTCCTCCTCCTCCTCCTCCTCCTCCTCCTTACCGGAAGGACCCTGGTTCCCTGTGGCTGTCTCATGCAACCTGTGTGACAGTCTGTGCTGAGATGAGCCAGTGGAAATTTCCTCACCATCCCCGGAGCCTTGGGAAAACATAATAAAAACATATGCGGGCTTCTTTACCTTCAGCTGACAGAGAACAACAGCAGCTATAAACAAGGTCTCTTAATTGCCCAACACAGAAATAAAGCCAGATGAATGATTGATCACACAGAGGAAGCACCAAAGGTCCAAGGGCTGCCCCCTGCTCACTGCACCCGCAAAGAGCTCTCTCTAGCCACTGTGTCAACAGCACAGCCCGCCCCCGACTGCGATGCACTGCAATGTCACAGCAGGCCACTCTGAATGCCATTTGCGGTCAGGTCTCTCTGCCGAATTCACTTCTTCCGTTACTCTCTCGCAGGCGTGGGGGACCTTTGGCCCTGCAGATGTTGCTGAACTACAACTCCCATCAGCCCTAGCAGGCATGGCCGATGGCCAGGGGTGATAAGAATTTTTGTTCAGCAACATCTAGAGGACCAGAGGTTCCCTGCCCCTGTTGTATCCAGTGAAAGCTACTGGCACTGTGTTCAGAACAGATACACAACAAACAAGTAAACTCTGGGACTCATTGCTGCAGGACATAGTCAGTCAAGCACCCTGCTTTTGCTGTGGCCAGCTAGATGCCTTTGGGAAGCTCACAAACTGGGTGTGCAGGGAATTGTCCCCTCTTCTTGTTTGACTTCAGAACCTGCTCTTCAGAGCAGACCAAGTCTGTTTGTAGGGCTTACATGAGGCTACTCTGGCTAGCAGCCAGGAAAAGATGTCTCCTCTGCAATTTGTCCAATTTTTTTTATCCATTTCCACTGCCCCCATTCTGTAGTGATGAATTTCAAAGCTGTGCTCTGTTGAATAGGATCTTTGGGGAATCTGCAGGGGTGCCAACTATAGGGGGCGAAAGGGACTTTGGCTCCCTCAGTATTTGTGGGCAGGGGCTGAGCACCCCCAATACTGAGGGGCCCCCAAACAGATCGGCCTCCCACCTGCAAACATGCCCTCTGCCCTCCCCACCACCCACCCTGCCAACATGTAGGGAAGGCGATCTTGAAGGTGTACTGGTTCCAAGTTCTTAAGGGGTTTTTTATACTAATAGTAATGCCAATAGCAAATCTGCAATCAGTGTAGATCTGAGCACAGGTGAGAAAACCTCACTGCTGTCCGCAATAGTGCAGCAGCATTCTGCACTAGCTGCAGCTTCCGAATCAAGCATGAGGGAAGCCCCCCATTCAGCCTCCTATATAATAATAAGAGAAGCTTCTTCTCAAGCAGAGAGGCAGGATCCCCAATCCATCAGCCTGTTGCTGCCACTTGAAGCGCTTCTCTTAATTGTGCCCTTAATAGTTCCCGTCCTCCCTCCAAGGAGACCTTTAATTGCTGGCTTCCTGTGATTATTAGTTTTGGGTTTTTTTAAGCGCATGAATTTCTTTTGGGCAAGTCTTTTAATTATATTCACACACGCACACACTTGGTGCATTGCAACAAATTAATCTATAATGACATGTAATCAGTTTCTATTTCTGGAGTCTTTTGTTTGCCACTGTCAGAGACTGAGTGCTGGGGCAGGTCTGGACATCTTGCAGGCAGTGGCGTAGCAAGGGAGGGGCGTAGGGGGTGGGGCGCCCCGGGTTCCAGTAGAGGGGGGTGACACTCCCTGGCCACTCCCGCCACTCACCGCCGCCCGCCAGCCCGTCTGTGCTGCTCCACAGACGGCCGGGGCAGCCCCATGAGCTGTCGCTCGCCCAGCGGCTCCCCCAGTCACTGCGGGAGCAGCAGCACCGGGAGCAGCAGCACTGCGCATTCCCGTTGCGGGCATGCACAGTGCATCTGAATTGGCGCCGCTGCTCCTGCGGCGACCGAGCGAACCGCTGAATGAGTGGCGGCTTGTGGGGCTGCCCAGTCCGTAAAGCAGCATGGACGGGGCAGCCCACAAGCTATCGCCCGCTCGGTCGCCGCGGAAGCAGCAGTGCCGGGCCGGATGCACTGTGCATGCGTGGCATTTCCATGCATGCGCAGCCCGCCGTGACGCCCTGCCCCCAGGGGGGTGCCTTTGCACTGCTGCCCCAGGCGGTACGGAGGCTTCCTCCGCCACTGCTTGCAGGGTGCCAGTACCAGGAATAAGTGAATCCTTCAATTTCAGTTTCTTCAGTTTTTTGTTCCTTCAATCTTACATCCGTTCCTCCCATTTCCACATCAGTTTTTTTTAAATAGTAAAGATTCCCATGAAAATTCACCAGCATCCTAGCACAAATTTCTCTTATTAAATTTTGTGTGCAGTTTTGACTGATGTTCACACATGTGTCATACAATTTCTCCCTAATATCACACACTTTCATGTGTTATTTTCACAAATAGATGGGTTTTCGTGCACCCTTTAACCTCAATTACATACATTTCTGTACGCATTACTGAGCTGGAGAATTGCAGTGGAAATTTCAGAGAAATGCAAATGTTGAAGGATGGCTGTGTTTGAGTTTGAATATTGCTTCAATTGTTTAAATCGAATTTCTCCACCCGTCCGTTGTCAGACTCATGAGAGCAAGGACATGCCCTGTCAGCACTTCTGAGCAGCTCAAAAACATTGTGCTTAGCTGTTTAAAACAAAGTGGTACCTTGGTTTTCGATCGTCTCGGAAGTCGAAAGTTTTGGTTT
This sequence comes from Lacerta agilis, assembly GCF_009819535.1. Taxonomy (NCBI): domain Eukaryota; kingdom Metazoa; phylum Chordata; class Lepidosauria; order Squamata; family Lacertidae; genus Lacerta; species Lacerta agilis. The sequence goes on along the minus strand of NC_046324.1, from coordinate 28,524,180 downwards.
TTGAACGCTGAAAACCAAGAAGTAACTGCTTCGGTTTTTGAACACTTTTTGGAAGCTGAACATGCCACGCGGCTTCTGTATTGAGTTTTCTGGATGTAAATGCTTCTGAAAATGCATGCTTCAGTTTTCGAACGTTTCGGAAGTTGAACAGTCTTCTGGAACAGATTATGTTCGAAAACCGAGGTAGCACTGTAGTGTGTTCCAAAGTGGGTGGTACCGCCCCCTGAGAGGAGGGGTGATTACTTAGGGGGCACTAAGAGGGAAGAGAGGGCAGGCTGGAGGTGCAAATGGCTATCAGACTTTGAAGAGCTGGCAGCATTGCTGGATAAATGTAATCAGTTTCGTTGAATTAAACTAAATAGCTTTAACTGGATTTTGGATAAATATGCAACTAATTGTTACTGTTTTGAATTTTATTGTGCTACTGTCTTCCTTAGTGGGTTGTGCAAACCACTATTCTGAATAACGTTTTTTGAGGTGTAGGGTAATGGCACTAGGGATGAGTTTATGGAACCAAGCAGACAGTGGCCAGAAAATGTTTGAGAACCACTGGTTTAAACATCCGTTTGACCAAAACAGAATCTTACTCATACTTGTTTCCCAATCTTCCCTCATTTGTGTTTTTTTAATACACATCTGTTTGTATTTTGGGGATTTCCACAAGACAGAGGATTGTGCATTCCATGCTGCTCCTGGCTATGCATCTCACACCTTGTCCACAAGATGTTGTGCTCATTAAAATGCTGTCTCATATTGTTTCCTCATTCAATCCGGATTTGCCTTTTCTGTGGAAAACTGAGTAAGAAAAAACAAAATTAAGCACGGGAATGGCAAATCCAGATTAAACTGAGGCAGGGGAGGGAATGACATTTTGAGGATGCTGACAACACACTGCAAAAAAACAAAAAACTTGCATGCGTGTGCAGCCCTTGAGAGTAAGCCCTCCTGAGCTCTCTTGAACATAAAAACGTGATGAGGATGCTTCTGTCCTTGAAGCTCACCTGGCTAATGATCAATCGAGGCAAGGAAAAGGCAAATCCCAGCATCTTAATTCAAGGACTCAACAGCAAATGGGCATTCCTAAATTTCGGGAAAGGAGAATCTCCCGTGCGAGTTCAGAGTGATAGCTGAAGAAATCAGGATGTCGCAACAGAATGTTCCAAGCTAAGAACGACACCACCTTTCCCCAACCTGGTGCCCTCCAGATGCATTGCACTACAACTCCCAGCATCCCATTGGGCCAGCACAACCATCTTCCTTTGCAGCTGTGGTTTGAATGAGAAAGCATTTAATAGAACCATAGAACCGTAGAGTTGGAAGGAACACAAAAGGGTCTTCTAGTCTTTCTCTCCAGCTTTATTTCAGCACCTTTTGAATTTGCTTGGTTCCCCCACCCACTTTGTCATCACAGAGCATTGGGGAAAAGTGTCAGATCCATGAAGTGTCAACTCCTATACCAGCCGTTGGAAAAGAAGAATCAGGTGGGTGGGTGTGGGGTGTTCCTGATTCTTCCTTTTCAATTTGGTCCTGCGATTTACTTCTCCTGCCCCTGATGCCACATATTATCAGGTGAAGGATTGTTGGGCGCAGTTCAAGCCAAACCATCCTTAGGCCACTTTTGGAGGGCAGGGCTGGTAGGCCAATTTCAGGCCCAGTCCAGATGTTTCCTGAGGCTGTTAGGTGATCTTGAGTGGCAACCCTTCAAGCTGGGTCTTCTTCTCTGTTGGGTATCAACCGCCCACCTGGCAAATCCTGCTGCTTCCTCTCTCCTGCTGTGCTCTAGTTTCCCCGTTGTTTGGATTTCTCTCACCTTATATTCATTCCCAAGTAAAAATGGATCTAGCCAGACAAAATGGATCCCACAGTGTACCAAGAAACTGCATACCGTTGCTGAAAAGAGTGTTGGGTGAATAAATTAATAAGATGTGTCATGTTGTGAACTGCCCAGTGACCTTCAGATGAAGAGCAGTATACAAATTTAATAAATGAAATGAATATTATGAACTACCGGTAGTTCCTGAGTTTGTTCGTTTTCTCCTCCATCCCAATCCAGTTTCATTTTCTGTTGTGTCTTTTAAAAATGCTCTCCTCCTCCTTTTTTTAGTGATCTGTTAGCCACTCTGGGAGCCTTTTGTTGGCTGAAGAGCAAAACAAATCTATGATATATAGTACTGTATATTCTGGCGTATAAGACTACTTTTTAATCCAGGAAAATCTTCTCAAAAGTCGGGGGTCGTCTTATACGCCGGGTGGAGAATCTGCGGTCGAGTATATCTCAAACTCTATATTTTAACTGGGAAAGTTGGGGGTCGTCTTATACGCCCAGTCGTCTTATACGCCGGAAAATATGGTATATACAGGGCTGGCTCTGGGTTTGAGGGGGGCCCTGGATAAGACACCCCCAGCCTACGTCAGTGGACTTTCTGGACCATAAACATCACTGCAGCAGTGGTGACTTAGCCTCCAGCCCACCATTTAAATTTCCCACAGTACCTGACACTGTGTCTCCCTGGGACACTTTGAGCCTTTCAAATGACAGCTTAGAAACCCAGTCACCTGGTGCAATGGGGCAAGGTGAGGCGCTGGTGCTGGTAACCCTATCAGGAGAATGCGAAAGCCCTAACAACTACACAAAAATGCTGGGTGTTGGCACTGAGCATACAACACCTACCTCTGAGGTCCTCCTCCCCTCCAGAAGAAAATGGGGGTTTGCAATAGGACAAGCACCATCCGTCAGATACTGGAGGGAGGAGCAGGCCAAGAACTCTGACTTGTCCACCAGCCAATGAGCACCGGGGAGGGCAAGCCCTCTCCCCAGCCTCCAAAGGAGGATAAAAAGGCATCTTTTGGAGGGGGCTGTTGCAGAACAGCGTCTCATCAATGAGGAGTTGCAACTACACCACTAGAATCACGCACACCAGCAGAGTGTCCTCTTTTTCCAGGTTCAGAGGAACAAGCGAAGGGTAATTAAAACTTCTCTCTCAGCACTGCAGACTTATTTCCTTTAAGCTAAAAATCCTGTGTAAGACTTGCTAACTTTATTGCAGGCACCAGAACCTGAGATTTCCTCTCTGTCCTAAAAGCCCTGCTGTTAAGTCCAAGAATTGAGCCCGGCTGGTGAATTGATTGGTGTCGCTTAAGTCAGACTCTCTCAACCTGTGACCTCCAGATGTTTTGGACCACAACTGCCATCAGTCCTAGCCAGAACAGTTGTGTGATGCCAGGTTTGATGGGCACACAGCCATCCTGGATCTGATGGGAGTTCGGGTCCAAAGCATTTGCAGGGCTCCAGGTTGGGGAAAGATGCTTTAAACAATTGCTTCCAGCACTTTAATCTCTGTCCACTGGGAGGCTCAAAGATAGTTCAGGGACTGTGTTAATAATGATTAATTTGCTACACCATCTTCTCCTGCACAGACCTTGCCCAGCCAGTGAGATCTATATGGGAGGCTCCCCGCAGGATGCCCCCAACTTCTGAGATGTGACGGGTGTCTTTTGTCTTGTAGATAAGGATGGGGGAGATATTTGGTTTTGTTATCGTTTTAATTAGAAACTTTAAAAAAACACACACTTCTCACGTCCCTGAATTTTGCAGTGCAGTCCTCTGACAAAATAATGTTTAAAAAATATGTATATTGGAGGGAAGTGTGCATAAAAATGCATGAGTTAGTGAAAATAGCATACAAAAATGCATTCTGTTGGGGGAAATTGCTTACAAAAATGTGTATATATGAGTCAAATGTGTATGCAAAAAAATGTGTCTATTGGGAAAAATTTGCACTAAAATACTAATGAATTTCTGCGAGGATTTAAAGATAAGAAATTTGCAAATTGCTGTGAAATGTGCAAAACTGAATTTGAGAAACTGGGAGAAACTAAAATGGGCAGATTCACCCTTCCCAAATCATCTCTTTGAGGTACCCTTGCCATGGATGTTCACTTGGTCCTTCTGCACATACTGTTTAGGTACTTTTTTATTATTTTCTGAGGCATTTAAGCCTTTTATCACCTTTAAGCTGTAGGACTGCATTTACGACAGCTGCTGTGATTTGCTTTCTGCCGTTCGTAGGATGATATTTTTATTGTAATTAATTATAACATGTTTTTAGATTTTATTTTATTTTATTTTTGTATTTTTTAAACTGCTTGCCACCCTGGGGATTGTAGCTGTTGAAGGTGTGGGATAGAAATTTATTACATAAACAAAAGCAAATGATGTGTTTCATAATGAGAATACACTGATTTAATTGAGTACTAGAATCTCCACACTTTTGTAATTGGATGCTGGGTTATTTCCATATCTTAGGAGCTGCGTGCTTTGATCTCTGAGTCTTTGAAGCCTGATAATATTAATGGTGCTTTTGCAATCCATGCTTTTTTGATTAAATAAAACAAATAAAAGATCAGTTTGCTGAGATATCCTAGGGCGGGCATAAAGGAACCTTTTCTCAACCAAAGGGCCACATTCCTTTCCAGGGAAATGACTGGAGGGCAGCATTCCAGTGGTGGGCAGGCCCAGAGAGTCAAAAGTTGGGTGGGCCAATGGATGAGACCATTACCTTTCTGCAGTAGCCTATATTCTAGCTGTGCCAAAGACAAGGCATTTCATCATACATCTCTCCATCCAGGTTAACTAAGGGCACCTTCACGGTTCCACTAAGGCCACTGAGCCATGCTAGACGGCAAAAGGTCCCTTGTCTGAGACCAGAGCTGTTTACAGTCCTCTATATTCTGACACACTGTACAGATCTCCATAAGGCAGCCTTTGCTAGCCTGGTGCTGGCTGGGCCTGATGGGAGTTGTAGTCGTTTTGGACTACAACTCCCATCAGGTCTAGCCAGCACCAGTCTGGCAAAGGCAGCATTATAGAGATCTGTACAATGTAGAGGATGCCAGATTGGCAAAGGCAGCAATAATGGCATAACATTGTACATAACTGTTTTGTTTTTCAGTTCCGTTCCTAATGCCTAACGGCAATTTCTGCTTACTACACTGACATTTCCAGAAAGGAAAACAAAACAAAACTTTATAGGCAATTGCCACCCCATAGATGCCCAGCTTTCTCCAGTCCTCCTCCCCCAAAGACAGTGACTGATGGTGTACCGTGAAAGACCCACTGTACATGCTATGGGGCCCTGTTCCTTAGTAATACAGTGGTACCTCGGGTTACAGACGCTTCAGGTTACAGACGCTTCAGGTTACAGGCTCTGCTAACCCAGAAATAGTACCTCGGGTTAAGAACTTTACCTCAGGATAAGAACAGAAATCGCAGTGGCAGCGAGAGGCCCTGTTAGCTAAAGTGGTACCTCAGGTTAAGAACAGTTTCAGGTTAAGAACGGACCTCCAGAACGAATTAAGTTCTTAACCCGATGTACCACTGTACTCTGCACATTCCACGACAGTGCAAACGGGCTCTAGGGCATCACCCGGTAGTTACTGGTAGTTGGCCTGGGTGAGGCTTTCCTAGTTGTTGACGAAAGGCACCGGTGGTGACACTCTGCACGTGCACAGGAGCACTCTCTCCTCCACACATGTAGAGAGAGCGCAACTGCAGGGAAAGTGCCTATGCTCTGAGGTGGACCTGTTTCCTTCCCTCCCCTTCCCCCTTGTGGCGCCACGGGTTCTGCACTCTGCACTTCAGTCTAGGCTGGCAACCAGACTTGGCTCAGGCCCGCAAAACAAATCCTTGAACCATAGAACCACCCAGATAAATAGCTGTTATTTCTCTGTCAGCTGAAACACACTCAATGACTTTTACTGCATTTTTTTAACTGCACAAATCCCTTCCACTCCCCCCACCCACACCTTTTTTTTTTAAAACACTTCTTTTATACCACAGGTCAAGCAGGGAGTGTGCCAATATTTTACGGGGATAGTAAAGCATTCGCCGCTGAGGAAACAGACCATTCTGTGGAAGGACTTGCTGGTGGCTAAGCAGACATCTCCGCTCTTTCTTCCAGGAACAGACAATTGGAATAGTCGCAGTTGGTAAGTGAGCAAGTGGATGGATGGGGAAGGGGGGCAGGAGATTCCCTCTCCAAACCTTTTGCCTTGGGAATGGATGGGAAAAGTTAGAGAGGGCTTGTTGGAGAGTATACGAAGTCTCCCCAATTTATTCATTTATTAGTGCATTTGCACCACACCTTAAAAGGTAAAGGGACCCCTGACCATTAGGTCTAGTTGTGGCCGACTCTGGAGTTGCGGCACTCATCTCGCTTTATTGGCCGAGGGAGCCGGCGTACAGCTTCCGGGTCACGTGGCCAGCATGACTAAGCCGCTTCTGGCGAACCAGAGCAGCGCACGGAAACGCCATTTACCTTCCCGCCGGAGCGGTCCCTATTTATCTACTTGCACGTTGACATGCTTGCGAACTGCTAGGTTGGCAGGAGCTGGGACCGAGCAACGGGAGCTCACCCCGTCGCAGGGATTTGAACCGCCAACCTTCTGATCGGCAAGCCCTAGGCTCTGTGGTTTAACCCACAGCACCACACCTTAGTGCATAGTTAAACTGTGGAACTCACTCCCAGGAGGCAGAGATGGCCACCAACTTAAAAGAGGATCAAACAAATTTGTGGAGAGGGCTATCAATGGCTACCAGCCGCGGTGGTTATGCTCTGCCACCACCGTTGGAGGCGGCAATGCTTCCTAATGCCTGTTGCTGGGAACCACAGTGGCAGAGAGCTGCTCTCATGCTCGGATCCTGCTTGTGGGCATCCCTTTGGGGCATCTGGTCAGCCACCGTGAAATGCTGAACTAGATATGCCTTTCACTTGATGCAGCAGGCTCTTCTTACGCTTTTAGGAATTCACTCCCAGAAGATGTAGCGATGGCCATCAACCTTCAAGGGGGGTTGGAGAAATCCATGCAAGATAAGGCGACCAGTGACTGCTATCCACGATGGCAACGTTCTACCTCCTCTCTTGGAGGCAGCATGCCTCTGAGTCCAAGCTGCTGGCAATGGCGAGCGTGGAGAACAATCGAGGCCAGGCTCAGGGTGAATTCATCCCAGTGGCAGATCTTGCAGTCTCAAATTTCAGCGGTGCCCTGTGTGACACCGAAATTTGACCCCCTTCCGCCTTGCGCCATTGCAAATCAGAGCTGCAGTGTTGCTGAGGCTCTGTGCCCGGTGCGACCAAACCAGTGATGCTCCCCTAAATCTTCCCCTGCTCATCCTCCATGGCTTCAGTGTGCATGTGTGAATCTGATAGCCTTGGGAAGTGTAGTTCAGTGACAGAGACCCTGCTTTTTATGCAGAAGGTCACAAGTTCATTCCCTGATGGCATCTCCAGGTAGAATTGGGACTGTCCCCTGCCTGAAACCCTGGACAGCAGCTGCCAGTCAGGGTTGACAATCCTGAGCCAGGTGGAACAGTGGTCTGTCTCCGAATAAGACAGAAACATGAGGACTGGAATCTTGATTTTCATTTAGGGGAAGGGTTGTACCAGGCAGAGCCTCTGCTTTGCGTGCAGAAGATGTCAGCTTTAATAGCTGCTAATGGTATCTCCAGGTAGGAATGTCCCCTGCCTGCCTGTACAGTTTCTTCCTATCAATGCAGACAATTCTGAGCTCAATGGATCAAGGGGCGGACATGATAGAAAGCAACTCCTCTTGCTCATTTCCCCAAACTCTGGCTTGGCTGCTCTGAAGAAACGGAATGCAGGGCCAGATGGACCTCGGCCTTATCAATTGAGGCAATTGTTGTGCCCTTTTATTAAGAGGAGGGTGACTAAGTTTCCTTCTCCTTTGCGGGAGGCCAGCTCTCCTGTGCGGTGGGAGCAAGAGAGGAAACAATGGGGATGCAGCCTTGCCAAGTCCTTGCCCCGAGTCCAGAACAGAGCGCCCCATGGGAACGGCACATGCAGTGGCATTTGGATTAAAGTCTTCATTGTGTCACATACCAGGGTCAACCTCCGTTCAGCTGACCTGGGAGGGCTCACCAGGTGCTGGCTGGTCACCAAAGCCTGGCTCTTGTCTTCCAGATTTGCGCAAGCATGACAGACGTGGAATTTGGCCGGATGTCCGTCAAGGAGATGGAGATGGAGGGCAAAAGCAGCCCCCCGCAGCCTCACTGGTTTGAGCAGTACGTCCAGCCTTGCATCGGAGAGCTGGTGGGGTCGGCCTTCTTCATCTTCATTGGCTGTGCATCGGTCATCGAGAACACGGATGGCACTGGGAGGCTGCAGCCGGCATTGGCGCATGGACTGGCCTTGGGGCTCACCATTGCAGTTTTGGGGAACATCAGGTGAAGGAAAGGGGGGGCGTGGACTTGCAGCAGGGGGAGAGGGGCAGGAACAGGACTCTTGGTTTCTCTCAGTTCCCAGGAAAAGTGGCTGTTCCTGCAAAGGCTTCTGGGAGTTTTTTTTTATAAGGCTTAGGCATCTCCAGCCAGACCTTTTTTGGGGTGGGGTGGGGAGAGAAAGGAAGGGTGGGTGGAAGTGTCAATTTCTGTTTCTCCTTTTTCCAATCTTAACGTCAGTTCTCCACATTTCCTTATCAGTTTGCAGTTTAAAAAGCAAACCTCATGACAATTCATCAGCATTTTAGGGCAAATTTATCCGAATATTTGCATGCAATTTTGCCTAATGCAAAAGTGGTTTCCTGTCATATAATGCATTTTTCATGTCACTTTCCGTCGTGCATTTCTGAACACACATTGCTAGCCTGGAGAAATGCATTGCAAAATCCAGAGAGGAGTAAAAAAATTTGAAGGGTCGCTGTGCTTCTGTTCATATAATGTTTCACAAAGTGAGAATTAGGTGGCTTCACCCTTAAATGTGAGCTGAGCTGAATGTCTCGCCCCTTTGGGAACCTGAGCCTGCCAGTGATAGGACAGTTCTGTTCTTACTTCTATGTCCTGAGATGGCAGCAGGGATGGTGTTCCTCCTTCCCCTGCCTCCCTTCCAGGCGAAGCTTAACTGAAAAGGGCCAAGACAGATCTCTCAGGGGGTTGCAGACTCTGACGTGGAAAGCCATCCCTCAGCAAACAACTTCTGGCTGTGGGATGGAAGGAATACGGGGGCAGATGTCCAGTTGGGATCTACTACTGGCATATCTCTGGGTGATTCTCAGTAGATCAGCAAGAGTTTCCAACACAGGAACATAGAAAGCTGTCTTATACAGGGTCAGATCCCTTGGTCCATCTAGCTTAGCGCTGTCAACACTGACTGGTAGTGTCTCTCCAGGTTTTCAAGCTGGGTTCTCTCCCAGCTCTACCTGGAGATGCCAGGATTGAACCCGGGACTTCTGCCTACAAAGCAGGGGCTCTGTGTCCCTTCCCCTTTAACGGCTCACAATCACTGAACAGCAGCAGCAATGAAAGGCAGCTAAAATGAAGAAAGAGAGAGGGAGAATGGACTTTTGTGTGAAACTCTGTGAACTCAATACAGTTCCGACACTGAAAGCATATCCTTAGGGTCCAGAATGTGCTCAGAGGCATCCTTTAAAAGAAGAAGAAGATGCTCAACCCTGCCTCCAAGGTCTTAAGCAGAGGAGAGGAAGTGTTGCCTATCAGGCAAGCTTGAGATGGTTGAGTACCGATGAATCCCAATAGGAGGCCAGGAGCTAATTTGGAAGGGTCTGTGGTCACCTCCGAATCTGATTGAGGTGAGGCTGCATTCTGGAATGGGGACAGTCATATTGCAAATGTCTCCAATTCGAACTCCAGCTCCCCAGCTGGAATGGCAGTAGGGTGACTGGTCCAAAAAGGGTTAATCTTTTTGCCTCTTGACGCAAGGGACATTTGCCCTTAAAACTTTGTTCTCCTTGATTAATGGAGTAAACAAGTCACTTTTGATGAGCCTCCTATGCTGCCATCTCTAGGGCTGCCATCTGTCTGGATTTTCCCGGACATGACCAGGATTTCAAAGGCAGAATTGACATCTGGGGGGAATTTTCAAAAGGTGGCATTTTGTCCTGGATCTTAGGCAAGTCAATAATAATAATTTTAAAAATCACTTTTTGGCATTTTGGGGGGAAATCCAATGCTCAATAACTTTGGGGTTTGTCTTTAAAAAGCTCAATCATTTTCTGGTGTGTGTCCCCCAAAAAGTTTTTACTTTTTGAAATATGGCAACCCTAAACCCTAGTCATCTGTAGTTTACGATCTGTTTCTTCTTCCCTCTTTATCTGCTTGCCGGTAACATCAGTGGAGAAGTAACTTAGTGCAGAAGTGATTCTTGGGCCTCACAGCAGGGGAGGTGAAAGCTCAGGTTATAAACTGTTCATGTCCTCTCAGAAGTAACTGCTGGTGATGAAAATGTTATGTGCAGAATGCGCTGTGATCTCAGAGGAGCAAAGGTTGTGTGTGTCCATTGGGCCCTTCTCAGCACACATTCTAGCCTGTGAATATCCTTCTTAAACTGTGGTGCCCAGAGCTAGATGCAGGATTTCAAATGGGGTCTGACCAAGACAGAATAGAGTGGTACTATTACTTCCCTTGATCTGGACACCAAATATCCTTGGGCACAGCATGAGTTTGTTTTTTTTGCTGCTGCAGCAGACTGGTAAGCTTGTTGTCTACTAAGACCCCTAGGTCTTTTTTACATGGACTGCTGTCAAGCCAGGCATCCCTCCCCCCTATATTTGTGCATCTGTCTGTGCAGTAGGGTAGAATACACCAGGGGTCAGCAAACTTTTTCAGCAGGGGGCTGGTCCACGGTCCCTCAGACCTTGTTGGGGGCCAGACTATATTGGGGGGGGGGGGGAATGAACGAATTCCTATGGCCCACAAATAACCCAGAGATGCATTTTAAATAAAATGACACATTCTACTCATGTACAAACATACTGATTCTCGGCGATTGGGCCGGATCTGGCTCCTGAGCCTTAGTTTGCCTACCCATGGAGTACACTATTCTTTCCCAGGAACCCTCTAACAAGGCTCTCTCTCCTCTCCTCCCTACAGTGGTGGCCATTATAACCCTGCGGTCTCCCTCGGGGCCTGGCTTGTGGGTGGGCTGAACATGGTGATGGTGATTCCTTACTGGATCTCCCAGTTGTGCGGTGGGCTCATCGGAGCCGGGCTGGCCAAGGTATGATCGGTGATGGGGATGGATGGACCGGGGTGGTGGGGAGGACAGCATATGTCAATGGGTGTGTGTGAAGGTTTGCTTCTTGGAATGGCATGGCATTGCCATAATCAGAGGCGGCAGCAGATGGCAGGTCTCTGTCATTCTCCCAAGCGTGCCCCACTGAAAAATGCCCAAAGCACATCAATTATGATATCTGTTAATGCAACAGGATCTGGGGTGGTGTGTGCTTAGGACTCACAGCTAAAGATGGAAGGACCCTTCAGTTTTGGTTCTTCCACTTTCTCATTTTCTGAGTCTGAGGTTCCGTTTTGCAGATTTCTGCAGCAATTTGTGAATTTCTTTTTTTTCCCCTTAGAAAAATTGTCATGAAAATGCATCAGCAATTGCTTGCAAATTTCTCCTTATAAACACATTTTTAATGCGGTTTTGACACACATTTTTGCAAGTAGTATAATGCATGCTTTTGTATGTTATTTTCACCAATGTATTAGCTTCTATGCATTCTTTCCCCTAATGTGTGCAGTTTTGTAAGGTTGCCATATCTTGAAGAGCAAAAAAGAGGACAGCCTGAGCTGCTGCCAGCCTGAGCCGGGCAATGAGGCACATGGGTGCAGGTGCATGGGACCGCTGCTGCGCCTACATGCCTGTTTCCCCAGCTTGGGCTGGCAGTGGCCATGGCGTGCAGAGCAGCCTGCGCCCAAGTCCAACCCCAAGCCCACGCCACCCACACCCGAGCCTAAGCCCAAGTTGCCTGTGCCTGCACCTGCGCCCACTCCCGCCCCAAACCTGTGCAGCCTCAGCCCTGCCAAAACAATACAATTTTTTTTTTAAAAAAAATCAAAACCCCCAAACCCGGACATTTCCTTTAATATGTGAAAATCCCCCCCAAGGCGGTCATATTGGCCCCCCAAAAGAGGGCATGTCTTGGATTTCCCAGACAAATGGCAACCCTAAGTTTTGCAAACATCAGAACTGCATTGCAGCATTTGGGTCGGTGCATCTTTGGAATGATGGTTCTGTGTTTCATTTCTCATGTTATTTGCCCCACTGTCAAAGGACTTCCAGTGGCAACGGTGTGTAAAACAACCAAGTGTTCTTAGAGACATGATGGGACTCAAATGTGTGTGTGTGTTGGGAGGGGGGACCCCAAGATGTCCACATCTGCTTTTGTATCCCTTGTGCATCTGAAATTAAATTTGCAAGCCTCTAAATCTGTTGCAGGTGATGACGGTCTGGGAAAGGTACGACAATGCCACTGGGGCGGCGTTCACCTCCATCACCTCGGATGACCAAATCCCTGCAGCTCTGGTGGGTGAGATTGTGATGACCATGTTCCTGGTCATGACGGTCTGCATGGGGGCCATCAACGAGAAGACCAAGACCCCCCTGGCTCCTTTCTGTATCGGCTTCACCGTGACGGCGGACATCCTCGCAGGGTGAGTTTGGCTGGCATTCCTGCAAAAGTCCATGGTGGGTCAAGATGGGGAGGGGAAATGGAACAGGCTGGTTGACATTGTCTACTGTGTGCTCTCTGTCTGGGCTCATGGCAGAAAGACAGGGCAAGTGCTTTGAGTGCAAGTGGGGTGCCAGATAGGGCTGCAGGACATCTTCGTTTGAAGAAGAGTTTGGATTTGATATCCCGCTTTATCACTACTGTTATGTACTGAGCTGAACCCTAGAACAATAGGATCCAGAATGCAGAAGCCTGATTGGTCCGAGAACAATAGGATCCAGAATGCAGCAGTCTGACTGGTCCACAGGAGCCACCCAATCCAGCTCCAGGTGGAAGTGAATCAGCAACCTGATTGGCCTACAGGAGTAGCCCGGAATTAGCCAATCACGTGGGGCCCATTGTGCAAATAATGTATATATAGCAGACGTTTTTGGGAAAGACTCATTCCTTGCTACTATCAGCTGAATAAAGAGCATGAAATTCACACTTGACTCCGAGTATATTTCACTGGTGACGAGGATGGGATCCCGCTGAGCTGACCACCACACACTGCACCACAGCACCGCCACCTGCTGCACCGCTGCAGGTGCACCGTGTATCCAGACTTCAGCTTCGGGACCCAAAGAATGCAGAATGGCAACCAACAGCAGCTTCTCGTCGTTCAACCCAGCATCAGGAGACTGGGAAGGGTACACCACCCGTTTCACCTTCCTCCCAGAAGCTAAAGGGATCACCAACAACGCCAAGAAGAGGGCGACATTCCTCAGAGTCTGCAGAGACGTTCGAAATTGCCCGGGCTTTCCTTGCGCCCGAAGATGTCGCTACCATTTCTTATGAAACAATAATGGAACGGCTAAAGGAGTCTCAAAGCGGCTAACATTCTCCTTTCCCTTCCTCCCCCACAACAAACACTCTGTGAGGTGGGTGGGGCTGAGAGACTTCCAAGAAGTGTGACTAGCCCAAGGTCACCCAGCAGCTGCATGTGGAGGAGCGGAGACGCGAACCCAGTTCCCCAGACTACGAGTCCACCGCTCTTAACCACTACACCACACTGGCTCCATATTAGAAAGGGAGCTGATGTAATTCACCCCTCCCAGACTAATACACAGACTGGAACGTAATTATCCTCCGGATTTCACAATACTCTGAATTTTGAGATCCAATTCTCCTCTGAAAAGAACATACCAAAATGCATTTGTTTGTTTTTTTATAAAAAAAGCATCAGATTGATTCATCACCGAAATATTGGCTTGAGAATGAGCTGTAAGGTGTGTTTGGATAGATTCAGCCCATGGTTTCCTCAACCTGCATTTCATTGCTCACATTCCTTGCAAAGACACTTAGGGTTGGATCCCAGGGAGCTGTTCCTGGCTGATAATGCGGAAAGCTATCAGCAAGGGCTATGCTCTCCCTCCACTGTCAGAGGCAGGATCCTGCTCAGTCCTAGTTGCTGGGACTTGCACTCTGGCCCTGCTTACGGGCTTCCCATTGGGGCATCTGCTTGACCGCTGTAAGAATGGGGTTGTTGGACTAGATCCACCCCCCACCCCCGGTTTGATCCAGCAGCCAGGCTCTTCTTATGGAACCTCCAGGTCCAGAGGCAGTCTACCTTGATTCCAAGGTTCTTAGGAGTATTTGGCCACTGTGAAAGCAGGAGGCTGGACTAGACGGGACTGTTTTGGCCTGATCCACCAGGGCTCCTTACGCACTTTTGTGTTCTCACGCCAGCCTCAGTGTTCTGTGCCACTGTCCTTCATGCGAATCCTGACAGCCAGCAGCAGATTGCCTGTTGGGTCTCCTTGCCTTGCTTGCATCCGCTAACCAAAACGGAGAGTTATCAAGGCAAAAAAGGTTATTCAGCCACCAGCGCCTGCTCTCCCCCCCCCCACTTTAGTGAGAGATGAGGCTTTTGCTTAAACACTGAGAAGGGCTGCAGTTCCCCCGTCACATACAGTTGCTAGAAGATGGCAAGGAGCTCTCGCACCCGGCCCTGAAATGTGCCCCCCTCCTGGGAAACGGCAGCTCTGCTTTCATTGGCGCTGATGAGCAGAGGCTTTTGGATATATTATGGGATGTTTGCTCAGCACTGACCTTTGATACATGGCTGCTCCTTTTCTTTATCTGCCATGCAGGGGAGGTGTTTCAGGAGGCTGCATGAACCCAGCCAGAGCGTTTGGTCCTGCACTGGTCGCCAACTACTGGGACTACCACTGGGTGTACTGGGTTGGCCCGATGGTGGCCGGACTCCTTGTTGGTGCATTGATAAGGTAGGTAGATGCAGGGAGGTTCACTTCCCAAAGTGAGGGGGTGGTGGTAACGTGAGTGGATGGAAAGGTCTTGTGTTGAGACTGGAGTGCAGGTTAATAACAACAACAACAACAACAACAACAACAACAACAACAACAACAACAGCATTTATATCCCACCTTTTTTTCTCCAAGGAGCTCAAGGTGGAGTGTATGGTTCTCCCCCTCCTCATTTAATCCCCACAACAACTCTGTGAGGTAGGCTAGGCTGAGAGGCGGTGACTGGCCCACGGTCACACCCAGTGAGTTTCATGCCAGAATGGTGATTTGAACCCTGGGTTGGATCTACACATAGGAAAAAAAACACATGCTATAAATAAGTCAGAAATTAAATCTGCCCCCCCCCCAAAAAAACCTATGTAAAAAATCACATAGAACATTTGTTTGCTCTCTGGCACCATCTGGTGTTGCATGTTTATAACACATTCAAAGTGTTGGTTTTTTGACTAATGTAGCTGAATCCCTACTTTCCCACCCTGTTCTGATTATACCACACTGGCTCTCTCTCACAGGGCTTGGGGCCTCTGAATCAATGTCACTCATTGGGGGCCACGTCATTTGTGCCACCCATGATTACACTGGACTGCTGAGTTCCGTTCTACAATCATCATGCAGCCCAGCCACCCCCAACCTGGTGCCCTTCAGATTTATTTTATTTTATTTATAAACATACTTATGAAATGCTCTGATTTTTGTTAAAACAAAAACAAAAAACAGAGCAGTTTGCCGTTCTGCAATTCTACGTAAAACCATACAATAAATATCATATAAAAAGTTTAAATGGGAAAATTAGCCAGCTGTTATGGAAAGATGTATTCTTAGTTGTCTGCTGATGCCTGATAGAAAAGTTTTCAGTAGGCATTTAGAAGTTGAAACTGTTGCTGAACTGAAACTCCCATCAGGCCCATGAGGCAAAGCCAAAGCAATGCTTCTGAATGTCAGTTGCTGGGAACCACACGAGGGGAGGGTGCTCTGTGTTCAAATCCTGCTTGCTGGTTTCCCCTAGGTATCTGGTTGGCCACTGTGAGAACAAAAGGCTGGACTAGATGGGCCCCTTTGGAGGGGGAGACCCCCTGGCTTCTTCTCTGCCTCTTGACCCCCCCCCCCCGCCTCCACTTCTGCTTCTGATTTTGGACTGCTCTCTGCCACAGACTCTTCCTGCTCACTAAACCATTACCTCTTCTGTTTCCGACATCTCCTCCTCCTCTCAGTCTGCTACCTCTTCTCCCTCTGTCCACTCATCATCATCCCACCACCAACCCCCTGGTTCTGAGCCTTCTTCCCCTGGGGGTTCCCTTGGGGGTTCCCCAGCTGGTCCGTCCCACCGCTCCTCTGCATCCAGTCAGCCCACGACATTGGGCCACTGACCTGATCCAGCAGGCTGTTCTTAGATTCTTATATGAAGAGTCACCCATCCTTTCCAGCTGCTATAAATGGAGAGCCTAGGAATGCCCCCCCCCAATGTCCTGATTCTAACTGGTTCATCCTTTTGTTCCTTCAGGACCCTGATTGGGGACAAGAAAACCCGCATCTTCCTGAAATGAGCATCCTCTGAGCAGGCTCCAGCGCTGGGCAGCACAACATCAACAGACCGCTGCTCCAGAGCTCTCCAACAATCCTCCACTTCTCAACCTCTGCTTCCCTGTTTCCTTCGTGGCCAAAGTCTTGGGTGGCCCCCACCTGGAAGAGACAGGCAGGCTCCTGGACCGTTCTGTTGAGTGCTGCTCTCTACTATTTAAAGCAAGGGGGCTCCTTCTCCCCATGCATTGCTGCTAGGGAAACCAAAGTGGAGAGAGAGCGCCGCTGCTGTTGGGCTCAGGGCCTGCATCGGCCGGCCACAGTGAGACCAGGATGATAGGCTAGGTGGCCCCTTTTGGCCTGACCCAGGAGCTGGGCACTTCTTACGGTCATGTTCTCAACGCTTTTAGGATATTGGACACAGACACCATCAGTGCCCTCATTGATCCAGAGGGCGGCTCTCCCCTGGGCAAGTTCCACTGGAATAGCCTGTGATAGCTAGGAATTTGCAGGCCCAGCTCACCCTCATTCCACTGGGGCTTGCACAAGGCCTCGTGTAAATTGATCAGTGCGAATTTTAGTATGAATTTCCCCCACTGTACACATTTTCGGGAAGCAATTTCCCCATATATAATACGTTTTGGTGTGTGCTGTTTTCACTGTAATATAGCATATGCATTATTGTATACACTGCAGAACAGCACTGCAAAATTCAGAGAGGTGCAAATTTCAAAGGATAGTTGAATCTGCCCATTTTGGTGTCTCTCTGTTTCTCCAGTCTTAAATTCACATCTTCGCATTTCCAAATCAATCTGCATGTTTATATATATATATATATATATATATATATATATATATATATATATATATATATATATATATATATATATAAAGTCCTCATGAAAATTCACCAGCGTTTTAGTGTGAAATTCTCCTAACGAGCATGTTTGTATACAGTTTTGCTTAATGTAAACATATTTGCAGAGCGGTTTCCCCCAATGCAGTGCATTTTTGTATGTTGTTTCCCCTGTTATATGCATCCCTATGCACACTTTACTCAAGCATATTGCTTTATTGATGATTTGCTAATTATTTCATACGATTTATGTTGTATTTGTGATGTTCCAGTATGTTTTATTATTGTTATTGTTGTTGTTGTTGTTTGTAAGCCGTTTTGAGTTTCATTTGAATGAAATACAACAATTCAGATTGAATCAAGTGTATGCCTTTTTGTACACATGACTTGGCTGGAGAGCTGGCTTGCAAAAATTTGGAGAAGTGCAAATTTCAAAGGATGGCTGCGTTTCTGTTCACATCTTGTTTTGCAAAGTACGAATTAGGTTAAGTTTGCTTTTTAAATGGAAACTGAGTCAAAGTTCTCTCCCGTCCCTACGCAAGAGAACTATGGATGCATCAGGATGCCCTGGCGGTCAGGATGTTGAGAGAGAGGGAGAAATCTCTTCTAAGCTTTCCTCCGCAAGGGACTCAGGCTCTCCACTTCCTTGGAGGGAAGATCACATTTGTGCAGGACGCAACAGGGAACACTTTCCCCAGAGACCTGTCTCTTTCTCTCTCTGTCCTTCCCCAAAGCACTTCACCCCTCCCTCCATGCTAGTTGCCAAGAGCTGCTCAAAGACAGCAGCTGTAAGCCTAATAAGGTGAATCAAAGCAGAGCCCAAGACGTGCAGGTTATAAATCATTCTCAGTGACAGTGCTAATTGATTTCCGAAATCCAGGGAGTGGGGAGAGAGACCATTGCAAAGCAGGCACTGATGGAGAAATCTGGATTTGCAACAGCCTGATAGAAGGGAGCAGCAGCCCCACCACCCCAGCCCTCCTCGTGGGTCATTCTGCAACCTGGCTTTCTGTGGGTTGTTGTTTCCAGTGTTGCACACTTGCCTCACAGATGGGGGTGGAGAAATACCCCCCTCCCCCCGCCAAAAATGAGCCAGTCCTCAGAACCATTTAAGGTGCAATGATTGAATCCTTCAATGGGGCAGGGGAAGATCTGGGGGTTCGTGTTGCCCTGAAATTGTGCCACTTTCTGAGGGGCAAGCTCTGAGCCCTCGTTCCAGTTGTCTGGTGGCTGATGATGGTTGCTCCCAGTTTACGCCTCTAAAATTACACAACTGCCTGAGAGGCATCGGTCTGACAGGTCCAGCTTCTCCGAGTAAAGAGATGGAGGGTGAGGAAAGACTTCAGCAGCTGAATGGCCAACCGGCTGTTTAAAGGCATGAGAGGCCCTAGCTGCAATGGTGGGCACATAGAAAACCCTAGGCTGCTTATCAAAGAGGAGAGTGGACTTCTGATATGGGCAGAGGCACTTTTCTGCTCCAAGCCTGAGATATATGTAGTCAGTTCCTGACTCCCAGGCATGGGGTGGTTGGTCATGGTTTGTATACGGCAAGTTAAAAGCATTCTGTTCATGCTTAAAGGCACTCTTTGAGATGACCATCATTTTCCGTTGTATTCAAAACATATGCCCTGGCTCTACCCTTGCTGAATTTTTTATATATATACAGGAAACTTGCATCTTACGCTTATTTTACTTACACAATCACTGCTTTGTGTGGGTGTGGGGGAAATAAATCAACAAATGAAGGAGGAAACCCCCTCCCCATTTACCTGTACTTGTAAACCACTTTGAAGCCTGAATAAATAAATAAATGCAGTCCAGAAATGCACATCCTGTTCATGTCTTCCAAACAAATGCAGAGCGAGTTCACCTAAGCAGCTGAGTTTCTTTGAATAAGCAAAAGGGGGAAAGTGAGGGGGGGGTGCGTGCAGCTTTAAGACTGCCTGGGGTGGAATTACCCAGATTTCATTCACACAGAAAATGCCTTTTTGGGGGGGGGGGGAATGTTCTGATCAAATGGAAGGTGCCCAGGACCAAGACATTTCTTCCATTAAAAAAAAAATCTGCCTGCATTTACCTGCCCATTTCTTCCAATCAATGCATTTTTGCCTAGCCTAAACATTTTTCCCCAAAACCATTTCCCCAAATGTAGTGTAGTTTTACACACCGTTTTCACGAGCTTATGCATTTCTTTGCACGAGTTTTGTTTGGAGAACCGTTTCACAAAGTTCAAAGTGCTAATCTCAAAGCACGGCTCTGTCTCCGTTTGCTTACCGGTGAATTACGAAGGTTTGCCCTAAAATGCAATGCGAGCACATTTCTTTCCCTACCCAGAATCTCAACACTGCCAAGGGGCGAGGGCACACCTAAGACCCGCCTATAATCACCTAGAGGGAGAGAGCTAATGAGTTGTCTCATGAGGAGGTGACTTTTCATCTACACTAGCTAATAGATAGGTTTGTTTCCTTAATGGTCTTTGACAGTCTTGGACGGCTGCTGGCAACTGGCTATGGAAAATATCCTGCCTGACTGGGGCAGAAACAGCCTGGCAGCTGGGATGAAGCCAGAAAGAGCATCTGGTTGGAAAGAAGGGGCCCGGGATCAGTGAGGGAATCTAGAGAAAAGCTTTTTGGAGGGTTGTGTTTTTTTAATATATATATATATATATGAGTTACATATGACAGCAAACACTGCGTGTCCAT
Organism: Lacerta agilis; assembly: GCF_009819535.1. Lineage (NCBI taxonomy): Eukaryota > Metazoa > Chordata > Lepidosauria > Squamata > Lacertidae > Lacerta > Lacerta agilis. The sequence continues at coordinate 28,504,315 of NC_046324.1, read as the reverse complement.
GTGTCTCACTTCCCGTGTCTGTGTGTGTCTCAGCTCCTTCCCCCTGCTCAATTTGGATTTGCATTAGCCCACAGATCATAGCAAGAGGTCTTCTCTCTGTCTCTCTTCTTGGGGAAACACACCCCAGAAAAGTCTGCTGCTCCTGGGGTTGTTTATTGCTTGAGACAGGGCCAGCCCACCCATCAGGCAAGGTGAGGCGAATGCCTCAGGCGGCAGGATTCATAGTGGCAGCAGATCCCAATGTAGATCTATGTGAGGGGGAAATGAGATCCATGTGATCCATGTGTGGGTAATTAATTAACAAAAGAATCAGCCAGATGCTCGGATTCAAAAACACGGGGCTCTGCTCACATTCCAGTGGGAGAGAGCCCCCAGGAAAGTTTAAAACAGTCACAGAGTTTAAGCAGCAATATAGCATGGGAATATAAGTTGCTAGACCCTTTTTTATATCCCATTTAGTCCACCTACAGGATGCGGGTAGCGCTGCGGTCTAAACCACTGAGCCTAGGGCTTGCTGATCAGAAGGTTGGCGGTTCAAATCATCGTGACGGGGGTGAGCTCCCATTGCTTGGTCCCTGCTCCTGCCAACCTAGCAGTTTGAAAGCACGTCAAAGTGCAAGTAGATAAATAGGTACCGCTCCAGCGGGAAGGTAAATGGTGTTTCCGTGTGCTGCTCTGGTTCGCCAGAAGCAGCTTAGTCATGCTGGCCACATGACCCGGAAGCTGTCTGCGGACAAATGCCAGCTCCCTTGGCCAGTAATGTGAGATGAGCGCCGTAAACCCAGAGTGGTCCGCGACTGGACTTAACGGTCAAGAGTCCCTTTACCTTTACTCCTTTTTATATCCCATTTAGTCTGCCTACAGTGCTTTCCTCCCTCTCTACCCCTCTGGGGAAACAGCCCCATCATGTTTTTGACCATGAGACCAGGTGTCCAGGGCTCTTTCAACACTACCCATGCCTGAAGCAAGATTTGAACTCGGGGCAGCACAGGATAGCCTGCCTTTGCCACACTCAAGGTCCAGCTGGCTTCCAACATATGTGCAAGAACCAGTCCACACACAGAGAAGAGGTCCTGCCATTAGGTGGATGGGGCAGCTTGTCTCAGGCAGCGGACTATGTTATCTCATTCAAGGCAGAAAACTGGTCAGCTCTGTTTCCTGAGATACGAATTCATGTGGATTTCCTGCTCCAGGCAGAGAGATAAACCTCTCCCCCTCTCTCTCCCTCTCCCCTCTCTCTCCCCATCCCTCTCTCTTTCCCCATAGGGCTCCCCCCCTCCTGACCCCATGCCCCTCTGTTCCACAGCTGAGGACAGCACTGAGGCCACCAGCTCAACCATCTGCACATCTGACGCCGTGAAGGCAGGACGTTCCCCTAGATGTTATTGCCGCAACCTCTCCAAACTGGCATTGCAGCAGTCTGCGTGCTTTTTCGTGTGCACAAAAACGCTTTCTCGTCCACTTGACCAAATTCATTAATGTGGCCTTTCAACTCCTCCTCCTCCTCCTCCCACCCCTTACTTGTCAGGTTGAGGGGGATCCCGGAGGGAGCGTGGCTAGAATCCGAGTCTTTTTGGCATGGTATTTTTAAAAGCATCACCATGGCAACGCATCCTGCTCGCTAGCATCTTCCCACAGCGTGTCCTTGTTGCTGGAAAGGGTTGCCCCCCATCTCCCTCGCAAAGGAATGGCTCTCGGTTTCTTAACAGGTAGCCCCAGACTAGGATTGCAAAGAAATGAGAGGGACAAAGAAACTTGTCCCTAGGCAGAGTTCACCCTTTCAATGCTCTCAAAGCAAACAAGATTGCCCCCAGCACAACAGACCTTTAAGACCCCTGAAGGTCAGCGCTGAACAGACTCCAGGCTTCTTGGGTCTACTTTGTTTTTTAAACTAGAACCTCAAGACCCACCGATCAGGTGCAAAAGTTATCATGAAAGAGCAGGGAATTGTTTTCAGGGCCAGCTGAGCATTCACTGCCTTCACACAGAAGTCCGCTCTTGGAAACCTGGCTGCATTTCAGCAGTGTGGTGTAGTGGTTAAAGTGTCGGCCTAGAACCTGGAGAGCAGGGTCCCAATTCCCCCACTTGGCCAATGAAGCTGATGTCGGGGGGGGGGGGGCAGCCACTGTCTCTCTTTCAGTCTGTGTCAGGGACTGGACTGGGGGGGGGGGGCAAGACTGCAGAGGAATGGTGGAGACAGCCCCCCCTCCTCCTGAAGCTTCCAGAGAAGAGGAAGGCAGCATTGAATTGCAGCAGTGGTTTGAGGATGGACACAGCTCAGAGACAGGCGAACAGAAGAGTTGGGAGGTGTTGGGAGAAGAGAAAGGGGAGACAGAGACAGAGCAGTCAGATGACACGTTATCACTAGAGAGTATTTCTGACTCCCCCCCTTCCCCCAGAACCCGGTGTGCATGGAAAGTAGAAGAGCAAAGAACTGAGGAGGTCAGTTGGAGCAACGCCATTAACCTACAGAGGCCTCTCACTGTGAATATTGAATAAAGACTCGGTAAGAGCTCCCTGTCTACTTCCTTGGCTGTCTGCTGTGAGAGGGGGGAGGACCGGAATTCACTGAAACCTGACAGTCTGACCTACTGCACAGGGCTGTTGTGTTGCTAAAATGAAGGTTTTGGGGAGAGCTATGTTATGCCACCCTGAGTTGCTTGGAGTAAAGGAGGTGGAGTATCAATGTAATAATGCATTGTTATAAGTTGGGGAGGGGCAAGAGTCCCCTAAAATCTCTGGATTCAGTAAAGGGTTAGAATTTAAGCAAACCCCTAAATTCCTGGGTCTACTTGGGGCTGGTGTTTAAACCAGTTTTTCCGTGCCTGGCAGAAGAACCATAAAAAAGGAACCATTGAGAGGTAATCACCGGAATGGCCAAATCATTAACCCAGGCATCCCCAAACTGCGGCCCTCCAGATGTTTTGGCCTACAACTCCCCTGATCCCTAGCTAACAGGACCAGTGGTCAGGGATGATGGGAATTGTAGTCCAAAAATCTGGAGGGCCAAAGTTTGGGGATGCAGGGAAAGGCAGGGATATATGCCACCAAGAAAGCCAAGGTGATGTGTCATCTTGGGATGTGAATGCTCTGTACTCTCTCCATCTAGACTCATGTTGCATACATGTGTAAAAGGTAAAGGTAAAGGACCCCTGGGTGGTTAAGTCCAGTCAAAGTCAGCTATGGGCTTGTGGCGCTCATCTCGCTTTCAGGCCAAAGGAGCCAGCATTTGTCCACAGACAGCTTTCCGGGTCATGTGACCAGCATGACTTAACCACTTCTGGCGCAACAGAACACTGTGACGGAATCCAGAGCACGGAAACACTGTTTACCTTCCCACCACAGCAGTACCTATTTATCTACTTGCACTGGCATGCTTTCGAACTGCTAGGTTGGCAGGAGCTGGGACAGAGCAACGGGAGCTCACCCCATTGCAGGGAATTTGAACCATAAATAAACCCTATATCATAAAGACACCACAGTTGCTGCTGTGCCTCATTGTCCGAAAGGAAACACAACCCCTAGCTAAGCAGCTGAAACTCCCTGGATTCTTGCTAGTGGAGATTGAAGGTGGCATGTAACAGCATAAATCAAGAACAATAATTTAGGTGGGGAAAGTCGTTTTGTTGTTGTCGTTGCTCTGCCTGAGCTCTCGGGAGTCTGAAAGCCTCTCCAATCCACTGCAGATCACCCAAAGAGTTTCCAGGGGATCCCAAACTACCCACTGCCCCCCCCCCAAATGGTAGGTGCTTTAAGTCGTATTCATCTACAGTGGTACCTCAGGTTACAGACACTTCAGGTTACAGATGCTTCAGGTTACAGACTCCGCTAACCCAGAAATAACGCTTCTGGTTAAGAACTTTGCTTCAGGATAAGAACAGAAATTGTGCTCTTGCGGCGCAGCGGCAGCGGGAGGTCCCATTAGCTAAAGTGGTGCTTCAGGTTAAGAACGGACCTCCAGAACGAATTAAGTTCTTAACCCGAGGTACCACTGTAATTCATCTGGTTATCGGTAGTGAAAGCCAAAGCAGTAACACGTGGGCAGAAAAAAATGCTGTGAACCCCCCAAGCACAGCATTTCGATTAAAAAAGAACATCCATTCACTTCAAAGGAAATCAGAGTTCACGGGGTATCTGAACATGAAAAGGAAGACGTTGTATTCCAAACTGGCAAGAAGGTAGAAACACAAGATCCCGGAGGCTGTGCTGTCTCAAGGTGCTGGTGGGAGCTCTAGTCTAAAACATCTGGAGGGCACCAGGTTGGGGAAGGCTTGCTCCCAATGGACCAGTGGGTGGGTGCGCCCAAGGCTGCATCATTGGAGGAGAGACGCACCTTGACGTCAGCCAAAGGCACCGAGAGATGTGACAGGCTGCCTTATCCTCTGCAGCAGGAGGAGGAAGGCAGTGACTCAGAGACAGAGGAGAAAGGTTTGCACTGCCTACACAGTAGGAAATAAGAATATCAGAAGAGCTTGCAGGGGGCCCATCTAGTCCAGCATCCTGCTCTCACAGTGGCCAACCAGATGCCCCAACAGGAAGCCCAAAAGCAATAGGTGTGAGCAATCACCTTCTGCCAATCTCCTGCATTCTAAGGTAGACTGGCTCTGTCCCAGGAGGTTCACTTTAGGAATCATAAAACACAAAGAAGAGCCCAGAAGCAGCTGGGTCAGGTGAAAGGGGAGGGGGGCATCTAGTCCAGCATCCTGTTCTCACAGCGGCCAACAAGAGGCCCCAAATGGAAGAAACCCACAAGCATGAGCGCAAGAGCCCTCTCCCCTCCTGTGGTTTTGAAAACTAGTATTCACAAGCACTGCTGCCTTCAACCATAGATGCAGACCATACCATCATGGTAGTAGACATGGATGGCCTTATCCTACATGAATAGCCTTCTCTCCCATAGCATAAGAAGGGCTTGGCTGCTGGATCAGCCCAATGGCCCAATGGCAAGGAGACCAACAGTAGGTGGCGCCAGAGCCAACTCATTCTAGTGTTGTCCCTCTCCCTGCCCAGTTCTGCAAGGAGGAGGAAGAAGCCGGCAGGCAGTGCTGCCTCCTGAATAGGCTGTAAGCAAGAAACCAGGCAGGCAGGCGGCTGACTGAGGGTAGACTGAGGCTGGTGGGCAGCAGCGGAGCAAGGCGATTGGGTGCCTGGGGCAGTGCGCATGCCCTGCACCCAGGAGTGGGGCCAGCCGGCTGTGGGGCAGGGTGAGCCGGGGCAGGACGCTCCACGGGGCCTCCAAGGAGTCTGCCTGCCTTCTCCCACTCAGCCACCCTACAGCTGAGGGGGAGGTGGTGGGCGGACCGTTTGGCACAGCGCGGAGCCTGTGGGCACCCAAGCCACCGCGTCACTCCTAGGAGAGATGCGTGCCTTGGGCATGCTGCAGGCCCCGCGGTGAGTCACGCCCACCATTTTGTCACCCTCCTTCAATCGTGACACCCAGGGCGGGCCGCCCCCACCGCACCCCCTTCCTCCTCCCCAGCTGGTGGGGCAGTGCCCTGTTTGCCCCATGGATCAGCCCCCTCCCCCAGTCTCTCCTAGAATCCATTTCTGCAATAAGCAGATTGAATGTGCTTGTGTTTTATTCATCACACGTCTCCATGTCTTTGCTGCTACCCACTACCCTGATGCTGTAATAGCACTCTGGAGTAGGATAGGCATGCATTTAATCTGACACATGAATGGCTGCTGAGAGAGAGAGAGAGAGAGAGAGAGAGAGAGAGAGAGAGATTGACTCTGCAAGTAGGGACTGACAGTGTTTCTGATTTATAAATAAATAAAATTACAAGCTGCCTCCCAGTCCAGGGTGTGTGAACAGAGGTGCCACATTTAAACTGAGGCTGGGATGTCTGCATAGGGTTGGCGTATTTCAAAGATTTCTGCCCAGAAACTGCTTCCGACTGCCATATTCCATCTACTCCGTCTATGTCCGGGAAATTCCGGACATATGGCAACCCAAATTAAGGTCATGCCTGCAATAGGACCCTAGGATCCTACACAGAGCACACCTATTGAATTCAAATGGTAAGGTTTTCTTACATTCATTCATTTCAGTGGGTCCATTCTGAGTTGCATGCAGTACAAAGATACCCCTGGGCATGCGCTGAGTGTTGTTCCGTTAGCACCAGGCAATTGCAGACTCTCCCCCCCCCCTCAAACCCTAGTTAGGATGAATGGAGAGGGTCTCCCAACAGGATGGATGGTAAGATCTCCAGTGGGGATGCCGGAACGGCTTATCTGCCTTTGTCAACATTGCAAGAAAAAATGGTTTGACATTTCTAAAGCATGAGGTGGTGCTCCAGTAGCATCACTGATGCTCAGTATCTCAAGATACCCATCCAAGCTGGCTAAAAATATTAAAACAAACCTGCTTCTCTGGTCTAGCACCCTACAGATCAGTGGTTCTCAGAGTGGGCTGTGGGGTAGCGGAGGGCACTGGAAATGTAAATGACTATCACTTTATCAAGGTCACTGCCATGTGTCCTCTTTTTCCAAGACACGTCCTTTTTCCCATGGGTAGAGTCGTCATAGCGATCCATAGTTAAGAGTAGAAGTTGACAAACGTGTCGTCTTTTTTGCTCTTCAAAATGTGGCAACCCCATTGAACTACCTTGAATTGAACTACATAGTTTTAATTGGAATTTTACTAAGTGTGCAACTGACTGTAACTGTTTTGAATGGGCTTGTGCTATTCTCTTCCTTGGTTGTGCAAACTGCTATCCTGAATATTTTTATAGGATGGGGTAGTGGATAGTGGGAATGAGTTTATCGGACCAGGGGGGAAGTGACCTGAAAAGGTTTGGGAACCACTAAACTCGGTGTTTTGGACTACAACTCCTAGCAGCCCCAGCCAGCACTAAGGAGGATCTAGAGTGCTCCAGGTTGGGGAAGGCTGAACTAAGCTAGCCCTGATTGTGCCCCCCTGTATGTTTTTGCTGCAGCGAGGTGCCTGGTGACGGGGGCCTTGTTTTTGTTACGGCTGTTTAGCATTCATCAAATAACAGATTCGCTGCTTGCAAGAGGCACACAGACGGGTGGCTTAATGAGCCAGTAAATGCAGCCTCCTGTTGCGCCAGTTTGAAAACCACCTGCTACCTTGAGCCTCAGAAAAACGCAACTGCCCTCCAGTGTCTGGGGGCATGGAGCAGGAAAATCAAAGCCCAGCCCTGTCCACGCTCAGTACCATTTCCCTTTCTGTGTATGGGGTCCTGACAATGGGATGCTGAGGTTAAGGGTCCTCTGTCCTAATGCAGTCATAGGAGCACTCTGCTTGCCTCCGTTGTTTTGGAAATTCCTGGAAGGGTGGCTCAACAAAACTTCCATTCCAAAGATGGGGCGTTGAGGTTTCTGTGCTGCACGGACTTGCCCAAGGCCACCCTCTGTGGACAGGTGAGAGGTGTGGCTTGCACCCTCAACTCCCAGGTCCACGTACATCACTTTAGCTGCTACATCACATGGCCATCTGCACAGGACCTCAGACTCCATCTTTCTGCTGCTGGCCCTATTTCAATTGCATTCCCAGATGCGCATTCAGGCAGGCCCCATGGAAAAGGAGTCCAAGGTCTCTGGTGCCCTGCTTTGGTCAGAAAGTGCTTCAGCCTTGAAGCAAATTGCTTTTCCTCTGAGATTTTGGGGGTTGCAGAAGTCCCAGGTACGGAGGGAGGGAGAGCGAGAGAGATGGAACAGGAAGGTGCAGGAGGAGAAAAGCCATCCTGCTATTTATTCTTCTGTTTTTCTCCAGCCTGGCAGCAGGGAAAATATCCTGCCCTTGTGATCTATTGCCTGCCAATGGCCCTAATTGATGAATGGGTGGGCCTCTCCTTTCACCTGGCTGTGTTTGCAAAGAGCAGCAGGAGGAGAAGGTCCAGCTCAGGGCTGAGTTACGGCCTGGCACTTACAGCCGGTTAGGAGAGCCCATTAAACTCGGGGCTGGCGGTGTAATGGACAAGAGACTCTCACACCTGCGCCTCCAACAGCAAAATGCACAAGAGAACTCACTTGTGTCACCTTGCAGGACTTTTATGGGGGGGGGCATTTTTATGTTCCATTCCTGTGTGGATCTCCAGATCCTTGTGGGTGCCTGTGTATAGGCATGTACACACCTATTTATTAAATTTATATGCCCCTTAATGCCAAAATAGGCTTCTAAGCAGTTGACAAGTACAAAAAACCAATTACACAAACACTAACACATCAACATCCACAATTACAACAAGCAATAAAGGAATCTATTTCTATTTTAGTACTCTCAGGATAAGAAATGGAGAGTGGAGATTACACCCTACCTTTTCCCCGTTCTGCATTTTTAAGAGTACAGTCGTACCTTGGAAGTCGAACGGAATCCGTTCCGGAAGTCCGTTTGACTTCCAAAGCATTCGACTTCCAAAGCGCGGCTTCTGACTGGCTGCAGGAGCGTCCTGCAGCCAATCAGAAGCCGTGCCAGATATTCAGCTTCCGAAAATCGTTCAAAAACCGGAACAATCACTTTTGGATTTCGATTGTTCACCGCTCTTTGCTCCATGCTGTTTGAGCGTGAGTTCACCCTTCACCAATGTGGTGCCATCCAGATGTTTTGGACTACCATTCCTATCAACCCTGACATCATACAGTTGTGCAGGCTAGCGTAGACAGGAGCTGTAGTCCACAACGTATGGAGGCACCAGGATGGTGAAGGCTGGTGTGGATACCACTGGCAGACAAGACAATTCTTAATGAACCCCCCTGCAGCTGGATCAGCCAAAAGGCCCATCTGCTCCAGCATTCTGTTCTCACAGTGGCCAAAGTGATGACACTTGGAAGCCTGTGAGCAGGACCTCAGTAACCACAGCATCCTATTCAAAGTGCTCACAGACAGCATGGCCATCTGCCACATATGCTTTAGTTGAGACCCCTGCATTGCAGTGGGCTGCACTAGATGAGCCTTGAGGTCCCTTCCAACTCAACAATTCTAAGATTCTATGCCCTGCAACGTGTCTATGTCCTACCCCTGCCTCTCAGCAACTGGTGTTCAGAGGAATAGCTCCTCTGATGCTGGAGGTGGCACACAACCTTCACATCTCGTAGAACAGTGATAGCATTGTCCTCCATCAGTTCCTCCAGAAGCCTTAAAAAAGCTGTCCAAGTTGATGGCCATCCCTATCTCTTGCAGGTTCAAATTCCATACTTTAATTATGTGCTTTGTAGGGCTGGACGATATATCATCCAAAAGCCGGTTTGAAGTCCATATCATAATATCGGTTTCATAATTTTTGACCTGGCAATATATCACAAACTGTGATGTATGTGTGTGCTATGCAAAAACCGTGATGCAGGAAAAACCATGAAGCCAGCCAATGCCTCTACATAGCTCCATCCTTATTTCAGACATTGTGATATATTGGTAATTTTGATGCTTAGCTGGTGATATATTATTATGCAGAAAACCAGATATTGCCCAGCCCTAGTGCTGTGTGAAGGACTTTCCTTTGTCCTGAATCATCCAATACTCAGCTTCCTTGGATGGCCGCACCACTTTCTAATATTATGAGAGAGGGACCCAATCCACTTTTCCCACACCTTGTACCATCTTATATATTACAATCATGTCTCCCCCTCCCTCATCTTTTTTTTCTAAACTATAAAGTCCCAAATGTAGCAACCTTCCCTCATAGGAGAGCTGCTCTAGAGCCCAGACCCTTAATTGTTTTGCTTGCCTTTTTCTGAACCTTTCCCTGTTCCACAGCATCCTTTTTGAGGCGCAGCAACTGGAACGGTACACAGTATTCCAAGCATTGCCATGCTGCAGCCTACTCCTCCTGTGGCAAGCTGCTTCGAGACTCCTGAAAGGTACAGCCAGCCAACCAACCAACCCCTACCGCCCATCCCAAATACACACATTCCTTTCCACTCCTCTGCATGGCAAAGGAGCCAGTGGGGATGGATTGGGGGCCCACCTTGCCTTCTTGGCTGTGCCTTGCCTTGTGACCATCCTGTGCTCTTCCTAATCTCAGCTCGGAGTGATGCAATGTTTTCTCTGATGGGTGAGAACAGATTGCCGCGGACATCTGCAGGAAGCGGAGCTGTTATGTAACTCCTTTCAGAGAACTGCCCTCTTTTCTTCCCGCTCCTGCGTTTATTTAAAGTGCTCAGAATAGTCCCTTTAAGGCGGAGGAGCAAATCTCCAATCGTTTTTTCCCTAAGAGCTGAGCTGCTGCTTGGCATTCCAAGGGCTGGCGGGGAAGAATTGTTTCCGCCACAAGAGAACCAGCAAAAGGGGCAGGGATGGAGAGAGGAAGATGGACAGGCAAGGATTGAAGACCAGCCTTCTCCCCCAGCCTGGGGGGTGTTTTGGGCTACAGCCTCCATCAGCTCCATCCAGCACTGCTGTTCTTCCTTCAGCTGGGGGGGCGGGCGGGCAGGCGGAGGGAATGGGAGCTGTTACCATCTGCACAACCTTATTTGGTCATATGCCCAAAGGGAATAATAATAATAATAATAATAATAATAATAATAATAATAATAAATTAATAATAATAAATTAATAATAATAAATTAATAATAATAATAATTCCAGTGGTGAGCTTAGGTAAAGGTAAAGGGACCCCTGACCATTAGATCCAGTCGTGTCCAACTCTGGGGTTGTGGCGCTCATCTTGCATTACTGGCCAAGGGAGCCGGCGTACAGCTTCCAGGTCATGTGGCCAGCATGACAAAGCCGCTTCTGGTGAACCAGAGCAGCGCACAGAAACACCGTTTACCTTTCCGCTGGAGCGGTACCTATTTATCTACTTGCACTGCATGCTAGGTAGTTCAAAAGATCTGAAGGGCACCAGGCTGGGGAAGACGCTCAAACAAAGCTCCCACGTTCAATTCCTCAGGTGTCATTTCTAACAGGAGCTCACCCCATCGCGGGGATTCAAACCACCGACCTTCTGATCAGCAAGCCCTAGGCTCTGTGGTTTAACCCACAGCGCCACCCGCGTCCCTTTTAGTGGTGACCTTAGACAGAGGCAAAAGCATTTTTCTTAACAAATATTTTATTGGTGTTTTTTTTTTAATACAAATACAAATATAATAACCATTAGACATTTAACAAGCAGTACATCTAATGGTGTTTGTTTTATCCATTGTCTCTGGACATACACTTATACATTCAACCATCAAAAATATTACTTAGCGTAACATCTCCACTGAGAATATTGAGCGGCCGGTATAACAAGGTCTTGATTTGGGTCATTAACATAGTTGAAGAAAGGGGGGTCCATGTTTCTTGCAAGGTGTCTCTAATTGTTATGCCTCTAATTGCCCTCATGTGTCTGGTGAGAAGCTCAGACATTGTTGCATTCCAGGTATTATTCTCCCATACAGTCAGGGGTATTTTAGTCTGGCTCTTCCACTGTTCAGCTAATTTTGCTGCGGTCAGTAAGAAGCTGCAGGGTGGAATCCAAGTCTATGTCCAAAGACAGTAGAGCTTGGGCAGGATTTGGAGAAAGGGTTGGCCTGTAATTGCGGATATAATGGATAATATTCCAAAAGTTCTTAACACGGGGGCATTCCCTCTAAACATGAATAAATGAACCAAGCTTTCCACAGCCCTTCCAACATAAAGGGGAAAGGGAGGGGTTAATTTTTGCCAGCCTGACTAGCTGCCAGAAGCAAACGTGGGTGGGGCCTGGAATGTAAATTTTATCTGTGTATGGTAAGCTAGTTTCTACATGCATTTTCTCTTTCCTCCAACTGGGTAAGAAAGAGTTCAAGGACAGAAGCTGAAGACGCACCTCTTTGCCCTATCTTTTTACACTTGAGAGGTATATTTTTTGGAACCACCTTATTTCTGTAGTTCTAAGTTGTTGCAAATTGTTCTTAACATTGTGCAAGACTGCATTTTCATGTTGGGTAACGGTAAAGGGACCCCTGACTGTTAAGTCCAGTCACGGATGACTCTGGGGTTGAGGCGCTCATCTCGCTTTACTGGCTGAGGGAGCTAGTGTTTGTCTGCAGACAGCTTCTGGGTCATGTGGCCAGCATGACTAAGCCATTTCTGGCGAACCAGAGCAGCGCATGGAAACGCCGTTTACCTTCCCGCTGGAGCGGTACCTATTTATCTACTTGCACTTTGACATGCTTTCGAACTGCTAGGTTAGCAGGAGCAGGGACCAAGCAACAAGAGCTCACCCCATCGCAGGGATTCGAACCACCGACCTTCTGATTGGCAAGCCCTAGGCTCTGTGGTTTAGACCACAGTGCCATCCAAGTCCCATATTTTCATGTTAATGTTGTGCTATAATAGTTGCAACTCACTCTGGGACCTTAGAGTGAAGGCGGAGAATAAATTGTAGTAGTAGTAGTAGTAGTAGTAATAAAATAATAATAACTATTATTATTATTATTATTATTATTATTATTATTATTATTATTATTATTATTACAGCCAGGCAAAAGACTCAAGGAGGATGTGTATTGGAATAATACGGTTCAATTTCCTATTTAAACCCTTTGGTATGAGTAGCATTTGGTAGTGAATCATCATTAGAAAGTAGACCTTCAGTTGCACACACAGAGATGTTTGCAGGGTAAGAAGAATAACGAAGTAGTTTATTGCAAGACGTACACAACTTGGCTAGGAAAATATCTAGTTCTAACCTAACCAGCTAATCTAGAGAAGAAGAAGACCGTCATGCCTGCTCCTTCGTTCTCTCAGAGGGCAACTACAAGAGGCCCTCTCGTCTCTGGGTCCAGCGGATACATGGGTGGTGGAGGAGGAGGTTACAAACAGGATGCAACCTAAGATGTTTCAGTCTAAACAACAAGGCGATAGAGAGGTCAGCTGACAGTTTAAAGATACAGGGATAGTCTGAGAAGGTGGGGGTCCCTCATTCCATCTGTCTTACCCCCATGCAGACCCCTCTTCTGCAAGCTGAGTTGCACCCAAACTTCCAACAATGTTAATCAAGAGCCACGAGCGGCATGGCCTGGAATGAGATCTGAGGGCCAGGTAGGGAGGCCTGAAGGGCCACATTTGGCCCCTGATGCTGAGCTTCTGCACCCTACTCTAGTACAGATACAATAAGTCCATAAGTACCACACGTTTGTGTTAGTGGGGGAAGCCACTGGAATTCCCATCCCCCCTGCGGGGGTCTTTTCCTCTAGACGCACCACACACTGCAGATGGTTTTGCTGTGTTTCCTGCTCCCTCCCCAGCTCAGTGTGGAAGGAGGGAGAGAGGAGATGGCCTCCCCATTTGGCTCGCCTCCTGAAAGAGCAGGGAGCTCCCTCTCCTCTTTAAAAAGCAACATTGCTAGAGAAAACCAACTGCTCACATGAGAGCATCATGTTGGGTCCTGTGGGCAGTTGGCATTTGCTAGCAATGTTTTTTTAAAACAACAACAACAACAACAACAACAACAACAACAACAACAACATACCACTGATATGCAATTTGTTGTTGTTCAGTCGTTCAGTCGTGTCCGACTCCTCGTGACCCCATGGACCAGAGCACGCCAGGCACGCCTATCCTTCACTGCCTCCCGCAGTTTGGCCAAACTCATGTTAGTAGCTTCGAGAATACTGTCCAACCATCTCATCCTTTGTCGTCCCCTTCTCCTTGTGCCCTCCATCTTTCCCAACATCAGGGTCTTTTCCAGGGATTCTTCTCTTCTCATGAGGTGGCCAAAGTACTGGAGCCTCAACTTCAGGATCTGTCCTTCTAGTGAGCACTCAGGGCCGATTTCCTTGAGAATGGATAGGTTTGATCTTCTTGCAGTCCATGGGACTCTCAAGAGTCTCCTCCAGCACCATAATTCAAAAGCATCAATTCTTCGGCGATCAGCCTTCTTGATTGTCCAGCTCTCACTTCCATACATTACTACTGGGAAAACCATAGCTTTAACTATACGGACCTTTGTTGGCAAGGTGATGTCTTTGCTTTTTAAGATGCTGTCTAGGTTTGTCATTGCTTTTCTCCCAAGAAGCAGGCGTCTTCTAATTTCGTGACTGCTGTCACCATCTGCAGTGATCATGGAACCCAAGAAAGTGAAATCTCTCACTGCCTCCATTTCTTCCCCTTCTATTTGCCAGGAGGTGATGGGACCAGTGGCCATGATCTTAGTTTTTTTGATGTTGAGCTTCAGACCATATTTTGCGCTTTCCTCTTTCACCCTCATTAAAAGGTTCTTCAATTCCTCCTCACTTTCTGCCATCAAGGTTGTATCATCAGCATATCTGAGGTTGTTGATATTTTTTCCGGCAATCTTAATTCCGGTTTGGGATTCATCCAGCCCAGCCTTTCGCATGATGAATTCTGCATATAAGTTAAATAAGCAGGGAGACAATATACAGCCTTGTCGTACTCCTTTCCCAATTTTGAACCAATCAGTTATTCCATATCCAGTTCTAACTGTAGCTTCTTGTCCCAAATAGAGATTTCTCAGGAGACAGATGAGGTGATCCGGCACTCCCATTTCTTTAAGAACTTGCCATAGTTTGCTGTGGTCGACACAGTCAAATGCTTTTGCGTAGTCAATGAAGCAGAAGTAGATGTTTTTCTGGAACTCTCTAGCTTTCTCCATAATCCAGCGCATGTTTGCAATTTGGTCTCTGGTTCCTCTGCCCCTTCGAAATCCAGCTTGCACTTCTGGGAGTTCTCGGTCCACGTACTGCTTAAGCCTGCCTTGTAGAATTTTAAGCATAACCTTGCTAGCGTGTGAAATGAGTGCAATTGTGCGGTAGTTAGAGCATTCTTTGGCACTGCCCTTCTTTGGGATTGGGATGTAAACTGATCTTCTCCAATCCTCTGGCCACTGCTGAGTTTTCCAAACTTGTTGGCATATTGAGTGTAGCACCTTAACAGCATCATCTTTTAGGATTTTAAATAGTTCAGCTGGAATATCATCACTTCCACTGGCCTTGTTGTTAGCAAGGCTTTCTAAGGCCCATTTGACTTCACTCTCCAGGATGTCTGGCTCAAGGTCAGCAACCACACTACCTGGGGTGGATGAGACCTCTATATCTTTCTGGTATAGTTCCTCTGTGTATTCTTGCCACCTCTTCTTGATGTCTTCTGCTTCTGTTAGGTCCTTTCCACTTTTGTCCTTAATTGTGGTAATCTTTGTACGAAATGTTCCTTTCATATCTCCAATTTTCTTGAACAGATCTCTGGTTTTTCCCATTCTGTTATTTTCCTCTATTTCTTTGCATTGCTCGTTTAGAAAGGCCCTCTTGTCTCTCCTTGCTATTCTTTGGAAATCTGCATTCAATTTCCTGTATCTTTCACTATCTCCCTCGCATTTTGCTTGCCTTCTCTCCCCCGCTATTTTTAAGGCCTCATTGGACAGCCACTTTGCTTTCTTGCATTTCTTTTTCATTGGGATGGTTTTCGTTGCTGCCTCCTGTATAATGTTACGAGCCTCCATCCACAGTTCTTCAGGCACTCTGTCCACCAAATCTAAGTCCTTAAACCTGTTTTTCACTTCAACTGTGTATTCATAAGGAATTTGATTTAGATTGTATCTTACTGGCCCAGTGGTTTTTCCTACTTTCTTCAGTTTAAGCTGGAATTTTGCTATAAGAAGCTGATGATCAGAGCCACAGTCAGCTCCAGGTCTTGTTTTTGCTGAGTGTATAGAGCTTCTCCATCTTTGGCTGCAGAGAATATAATCAATCTGATTTCGATGTCGCCCATCTGGTGATGTCCATGTGTAGAGTCGTCTCTTGTGTTGTTGGAAAAGAGTGTTTGTGATGACCAGCTTGTTCTCCTGACAGAACTCTATTAGCCTTTGCCCTGCTTCATTTTGAACTCCAAGGCCAAACTTGCCAGTTGTTCCTTTTATCTCTTGACTCCCTACTTTAGCATTCCAATCCCCTATAATGAGAAGAACATCCTTCTTTGGTGTCATTTCTATAAGGTGTTGTAAGTCTTCATAGAATTGGTCAATTTCAGTTTCTTCAGCACTGGAAGTTGGTGCATAAACTTGGATTACTGTGATGTTAAAAGGACTGCCTTGGATTCGTATCGAGATCAATCTATCATTTTGAAATTGCATCCCAGTACAGCTTTCGCCACTCTTTTGTTGACTATGAGGGCCACTCCATTTCTTTTACGGGATTCCTGCCCGCAGTAGTAGATATGGTAGTCATCTGAACTGAATTCGCCCATTCCCGTCCATTTTAGTTCACTGATGCCTAGGATGTCAATGTTTATTCTTGCCATCTCATTTTTGACCACATCCAGCTTATCAAGGTTCATGGTTCTTACATTCCAGGTTCCTATGCAATACTTTTCTTTACAGCATTGGACTTTCCTTTCGCTTCCAGGCATATCCGCAACTGAGTGTCCTTTCGGCTTTGGCCCAGCCGCTTCATCAGCTTTGGATCTACTTGTACTTGTCCTCTGCTCTTCCCCAGTAGCATGTTGGACGCCTTCCGACCTGAGGGGCTCATCTTCCAGCGTCATATCTTTTATATGCCTGTTGTCTTTGTCCATGGAGTTTTCTTGGCAGGGATACTGGAGTGGGTTGCCAGTTCCTCCTCCAGGTGGATCACGTTTGGTCCAAACTCTCCACTATGACCTGTCCATCTTGGGTGGCCCTGCACGGCATAGCTCATAGCTTCCCTGAGTAATTCAAGCCCCTTCGCCACGACAAGGCAGTGATCCATGCAATTAATGACTTTTAAAAACATATGCAATTAATATGCAATTAATGACTTTTAAAAACATAGTTTTGATGTTTTCCTTTACACTAGAAATAGTGTGGCAACAATTATGTTATTAAGTATGTTAAATTCATTAGCTTAAGAATGGAAAAAGAAACTGAGAGAGAAATGGAAATACAGCCATACCTTGGAAGTTGAATGGAATCCGTTCCGGAAGTCTGTTCAACTTCCAAAACATTAAAAAACCAAATTGTGGCTTCTGATTGGCTGCAGGAAGCTCCTGCAGCCAATCAGAAGCCGTGGAAGCCTGTCAGACGTTTGGGTTCCAAAAGAACGTTCGCAAACCGAAACAGTCGCTTCTGGGTTTGCGGTGTTTGGGAGCCAAAACATCCGAGTTCCAGGGTGTTTGACAACCAAGGTATGACTGTAGTCAAATCTGCCCATCCCTCATCACAAGGACACTGCAAAGAAAAACTCAGCAGGGCGCTGGGACCAGGAAGTCGGCAACAAGCACCATTTTGCAACTTGGATGTCCTGCTTTGTTTCAGCAAGGTCTCATTTGCCTTTAAGAACCATCTAGAGTCAGAAATCCAGGAGCTGGGCCTTCTCCTGGGGATGGAAATGGGCGGGGGGGGGGGGGCTTTTCATGGCTGAAATTTTGCCTGGCTGTGAAGGCAGGTAGGTATGCATGTGTGCACAGGATTTTGTCCTGCCAGGACAAAAGTTGTCCACCTTTCTAATGACTAATGGAATAAAGTGTTACCTCCTTCTAGAAGCATCAGTCCCACAAGGCACAGGTCCATTTGCCTTCATGTCTCCTGCCGACCCCCAGGGATTCATCTTTCCAAGAGTTGTCCAGGCGAGACAAATGCATTTTTTATAGTCCCATAAAACGACCTTTATTATAGAGTTTCAAATAAGCCAACAATATGAGAGGGGAGAGAAGAGATATTTGCTGGCAGACATTATCCTCGGGGGAGCTGAAAAGCGGCATTGTGGGATGCTTCTTTCCCCCAAGGAATGCTGGGATGCTCCAGACTTTTTCCTGCTTGAGTGGAGTAAGAGAATGAGCAGGAAGGATCACTGCACGGCCCGTAATGGTGCTTTTGAGATCTCTCAGATGCACAGCTGTACCTTTCTTGAAAAGGGGTGAGAGGTGGGGAGCAGCCTACGAGTTTTCCTCCTTGTCGGTCAGCCCAAACTGTGAAGCCAGCAGGTGTGCAAAGTGTGAGTAGACACATGTGGAAGGGAAGGGAAGCTTGGCCCTAGAGAGAAGCCAGGGGCGCATCACAGCGTGTGCCGTTGGAGAGGCATTGAATTATGCAGGATTTTGCTGCTGGAATTACTCGGGTACCAGGAATACTAATGAGCTGTTGCCAGTGCAGCTTCCCTCAATTAGCATAGAGGCACAATGAAGACGGATGAATGCAGCTAGCAAGATGCAGGCGCAGGAGGTTTCTCCCAGAACTCAGCAGGCCTGGAAGCCAAGCTTGTCGGCAATAAGGTGGCTTTGCTTCCACGATTGGACATATTCAGGGAGAATAGGGTTGTCGATGGTTATAAGCCAGGATGGCTCTGCTCTGCCTCCACAGTCAGGGGCAGCCATGCTTCTGAATACCAGTTGCTGGAAACTACAGAAGGGGAGCTCCTTCATGGATCATGGTGCTGGAGGAGACTCTTGAGAGTCCCATGGACTGCAAGAAGATCAAACCTATCCATTCTCAAAGAAATCAGCCCTGAGTGCTCACTAGAAGGACAGATCCTGAAGTTGAGGCTCCAGTACTTTGGCCACCTCATGAGAAGAGAAGACTCTCTAGAAAAGACCCTGATGTTGGGAAAGATGGAGGGCACAAGGAGAAGGGGACGACAGAGGATGAGATGGTTGGACAGTGTTCTCGAAGCTACTGGCATGAGTTTGGCCAAACTGCGAGAGGCAGTGAAGGATAGGCGTGCCTGGCGTGCTCTGGTCCATGGGGTCACGAAGAGTCGGACACGACTGAACGACTGAACAACAACAACAGGAGGGGAGACTTGGTCTTGTGCTTGGGTCCTGCTTGCCGGTTTCCAACAGGATGCTGGACTAGATGGGCCATTGGCCTGATCTAGCAGGCTTGTCCTGTGTTCTTAAGGTTCATGAGCATAGCTATTGGGAGATTTGATGGGAGACCTAGTGTTGCTCAGAGGCAGGGCTTTTCCACAGCATGAGTGAGGTGCCTCCACACACTAGCCCTTAGCCTGGAACTATATTATCCAGAGTCTAGGGACTGGTCCATATGTTAGAAAATTGCTGTGGTGTATTATGAAGATCCTCAGTGCTACTTTTTAAATTTTCTCAGTCAGTTACACTACAGCACGGTGCTGATAATGCTCAGATTGCAGGTTCGATCCATGTATGGCACAGCTGCATTTTCTTGCATTGCAGGGGGCTGGACTAGATGATCGTGAGGACCCCTTCCAACTCTACAATTCCATATCCTCCAACACCTTCTCATCTAAATCCTGGGAATCCCTCTGCCCACCATGCTGCCTTCTCTCTGCCTCTGCCAAAACAATACCTTTTTGGGGTGTTGATGCTTATGAACCCCTCCATTGTAGTCACAGCTTGTATATATGTGTAAATAAACCATATATCTTAAGGACACCACAGTCTCTACTGTGCCTTATTCCGAAGGAAACATGGATCCTGGGGAAGCGCCTGGAACCTCTGGATTCTCACACCACTCAGAGATTAGGATAACAGTCTAAGCTCGATTTCCCCAGGCTTATTAAGGCCCACTCTGACTGGCAGCAGCTCTCCGGAGTGTCAGGCAGGGGGCCTCTTCCATTACGCAACCCTTTCCATTGCAGATGCCAGAAATTGAACCTGCTACTTTCTGTGTGCAGAGCTGCAGGTTCTGCCTGTTAGTGGTAGCCTGTCCCCCAAAGGAGAAAGCCCAAGGAGCTTCTCCTCCTTGGCAAATGCCAAATGGCAAAGAGCCCTTTTAATCACTGCACAGTATTTAAGGGACGCAGGTGGCGCTGTGGTCTAAACCACAGAGCCTAGGGCTTGCCGATTGGAAGGTCGGCGGTTCAAATCCCCACGATGGGGTGAGCTCCTGTCCGATGGGGTGAACTCTGTCCGATCTCCTGCCCACCTAGCAGTTCGAAAGCACATCAAGTGCAAGTAGATAAATAGGTACCGCTCTGGCGGGAAGGTAAATGGCATTTCCATGTGCTGCTCTGGTTCACCAGAAGCGGCTTAGTCATTCTGGCCACATGACCCGAAAACTGTCTGTGGACAAATGCCGGCTCCCTCAGCCTATAGAGCAAGATGAGTGCCGCAACCCCAGAGTCATTCACGACTGGACCTAACAGTCAGGGGTACCTTTACCTATTTGCAGCACAGCTTCCTAATTTGGGAAATGAAAAGGAGCACCCTGCAGGATGATTGATGCTGTGCACACCAGAATGAGAGCCAGAGATCCCACTTATGAAGTAGAAATTTGGCAGCTTAAAGGCTGACAGGGGGTGTCCCTTGAGCCATGATCTCAGAGCCTCCCTACAACTGACAGCTGGTGTGGTGCATTGGCGCATGTTGGATTTTGGCAACAGCTTCAAGGGCCTGCTCAGCTTTTTGGGTGACCGTAGGGCAGCCGCCCCCCGACTGTTCTACCTCACAGGGTTATTGTGAGGACAAACTGGAGGGAGAACCTCTGGAGCTCCTTGGACAGAGAGTGAGATGAAAAATGTAAGCCTTTGACCCAGAGGTCCCCACACTGATCCATGTGCAGAAAAGAGGCGTCACCAGGCTCTGCACCATCATTCTGCTAAAGAAGAACACAGCATCCTTGGGAATGTAAACAAAGATGTACAAATGATGGGAACAACCAGTAAAAAAGGAGCTACAGTATTAGTCACACTTGTAGCTCTCGGAAGAATCCCTTGCATCTTGCTCTTCTTGGCAGCTTTCCTTTCTGTTTCCCATTGGACTCCTGCTCTAGGCAGCTGCCGCTTCTGTGGAGCAGCAGGGGTGGGGAACTTAATTCAACCTAAGGGCCACATTCCCTCATGGGAAATTTTCTGGAGGGCCACAAGGCAATGTTGGTGTGTCCATAGTGAGAAGGAAAAAGCCCTGCTAGGATGCCACCACAGGCTGAATGACCCTAGAATTAAGGGTGGGTTTTTTTTAAAGGCTCAATCAAACAAAGTTCAGCACCAAACCCCACAGGTGGCCCTAGACAGTGATCTTCAACTGGCCCAGAACTGAGACCCACCTCTGACTCCTAAGCTGCAACATGGGACCGGTTTTCACTTGTGGTTTATACTTAATAAATGTAAAGGTAAAGGACCCCTGGACAGATTTCCATATTTTTCCGGGTATATGACAATGTTTTTTGCTTAAAAAAAAAATTAGGCAAAAATTGGGTGCCGTCTTATACATGGATAGTGAATGCAGAGGGGGGGGGGACGTGTGATTAATGGCAGCAGCAAGCAGGAGATTGGCAGTGGTGATTGGGTAGGTGATTGGTGGCTGCAGCAAGGCCTGCTGGCCATTGGCTGTGGCTATGGCAATTGGGCAGGCGATTGGCGGCTGCAGCAAATGGGCGGGTGGGCTGTTAGTGGCAGCGAGCGGGCAGACAATTGGCGGCTGCGGCCAGGTGTGGCAGTGGCTGTGGCAAGCGATTGGCAGTGGTGGGCAGGCGGGCGATTGGCGGAAGTGACCCCCCCCCAAAGCTAAACAACTTAATTTCTTAATTTTGGGTTTAAAAAATAGGGGTCATCTTATACATGGGGGCGTCTTATACACGGAAAAATATGGTAAGTCCAGTCAAAGGTGACTATGGGGTTGCGGCGCTCATCTCACTTTCAGGCTGAGGGAGCTGGCATTTGTTCACAGACAGCTTTCCAAGTCATGTGGCCAGCATGACTAAACCACTTCTGGTGCAACGGGACACCATGACAGAAGCCAGAGCGCACGGAAACACCATTTACCTTCCTGCCACAGCAGTACTTATTTATCTACTTGCACTGGCGTGCTTTCGAACTGCTAGGTGAGAGCCAGTGTGGTGTAGTGGTTAAGAGCGATAGACTTGTAATCTGGTGAATCAGGTTCGCGTCTCCGCTCCTCCACATGCAGCTGCTGGGTGACCTTGGGCTAGTCACACTTCTTTGAAGTCTCTCAGCCCCACTCACCTCACAGAGTGTTTGTTGTGGAGGAGGAAGGGAAATGAGAATGTTAGCCGCTTTGAGACTCCTTTGTGTAGTGATAAAGTGGGATATCAAATACAAACTCTTCTTCCTCTTCTTCTTCTTAGGTTGGCAGGAGCTGGGACAGAGCAACAGGAGCTCACTCCGTCGCAGGGATTCAAACCGCCAACCTTCTGATCGGCAAGCCCAAGAGGCTCAGTGGTTTAGACCACAGTGCCACCCCCATCCCTTATACTTAATAGTACTAATAATACACTTAATAGTATTAATAGTACTAATAATGCATGTTGCATATCCTAAAATGGCAATTTGTAGAGCAATATGCATAGTCTATGAAGTGAGAAATAGTCCTGCCAGTGGCAAGAGAAAGGCATAGGGATGTGGCTGGCCAGAAATATTTATCTTATTGAAAAAAATGGCTTGTGCCTTTCCCACTGTTGTGTTGCAGCACCTATGGAAATAATGGATAATGGATATCTTGGTCTAGCATCCTCTTCTCACAGTGGCCAACCAGATGCCCCAGTGGGAAACCCTCAAGCAGCATTCAAGCACAAGAGCCCTCTCCCCTCCTGTGGCTTCCAGCGACTGGCATGCAGACGCATTGTTGTCTCCAGTTGCAGAAGCAGAGCATAGCCATTGTGGCTAGTAGCCACCGATAGCTGTAACCTCCATGAATTTGTCTAGCCCTCTTTTAAAGCCGTCTAGGTTGGTGACCATCACTGCCTCCTGTGGCAGTGAGTTCCATAGTTTAACTATGCATCTCATCAGAACATGTCCTAGTCCAGACATGCAAGTAGTACTCCTTTGGTCTGGTCCATGGGGAGTTTCACAAGCTTTGAGGTTTGTGTAGGACTGCAGGATTCCTGAACGTATCCTAATACAGGGTTTACCCTGATTACTATTATGATTATGGTTATTTTACCTTATCCACTCATGGCTGACTCAAATTTTACCCCAGGATTTTATGAGTGCTCATTTTGTACTGCATTATACTGCACTTTCATTTTTCCGTTGTGTCAATAAAAGAGAAATAGAGCATATTGTTAGAAGTTATCTCATTTACCTGCCAGGTTATGATAATAATGTGTTAACTGCCATTTGTCATTTTAGACGCGGGAGACTGACAGCTCTGACAAAGTTTGTTTTGCAATGAAATGGTTTCATTAATTATTTGAACCAAAAGATAGCATTCCTTATCCGTTCAAGGCAATTGTTTCTGATTTCAATATAGCGTTCTCTTTCTTCCTAATATGGACACGATGTTTGTATGCTTTTCTTTTGAAAACAACAAAGGAAGAGTTATAAATAAAAAAACCTTATCCAATGTTAAAATTTGCCTCTTAAAGCTTTCTTTCCTTTCTTAATTTATAGAGCTTAGAGTTAGCATTTGTAATCCTTGGTAGGAGACATTTTCCTTTCTGTTGTTGTCGCCTTCGGCTACAGCTGTGTTCTGCTGATTTTCATCTGCAACAAATGACCACAAACTGGAAACTGGGGGGAAAGAAGCATACCTGAAAGATAACTGATGGGAGTTCATTTCTCTGCATACACTTTGGAGCAGCCTAGTTAGCTGCTTCTGATGTAACACAGCATTGGTGCAATGAGGGTGATAAGACTGACCTAACTTGCCTGGTGTACTTGTAGGCATAACAGAGGCAACACAGGAGAAAGGCTTTCCATACCCCAAAACTAAAAGGTATAAACAACAACTATTATTGTTGTTAGTATTGTTCCTGTCACAGGGCCATCTGCTGACTGGCTGTGTCTGAAGGGCGGGGGGGGGGGGAGTTCATCATGCCCCAACAATCCAGACTTCTAAATTGATCGGTGATGTTTAAGATCCACAATTTAAGTCTTCCTGGCCCAGATTTTGTCCCAAGTCCCCCGCTCCTCTCAGAAGCAGACCTCTATACTTGGGCGTAGCCAGGATTTTTGTTAGGGGAGGCAGGCCTTTTGTTGGGGGCGGGGGCAGGGAGAACCTCAGTTTGCTATGTATTTTTATTGATTTGGAGGGCAGCTGCCCCCCCTTGCCCTCCCCCGGCTATGCCCATGCCTCCATATCATCTGGAAGTGAGGCAAGTTGACCAAAAGAGAGCCTGGCTAAACCACCCCCTGCCCAGAGTGCTGCTCCCCCTGTGCCAACGCCTCCCTTGGGTGCCCACCCTGCTTTTAGTCTTTTTTTCCTGCCTCCACCTTTTCCACCACCCTCCTCCTTATGAAGCGCTTCTGTTGCTATGGAGATGCCGATGTCATGAATATGAATAAAACCAGGGTTTCAAATGTTTGGATGCGTGCTTGTAATTTCTGGGCAGAGATGACAGCAATAGAGGATGAAGGTCAGGGGGGGGCTGGATTAGGCATAGAATGGTAGAACAGTAGAAAGTTGGTAGAACAGTTGGAAGGGGACACCAAAGGCCATCTAGTCCAATGCAGGAATCACAGCTAAAGGATCCCTGGCATGTAGCCACCCAGTGGCATCTTCAGATTATCTTCAGGTAGGGCTGAGAAAGACTCCTTGCCTGAAAACCTGGAGAGCTGCTGCCAGTGTACATAATACAGTGGTCCAGATGGATTCGAGATCTGACTCAGTACAATGCATAATCTTCCTGATCCAGGAATGGGAAGGAATTGAGGCAGCTCCCTTTAGATAGGGAAGGAAAGCAGAATGTTCATTC
Source organism: Lacerta agilis (assembly GCF_009819535.1). NCBI lineage: Eukaryota > Metazoa > Chordata > Lepidosauria > Squamata > Lacertidae > Lacerta > Lacerta agilis. The sequence continues at coordinate 28,479,827 of NC_046324.1, read as the reverse complement.
TCACCCCTTGGAGAAAAAGGTGGGATACAGATGCATAGACAGACAGACAGACAGACAGACAGACAGACAGACAACAGATTAGGGTGTGCAATTTAAAGCAGGCAAATTGGGTGACTTTCCCATCTTATTTTATTAATTCATTTAATAAAAGTTATACACTGCTTTCTCGCAAACAAACAAACAAACAAACTCAAAACGATTTACCAAAAAACGATATAGCAATAAAGTTATCAATACGAAAACTTAACAACAATCATTTCACACTTTTAAAATAACAATAAACTGAAAATAAATTAAAACCACATGAACCCTCTGAACAGGCTTGCTTAAACAAAAATGTTTTCAGCAGCTGCCGAGAAGAGTACAGTGAAGGCGCCAGCCTCGTGTCAACAGGCAGGGAGTTCCAAAGTGTAGGTGCTACCACGCTAAAAGACTGATTTCTTACAAATGTGGAACGAGGATTATGCGGCACCCGTGGCAGTGCCAGTTCTGCAGAACAAAGCTGTTTGAGTGGGCGTATATGGGGTAACTCTTGTGCTATGTCCAACGACAATAGTCTGCTGCTGCACGCTAACTTTGAGTAAGGTTCGAGTCTTCAGTAACACTCCAAACACTCCTGTTATCACAGGCATTGTGCAAAAGACGAATGTCAGAAACCTTTCATGGAGGGTATTGCAACTGTCCTGCCTGTCAGAGAAGGCAAACTAATCAAGCCATAACGAGCACCTCAACTGATGGCGTTAATTGGTCCCATGTTGCCCGTCTTCCACAAACTACATGTGGCTGTTATTGTTTTGCATATGTCATGTCATGGGATTTCTGATGCTCAGATGATAATTGCCCAGGCAAGCTAAATTTTTGCATTGCATGATGGGAAGGCAGGTTCTACCCCCCCTACCCCCCATTTCCTATTCTTACAGCTCACACACCCACTTCCCACCTCTGATTTTTTTTAATTCTGGCCTCTCCTCTGTTTCCTAGAAAGAGCAGGTAATTAGAGAATTAACTCCCTTATTTAATTATTGACCCAGAGCGTCAGCGAAGATCTTTATAAGAGAGCTTTGCTGGAAAACAAAGCACGGCTGATTTTTCTTGAAGGCAGGCGGGGGGATGCTTCTCTTTCCCCCTAACAACCAGCGCACATGCTGCCTTTGTCAGATTGCCGCCTTCACATCAGAAGCGGGTCGGGCACAAAAGTTCCCGGCACTTTGTCGGAAAAGCAACAGGATGATTTAATTATAAACAAACTCCCACAGAGAGGAATTCACCAGGCATTTTCACCAAGAGCTGGAGAGAGGGGATGTGAGGCAGTCTGAAATGCAAACAAAGGTCTGGAGAAGAGCAAAGGTTGCCAACTTTCTTCCCCTGTTTTGTTTACCAGCCTGTCTTCCTGTGCAGCTCATTGAATTGCAGCTTGATCTGCAGGCCTGAGCAGATGATGCTGATGTTCTTCTCTATGACAGGAAAAGTTTATGCCTCGAGAATTAAGCCTCTCATCAAAGGCATAGGAACAGGCCAGGCCAGTTTTTCTCCTAGTCATTTAGCAACACAAGGAGGAGGAGATGGACACTCACATACTTGACTGAGCTGAGAATTTGGGTGGCTTGCCTTCAAAATTTAGTGCAATGGGATAAGTGTCAAATGGCCCTTAAATTGCAACTGACTGGATCCACTTTTTTGTGTTGCTCAGAAGTCCCAAGGACTGGACCAACTGGTCTTTTTTTTCCCCCTCAAAGGAATTTATTGGTATTTGAACAAAATACAAGAAAAAAAAATACATACACAATACAATACAACCTACAAAATACAAGACAAAAGAAAACTAATACAATACATAAAAACACACCTAAAACAACAAAAAAGAAAAAACCTACCTTACATTTAAACACTTATTTAACATTTTAATCTTATTTCTAATCTTACTTGGGGGACTTCCTCACGCCCTCTCTTCTGCGTTCATTTCAAATATACTATAGTAACTTTGTAACACCTTTAACTCTTCTTTTAAAACTAATCTTAATCCTTATCTAACATCTTATATCTATCACATTCTTCTTAACAAAAATACAGAAAATACAAAAAATCACAATTCTATCTTCTTATATTCTATTTTAAACTAACATTTTAATGCTATCGCCTATAATGTCCACTGGTTTCAATTTCAGATATTTAACTTTTCACGTCGTTTCAAATATTCTTTAAACTTCTTCCAGTCTTCTTGCACCTTCTCCTCCCTCTGGTCTCGGAGTTTCGCGGTCAGTTCTGCGAGTTCCATATACTCAATTAACTTCATCTGCCAGTCTTCCACTGTTGGTAGTTCTTCCCTTTTCCAGTTTTTAGCAATTAACATCCTAGCAGCTGTTGTGGCATACATAAAAAAATATTCTGTCTTTGTTTGGGATCTCATGGTTGGTCATGCCCAGCAGAAAGGCCTCTGGTTTCTTAGTAAAAATATGGAACGCTTCACGAATTTGCGTGTCATCCTTGCGCAGGGGCCATGCTAATCTTCTCTGTATCGTTCCAATTTTAGTATATGTGCTGCCGAAGCGAGCACTGACTGGACCAACTGGTCATGCTAGTTTGCCTTTTATGGATGTCATGTACCAAATGCAATATTCCACGCACTCTACTTCCCTGAGGAACAGGGGTGTAGCAAGGGGGGCGTAGGGGGCGGACCGCCCCATGTTCCATAATGGAGGGTGTGACAAATTATCAAAGGACAATTACTGCCCTACTAGGACAGTTCATAAAAACTTTTTTTTGAAAATGCCTGCTCCAAAGGTCTTATCTTACTATACTAGGGATTATATAGCTATATATGAAATTTCATGCATATCGGTTAATATCTTGATCCTCCTCCACCAAAATAGCTGTTTACTTGGCTGTTTTCCTATGTCGTGAAGGCTGAAATTTCAGTTCAGTGGAGCACTTACTGTTCCCAACCCTAACCCTGTGGAAAGCCATCTAATTAGACTTTAATTTGATTTTGAGAGGTTTTTAGGAAGTAATTTAATTATTGTTCGATTTTATACCAATGTTATGTATCTGATGTTAGCCACCCTGAGCCCGACTTCGGCCGGGGAGGGCGGGATATAAATAAAAGTTTATTATTATTATTACTTGTTATTATTCCTTTGTAAGAAAATATGAAATAACGTAAAACCATTTTTGTAGGGGGGGGAATAAATGGGGGGGTGACAATAAATTTTCCACACCGGGTACCACCTGACCTTTCTATGCCTCTGCTCTGCTGAGGAACTTCCACTTAAGGCAACCTTAAGGGAACCACTTTCCATGTTAGGAGAAAGGAGGACTTCCTGGATTATTATTATTTTTGTCACAGCTGCTGAGTTGCAGGTGCACATGTTGCATATGAGGGAGCAATCACCGAGGGCCTTCCGGTGGTTCCCTCATCTGTGAGAAGTGAGGTTACAGGGAACCAGGCACAGGGCTTTCTCAGTAGTGGCGCCCACCCTGTGGAACGCCCTCCCACCAGATTTCAAGGAAATAAATAACTACCTGACTTTAAGAAGACATCTAAAGGCAGCCCTGTTTAGGGAAGTTTTTATGTTTGATGTTTTATTGTGTTTTTAATATCCTGTTGGAAGCCACCCAGAGTGGCTGGGGAGGCCCGCCCAGATGGGCAGGGTATAAGTAATTTATTATTATTATTATTATTATTATTATTATTATTATTATTATTATTATTACGAATCTAGCCCCAAAGCAGAAGCAAATGCCCTTGAACCACAATGACCCCTCACTTTTGCAATAATAATAATAATAATAATAATAATAATAATAATAATCCCTTATACCTATTCAGGAGCAGAAGGAACTATAGGGTCCATCATTGGGCAGTGAAAGATAGGCGTGCCTGGCGTGCTCTGGTCCATGGGGTCATGAAGAGTCGGACACGACTGAATGACTGAACAACAACAAATGAAGCATCTGTATCAGCCAGATCTGCTGCAAACCAGCTTACACCAACCTGGTGCTCTCCAAATGCTATCAGGCCCAGGAAGCACAGCTGTAGCCCAAACCATCTGGAGGGCACCAGGTTGGAGAAATCTGGTTCAAACTTGAGGAGCCTGGCCCTCTGCCTTTCCCTTCCAGTGCCAACAAGTTGACTTCAGACAAGCACAAGTTGCAGAGAGCCCCACCCCTTCGGAGTGGGTTTGGGTATGTCCAGTCCCTGCTACCCTTAGGCAGGCAGGCAGGGCTGACCGCCAGCCAATTCTTCCCAGGCTGATAACAGCAGATGTTTCCTTAGCAGATTGAAGGGCTGCATGTTTCCCATGCAGTGCCCTTTAAAAGGAGATAATCCCTGATGGTAAATTGTGAGGTGGCGAATGAGGAGAGGCCAGTCCATTCCCTATGCCTGGCGCCTGGCTGAGCTCTGGGCATGGGCTGGGAGTGTGGCTGAAAAATGCAGAGGGAAGACATCAAAGTGCCAAATGGTCATAGTGAATAATTTTGGCAGAAATAGATGCTTTGGACTGGACCCATCTTCTAGCAAGCTGGTTAACAAGAAGTCCATGGCCACAAACTTTCAGGGTGCAATTCTATGTTTATGGTTTGCTGTTGAAAGGGACATAAAATCTCCTGCCTAAGGAATGCCCATTATGTCAGCGAAGTTCTCCTTTCTATGCTCTATGCATGCCCTGGGGCCAGGAAGATACAGCACCTTCCTGTCACCTCTCTTCTCTCCCTGGGTGGCATTTATATCCTGGAATTGGTGTGCTATTATTTGAGTGCTGACAAGTGACAGGCACCTTGTGATGAACATCCCAGGCTGAGCAAGCCCCAGATATTGGGGCGGGGCGGGTGGAGGCTGGCTGCTCTGCTGATATAGCAGCAGCAGCAGCAGCAGCAGCAGCAGCAGCAGCATCTCTCTCTCCCACTGCCCCCAGTTTAATTGGAGCACACGCTTGCTTGCGCACTTTGCAGAAAAGAAAAGAAACAGAGAGAGAGAGAGAGAGAGAGAGAGAGAGAGAGAGGAAAGCCCTCTTTAAAAATGCCAGGATGCGAAATTGCCATGTTTTCAATTAGTAGAACGGAAATGTTTTAAATCTCTTCTTAAATACAGAAACAACAATCATGGGCCTTTTTGCCACAGTATTGGGTGTAAATGTAAAAACTGACATTTTCAGAGGGAAATTAATGTTTGAGGTGACATTTTGAATTGAGGGAAATCTTGGTGTACTTTGAAATGTCACTTTCTTGATTCTCCCCTTCATTTTCTTCCTTGGTTAAAGGAACTCCCGCAAGGGGGGGGGGGCTACATACATTGGGCTGAGTGGTCACAGCCAAGTGCCTTCTCTTTCTGCATCTGTGAAATGTAAGTAAACCGGGATCCCTTCCTCACAGTGTAGCCTGGAAAATGATCAAGAGGGGAACCAAGGCGGCATTCAGTTCTAAGAGTCCAGTTCCAAGGGCTGCTTGGACAGAATTTCTGCTGGGCATGCAACCAACCTTTCATGTCTGGTTTTTTATTATTATTAATATTTATTTATTTATTTATTTTTTTAAAAAAACTTATTAAGAATTTCAAAACAAATATTTTGGGAAGATTTGGGAAGGAGGTGCAAGACTCTGGCAGGGTCCTAGAGCCCTCCCACCTCCTCCCCAAAGCTGAGAAAATGCTAATAGGCTTTGGGAAGTAGGCAGGAGGTCTCTAGGACACTGCCAGAGCCCCTATGCTTCCTTTCCAAAGCCCAGCACCATTCTTACCTGGCTTTGGAAAGGCAGTGCAACTGCTTGGGGGGGGGGCACATCAAATATTGCTGAGGGCTGCCAAAAATGCAGGATCTCATTGCCGGCATATGTTACGTTACTTTACTGCTATGAATGAGCAAATCCGTCAATTCTAATTTCTCAGTTTTCCTGTTTTCCACATCCATTTGTGATTTTTTTTTTTAAAAAAAAGTCTCCGTGAAAATTCAGTAGCTTTTTAGTGGCAATGTCTCATGTACACATTTTTAAAATACAATTCCACCTGGTATGCACAATTTTGCAAAGTAATTCCTCCTCATATAATGTATTTTGGGGGATGTTATTTTCACTATTATATGCATTCCAAGGACACCTTATTCTAGTACAGTGGTACCTTGGTTCTCAAACATAATCTGTTCCAAAAGTCTGTTTGACTTCCGAAACGTTCGAAAACCAAGGCACAGTTTCCAATTGGCACAGGCGCCCTGGAAACAATAGCTGACAACTGCACTGGGCTTCCAAAAAATGTTCAAAAACCGGAAAATTTCTGGGATTTCAGCATTCAGGAGCCGAAATGTCCGAGTACCAAGGCATTCAAGAACCAAGGTTCCACCGTATATGCATTTTCACATGCATTCCCCTGCTAGAGAGCTGCACTGCAGAATTCAGAGAAGTGCAGATTTAGATGGATGGCTTTGTCTTTCGGTTCGAGTGTCATATGGAAAACTCTGAATTTAGGAAGATTCCCCTTGAAAAACTGCAGACTGAATTGACTTCCTCCACCACCCCTATCTGATGCAGCAGCCCAAAAGCATGATACAATATCGAAGCAGTGCAAGGTGCTTGCTCTTGATCCTAGCATTGCTCTGCCTTGACAGCAGACCTGGAGAACAGCACAAGAAAGAGAGATCATTTGCTCAGGGGGAATATTTCAGCTGAAGAGCACCCTGTCGACAACATCAGGCACTGAATGAGGTTTATTCCCCCTCCCACATCTTTCCACACCTCCCAAGTCCATAGTTGCCCTGTGCTTCATCTATTGGTGTTTATGTCTTCCTCTGAAGAGTCATGTATGAGTTGTTTTCTGAGGCAGGAAGAAGCCTGCCTGGATGGATCAATAGCCTCATCTGAGATGACAAACCCTTTATTCCTATTATCTCCCCCACCTCCCCCCTCTCTCTCAATGTTCACCAAGGGGATGGTGAGAGACAATGACTTATCCTGACCTTCCCCTGTGAGATCTGCCATGTCTCCTTCCTCTTCTTCAATGGGTATATAAGGCTGCTCGGGATAGAACTAGATGTAATGGAAGTCATGACACTGACACTAATTTTATTTATTTATAAGCATATTTGCACGCGCGCACACACACACACAGACAGTGGTTTACAACAGTAAACGAGAGAGAAATGCGCAGTCTTTGCTGATGATTTCCTGCTGTACAGGCATGCAGCTGCTGCTATCACCACTGCTTCATATCCTTGTGCAAGCAATCAGGTTGCAGTGTTGGTGCATCTGCAGTTGGAAGTTGAGAGCACGCTCTTACATGCCAGATTCTTCTGGCACCAGCCAGTGAGGGACAGCAACGGGTTCCTGAGCAACAAGCACCAATTGCACCATTATAATTTTGCCCTTGGTGCTAAGGCTCCAGCGAAACGCTGCCAGTTCTGCAGGAAAACCTCTTGCATTCCAGATTACAGTGGTACCTCTAGTTACGAACTTAATTTGTTCCGGAGGTCCGTTCTTGACCTGAAACTGTTCTTAACTAGAGGCGTGCTTTCACTAATGGGGCTTCTTGCTGCCATTGCGCTGCCGGCACACGATTTCCGTTCTCATCCTGGGGCAAAGTTCTCAACTCGAGATAACTCTTCCAGGTTAGCGGAGTTTGTAACCTGAAGCATTTGTAACTCGAGGTACCACTGTATCAGGGGACCCCCCTTACAAACGTCACTCCAAGACCCCCTTTCTGATTTGGTTTCTTCGAAAGAGAGCAAGCGCCCGAGTCGGCTTTGTTCGTTCTCGACTTTCAAGGGAAGCTTGCTAGAAAGCCCCCTTCATTATTTATTGACTAGGATGGAAGCAGCTTGAACCCAAGGCATAATCACAATGCCTCAATGAGATGGCAAACAGCGCTTGCTCTTTTAACAAACCGTCTCTCCTTCCCCGGGCACATGGGCACTGCTGTGCGGATCAATGGTGGGGATGGTGGCAGAGAGAAGAAGAGAAGATCTCGTGGGCTGAAATTATCTCTCACTCCCACTCAGCAAAGTGGAGCTGTCAAGAGAGTTCTTGCATCTATGAGTGTGCTTTTCTGTGATAATGCCACGATTGTCATTCTCAGTCTTTTGTCTTGAAGGCTGCTTCAGGCACGGTAGGTCAGTCTTGCTGAAGCCTCTTTCGCCATCCTTTTAGGGCCTCCCCTTAGGACACCTCTAAGCAGAGCTGTGTTTGAAGGAGGAGGAGGGCTGCCAACTACCTCCTCACCCCCAAAATATGGTCTCATACCCAGGGGCGGAGGAAGGGGGTGAGGTGGGGGGTGGTCCACCCTAGGTGTCATCACTGAGGGGGGTGACAAAAATGCTGGGCGGCACTCACCATGGGGCCTGCAGTGCGCCCGAGCCACGTGTCTCTCCTGGAAGTGACGTGGTGGCTTGGGCGTGCGCAGGCTCCACGCTGCCCAAACTCTCTGCCTGCTGCCTTCCCCCCGGCTGTAGGGCAGCTGAATGGGAGGAGGCAGGCAGACTCCTCAGAGGCCCCGTGAAGCATCCTGCCCTGGCTGGCCCCGCCCTGTGGGTGGGTGGCCCCGCCCCAGGCACAGGACACGTGCGCTGCCCCAAGCACCCGATCGGCTTGCTCCACCACTGCTCATACCCTCCAACATTACTCCAGTGAAAATAGGGACGTCCAATTCCACAACAACAACAACAACAACAACAACAACAATTTTACTCTTCATGCCCCACTCATCTGACTGCATTGCCCCAGCCATTCTTGGCGGCTTCCAACATATATAAAAACATAAGAAAACATAAAACATTTTTTTAAAAAAACCTTCCATTTACAGGGCTGCCTTCAGATGGCTTTGGGATTGTATAACTCCATACTCACCAACATTTCTCCAAATGAAAACGGGACGTCTCAAGGAAAAGCAGGACATTCTGGGATCAAATCAGAAACTGGGACGGCTTCTGTAAATCTGGGACTGTCCCTGGAAAATAGAAGAGTCTGTGGTCTGCCTTGCTCACCTGCTCTAAGCAGCAGCTCAATCTTCATAAAGCAGGAAATGCACCTCTTCATGGTGATAACCTTCATCACCTGTAAAAACTGGACAGGACCAGCCTGTAAAACACCTGGGTACCTTCATAAGAGCATAAGAATTTGCCCTGGTGGATTAGGCCAAGGGCGACCTGTCTGATATAGTCCAGGGTCCTGTTCTCACAGGAGCCCACCTGATGCCCCAAAGGGAAGCCTGCAAGCAGGACCTGAGCACAAGGGCACTCTGCCCGCCAGCAATCCCCAGCAGCTGGTATGCTGAGACATGATGGCTTGGCAGCAGAGGTGCAGTCAACAAGAGCCTTCTCCTCCTAGTTGCCATCAATGGCCTTCTTCTCCATCCTCTTGTGAAACAGGTGGCTGCTTTTTCAATAAGCATACTGTGATCCAAATTTTGTTTTGTCGCTTGTCACACGGAGGTCATGGGCTTCTTGCAGAACCAGGGGTGGGTGGCGGGGAGACACGCACATGCGCACTCCCCGTGCACATCTAGCCCACAAGGCTAGATGAAAATGGGACCTGCTTCACACATGCAGATAATCTGAGCACTTAACTTGCTCCTGATAACATCAGTCACCCAATGAAGCTGAATGTAGGAAGCTACAGGGCAGACCAAAGGAAGTCCTTTTTCATGCAGTGCCTAGTTAAACTATGGAACTCCACAGTGGTGGCCACCAGCCTGGATGGCTTTAGAAGAGGATGGGACAAATTCATGCAGGATTAAGCTCTGAATGACTTCTACTTATGCTGGCTATGATTTCCCTCTAGTGTTGGAGGCAGTAATGCTTCTAAATATCAGTTGCTGGAAACCACAGGAGGGGAGGGCTGCTCTTGTGCTCAGGTCCTGTTTGCGGGATTCCCACTGCGGCATCTGGTTGGCCACTGTGTGAGAACAGGATGCTGGACTACATGGGGTCATTGGCCTGATCCAGCAGGTTAAGTTCTTATGCTGATATTGAGATGTATAAGACTTGACGGATTGTTTGAGCAAAATACTTATGTTCCGATATGCGAGATTGGATGCCAGGCCGAGATCAGGCAGCCCTTATGGAAGGAAGAAGCCTCGGCCAAAGAAGATGATAAAGAAGAAGACTGACAAAATAAAATACTGAATTGTGCAGGACAAATTATTACAAAAAAGGCAACTGTTCAGTGCATATTTTTAAAGCTTTGTGTATAGATCCTTACATTGGTATAACTTTTGAAAGCCACTTGTAATAAGATGAAGATTTTAAAATTGGATTGTTAAGTATATACTGTATAGTTTTGTGGACATGCATGAACAAATATATTATAATGGAACCAAGAAGGGGAGTGGAGGGAAGTTGACCAAAAATTTATGGTTTAATATGGTTATGATATCCTTCCCCCCCCCCCGGTTTTTTCTTTTTCCTTTTTCTTTTTCGTTTTGTTATATTTGGAAAATCAATAAAATGTTACCAAAAAAGAAAATAAAATAAAAGTTATTATGCTGATATGAATAGGGAATGAAGGATAATGCCTTTGAGCCTACCAAACCCTCCTGCATCCAGAGACCAGTGGAAGTTGGATCACATGGTTAAGGAAACATACTTTCCTCTTGCAACTAAGAAACAAGACCTGTGGCAAAGTTGTAGCTTTTACTGCTGTCATAGAATCAGATGGCGTTTCTGTTTAGGGGCCAGCAAGCCAGGTGTCACAGACAGCCGGGTAAACAGGTGCAGTATTCCTAGCAGCACCCACACTTGGGAACTCCCTGCCTATTGACACCGTATTTTTTTTAGCTTATTAACGATTTTAATTAATTACTGATAAGTTCACTGTTTCATTCTTTTTCATAAACCACTTTGATTGTAAATAGATACATCAAAGTGGTTTATGAAAAAGAATGAAATAGTGAACTTATCAGTAATTAATTAAAATCATTAATAAGCTAAGAAAAATATGGTGTCAATAGGCAGGGAGTTCCCAAGTGTGGGTGCTGCTAGTCTGAAAGATTGATTTCATACCCACTATAAATCATTCCCTTCCATTGTCAATGTTTGGGTTGTGAATGTTTCGCTGCTTAGGCAGCCAAAACAGCTCTGCCCTCTCACAAGAAGTGGCATGCAGTGGAGAGGGTGAGGACCAGCCGGCATGAGAGGCTCAGCTCGGTCCTGCCCAGCTCTGGCTGGAGTTGGATTCTGCAGATCCAACACCAGCAGACTCAGTTGGGGGTGTTTAGAGTAGTTAAAAATATATTGAGAAAGAAAACCCAAACTGCAAAGGGGAATGGAATGGAATGTGGACTGGCTGTTGGGAGAAGGAAAAGGAGAAAAGAAAAACTGTGTGTGATGTGGGAGATGGAATGGAGTATCCTGGAAAAGGCCATGTCTGTGGAACAGTGAACAGCAATAACATCAAGAGTCTGGCTGCTGGATCAGACCACATGTCCAGCTAGTAGCCTAGAATTCTGTTCTCAGTGGCCAACAAGATGCCCATTATGGGAAGTCCCAAAGTAGGACCTGTGCACAACAGCAATCTTCCCATTTGTGATTCGCAGCTCCACCTCTTCAGAGGCATTGAATCATAGAACTGTAGAGTTGGAAGGGACCCCCAAGGGTCATCTAGTCCAACCCCCTGCAATGCAGGAACCATGGCACCTCCAAGGTGGGAGGCAGCACATAGCCGCACTGCAACATTTTGTTGCTGTTCCCTCTTGCAAAGAGACACATTCTAAGAAGCTCGGATCCCAGGGCTCAAAATGCAGACACTCTCCCTCCCTCTCTCCTTCCCAAACGCCCTTGCTGCTGTGAGAGGTGCACTCTGCATGTGCTCAGAGGCACTCGGGGTCTTCCAACGCCCTACCCCTACTGGGCATCCTAATATTTTGAGCCTGAGAAACAGGCCTTGGAGGAGGAGAAGGAAGATAAAGCAAGAAGAGGCCCCCACCGCCGCGCATCCGGAAGACGATCTGCAAAACATATCGAGGGGGCGTGGGCGGGGCCGGCACGGCCAGAGCTCGGGTGGGCGTGTCCTCAGGCTCCGCGGGGCGGAGCCTGGCGACGCCAGCCCAACAAAAAGCGAAAAGGGAGCGAGCGAGTGGGCGGGACCCGGCATGCAGAGGAGGGGGCGGGGCCGGCGGGCGCGATTGGCTCCGGCGCTGGCTCTGCCCAGCTGTGGCCAGAGGTGTCGCGCAACGCAGCAGCAGCTTCAGCACCAGCATCAGCAGCAGCAGCGCGGAGAGGAGGCGCCGCGGCATCCTTGCAGCAGCAGCGGCGGCGGTGGCGGCGGCGGCGGCGGCAGCAGCAGCAGGCTGGGCTGCGGGAGGGACCATGGCCGATCCAGCGGCGGCTGCGACGGCGGGGGCGCCGTCCGGGTCCGAGGGTGAAGACGGCCCGGTGCGCTTCGCCCGCAAAGGCGCGCTCCGCCAGAAGAACGTGCACGAGGTCAAGAACCACAAGTTCACCGCCCGCTTCTTCAAGCAGCCCACCTTCTGCAGCCACTGCACCGACTTCATCTGGTGAGCAGAGCAGCCCCCCCCCCAAGGCCAGGGCGGCAGGAGGGTGGGGAACCCCACTTGCTCGGCATCTCCCCCCTCCGATCTTCGGCTGTGCCACCCCTCCCTTGCCTTTGCTGAGCTGGGGTCCCCTCCCCCTATCGAGGGACGCCCCCTTGGCACCAGGCACCCTGGAGGATATGAAGAAGGGCTTCCTCTTCCTCTCTTCCCCGCTGTCCCAGGGCAAGCGAGCTCCCTTCTCCACTTAGCCTGGCCTCGGATCCTCCCCCTATCTCCCCTGTCCCCCTTTTCAGGGCTGCAGCCCCCGAGCCGTGCGATGCGCCTTAGGACCCCCCCCCCCAATCCAGCGGACCTCGCTTGCAGCTTTTAGTCATCATTTCTTCTTGCCAGCTCCTTTCCCGGGGGGGGGGCTCCCTCCCAACTTGCACCCGTCGTTGTACTCTAGGGTTGGGGGAGTGCCTCCCCCCGTCCCTAAAATCTCCCCCCAGATATGAGAAGATGGGCACCAAGCTCTCTCTGTTTCACACCCTGTCAAAGGGAGATCGCCTTCCTGTTGCAACCTTTAGCTGGAGTTTTTCTCCCTGGAGGGCCCCCTTCCTGCAGGATTCAGATGAGTCCTTTCCACCCACCCACCTACCTTTGCTGCCTGGGGCCCCTTCAGAGAGGTACCACCTCCACCAGCTGCATGAATGCAGCAAGCCACCTCTGAATTGGCTGTGTAGTCTCTGTGACTATGTTCACTGGCAATGACCCCCTAAGTACCGTAGATTCTAAGACCCCCACCCACTTCTTTCTGTTGAGAGACTCCCCCTCCATCATCGTTTTCAAAACACGCATCCTGTCCCAGCATAAAAGACCCCAGGAGAAAGCTCCTTTCATCCTCTCTGTCAGATGCCACTGAGAACTGACCGACCCAGGTTTATTATTATTTTTTATTGCCCCATCCATACTGCAAAACATTTCCCACCATATTGGCCTTTCCCATAAAGTGCCTTCCTGCCTCATTGTGCCCCTCTTCCCATTTCAGCATGCAAGGGTATCCCCTCTCTGATGATATTGGACCTGGCAGGATATCTGCAATAAGGCCCCCACCCTTCCATCATTATTGGATGCCCCAACCCATATCCTACTTCACAGTTCCATGCACCCCATGGAGAAACATCCAGTGGCCAACAAGTAGCTAGCCATGGTGAATCCCACTCACTTTCTACCTCTCTCCATCCATTGTGGAATTAGCTTAACAAGGTCTCCTCTCAGTCATGAATTCACTAGGTGGCCAGTCATAGGCAAACCACTCCCTTTAACACACACACACACACACACAATATGTAGTAATGACTCTGACAATTGTGTGTGTGAACACTTTGGCTACTCTAAAGCACCATACAATGTAATAATAGAATAGAAGAGTTGGAAGGGACCCAATGGGCCATCTAGTCCAACCTCAGCAAATCACAATGGCCAAGGTGCTTATCTGGGGCCCCATCTCTGGGGGTAGTGAAACTGCCCTCCATATTTGTAGATTTGATTTATTCCTGAATTCTGTGGGGTGAAAGTCCCACTTAGGGAGGAAGGCAGGGAAGGGAGAGGCTTTGGGGTCATTGGAGGCAGGGTATGCAGAAATTGGAAGTGGGATGTTATTGAGCATGTCCAGAGTGCCTTTATCTTTTCACCAAGTAATGGCACCTGGATTCACATGGATCTGAGACTAGGGAGAGAACAGTTGTGGAGCAGGGGCAGATTGACTTCAGTCTTGTAAGAAGGATTCATTCTTTTTAAAAAAAAACCAAACAACCACCCACACTAGAATTTTTGTGGTCCACCAATGTGGGGTGTATTTGCAAAGCAAGAATGAATATTTGGGATATGCTGGCAGTTAAAGCATAACAAAGCTGTGCTCAGTGAACCCAAGTATGGAGGACACCAAGGTCCACCGTTCACAGAATCATAGAATTGTAGAGTTGAAAGGGACCTTGAGGAACATCATCCAACCCCCTGCAATGCAGGAATCTCAACTAGATCATACATGATAGATGGCCATCCATCCTCTGCTTTAAAATTCCCAGGGAAGGAGAATTCACCACCTCTCATGGGAGCCTGTTCCACTGTTGCATCTCCTTCCTTGTAACTTGAATCCATTGCTTTGGGTCCTACCCTCCGGAGCAGCAGAAAACAAGCTTGCTCCATCTTCCATGTGATGGCCCTTAAGATGTTTGAGGAGGCTATTGTATCATCTCTCAGTCTCCTCTTTTTCAGGTTAAACATTCCTCCCTCCCTCAACCATTCCTCATAAGGCTTGGCTTCCAGATGCTTGCTCACCTTGGTCTCCAGCCACTACATATATTCCAGCTTGTCAGTATCCTTCTTGAATTGTGGTGCCCAGAACTGGACACAGTATTCTAGATGTGGTCTGACCAAGGCAGAATAGAACAGGACTATGACTTCCCTTGATCTGGACACTATGCTTCTGTTGATAAAGCACTAGAATAGCATTAGCTTTTTTCCCCTGCTGCATCACACTGTTGACTCATGTTAAGCTTGTGGTCTATATTGCTGGGTTTGAGTGTGAGTCTTATTTTAGCAAAGATCCCATCAAGTGATGTGCAACAAGGTTCTCTCTCTGCACAGGGTCTTGGAGAGCTGCTGCCAGCCATAGTATCTCAGGCTGATGAAAGCTGTAGTCCCAAACAGCTGGAGGGCACCAGGTTGTGGAAGGCTGGCATAAACATCATCTCTGACCTGGCAGAAGGCAGTTTCCTAGGTTTGTTAGGCTAGCAAGTGGGCCTCAGTCTCCCTCCTGCCAGCTCTGCTCTGGAGCAAAGACTGTCAGTTCTGGACAAACTTCAGACCCTGCAAAGGCCCCAGGAGGCAGTGATGGCCACCAACTTGGATGACTTTCAAAGAGGATTGGACAAATTAATGGAGAAAGAGAAGGCTATTGGTGGATCCTAGCCACAATGGCCAATGCCATGTCCTGCCTCTGTAGTTGGAGGCAGCAATGCTTATGAATGCCAGTTGCTGGGAACTACAGAAGGGGAGAGGGCTCTTGTGCTCAAATCCTGCTTGCTGGTTTGGCTACTGAGAGCAGGTTTCTGGACTAGGTGGGCCACCAGCCTGATCCAGCAGGGCTCTTCTGATGCTCTTTTGGAACCTCCAGGCCCAGAGGCAGTCTATCTAGGTACAGTATATAGGTTTTCAAAGGCATTTTGCCACTGTGAGAACGGGATGCAGGACAAGATAGGCTCTTGGATTGATCCAACAAGCTATTCTTAAGTTATTAAAGGCAAATCCAGTTGCACACTCCTTTTTTGAGGCATGCATCCTATCTGGAGGCTCTGATCTATTGGGGAGCACGGGAAACCAGGCACTAAGGTTCCTTTTTTAAAAAGCCCCCTTATGAGGAAATACTTTTTTTTCTACCCTCCGCCCCCATCTTCTTATCTCCCCATCCCACCATCAGTGTCACTAGAGCTTGAGAACTTCTGTTGGGCATTGTTAGGGAACAATCAGGTCTCCCCCCCTTTTTTTGGAGTGGGGAGGGCAGTTGCTGCTTGGAAGGCCTGGAGCTACAGAAGCTGGGACTGCAGTGCTTGTGGTAGAAAAGTGAATGTTTGGGTTTGTGGGTTTGTGCGCACACACACACACACTCCTTAACTTGGTGTTTTTTCTCTCTTGCAGGGGGTTTGGCAAGCAAGGGTTCCAGTGTCAAGGTGAGTTGCACCACTATATGCATGAGTGAGTGAGTGAGTGAGTGTGTGCGTGTCTGGATGTGGTGTCCCAAAAGACCTGAGTTCAAGTCCAGCCTTGCTGGAGGCAGAGACCCAAACCTCTTTTAAGTGGTGGGGCTTCTCAGCTGTTGAAGAAGTAAGGCAGAAGCAAGCCCCCATAACCCTGTAAATTGGAGTCAAGGTCTTGCCTCTTAGGAAGGAAGGAAGGAAGGAAGGAAGGAAGGACTCTTATGATTGGTGTGCATGTGTCTCTGTGTTACATCATTTGTTTCTACCCTATAACATAACCACTTGTCTTCTTACTGTGGCAAAAGGGGCAACCACTTTGTGGGTACTGGGTCTTGGAAGGCTAATGTGTTGTACACCCCCCTTGTATTGCAGTATATATATCAGAGCTATGTAAATAAGTAAGAGTCCTGAGCCAGCTTGCCTGCCCCCTCAGCACCATATCCAAATTGAGTGGTTTGGACCTAGCCCTGGAACCTGTTTGAATATTTTTTTAATGAGTGTTGGCCTGACTGAGATTCAGGTTGCGAGCTGGGGCGCCCTTCCACCCCCTTGAGCTCTCCTGCGTGGCAACCGGCAGCCCCAGTTCTTCTGCACCCTCCACGTTGCCAGCTCCTTGGCCGTAAGATGTGACTGATTGGCTGCCGACACCATCAGGATGTGGGAGGCGGGTGGTGAGGCCGAAGGGGGAAGTGGGTGATGTGTTGATGTGACAGTCCAAATGTTGGGCTTCCTTTTTTCTCGGTGTCAAATCGCGTTGCAAAGGGGGTGGGGTGGGAGTGGGGACTGCTTTGGACGTGTTGTACTTTTGTTTTTATCAGTCTTTCATGAGGAAATGGGCAGAAGGAAGGGTCCAAACTGAAGGTTGATAAAGTCTTAAAAGAGAAACTGACAGCTTGCATGGGTCGGAGTGACTCTGGGTTTTCGTTTTGCTTTCCAAAGGTGCAATTTCCAGTTCCGATTGTTTTGTGGTAGCGTTCAAGGTGCAGTTGAGTGCAACACTGGAGGAAACATGAGGTGTATATCCTTAGACTGTGCAGTGCACAATGCAGATTAACCCTATTTCATTATACTCTTTTTTTGCCTTAATCAAACCATCCCCAACCTAGTGCCCACCAGATGTTTTGGACCGCAGCTCCCATCTGCCCCCAAACATCTGGAGGGACCTGGTTGTCTTAATCAAATCCTGATAAACCTCACAAGGTGATGAGTTTATTTTATGTGGCTTCCACTTTGCCTGCTGTCTGTCTCCGCTTCATTGCAAGGTGATGATTTTGTTCTGTTGTGAGCTGCTTTTGAATGGTATGTGGGTGAGAGGCAGGGTATACTTTCAGGAAATAAATAAAAGGATGATTTCCTCCAATTTCGCAACTGCAAGTTCATGGATGAAGTATGAATTTTAATCAGAACGAGTGTCTGCAAGTGTGGAATTGCAGAGGGGTGGTTGATCCAGAAAAAAGCAGCCCCTTATAAATCTTGATGCATATGCAGAGGGCGTGGAACCCTATTTTATCTAAGAAAGATCATGGGTTTAAATAAGACACAACATGTCAAAGTATGCAGAGTGATCTTGTGTGATAACTTGTCAGGAGGTGCTGTTGCCATTTAACAGTATATCCCTTGGAAGAAGAAAAGTCATAAATTAAGAATTAATTTGTAGGTCGCAGAAGGTTTCCTTTTCATATGTAATCTTCTTTGGAAATATTGCTTTAGCCACAAAATGGAGGAAATAGAGGTTCTCTTCTAAACAAAGACAGTAAGAATGCTGTATTTAAACACAGTAAATAGTTTTTATCTCTTCTCCCCACCCCACCAGGTGTTTAAGGAGATTGGGCAATGCTTTTAAATCAATAGCTTCCCAGTTTTTGTTACTAGAGCTGAATGAATGCAGCTGAAGCACTTTATAGATTGTGTGTACAAAGCTGGGTCTGCATGAGATACTTTGTGGATTAAATAACTCAATGTTGTCCTACCTCCACTTCACGCAGTCTTTAAAGACTTGAAAGGCATATTAAATTTCGACAGATTAAGGTCTGCTGATGCTTAAAAATAAGGGAGTTTCTACTGTTTTAAATGACAAAACTATCATCTCTTTGAATGATATGGCTGTGAGTTTTTCATGTGTTCTTGATGTTGTATCTTCATTATTCAGTGAAAGGAGCTGAATTTGATTTTTTGGGGGGTGGGGTCCTCCTTATCTCCAGTTACAGTTTTGAAGCATTGTTTTGGGGCTCCTTTTGGCTTCACTTCCCCTCGCCCACATGTTGTTGTTGTTCAGTCGTTCAGTCGTGTCCGACTCCTCGTGACCCCGTGGACCAGAGCACGCCAGGCACGCCTATCCTTCACTGCCTCCCGCAGTTTGGCCAAACTCATGTTAGCAGCTTCGAGAACACTGTCCAACCATCTCATCCTCTGTCGTCCCCTTCTCCTTGTGCCCTCCATCTTTCCCAACATCAGGGTCTTTTCCAGGGAGTCTTCTCTTCTCATGAAGTGGCCAAAGTACTGGAGCCTCAACTTCAGGATCTGTCCTTCTAGTGAGCACTCAGGGCCGATTTCCTTGAGAATGGATAGGTTTGATCTTCTCAAGAGTCTCCTCCAGCACCATAATTCAAAAGCATCAATTCTTCGGCTATCAGCCCACATACACACACCTGATTTGAGATTTTGTATAGCTTTGACCCATCCCTGCTGAATGACAGTTGAAGCCTGGTTGTGGGTGGCTTTGAGATAAGAAGGTGGGCCCCCCACCTTGCTGCTGACCTTTCTGAAACCTTGTGCATCTTCCACAGACACAATTCTCAGAAACTTGCACCCCGTACAGTTGGGTCCAGGATACCTCATGGACTGCCTAATCTCTTATGTTCCACTCCAATCACTCGAGTCTTCAGGGGAGTCACTGTTAGTGGTCCCCCGTGGATCAGAGGCGTGGCTCATACCCACCAGGATCATAGACATGGTTTTATGGTGCTCCCCAATGCTTTTTTCCCCTCTAAAAAAATGTTTAGGGGTACTCTCAATTTCCTACTCATATTGAAATACTGCCCCTCAATGAGGCCAAACTTGAATTCACAAAATGTTTAGGGGTATGTATACCCCTGCGCTCCCCCACCCCCCAGAAAAAAACTCCTTTCCAGTTGAAATCAGACAAGTGTCAAAAAGCGGTCAAAGGCGGGCAATTCCAAAGTTTTGGTGCTGCCACGCTAAATGATCTTACAGCCGTGGATAAGTGTTACGATGCATCTGTAAGAGTGCCAGTTCCGCAGTTCAAGTGGTTGAGAGTGTATAAGTCAGTCCTGCAAGGAAACCCTTTGGAGGGAATAATAATAATAAAAATAAAATAAAAATAATATAATTTATTATTTATACCCTGCCCATCGGGCTGGGTTTCCCCTACCACACTCTGGGCGGCTTCCAACAGAATATTAAAATGCAATAGTCTATTAAACATTAAAAACGTCCCTAAACAGGGCTGCCTTGAGATGTCTTCTAAAAGTCTCTTTGTTTCCAAATCTTAAATGGAACCTGGAACACAGTTAATTTAAAGGATCGTGAGCTAATACAATAGAAACAGGCTGTGTCTTTTGAGTTCCTGTCTTGCTGCCTGCCTCAGCGTAGCTCCTTCCTGGTCTTGTCATTGTCCCCCAAGTGAAAAGCCATGGATCAGAGAGCTGATGGTTCCCAACATCTCTGGGAACATGACGCCAAAACGATTCCAGCAGGGGTCAGTGCTTGGAAAGCTGGTGCAACCCAATTCCTGCTCATGTCTCTGTATATCTTCCTTTGAACTGGTATTTAATGCCTTGGACCAGGCGCTGTGCTGCTGAATCAGTCCAGGGTTGCCTCCTTGTATCAGCCTGAGTCAAGCACAGCAAGGATGGAGTCTGTAGCATCTGGTTGGGCGCTAGGCTGGGGAAAGCTGCCTTAGGAATCGAATCGCTATAATGATTCAATTAGCCATCGATTTAAAACCAGAGAGTTTATGGTATCAGCTTTTGTGCTTTATCTTTTGCAATGGGGCCCTTGGTTAGAGGAAGGGAAGAGGAGCTGCGTTTATTCACAGGTGTGGGAAGATGGTGGGGCTGCTAATGCAATTTGGGTTTTCACACCTCCTGAAAGAATATGCAAACTAAAGATTAAGAACCTACAAAGAACTTGCTGAATCTGGGCAGTGGCCCATCTAGCCACATCCTGCCCAGCCAGTGGCCAAAGCACAGCTCTCCTTGGAAATTCACCCCTCTCTGAATTTTGTGTTGCAGTTTTCCAACCAAGAATGGGTGCAAAAATGCATCCGTTCAGGAAAAGAACGTATCAGGTGTATTGTATTGGGGAAATGTGTGCATTAGGTCTGAATTGCATACGAAGGTTTTTACTTGCACTAAATGCTGTCAAACGTTCATGAGAACTTTTGAAAAACAGCAACTTACAATTTGATGCAGAAAATTTGCAGAACTGAACTTTAGACTGGGGGAAAAAACGAGAAACTGAAACAGTTGTCCACACCTAGCTACGAGTGCTGTCTGGGTAGAGGAAAGGGGTCCAACTCCAGAGGTGTCCTGCGAGGATCTTCCCAGCCTTTTATAGTCCCTCATTCCTCAGCTTGATGTCTTTCCCTGCAGTCTTCTTTCCTGATGGCTTCACTGCCTACGTTCCCTCAAGTTCCATTTCCTGCCTACTTAGTCCACCTGCTTCTTACTTTAGTTGCCCCCCACCTCCCAGGACTTCTTCCTACACAATTTCCAGCCCTCCATCTCACTGCCTGTCCATAAAGCCCATGTGAGTGAGGCTTTCGTGCCAACCCAGCCAAACTGACAATTCACTTCCCTGGTAAAAGCCTGGACTGTTCACAAACATGGTGGTCTTGGCAGTGTCACGATCCCTCCAGCAGAGTTTTGTGAACATTCCATGACATCACAGCAGCTCAGCCAGTCCTTGCCCTTGGATTACCTAGAGAGGCATGTTGTTCCCGCACTTCCCCGAAGCTATTTTTCCTCAATCCATATTTTATTATTCATTTTGGCTGTATTTCTTTTATATCACATGTTATATTTTTCATAACAGGAGTTCAGTTGGCATCAGGGGCACAATATATTTCTTTGCCTTTTCTAATTGCACGAGCTTTGGACTCTCTCTCAACCAGAGGGCTCAGCCTCATTTAACATTTTGAGGCTTTTAAATTCTCATTTTGGAGCCATTAAGGCTGTAGCTTACTTTGGATAAAAATGTGAGCTTGCTTTGAGGTTTAACCTGTGAATCTCACAGAAGCTTTAAGTGGAGTGGTCATGGAGGTCTCGGTGTGGTGAAATCGGTCAAATGAAAAAGCAATATTGGGGTTGTCAGAAAACAGCATGTGCACATTATTGCTTTGAGACTGTTCTGTTGCTGACAAGGGCTATGCTGCTGTCACGGGGATGCTGAGACTGGGTGGGGTGCAAACCTTGTAGAATTTCAAAGAATCATAGAATGGTAGAGTTCAAAGGGACCCCAAGGGCAGTCTAGCCCAACCCTCTGCAGTGCAGGAATCACAACTAAAGCACCTCTGAAAGATTACCACTCTACCTCTGTTTACAAACCTCCAACAAAGGAGAGCCCATCACTTTCCACAGTAGCCCATTCCACTGTTGAAGAAGAAGAAGAGTTTGGACTTGATACCCTGCCTTTCACTCCCCTTAAGGCAGGGGTCAGCAACCTTTTTCAGCCGTGGGCCTGTCCACTGTCCCTCACACCATGTGGTGGCCGGACTATATTTTTTTGGGAAAACTGAACAAATTCCTTATGCCCCACAAATAACCCAGAAATGCATTTTAAATAAAAGCTCACATTCTACTCATATAAAAGCACCATGCAGGCTCCACAAATAACCCAGAGAAGCATTTTAAATAAAAGGACACATGTAAAAACACGCTGATTCCTGGACCATCCGTGGGCCGGATTGAGAAGGTGATTGGGCCGCATCCAGCCCACGGGCCTTAGGTTGCCTACCCCTGCCTTAAGGAGTCTCAAAGCGGCTAACAATCTCCTTTCCCTTCCTCCCCCTCAACAAACACTCTGTGAGGTGAGTGAGGCTGAGAGACTTCAGAGAAGTGTGACTAGCCCAAGGTCACCCAGCAGCTGCATGTGGAGGAGAGGCGAAGCAAACCCTGTTCACCAGATTACGAGTCCACTGCTCTTAACCACTACACCACACTGAACAGCTCCTACCATGAGAAAGTTCTTCCTAACGTTCAATCAGAATCTCCTTTCTTGTAATTTGAATCCATTGGTTTGCATCCTCTGGAGCAGCAGGAAACAAACTTGGCATTCCAACTTTTCTTGTAGAGATTCGGGTCCTTGGGGACCCAATACCTTCAACTGCCTTCTGTGGGTGGGAGATTGACATAAGAGCCTGCTGGATC
This sequence comes from Lacerta agilis, assembly GCF_009819535.1. Taxonomy (NCBI): domain Eukaryota; kingdom Metazoa; phylum Chordata; class Lepidosauria; order Squamata; family Lacertidae; genus Lacerta; species Lacerta agilis. The sequence goes on along the minus strand of NC_046324.1, from coordinate 28,457,235 downwards.
AGGCCAATGGCCCTTCTAGTCTAACATCCTCTTTTTACAAGGACCAACCAGATGCTCATGGGAAATGAGTAAGCAGAATTCGAGCACAAGAGCAAATCTCCCCTCCTTTTTTAAAAAAGCCTTCTAGGTTGGTGTCCATCAATGCCTCCTGTGGGAGAAAGTCTCATAGTTTAACTATGTGCTGCGCTGAGAAGTCTTTCCTTTTATCTGTCCTGGACCTTCCAACGTTCTGCTTCGTTAGGTGTTAGAAATGACACCTGAGGAATTGAAAGTGGGTGGGAGCTTTGTTTGAGCGTCTTCCCCAGCCTGGTGCCCTTCAGATCTTTTGAACTACCTAGCACAAAGTGCAAGTAGATAAATAGGTACCGCTCCGGCGGGAAGGTAAACGGTGTTTCCGTGCGCTGCTCTGGTTTGCCAGAAGTGGTGGCTTAGTTATGCTGGCCACATGACCCGGAAGCTGTACGGCAGCTCCCATGACCAGTAAAGCGAGATGAGCGCCGCAACCCCAGAGTCGTCCATGACTGGACCTAACGGTCAGGGGTCCCTTTACCTATTCCCTTTCGCCCCAGTCAGCATGCCTATGGGATGATGTGTCTGAGGGGAGCACAGCTGTGCTGGTCATTATGGCTGAGTGATGACTGGTTTTCAACATCATGATATATCACCGGCTAAATATCACAATATGTCACGATATCTGAAATGATAGAAATAATGAGGTGAACTGGGTAATATCCTGGCAACTGTTGCTACTTAGAAGTCTAAAAAGGATACATATTTATTTTGGTAGGGAAAAACCGTCTCTCTTTTGCATCTAGCAAGATTTTATATTTTATTCTTCATAGTTTCCCCCACACCACGATTTTTTTTTTTTTACATAGCACACATCATGATTCACGACATATCACATGCCCAATATTATGGAACTGTTACCACAATGTGGACTTCAATTTTGCATGATGTACCGATATTTCACCCAGCCCTAACTGACCAGGGCTGATGGGGTTGTAGACCAAAACACCTGGAGCATCCCAGTTTGTGTTAGAGTTCGCTGGTGGTTGTGATATTTTTGCTTCTCCCCTGCTTTACAGAGAACTCATGGGGTTCTCTGGTTTGAAAAGAGAAAAAGCATCCTTTTCGAAATAGCTGAAGTGTGCTGAGCCCGGGGGTAATCTGAGGAATGAGGTCCAGGTCTGGTCCAGAATCTGAAGTTTCAGCAAGGAGTCAGTCCGACAGAGCCAAGGCAGAACACGGGGCAGGAAACCAGGCAGGGACAGGTACAGACTCTCAGGCAGGATCTAGCTTGCAGCAATGTTGCTCCTGCAACCTGGGGTAGGGTCTGACAGCCTTTTATCTTTGTCGGGGCAACGGCCGGTCCCAATCCCCCGGCGACTCACCTCCCTGTTTTGCCCAAAGGCGAACACTCCTCCTGCGAGTACTCAGGTCTCTCCTTCTCTCAGACCTGAGCAGAAGCGTAGGAAGGTCAGGTGGTACCCGGTGTGGAAAATTTCTTGTCACCCCCCCCAATTGATCCCCCCCCCCGCAAAAATGGTTTTACGTTATTTCATATTTTCTTACAAAGGAATAAAAGAGCGAGAAACATTCTCAGGGATGACTCACACCCTGGCCGGCACCTTTTAAATCTCCTGCCCTCGGGCAGGAGATACAGAAACATGATAAGCCGCACCAACAGGTTAAAGAACAGTTTCTACCCATGAGCCATGAGGCTGCTGAATGAAAGACAGCAACATTGCAGCTGACGTTTGGGGTTGGTGGTAGTATGACAGCACACAGAGTGTGACAAGGACTGAGAGATTTTTTGGGGGGGAGGGGAGCTTGTTTATTTTTTTTTTTTATAAGAATTTATTGACATTTTTACTTATAACAACATACAACCTTAACCACACCTACATTTATACACATACAAAACAAATACAATTACACATCTAATACAAAAATTGCCATGATTTTTCTTCTTAATTAGACATCTCAAAAAAAAATTTCTTTTCCAATCTTGACAGTTGACTTCCCCTGCCTTTTCACCTTCGAGTTTATATCCATAATCTACTTTTTAACCTCTTCATTTAAAAATTAAACTTAATTATATATGTAAAGTAAAACATTCATCTTAATCTTCATCTTAATCTTAATCATCTTAATCTATAAACTTAAACCACTTAAATTGACTTTATTTATACTACATCCTCATAAATCCTCACAAATCATTCTCATCAAATCTATCTCTTCTATCCTTTAAACTGCTGCTAATAACATAAAAACTTGAAATATCTCCTTTCATGTTCAAACAAATAATAAAACAATTATTGTTGACAGTGTTCACCCTCCGATTTCAAAATACCATAACAGATTGCTTTAGATTTTACTTAGTACTTCACCCCACACCCCCTCTGTCCATTCTTCTTCTCCTGATGGCATCAGCACTGAACTTCCATGCAGCTTCCCTCTCCAAACGTCCACAGATCCAGGCACAGTCCAAAACTCTCCTTGCCACGAGCTCCGAGGTATCCATCTCTTCCTCTCTCAGCTTCTCCGGTTCTTTGTAACATTCCTTTTCTTCTTGTAAATACCTTAATTCTCTGTCCCTGGCCCCCGAGCTCACACCTCGGGGACTGGATATAGCAAATCTTGACATCGCCTTGGGGCTGCCACCCCCAAAAAGCGAATTTCTTCTCCGAAGTAGCTCATTCATTTCTTTCCATCTTTCCATCCACCCTCTCAGCTCTTTGGCAAGACTTTCTTCCAAAGTGTCAAAAGTTTGGTAAGCCTCCTCTGTGGGCAGTTGGTTCCATTTCAGACCCCCACACAAGACTTTGACTTTTCTACAGAGTAGTTCCACATTCAGGGCAGTAAGCCTTTGTTCATCTGTTAGTCCAGAGTTCAATACCAGTTCAAGGACGAAACCCAACATACTGGCAGAGGAGGAGGAAGTGGGTATCATATTTCTTCTCCTGTCTCTTTGTTCGTCGCCATTTTCCTAAGCTGGAGCGCAAACACCGCAACTTTAAATGGAGATATTTTCCGCTAGTTAGCTTCCCAAGAAAAAAGTTTGCCAGTCTCATGTATCGATTTTAAATACTTTGTAACCAGTTCTGTGGCAGCAATCCCTCAAATTGGTTAATTTCTTAGGCTCGAAGGGAGGGAGGCAGGCTGCCTTTCTCCTTCCCCCCGGATCGTTCCAAAAACACGATTTCTGCCAAGATTATTTACTCACGACCACCGGGTTCCTTTAGCTCCATTCTTCACAGGTAGAACTTAGACGCTCACCGCGGGCTTTGCCGCCGCATTTGCATCCCGGTTGGGGCATATCCCCGTAAGCCCGGCTCCGTTGTCCCTTCACCCCCACTCCCCCTTTACAGGGGGGGCAAGGGAAGGGTTCGGAGCCTCCGCGGGCGCAGCCGGGGAGCCCAGGGTGCGGGACGCTCTTCCCGCACCCCAACCGGAGCCGCGCGCTGCGGTAGCGCGGCTCCTAACCCCCGGGATGGACAAGGCGCTTCGGACCCGAAGCAGCCTTCGACCACCCGGCGATTGCGTCGCCGCCGGAAGTCGAGGGGAGCTTGTTTAATCTCACTGTAAACATGTGATACAGTGACAATAAAGTATTTCTATTATTTCTATTTTTATTAATAACAAGTAATAATAATAAAAAAACTTTTATGTATATCCCACCGTCCCTGGCCGAAGTCGGGCTCATGGTGGCTAACATCAGATACATAACATTGGTATAAAATCAAACAATAATTAAATTACCTCCTAAAAACATCTCAAAGTCTAATTAGATGGCTTTCCACAGGGTTAGGGTTGGGAACAGTAAGTGCTCCACTGAACTGAAATTTCAGCCTTCACGACATAGGAAAACAGCCAAATAAACAGCTATTTTGGTGGAGGAGGGTCAAGATATTAACCGATATGCATGAAATTTCATATATAGCTATATAATCCCTAGTATAGTAAGATAAGACCTTTGGAGCAGGCATTTTTTTTTTAAAAAAGTTGTTTTTTAATGAACCGCCCTAGTAGGGCAGTAATTGTTCCTTGATAATTTGTCACCCCCTCCATTATGGAACATGGGGCGGACCGCCCCTATGTCCCCCCTTGCTATGCCCCTAGACCTGAGTCTCTGCAGCTCGGGATACGCCGGTGGGTTACTGGACCCAGAGGCAGCATCAGCCTCCCTGACCCAACCGGTAGTGCAACAGCTGTAAGTGATGGCCCAGCTGAAGGCAATGAGGTAATCTCTGCACCTGGAGCCAGAACAGGATCAGGCCCCTGACTCAGCCCAGCTGGTGTTTGCTGCAGGGGAATCTGTGCAGACTGGGACTCTTCAGGATCAGGCCCCGGACTTGGTTCAGATGATGTCTGAGGCAGAGGATCCGGTGCAGACTGAGACTCCTCTGGTTCTGAATCCCAGCCTGAGTCCCAGGCCATCACATGAAGTCTCATGGAACCTCCAGGTCCAAGGCAATCTTTCTAGATGTTCAGGTTTTTGGGGGCATTTGACCACTGTGAAAACAGGAGGATTTGGCCTGCTGCACAGCTCTTCTTAGGTCCTTATCTGGATGCACCCTCAATTAGTGCCTGAAGCTGAGACCTGAGACCAGCAGCTACCTGGGAGTGTTGGAGCACCCTCTCCAGGCATGGAGGGGAATGAAGTGTGCAACATCAGCCCCTGCCCCCAATTGACAGGCAGTAGAAACCTTTTGGCTAGACAGGCTGGGTATAATTCCTCCAGGAGCCTTCTGTTGTTCTAGCCCGGCCACCAAATCTGCTTCCTTTTGACTTCCAGCTTGTTCATTCACCCTCCGGGTAAGATTTCAGGTGCAGTTTCCTGGGTCCTGAGGCTTTTCTCCTTTCCAGTTTTGCTTTTCTGGGACATCCTTGTCAATAATGAGGTTGCTAATTAGCTCTTAATACCTGTTTAAAGTCTCTCAGTTGAAACGCTGGAGCAGATTGGGTTGGAATGGAAGTAATTGGAAGCGCTAATAGGCTGCTGCTAATTGCTAGCCTGTGTTTGCAGTGAGCCAGGTAAAGTGTGGAAGCTGCAGGTTTGTTTTGGGTGGGTGGGTGGAGGGGGCTTTGTGGTATTGAGGGCAATGCCAGTGTGAATTTCATTTCAATTTCAATGCAGTAAAAGAAGTAGTTCTCTGCCTACCATGCTGTTGGCTTCCATTAATTTTCTGTGATTGCACTGCCTGTGAGCAGAATCTCACCTATTATCTCCTACGAGTTGTGCCATATCAACACAACTCTGAAAATAAATGCTGGGGTCCCAGCTTGTTGACTTGATAAGATGTCTGAGAAGGGGTGGAAAGAGCTGTAGTCTGAGCTGTGCATTGGAACCAAAGTGCCATATTTGCTTCTGTGGGTCGCTGGACTGTGGGGGAGCTGAAGCTGTGGGGAGCTGAAGCATGAGTTCCAGCAGGATTGGGACCAGAGTTGGAAGCAATGCTGGGGAAGCTCTAGACCAGGCTTAGGCAAACTCTGGCCCTCCAGATGTTTGGGACTACAATTCCCATCACCCCTAGCTAACAGGACCAGTGGTAAGGGATGATGGGAATTGTAGTCCCAAACATCTGGAAGGCCGGAGTTTGCCTATGCCTGGTCTAGGGGTGCCGACTTGAACAAATTATTGGGCAGGCCAAGTAAGCCCTGCCCTGCACAATTCAATCATATGACATGGTGCGAAGGCACCATTTGAATGGCAATGCCCATCAACTCTGGGGAGGCCCAGCCCCGTAAAATATTTTATGGGGGTAGGTGTAGGGACCTTGGCCCCTAGGAGTTGGCTCCTAGGGGCAGATCTTCATCTGGCAAGGTGGCATCAATTGAGGGATGGTCCATAGCAGGTCAGGATGTGCAGAGGAAGTCTGTCCAAGGAGGACTGTGTGAGAAAAAAATCTATGAGGTAAGTGTGCATTTGGGAAAGGGAAGATAGCCTCAGATCCCTGGTCCATCTAGCTCAGTACTGTCATCACTGAGTGGCAGCAGTCCTCCAGGTTTTCATACCGGAGCCTAGAGCTACCAGGGATTGACCTTGGGGCCTTCTGCAGTCAAAGCAGATGCTCTAGTATTGAGCCACAGGAAGAACAGATGGTCTGGGGCAAGGCTGGGGAGCCACATGTGCAGAGTGCCGCTGCCATCTGTATAGAGGCCAAAGCCTGAACCACAAGTATTTTTAGCCAGAGAGGAGTCACGCCAAGGCCGCGGCAAATCTGCCTCTTCTCCCGCTTCTCTGCATCCATGAGTGATTCTCCAATTGCACTAGCGAGGAGCTTCCTGCTTTAAGGGTCCTGGCCAATCCCAGCAGTTATGAGGTCCTGAGTTACGAACTTGCCTCATTATTCCCTTTTCTAATGCCTTAATTTTTTTGGCATGCCAGACGAGGGATCATGTAGCGAGGCGGAAGCTAAGCCTTGCCTCGCCTCGCCTGCCAGCCAGCCAGGCCTCCTCGGATGCTCACTTGTTTTCATCCTTCGTTCCAGAGCGTCGGCGCATGCCTGAGATGCTCTCAGCCCACGTCTCAGGCCTTGGCAGGTTGACAGCCGTGTCTGTGCTAATATACAACACGTTGCATTTTTTTTTGACACAGCTGCTTTCCTCAGAGAGGGGGAAGAACCCACCCAAACAGTCCTCTTTGGCAAGATCCCTCCCGCCCACAGATGGCGAGAGAGAGAGAGAGTCTTCCTTACATACGCCACGAATCCCACAGGCAGGGGTGGGCGAAAACTCGCACTGCCGCATTTTGGGGCGGATGGGATTTCTAGGTTTGTTGAGTCCAAAGCGTTCTGCTGAGGATGCTAAATGGAGAGGCGAAACTTGTTTAAGGCCAAAGGCCGTATTCCTTTCTAGGCAACCGTAGGGGTGTGTGTGTCACATGTCAGTGGTAGGTGGAGCCAGAGGCAGAAGTGGGTGGAGAAATTTATTTATTTACCGTATTTTTTGCTCCATAGGGCGCACCGGACCATAGGGCGCACCTCGTTTTTAGAGGAGGAAACAAGAAAAAAAAAACATTTTTCTGGTTTTCCTCCTCTAAAAGCCCCTTTTTTTGAGGATCAGCTAAAAGTTTTGCAGCTTTTTTTTGCAAAGGGAAAAGCCCTGTTTTTTTGAGGATCAGCTAAAAGTTTTGCAGCTTTTTTGCAAAGGGAAAAGCCCTGGGTTTTTTTGAGGATCAGCTAAAAGTTTTGCAGCTTTTTTGCAAAGAGGAAAAGCCCCATTTTTATGGGGTTCAACTCACATTTCTGCAGCTTCTGAAGGAAAGGGAGCCATTTCTACAGTTTCCAGACAGATAATCTAATCAGCCAGTCAGTCACATGTCACTGTGGAAACAAACAACCTCCCTCCCATTCAACAATGGAGGGCGGAGCTGAAAGGGAGCTGGGACTCTTATCTCTCTCCCGATCTCTTGCTGATCAGCTGCTGAGCGGGGTCCTTTCAAACACCCTTTTTCCTCTTTGTAAGATAAAAAGCACTATATGCTTTTGGCCCCTGGGCAATTCGGCTCCAGGAACCACCATTTGCTCCATAAGACGCACAGATATTTCCCCTTAATTTTAGGAGGAAAAAAGTGTGTCTTATGGAGCGAAAAATATGGTTTTTTATCGTACACAGAAGACTACTTTCTACTCATGCTCATTCACCCTCTCTGTTCTCCATCAACATCAAAGGCACTTCCAGCGAGGCAAAAATACTCAAGGCAGACAAAACTGAGTACATGTCCAATGTAGACCCTCCAAGTTGTCCCTATTTTCCAATGACAGTCCCGGATTACAGAAGCTGTTCCGGTTTCTGATTTGATCCTGGAATGTCCTGCTTTTTCTTATGACATCCTATTTGCATCAGACAAACATTGGAGGGTATGGTTAGGACATCTCAATTGTCATTGGAGTAATGTTGGGGGGGGGGTATGGAGTTTTGTGACGCCCGAGCCCAGGAGATAAGTAACTATGCAACCTTTAGAAGGCATCTGAAGGCAGCCTTGTATAGGGAAGTTTTAATGTTTCATTATGTTTTTATAAACCCAGTCAGATGGGTGGGTATAAAACTATTATCATTATTATCGAATAAGGCATCCCTATTTTCAACGGAGAAAATGTTGGAGGGTATGTCAATGGTCTGGCTTGGTATAATGCAGCTTCCTGAGTTCCTACTTAAACTAGCCATTTCTGCAGAACCATGAGGACATTTTTTTTAAAGGAGAAGGACTACTGGTGAGTTGCAGAACACATCCTTGCATGCATAAAGTCCCAAGCTGAATCCTCAGTGGCCTCTCCATGTAGGACTGGGAGAGACTCCCTGGCTGAAACCCTGGAGAGATGCTGCCAGTCAGGGTGACAGTATTGTCATAGATGCCCAATGGGCCGATCCAGTAAAAGGCAGTTTTCTACATTCCACCACTTCCTTTGAACCACCATGACGCCTATCCACAATGTTGTAGCCCCAAACATCTGGAGGGCACAGGTTGGGTAAGGCTGAGTTAGTTGGAGGAGTTGCAATGGGGCACAGCAGCGCCTGCTTCCCCTCGGCTGCTCCTCTTCACCCACCCCAGTGCTTCCTGTTTTAAGCAGGCTTTGAATGATGGGTTCTTCTGTGTGATGCTTGTTAAGCATCTTCTGCTTTCATGGTGAAGGTAACTTTTTTCTTTTTTTTTAAGCGAAAGAAAGCTTTAAATTCTGCAGAATTGGAAGCCATCTGGAAATGTTTCCAACTGGCTCTGTCTACTTCCTCTTTCTGTTCCAATGCTTGAGTTGCTTGGGCCAGTAGTTGGGTGCAAAGGAGCCAGCTCCTGGGGGCTGAGGTCCCTTCACCCTCCAATAAAACATTTGAGGGGGCAGCTCCTCAAATGTTGATGGACATTGCCATTCAAATGGTGTGTGTGTGCCACATCTTGTGGCCAATTATGTGGGGTGGGGCTTACCTGCCCCCCCCCTAATATTTTATTCAAGTTGGCACCTTTGAGTGGGTGACGAAACCAATGCAGCCAAGTGGAAGGAGTTTTGACTCTGGGGCAAGTGTGCCTGGGTCCAAATGTCTGCTCACCTCTATGTCTCACTTCTGCAACTTCAGCAGAAGGGAACTGATAGTTGCCTGTACCCCTTGGTCATCATTGGAGGCTCCTTCGAGATACCAACAAGAACATAAGAAGCACCTGCTGGGCCAGACCAATGCCCCATCTAGTCCAGCATCCTATTCCCACAGTGGCGAACCAGATGCCTCAATGGGAAACCTGCAAGCGGGACCCCCAGCACAACGGCAACCCCTCCTGTGGTTTCAGTTCCAACTGTGGAGGCAAAGCATAGCTGCCATCATATCTAGGAGCCATTGCTAGCCCTCCATGAATTTGTCTAACCCTCTTTTAAAGCCGTCCAAGTTGGTGGCCACCACTGCCCTCTTGTGGGAGTGAGTTCCAAAGTTTCACTGTGTGCTGGTGTGAAGGACTTTCTTATATGTGTGCTAAATCTTCCCAGCATTCAGTTTCTTTGAATGTCTTGGAGTTCTAGTGTTCTGAGCGAAGGAGAAAAAACTATTCTCTGTTCACTTCCTCCCTGCCATACACAATTTCATATGCATCAACCATGCCGCCTCTTACTTGCTTTTTCTCTCTGCTAATTATTCGGGAAGGGGCCCTTGCTCTTAGAACTTTGAATATGGAATGCCGGTCAACAGAGAAGCTTTTTGACCTTGGTGGTGCCACTGTGGACGTGGTCTCCACGGTGATCCCATGTTTCTCCAGGAGAACATGTGAAGTCGCCTAACACCGAGTCAGACCACAAGTCCATGTAGCTCTGTGTTGTGGATGTTGACTGGCAGTGTCTCTCTGGTTTCTCAGGAATGTGAATGTACCCAGGTTTAGGAGTTAAATCTGAGCCTTAAGCATGCAGTGCAGATGCTGTGCCCTGAGCGATGGCCGTCTGAGGAACTCAACACGCTTTGTGTCTTTGGCTTCTTCCTCTTTGGAGGCCCCTGGGTGGGGGAGACAGGAAAAAGTGGGTTTCGGAAATCTGATGTTTCTGCTCAGAACTCTTTGCCTTTGCTTTGCACACTCTGGGAAACCAGTCATGTGAGGGCAGCTGCACAAACCCCTCTCATCTTGTCGGCAGAACTCAGCGGTAGACATAAACTGGCTCTCTCCTGTGTCCTTCTCTCCAGAAAAACCCTGCCTTTTTCCGTAAAAGGTGTGTGGGGTTCAGAGAATTATTGGCAGGCACCTCAAACTACAATTCCCCAGGATTTTGAAGAAGAGACATGACAGTTAGAACTGTAGTGTAGGTTTAGCAGACGAGCATGAAACCAGGGGAGAGGGTGTGCCTGCTCCCTGCCACTGCTGCCAAACTATGGAGACTGGAAACATGGAAAGGATGTGCTTGATAGTCCTAACAGCATAGAGGAGCCCTGCTGCCGGATCAGGCCCCAAAGGGGGGGGGCATCATTGCTCAGCATCCTGTTTCTAGTGGGTGACCAGACGCCCCAAAAGGAAAAACCTAAAGCAGGATGGGGGGGGGAAGAGGCAACAGCAGCGCTCTTCCCTCCTGTAGTTTCCAGTAACTGCTACTCAGAGCAAGAGGCGTAGGAAGGTCAGGTGTACCCGGTGCGAAAATTTCTTGTCACCCCCCCCCCCCCGCCCATTGATACCCCCCCTGCAAATACAGTTTTATGTTATTTCATATTTCTTACAAAGGAATAATAACAAGTAATAATAATAAAAAACTTTTATGTATATCCCACCCTCCCCGGCCAAAGTCGGGCTCAGGGTGGCTAACATCAGATATATAACATTGGTATAAAAATCAAACAATAATTAAATTACTCCTAAAACATCTCAAAATCAAATTAAAGTCTAATAGATGGCTTTCCACAGGGTTAGGCTTGGGAAAGTAAGTGCTCCACTGAACTGAAATTTCAGCCTTCACGACATAGGAAAACAGCCAAGTAAACAGCCATTTTGTGGAGGAGGGTCAAGATATTAACCGATATGCATGAAATTTCATATATAGCTATATAATCCATAGTATAGTAAAATAGGACCTTTGGAGCAGGCATTTTAAAAAAAGTTTTTATGAACCACCCTAGTAGGGCAGTAATTGTTCCTTGATAATTGTCACCCCCTCCATTATGGAACATGCCCCCCCTTGCTACGCCCCTGCTCAGCGGCATCCTGCTTCTAACAGTGGAGGGAGAATGTATCCATCAGGCTCAATAGCTTTCTGCTCTGCTGTGAATTTGCCTAACCCTCTTTTAAAGTCACCTGAGTTTGTGCCTCTCGCTGCCTCTCATGGGAGCGTATTCCATATTGTAACTTTGTGCTGTCTGTGAAGAAGGATTTCCCTTTGTCTGTCCTGAATCGTCCAACATTCTGCTTCATTGGAAATCCCCGAGTTTTAGTTTTATAGAATCATAGAACTATAGAGTTTGATCTTAAAGCACCATTTAGTCCGACCCCTTGCAACGAGAGAGCCAAAGTCCAGGCTTCTCTGGATTGGCCCTTGATATGCACTATTTCAGTATTATTATACTGAAGTAATAGAACAAGTTTATGCTAATAAAGGGAGCCTTTGTTTACTCTAGCCTTCTCCAACCTGGTGTTTCGGACTACAACTCCCATCAGCTTCAGCCAGCACATTCAAATGTTGAAGTGTGTTTATATCTGCTATCTTGGGCAACCAGCTGGAGCCCATGGCAAGGCTATTTCCTGCACCGTATCTCTTCAGCGGTGCCGGGGGGGGGGGGTCACGTGTCTGTTCCCTTCTCTGGGTTTGAAAACCGGCAGAGCAGGCAGGCAAGCCCAGTGGTTAATTTTATTTTTTTGATCCACAAGTGTGATTCTTCTTCCTCCTTTCACCGCTGCTGGGGAAGGGCTGTGGCTCAAAGGTAGAGCATCTATTTTGCATGCACAAGGTCCCAGGTTCAATCCCAGGCATTTCCAGGTATGCTTGTGAGCAGTGTTAGAAACTCAGATATGTAACCTAGGCACCAAATGGCTCCTCAGACTCAAGGTTACAAATTGCCAAAACGGCATATCTAGGTGCCATTTTGGGGTAAGGCAGCTCTATAGTCTTATTTTTCAAAAGATGGACTGACTGTGTTTGATTCTCTGTTAAGCATCTGGCTAGTTCAGAGGACAACCTTGAGCTAGTTTAAGAACTTTGAGAATTTACAGAAGAAAAGCCACCCTAAGGTCCCAGGGCGGGTTGCAACAATTAAAACACAATATTTAAAAGTAGTTTTAAACAACTTGCAATCACAGAAATATGCAAAAACCAGACATTCCAAGTGTCTAAAACCAGGCTAGCTGGGTGGGTGAGGTAGATGGATGGATGGATGGATGGACAGACGGATGGACTAGGCCTACTCCCCCTGCCCCTGCAACTGGAAATGGTACAGAAAAAAGGATGGGCAATTGATTTGGTTTAAAAGTATAAGGCACAGTTTGGTAATGAAACAATACTTTTTAAAAAATAATGAATTGGCACCAAACTCTCCAGCTGAAGGACGCGGGTGGCGCTGTGGGTTAAACCACAGAGCCTAGGGCTTGCTGATCAGAAGGTCGGCGGTTCGAATCCCCGTGATGGGGTAAGCTCCCATTGCTCAGTCCCAGCTCCTGCCAACCTAGCAGTTTGAAAACACGTCAAAGTGCAAGTAGATAAATAGGTACTGCTCTGGCAGGAAGGTAAACGGCGTTTCCGTGCGCTGCTCTCATTCGCCAGAAGCGGCTTTGTCATGCTGGCCACATGACCCGGAAGCTGTGCGCCGGCTCCCTCAGCCAGTAAAACGAGATGAGCGCCGCAACCCCAGAGTCATCTGCGACTGGACCTAATGGTCAGGGGTCCCTTTACCTTTACCTTTCTCCAGCTGAAAGCTCCAGAGCTAGATCAAGGGGTTAAGTTAGATTCCCTGAAACGATGGAGAGATTTTTAAAAGTGGAAAAAAAGAGAAGTCTTAAGTTCCTTCTTGCAGTACAAGACAGTGTGTCTAGCACTGCAGCCTCTGTGTCTCTGGAGAAGTCAGTTGCGTTCTGCAGTTGGCACCCATGAACTGGGCTTCCTCTGTCCTCTACATCTTGGCGGTTGCTCCACTGCAAGAGGCATTGTCTGATGGCTGCAGCAAAAGGACTGCAGAGTATTAATCATTTTTGGGGCTGGATGCACCAGCAGCCACTTCATTTGAAACTTGACTGCAGATTATTTTGAGCTTCGTTGTCCGTCTCTCTAGATCCTCATTTCCTTTGCCATCTCTTTCTGCTGACTGGACTTTGCCTGGGTACAACTTCCCTTTCTAAATAGTAATAATTTTCAGAGGGGTAGCCACAAGAGATATATATATAGATATTCATTTTTCATTATATTTAGATCCTGCCAGTGTGGCATAGTGGTTAGAGTGTCGAACAGGTCAGCATGCGACGAAGTCTGATAAGCTACAGGGTATCTCAGATTTTACTTGATCCATCTACATGGCTAATCCAGGAAGAAGAGTAAACCATAGTGCAGGTTTTCTTGAAAACCAATGTCAGCTAATGGGTTTAAAAGGGGGAGTTGGGGAGGAATATTTCAGCCTCTAAAACTCTTAAAAGTTTGGAGTGGGCTGCTTGAGGTTTCCCCAAAGCTCCTGTTGGCAGTGAAAGGACAGAGTGTTTCAGAAACTTCAGCCACGATGCTAAATCAAAGAGAAAACATCAACAAATATTCAAGATGCGCCAAAAGTTTCAATTTCGCCCTGCAAAATTTAAAATACGAAATATACCGCAAACACTAATGAATTGTTCTTAATTATTTTGAGGTTTGGCAGGTACCTGCTGTGAAGCCTCAGAAGATCATCATCACAACAATTAAAAAATAAAAAATAAACTTGCTGTCAAATGCTAAATGCTACTGCGTAGCGACTGTCAAATTCTGTCAAATATAGCTGGATGTCAAATACAGATGGGAATCTTAGAATATCTGATAAATATGTGGCAGCAGTGTTCTTAGGGGGGGTGGGTAGAAATCTAGGAACAACCTTTTTTTTTAAGATTATATCTACCTGTTCTTCTGTAATGGAGCTCAGTATAGCTTCCATTGGCAAGAAGGGGAGCACTTTTCGGTTGGTCTCCATACACGAATTGAACAGTCCCAAATGTCTTAGCTCCAGCAAGGAATCTTCATTGTGTTGTTTTGGCACTATTAAATACTGTACCAACATCGAATTTGGGAGAAGCTTCTGTTCAGTCTTGTTGTTGGATTAGAAACGGCTATTGACATCTAATTGGGGCTGGCCGATATATTGATCCATTGCCCAGAACCGGTTTGAAGTCCATCTTGTCATACTGGTTTCATAATTTTTGACCTGGCAATATATTGCAAATCGTGATGTGTGAAGCCAGCCAATGCCTCTGCATAGCTCCGCCCTTATTTCGGACATCATGATATATCAGCTAAATGCTGGTGATATATTGTGATTCTGAAAACCAGATTTCGCCCAGCTGTACACCTAATTAGGGGACTCTAGTCATCAGGGTTTCTTTAGATGTAAGAAGAGCTTGGCTACTGGATCGGACCCAAAGGGGATCCATCTAGGGCAGCATCCTGTTCTCACAGTGGCCTGTCAGATGCCTCATTTGGACACCCAGAAACAGGACCTGAGCACAACAGCACTATCTTCCCAATTCCCAGCAACTGGCATTCCAAGGCATCCTGCCTCTGATAGTGGAGGAGAAATCTAGCCATCATTGAAAGTTGATAGCCTCATCCTCCGTAAATGGTCCCATTCATTCTTAAGGTCATCCAAGATAGGGGTCTCTTGTGGGAGTGAATTCCATAGGTTTGTGGGGCGCCTGGACTTCCGTTCTAATTCTGGGGTGCCCAACATTGAATTTAGCATGTTAAAATATAAGCCAGGCTGGCTTCCTGATGAAGTTATCGCCTGCAGAGATGGACCATTAAAAGAGCTAAAAGGAATGGGCGATGTACCATTAAGAAGGCCATTAACAGACAGACCCTCCCTGAAGTCAGAAATAATTAACAGAGACAAAAGGCCAGGGTTTCAGGAGGGAGGGGCAGAATTGTAGGTAGCGATGAGGTAAACAAACAGGAAAAGTGTCATTTTTGCAAGCTGGAGAATGGGGGTGCAGAGCATGAGGCAGGCTGTCTGTTTTATGTAAGGGAGCACAGGTACTGTATTGCATTTTGGGCCTAGTTTGTGTTGCAAACCATCCTTCGATGATGGTTACAGCTGTCACAACTAGGTATGTAACACCTGTGTTTTCATCTTGAAGTAGCAGGGAGGTATAAAGTTCTTCTGTGCGACCTGGAAATTTACCGGTATGTAGTATAGACGAGATGAACATAGCTCGTATATCTGTATAGTATTGGCAATGAAAAAAGGCATGTTCCATTGGATTAATGTGTAAACAAACCATATATCATAAAGACACCACAGTCTCTGCTCTGCCTCATTGCCCAAAAGGAAACATAGACCCTGTAAGCGCACCTGGTACCCCTGGAATCTCGCACAGCTCAGAGATTGGGGTGGTGTGTAACAATAGTTTAATCCTGGGCTGTGTGGAGAAGTCCTTCACTTTGTCTGTACTGAATGTTCCCATATTTAGCTTCATTCATTGGATGTCTGCAAGTTCTGGTGCAAAGGGAGAGGGAGAAAACACTTTCCCTCCATTATTTCATGATTCTGGAGGAATGGCCACCATGGCGTAGTATTTTCCAACCCTGCTGTTCATTTTCTGCAGGGCTGACTATCTCTTGGCCTTGTGGCAGCCATTTTTTGTCAAGTGCCTTTTCCAAGAAGGTGATATCTTTGACCTACAGGTATCTTGTCTTTTGCAGCAAAGTGAAAATCCTGCCGGCTCAGATGCCTGTTCCTATCTTTGTGTTCCTCTGGAGGGACATTTCAAAAATAGCACTATGATTTTCGTTCTTCCCTTCCCCACTCCACCTCTCGTTCTTTGTCTCATAACCTGCTTCTGGAAAGAATCAAAGTTTGTCTTCAGGCCATTTCTGTGAAGCTTAAAAGGGCCCCTGTGCCCAATTTGCTGCCCTGGAGGAGACATGCTGTCCTAGTACCGTGCCCTCGAAATTTAAAAAGCAAGGGAGCACTTTTTGTGTGATAGGATGTTGAACCAAAGGGCATGCTTGCAGAAGACTTGGAGTGTGCATGAAATATGCATTTTTTAAGAGAAAAAAGATGGACCAATAGGCAGTGGTTTAACATCTGGCAGCCCAGGCTCAGTTCCACTCTGTGCCATGATGGCCTCTTCCTTCTCTTAGTTCATGGGGCTGTAGGCTGTGAACTTGACCCAGGGATGATTCTCAGAAAGGGGAAGATCTGTGAATTAGGCAGCGCTTCCATTGCTGAGACCAGCTTTCCCTAGGCTGGGCCCCTCCAGCTGTTTTGAACTATTTATGTACCATTAATTTCATAAAATTTACACACCTCATAAAAAAACCCATAAAAAACCCCAACCTACCTCAAAGTGGTTTACAAAAAAAGGTGAAACGATAAAACTATCAATAAGAAAAATCAACAACAATTGTGAATGTTGAAAAAGTTACAATACCAATAGACTAAAAGCAGATTAAAACTCGCACCTACTTTCTAAACATCTGGGTGGCCTGGTCTAGACAAGGATGTTTTCAGCAGGGACCAAAAAGACTTCAGCGAAGGCACCTGCCTGATGTCAATAGGCAGTGAGTTCCAAAGTGTAGGTGCTGCCATATTAAAGATCAAGTTTTTACAAAAGTGGCATCTGACTACAACTCCCATCAGCCCAAGCCAGAACAGGAGATGCAGGTTGCTTGTACCTTTTCCCATACACCTGGGGTAGCAGCTTTAGGGATGGTGTGTATGATCTCAACAGTGGCTATTATTTATATTTATATTTTATTTTATTTTTTAAAGTTAGGAGACTATTACAGGCATGTCCCAAGTCATGTTATGTCTGATCCACAGCAGATCTCTTTCCCAGAGCTTCCAGGAACTGCTCCTGTGGCATTCAACATGCAAACCGCCTGCAAACTGTTGCTGGACACTCCATAAATCAGAGACCATTTTGCTGTCAGTGGTGGGTAGCTTGCTTGGCATATCCTGTACACACATCCCTACTAATTTTAAACCAGACTTGGGTGAGAAGAGGCAAGTCTTTACTTTTGTAGCATCCTTCAGGCCGGGGACTTGTTTTCATCCCCAGTCAGGTGGTTTAATGTTACATCAGCTCTCCTTGACATTTGGAGTAGCCTCCTTTAAATAATGTAGGAGTGGAAAGAAACATGGGGGATCTTCCCCCCTCCTTGGAAATGCATCAGCATGGCTGAATTTGGCCATTAGTGTAAATTTACTCTAACCTCAAACTTTCCAGATCAAAATCTCCTCCTCCTCAAAGGGACGTTCTTTTCAGCAACCCACCTTCAAGGGGCTAGATTGGATTGGGAGGGGGGTATATTTTGACACACACACACACACACACACAAAATGGAGCAGTTCTGCTTTCTTTGGGACATGGTTGAAGCTGTATGCGATGCGTGAAACTGTCTCTCTGCATTTTTCAAAATGAAGAAGTTGCAGTTGGTCAAAGCCTGTTTTCATTTTTATATGCCCAAACGCTACCAAGGCCTTCCATTTATTTGTGTATTGCATTTTTTCTGCTTTGCTAAGAGCAGGGGAGCAGGATGCAGCTTGCATGCATTCTGAACCATGTAGTTGTAATGGCACCCTGTGTACTACAACTCCCATTAGCCCCAGCCACTAGTACGAGGCGTGCAAAGGGTGCCAGGTTGGCAGAAGGCTTACCCAGTCAGTAGGTGCTTGCTTCAGCCCTAGCCATTGCAGGCTTGTTGGCATCATAAAACTATAAGATTGGGGGATTTTGGATCACGTCTTTTACGTTTATAAAGACAGCTTCCTGATCTGGACCCCAAAACTAGGATTCCCAAACATTTTTTGGTCCCTTGGTCCCATAAACTCATCCACTGTGTCCTCTGCCTTACCCTATAAAAAGCATAGCAGCTTGCACAACCCACTAAGGAAGATAACAACACAATAAAACTCAAAACCATTAATATCTTATTTGAAGAAATGCATATATTTCTTCAAAATCCAGTTAAAATTATTTAGTTTAATTAAATTTATAAGCGCAAGGGCATGACACTGATGCACACAAAAAGAAATATACACTCTGATCTAACCTTGTAGCTAAAAATAGAAAATGCAGCAAAGAAAACGACAGGATAAATCTTTTTACACATCCTTACACTAACAAAACATAAGGGTTGAGGACATTCAAAGCATAAAATATTTACATATAGCTACTTGCCAAACATGCATAAACCTTCACCTACCACAGATGTACGGTAACTAATTTATAAGAAAATCAATAGCTATTACCAATAATTGGCTATCTTGTGACAACTCAGAATTGTAAATACAAACAAATGTGATGAAAGGAAATAGCCTTGAAAGCGATAAGAACAATGAAACTTTAAATACAAAGCAAGGAAGGTGTTCCGCTCCAGCCTGGCACTGCCAACGTGGGCTGTCATACGTCTGGATTTCCCCAGGTATTTTGCCGATTTCCACCTGGGAAACAGTGTTTGTGTGTGTGTATTTAGTCACTTTCAGGAGGTTGGCAGATTTTAAGAATTGCAGAGAAAGGGGCTTACATTGAAATATTGAATGGTCAACTTTTCCCCACTTTCCTTTTAACTGCTGATTCATTGGCCATTGCCATTCTTTGTTCCCAAAAACACCTCCCCCCCCCAGAATGAGAGATGTCAGTGCACTGAAGGCAGTGTGGCTCAGTGGAAAGAGAGAGACTGTAAGGATCCTGGGTTCAAGTTCTGCACCTGCAGGCAGTGGGAGAGGAGGCAAGCTTCTGAAAATGGAGAAAATGGAGTCTTTTATTCTCATTCTCCTGCGGTAAATCACTCTTCTGCCTATTCCCAACTGTGCAGTGGGATCAATGGCAGTCTACCTTGCAGGGTGGTGGGTAGGGTAGAGGGTTGCAAATCGATTCAAATGCGTGGGAAATTTCGCATAACATTATCCTGGCTGGCATGAGGAACAGAATGTTCTCTTCGCTGCAGAATACTTTGGGGACAGCGTGGGATGGACAGGTTGTACTTAACAGAAGTATCTTTCCCCCCTTAGTTTTCTTTTTTTCCCGCTATCCTTTTTCCCTGTAGGTCCTTTCCTGGGTTTGGGAGGGCTGATGGCAGGAAGATGCTGCGCTCAGTTCTCCAGGCTGACGTGCTGGATCCCTGAGGATCTGTCACTCTTCTTGTGTCAAGAGGTTCTTACGAGGTTTTTCCTGGTGGGAGGAGGGTGCCTCCCTTAAAGCACTGACAGGATGAATTTAGGGATTCTTTGTGATTCCTACATTACATAGGGTTAGACTAGATGATACTTCAGGTCCCTTTCAGCTGTACAGTTCTATGCTTTCTATATGATATAACCAAAGCAACTACAGTGGTACCTTGGTTTTCGAACGCAATCCATTTTGGAAGACCGTTCAAATTCCAAAACGTTCGAAAACCAAAAACTTAATACGGAAAACTCACTACGGAAGTCGCGTGGCATGTTCAACTTCTGAGGCGTGTTCAAAGACTGAAGCATTTACTTCAGGGTTTGCAGCGTTCAAAAACTGAAATGTTCGTCAACGGAGACATTTGAAAACTGAGGCACCACTGTATGCATGTGAGAGTGACATATGAAAAAACCATCTGCTTAATGACATCGACAACAGTGCTTTCCCAATACGGTACATGAAAGCTGTAGGTTTTCCAAAACTGCTGAGTAACAGATCAAAGTATTTCAGGGCTGTGTGTTTGAGGGATGGGAGGGAGAGAGTGATGAGCTGGATTCGAAACTAGCACCTTTTGAGAAGTGTGAATTCTCTGAACTTAAATATTCTTTACCTCTGCTGCCGGAGGTGGGATGCCTCTGAATGCTGCTTGATGGGACTCACAAGTGGGGAGCACAACTGCTGTTATGCTCAGGTCCAGCTTGTTCCTGCAGGAGGCAGTGATGGCCATAAACACAATCATACATGTTAAAAAGCACAAAATGCACAACAAAAACAAATACAAGTCAATAACACCGCCCAAACACTGAACATTTGTAATTGTGGATGGAATGTGATTGAGTTCTGAGCTACAGGCCCAGCTTTCTCTACCCCGTTGCTGGGGTTTATCCTCATCTCTCCCTCTCCCTTGCAGGTTAATAGCGGGGTCACTCACTCAAATGACTTGCATAGGGGGCAATAAATGACTGCAGCTCCAGAACAGCTAGTGCAGGGAGAAGCCCAGGCCCACCAAGTTGCTGAGGTTTTCCCCTACCACCAGCCATTCCTCGGGGTACAGCTTCTCATTTTCCCCACGCAAGGCAATGGATAGATCCGTTTGCCCATTGACTTGCATTAACCGCCTGTGCAGGTGTATATGGAGGCACCCAAGGAAGGACAGGGACGCGATCCTTCAAGAATCACCCACTTCCTGTGCAATTGCCACTCGTCACAGTGACATTTGCTGGAGAGCCGTATGCCGAAGAGAAAGGAAGGAAGGAAGGTCACGGGGGCTGAGGACCCTCCCCACTCTTTATTGTACTTTGCAGGGGTATGTGGGGTAGAATGGTGTTCTGAAAGAGGGAATAGAAAGCTGCATTGCATCTCCTTGAGAGTGACCCACATTGCAACTGCAAAGAATGGGCTGAAAACAACGAGAGCCTTCAGGGATGGATTGCACCGCTGACTCCCTTCAAAGGAAAAGAAGCCAAACAGGTCCAGTCTCCATGGCGAGAAAGCAAGAGTGCAGTCCTGTGTGTGTATTCGGCGAGAAAAAGGAACTCTTTCCCACAGATTCTGTGTGAGTGGATGAGGTGCACTGTAACTGTCGAATTCTTGTTAGATTCTCCTGCTTCGTTCCCAGGCAGTCATCCCCAGGAGTGTTGTGTAACTGCTCTGGAGAGTGGGCCTTCTTATTACAAAGTTTAATTTTTAATCTCCCTCCTCATTGCTTTTTCATTCCCCCACCCCTCTCTAATGCTGCTCAGACGCCTGTCAAGCAGAAATCACTCTTACCCCCCCAGCTCATCACTGGGTGCCCAGGCAGCCTCAGAATGCATCTCACCCTCCTTGGAGAAATCCCAACTGAGCACACAGTGCTCTCTGTCTCTCTTAAACATGCACCCCACTCATCCAGAGTGTGCTGCAAAACAGGATTCAATCGGGCATCTCTGAAACCCCTTCTTTCTCCCTTTACCTGAAGGGAGAGGAGAAAATTCAGTACCTTTTAAGGCAAACTTATTTCATTTGCCCTTCCCCCAAACACATGTGAACCAAAATGTAGCCACCCTTCAAAGCTCACACTTGTTCAATTTTTGTGATGCAGTTCTCCAACTTGCGGGGGGGGGGATTGTGTACAAGAAGGAGGATGTAATATGCATAAGGATTCATGTGTTAGTGAGAACATAGAAAAAACATGCATTACATTAAGAAATGTTGCTCATCCACACTTAACCTTTTGCCCCAGAGGTCTGCGCTTTCCCAGCTTTCCCCATGGAAACCTGCTCTTCTAACACTGAATTCGGGCTTTCTATGGATTGCTGTTTGCTCCAATTCAGTAGTAAAGAGCAGATTTTCACAGGGAAAGCAGCGGGAAACTTTAAAGTGCAAGCCTATGCATTGGAAATGCAGAGCAAAGAGAAGTGTGGGTGAGCCCACAGTGAGAAGAGGGTGGAAATCACTAAAATGCTGGCGATTTTTTGTGAAGCCTTAAAAAAAAAAAGACGTGGAAATGTGGTGAACTGATTGGAAAGTGAGAGAGACTGAAACTGACAGATGCTGCCTGGAAAAAGGAGAAAGGAAGAGAAACTGAAATTGACAGATGCCCCTGTTCTTAGGTAAAAGGCAGGTCAAGAGCTTCTCACGTTGCAGGAGGTAACAACATATTCTCTCACTTTACAGCCAACAAACTAGACAGGATGTAGAATTCTCCCTGTTTTCATGGACTCATGGAATTGCAGAATTGGAAGGGACCTAGAGGGTCATCCAGTCCAACCCCCTGCAATGTAGGAATCTCAACTAAAGCACCCATGACAGGTGGCCATCCAACCTCTGCTTAAAAACCTCCAGAGTTTTGTTTTGTCAAATAAGATCTAGCCATAAAGGCAATACAAAGTTGGTAGGGGTATGCGTAGGGAGGGATTCCTTTTAACCCCTTTCACCTGCAGGGTTTCTTTTTTCTGTACCTCGTTCCCCCGTGTGGGGGAAAGTTAAGGAGAGGAGATCTTATGGCGGAAACTGCTTCCTGTTAACCACCCCAAACCACGAGAGCCTGGCTTCCAGATGTAGAACAGAATGTCCCTATTTTCATTGGAGAAATGTTGGAGGGCATTGATGCCTCTGACTGTGGAGGCAGAGCAAACTCACCCTGGCTAGTAGCCATTACTAGCCCTCTCCTCCATGAATTTGTCTAATCCTGTTTTAAAGCCATCTAGATTGGTGGGCATCATCACTGCCTCCTGCAGGAATGAGTTCCATAGTTTAAGCAGGCGCTCTCAGCTCTGTCAAAGAGTTAATGCTGTCACAGTCGCTGTCCTTTAGAGCCACTGTTCAACAGCAATGAACTTTCAAACTGCAGGGGCATTATTGAGGGTTCTCATCCAGCTATTATTGCGGGACTGGATTGAGGAATACTCTGTGTGGCTTGCAAAATAGAGAAAATGGTGACATAACATGTTTTGCTTCTGACTTCAAGGAACACAGAATTTTGCCTGGATACTTTTCCTTTGCAAGTGAGTAAGGGCTACTTTGTTGGTGAGCCTGTTCTCCTGCTATCCTTGACCATGTGGCCAAGTTAGTTCTGGTTTGTGCTTAAGAATACATTCATATAATTTCTCCCCCTGCCATCCCAGTTTTGATTGTGGGACTGCAAGTCGGGTATTTAAAGGGTTTTGAAAGGCTTGCCTCACGTGCAACAGAAGAGAAGCAGGATGCACAGACAATCTTGTGTGATGTTAGATCAGAGAGGGCTTTCAAAAGTACTGAGGTCTTGCAAGGAGCTCACTGCTTGTGCAGGTTTTGCAAAGCGTAGGCGGCCAACAAGCTTTCCTGCACAGACCTTGAAGCTGCAGCATCCCCTTCAGCCTTTGCCTAAATACCTCAAATAAAGGAGAGCCCATCACCTCCTGAGGCTAATTGTTCATCAGCTGTGCATAGGGATGTCAGAGAATTCCATTGGAAATGGAAAAGGAACAGAAATTGCTGGTGTTCTCTTATCCGTCCCATGTCTAAAACCAGAAATCAATTCAGTGACTACAATTGGTGTTTGCTATTGTTCTTGCTTCCAGTCTGCAAATGGTGGTTGTTGTTTAGTCGTTCAGTCGTTTCTGACTCTTCGTGACCCCATGGACCAGAGCACGCCAGGCATGCCTGTCTTTCACTGCCTCCCGCCGTTTGGTCAGACTCACGTTGGTAGCCTCGAGAACACCGTCCAACCACCTCGTCTTCTGTCGTCCCCTTCTCCTTGTGCCCTCCATCTTTCCCAGCATCAGGGTCTTTTCCAGGGAGTCTTCTCTTCTCATGAGGTGGCCAAAGTATTGGAGCCTCAGCTTCAGGATCTGTCCTTCCAAATGGTACACAATAAATTACTTCCTTCTCCCCTCCCCTTGCAGTGCATTTCCTTTGCACGAAAAATAGTGGAGTGGAGTAGCAGAAAGATGGCAAAACTTACAAAATATAATCATATAAGTGTAGTAATTTTGTCACAGTGGACAGCGAGAGGAAGAACGTAGTTTGGGGTGGAAGATGCACTACAGCAGAAGGGAACTGGTGCTGCAGGTGACAAATGCAGGGCAGAATGGGAAAAGATGCCTTCTTATGTCCCTAGCTTCTAAATACCAGTTGCTGGAAACCTCAGGAGGGGTCACTCCTCTTGTGCTTGGGTCTTGCTTGCCAGCTTCGCAGTAGAGCTCTGGCCAGTCACTGGGAGAACAGGATGCTGAACACAGAACTGCAGATTGCACCTCCAGGTTGTGCAAATCTTCATCCATAACCCCAAGCTCAGGCTTTACAGTTTTTGCTGTGCCTCCTGCGGAGTCTCAAGTCTCCACCTTATCCTTTTAAGGTCTCGGATGTGTGTGTGTGGTTGTGGTTGCTTTTTTTTATATATACTCAAAGATTCAAAGAGGAAGCTTGTTTCCTGCTGCTCCAGAGGGAAGGACCTGAACCAACGGATTCAAATGACAAGAAAGGAGATTCCAGCTAAACCTTAGGAAGAACTTTCTGATATTAAGAGACATTTGACAGTGAAATGGACTCCCTCGCAAGATGGTGGACTCTTCTTCCTTGGAGGTTTTTCAGCAGGGGTTGGGTGGCCATCAGCCAGGGATTCTTCAGTTGTGATCCCTGCATTGCAGGGAGCTGGACTTAGATGACCCCTGAGGTTCCTTCCAATTCCATGGTTCTAAAACGCGCTTGCCAATGTCTTCTGGCTCTTGGGTTGGTTTAAAGCCTCCTGGTGTGATTCATTCCCTACCTTCCACTCCAGTGACTCTTCTGGCTGGTTTTTGCCGCTGCTTCGTTTTGCTCCCTATTGCATTTCAAGTGGCCAGTCTGCTAAATAACAAAAACTTGGCACCTCAGTGGACGGTGGAGGCTGTTGACTTAGTTGGGGTGTGTGTGTGTATGTGTGTGTGTGTGTGTCAGTCCCTTCCCTTCTGACTCTATAGCAGTTGAAAGTCACAGGCCTTGTAATAAGTTGTATACATCCTTCAGTAGAACTGGCAGAGCCTGTGACAAGTGAAAACATCTGGGTTGCTGCCCTAAAGCATTGCTGCAGGGGTTAGGCCAGGCGGTGTCTCTCCTTTCTGATGACCACAGCAGATTGCATTTGCAAAGTTAAAAACCCGCAGATTTGTGACATTAAGCGAGGAATGTAAACATCGCACCCTGATATCCCCCTTCTCTCACAGAGGGTGGCTGGGAGGGCCAGCCGCCTTGCACAGCTGGGGAGCAGGTTCAGCATCTGTATTCGTCAGGAGTAAAGATGAGGATCTAGTGTGCATTCTGGATGAACCATAACTGCTCAGTGATGGAGCACCTGCCTTGCAGGTAGAAGGTCTCAGGTTCAATTCCAGCAGCATCTCCAGCTAAGGCTGGGAAAGACTTCCTGTCTGCCTGAAAAGGGTTATTGTAGAGTTGGGAAGGGTTCAGAAAAGGGCAAATAAGTTGCAGGGGTGTAGCGTGGGTTGCTGGTGCCCGAGGTGGGGCAAGTGTTGTGACCCCCTTGAAGACTGCATTTAAAAAAAACCAAGCGTGTATGTGTAGGCTAAAGCAAAAACACAAAACAAAAACGTGGATGAAAAGGCTGATTTGAAAATTCAATTTATGTGAATTGTAGTGTATTCAGCATCAAATGCTAATGAGTAGAAACAGTAGCTAGCATAAAGCACCTGTTTCCAAATACATCCTTCATCAGTGTATATACATATTGCTGTAAGGCCGAACACACAAAACAATAATTAATATCTGTTCAGTATACCATCCTGATGAAGGATGTATTTGGAAACTGGTGCTTTATGCTAGCTACTCTGTCTCTTTTTGCTCATTAGCATTAAATATCAGACAGCGTGACGAATAACATATGTTTTTAATGGAAACTGCATTGCAGCAGAACTGAAACAGCTCTGGCTGAGGCAAAGAAGGGTTGCAATGGAAATCTCTGCCTTCTTCCATCCCTAATGCAGGTGCAGGGCTCTCCTGATGTCCTTAGCAACTGTCATGGTCTTTGGTCCAGTCTAATTTTCCTGGCTGCGTTTGGCTCACCTCCCATTTATGCCTGTTGTGTATAACTACTGTATAAATGTCATTCTACCGGCTTCCCATGCTGCGGGTCAGTCATGAGGCGGCCTCGTACCTGACTGCAGATCTATGCCCATTTTGTGTGGCTGAACAGGCTGGCTTCTCAATCCATCCTTGCAGCCTGGAACTGCGCCAGGCTCTGAGCTGCCCTCGTGACACAATTAGCATCCTCAGTGAAGGCTTGCAGTCCTTGTTGACAGTGCGAGGATGCAACTTCCTCTCATGAACGCAAATGTAATTACCCAGTGAGTGCAAGAAACAGGAGCGAACCTTGGCAGAACGCCTTGGGAGCCAGGAAATTCCTCTGGCTCCTCCTATGCCTATAGCATCGTAGAGTTGGCAGGGATCCCCAAGGGTCTTCTATTCCAACCCCTGCAATGCAGGAATCACAACTAAAGTATCCCTGAGAGCTGGCCTTCCAACCTCTGTTGAGAAACCCACGATGGAGACTCCACCACCTTCTGAGGGTTTCCATTCCATTGTTGAAGAGCTCTTACTGTCAGGAAATTCTTCCTAAGGTTTGGTCAGCATCTCCTTTCTTGTCATTTGAATCCCTTGGTCTTCCCCCTCTGGAGCAGCAGAAAACAAGCTTGCTCCATCTCATACGTGACAGCCCTTCAGATATCGGAATATGGCTCTCATATCACTCTTTAACTCCCACCAGCCTGTTTTAGATTGTAAGTGAGCCTCTTGGGTGAGCGGGGGACCCGCTTTTATGTTCGTATCAATCTATAAAGCATTATGCCTATTGAAAGCCTTTCAAAAATAGCTTATAATGATGATGAATTGAGCAGATGTGGGGCTTTATAGATTTCAAAGAGCAAACTAGTAGGAGCTCTTAGGCTAAAGCTTGGCTGTCCAAAAGCACCTAGTTCAGTCTGGTTTTTTTTTAACCCTAAATGAAACTTATTTTTTGCCCCTGTGTGTATGGTGGGGGGCGGGCAGGTGGGGGGTTTCTATCTCTTCCTATCCTCCTCCTCCCAACAATGTGGTAGTCAAATGGCTATGCTGTTTGTGTACAACAGGCTAGCAGCCCAGCATCTCCAGTATACAGCAGTCTTTCCCATCCAAGAAGTTTTGGATTGCAAATCCCAGGAATGCCCAGGATTGATGGAGGCTAGGGAAGCCTGCACTACTGGTTCCTTTGGATAAAAGAGCCCTTAACGTGGTTTAGCTCTTGACTGGTCCCCACCTACTGGACTGGATCAGAGGCTAGAATGAGTGGCAAGGGGCCTCAGAGGTCTTGTAGTCCAACCCGCTGGCAATGCTCCTGCAGCATCCCTGAGAGGTGCCAGCCTTTCTCTCTTTTAATGAAGGGGAGCTCACCACTTTCTGTGACGGAGCCTGCTCTGTTGCCTAGTCAGAATTCCCTTTCTCGGGGGTTGAACCCATCAGTTCAGGACATAGCTTCCGGGGCAACAGTAAACAAATTTGAGCATGAGAAGAATGGCAAGGAGGAGTTGTCCATTGCCTGGAGGGCATGGGGTGAATGTGGAGACCCGCTGAGGGCTGCAAGGGGAGTGTGGCTGTTGTGTGCACCCGACTGCCAAACTCCGCACTGCCTTGATCAAACTGGCAGGGCACCATGAGAAAGCAATCCTGCATGCACTTCTAGGAGAGCCAGGGAAGTGTAGAGGTTTGAATCCTGAACTTGAATCGAGGCAAACCTAGGTTCATATTCCCACTCTGTCTTATGCTGAGTCAGACCATCGGTTCATCTTGCTCAGTATTGTCTTTGCTGACTGGCATCTTTCTGGGATTTCATTCATTTCCTGGGACATTCACACCCTACCAAGAGGCCCCACGGGGAGGAGGGGGGTTGAACCTGGGACCTTCTGCAGGCAATCCTCTTTTAAAGCCACCCAAGTTGGTGGCCATCACTGCCTCCTGTGGGAGGGAGTTCCATAGTTTAATGATGTGCTGTGCGAAGGACTTTATTTTGCCTATTCTGGCTCTGCAGAGTTTCAGGAAGGGGGTATTCCCAGCCCTACTTTGAGATGCTTATGCAGATTGAACCTCGAATCTTCTGTAGGTGACGTGGGTGTTCTTGCCCTTGAGCTGCTGTCCTTCCCTTTGAAACTAGTCCTGTGCAGATGTGTGCAGGTGGATCAGTCCCACAAGGGCTAGATCTATTCGTCTGCCTCTTGCACCCTGTCAACTCGAACAACACCTCCAAACTGTCCTCCTTGCTGTCCTCCATAGCAAGGCAGCTTCTGTTTCTGAGCAGGAGAACTGCAAGGATGTTGTGGCAAGAGTTCTCCCCTCCGATTCTCTTTTTCCTCCGACTTAAACGATGTTGTGTGTTTCTAAATTAGGTTCTCCCCATTGTCGAAGCTGGAGTGAGCGCTATGACTAAAAGAACTTCTAACAGCAGGAATTGGAATTTTTTGGGTGGGTGGGTGGGTGAGGGGAAGCAGCAGCCCCGTCTTCTGTCAATAGATGGGAATGTGCAAGTGTCAGAGAGTGTCACTTAGAACTGCTGCTGACGGGGGAGGGAATATTTCAGGAGATGATTTTGCAAACTGAACAAAGCGTGTATCAGACTCTTCTCTCCCCACCCCCACCCCCCAACAAAACCTCTCTCTCACGCACACTTTCACCCAATGCTAATGGAACCATTTAATGTAGTTTCAGAGATAGCGGTGAAGATTGGTGGAGCAGATCTAACAGATGGGAGATTGAGCAGGATGAGGAGGCAAGATGATGTGAGCCCCAGGTGGGATTGCGAAAGTGCCAGGGCAGTGGGTGGGTAGCAGAGGGTGGTGGAGAGAGAGCCTGGGAGGATTCTGCAGTGTTTGGAGAGAAGGCTGACTAGGAGGCTCTGGGCTGGTCAAACAGCTGGTTATACTATGTCTCCCAGCTGTTCGTTTATCATGTTTGTAGCCTACAGGGTGGGGAGGGCTTGTGCTGGTTTCATAGGGAAGGAGACACAACTGAGTGATGAAACACATGCTTGAAGCTCTCAGTTACAAGGACTGCAGGCGAGAGGGTTAGGAAAGCAGAGGCCATGGAAAGCCACTGCCAGGCGCATCAGACCCAGCCTCCCCCAACCTGATGTCCTCCAGGTTTGGATTTCCCATCAGTCCCAGCTAGCATGGCCATTTGGGGCTGATGGGAGTTGGAGTCTATTGCAGATATTAATATTGTGCCGCTTGAAGAGACTGGATGCATAAAAAACGGACTCCTTTAAAACATTGTCAAGGCCCATAAGTTTAATTACAGCTTTACTTGCAGAACTTTCTTCAAAACAGAACAAAAGCAGTAAACAATGCATTCAAAATATCCGTAAGATCACGTGCAAGTTGGTCATGAACAGGCAGGACAATGGGGAGTCGGAAAAGGATCCTGGCGAGGGATGTAGCCGGGAGTGGGACACACTGGAGCAAGCTAGGGATCTAGCCCACGTGCTGCAATCAGCATGCAAATTTTAAAAGGGCAGCAGAGCTGAGATGTTGTGTCTGCTCAACTGCCCATGGTGATGGACCTCAACTTGGATGCTCCAGGATCTCCGTGGGACGGAGCTTTGATTTGGACTTTGGACATGTGGATTGACCCTGGACGGGGACTTGACATACTGACGTGCTACCAGGTAGGCCAGGGGTTTTGGATGAGGTCTAGCACAGGCTCAGTTTCCTATAAAATAGATTGGCTGCACGAGTGTCCTGTAGCCAATTGGAAGCTGCGGAAGCTACACCAGATTTTCGGCTTCTGAAAATCGTTTGAAAACTGAAACACTTCTGGGTTTCAATCGTTCAGAAGCCGATTTGTTCGGGAGCCAAGGCATTCAGCTTCCAAGGTATGACTGTACTCCAAACAGATCTAAAATCACAGGTCTGTCTCTCCTTACATTCTCCGTTTTGCCTGCAGCTGCATTCGCTCACTGGAGAATCAGTTACTCATCCTTACTTCCCCAGAGCATGAGAACAAAGATTCAGAGTGGAGATTTGCAAACAAATACCTTCATCACCTGATCTAAGGTTAAACACTCACCTGTTGGCTAGCAGAAAACAACAATAGTTAATTATCAACCCATCAAGGAGTTCAGAGACCACTTAGTATACTCCAGTGGAATTTCCCCACATTAAAGCCTCCAGTAATACACATTTAGACACCCCTCATTCCAAACCTGGAACCTTCTGCATGCAAAGCAGGTACTCTGTCCTTGAGTAAAATGTGGTCGTTACAAGTTGGATTTGAACTGGAAATGTTGTCTTGTGCCTGAAAAGGTGGAAGACTCAGTTGAACATCCCTTACTGGCTCTGGGCTTGCTTTTCGACAGGTGACCACTGTTATAAACTTCAATGCATGGAAAAGTTTAATTAGAAGAATTTTATGCTGGGGTAGGAAGAGGTATTTCAGAGGCTCACAGTATTTCAGAGGCTCACAGAGCTCCTCACTGCGTACACATGCTGAAGCCTGACAATGCAGAACCTCCCTGGGGACTGTTTTGCATACACTTTGAGAGCCTCTCCTCCCTAAAAGGGAAAAAGAGGTGACGCTGCAGCAAAGGGATCGGAAATGCTGTAGATTAAAATAGCCTTTGATAGAATAGAAGAGCCACTTCCTTTTGAGAGCCTCAAACTCTCTCTGTGTGTGTCAGTGTGTAGGGGGTGGGGGGATAGTGAGGAAAGAGAACAAAGGTGTTTGGGGGCTAGAGCCAGGTGGGAAACCTTACGCTTGGGGAGCAAATACAGCTCTCTGGAACTCTATGTGGCCCCAAGCCCTCCCTTCCCAGGCCACGCCCCCTCTTCCCAGCCACACCCCTCTCCAGCCTTGCTCCACCCTCTCTTTGTGAAGCCTTAATTAGACATACTGCTGGGAGGGGTCAGGCAGAGTGAAGATGGATGTAGACAGATCCCTCTGGGTGCATAAGATGCCCAAATCTGGTTAAATCCCCTGCTGACCCCCCAAAATCAGATTTGGGTTGGGATCCATGATTTGGCCTGATCTAGTGCACAGCCCTAGCTACCACGTAGGAAAAGAAAAATCAGTAAAATGTAAAGTACAATTAAAACATCCATTATAATCAATATACAGTTTTGCTCTTATTGGCACCAAATACAGGAGGAGAACCAGGAGGTGTGTCCACATTCCGCCTCCGGCATGGCAAAAGCCCCTTTTTAAAAAGAGGATTGGACAAATTAAGGGAGGGCAAGGCTATCGATGGCTACTAACCATGAATGGGAATGCTGCGGAAATCCAGTTGCTGCAAACTGTAGGAGGGGAGAGCGATCTTGGGGTTAGGCCTTGCTTGTGGGCTTCCCTTTAGGGCACCTGACTGGCCACTGTGAGAACAGGATGCTGGACTGCCTGGGCCATTGCAGGCTCTCTTTACCTTCTTATTAATGTTGGGACTATTTGTGCTTGCAAGAGAAGGGAGGGGCCCTGCTCTGGTTCCTGCCCAGTGAGCCCCTCTGCAAGTCTCAGGGCTCAAGTGATCTTCATAGAGAAAGCGCTACATTAGATCCCTCTGCATTGGGCAGCATGTATGCCACATTAACACCACTCCCCATTTCTGTGCGAAAGAAGCTCCATTCTCCTCCCAACCCTATATTTCTTCCTCCTCCCTGCCAGTTCCCACTGCCCAGCTAAAGTGGCTCCTTGCTCAGAAATTCCACCCACCAACTTACCAAACTGTTTTGCTCGCTGGGGGCTTCTGGGTCTCCCAGCCTACACAAATCCTGCTGCCATTGCCGCTGGGTTGGTTCTCGGGCCGTGAAAAGACCGAATGTGTCACTTGCTCCCTTTTTAAACAACCCCCCTTCCTTTTTTCTTCAAAAAGGGTCCTTTTGTCGCCGTTGAAAGGGCTGTTCTTCCAACGGAGGTATAATTTCCGAGTCCCCTGTGGTGGCCATACAAATGAGCCCAACAGAAGGTGTGCATTATGGAAATGTATAGTTTTCCAGAAAAGATGGAGGTTGCTTCTGTTGAGGGCGGGTGGGAGGAATGTAAATAAAACAAAAGCACCAAGG
Organism: Lacerta agilis; assembly: GCF_009819535.1. NCBI lineage: Eukaryota > Metazoa > Chordata > Lepidosauria > Squamata > Lacertidae > Lacerta > Lacerta agilis. The sequence goes on along the minus strand of NC_046324.1, from coordinate 28,425,414 downwards.
AGCCAAGTGTGAAGGTGTTGGGCGTGGGTCTCCTTGAAGGGGTAGGGGAAATGCTGCAGAAATGCCCAGGCTTTGGGGTGGGCTGCCCAATGACTTATGGTTCTCATCCCCTCTCCTTGGCTGAGGGCAGCCCCTCTGGGTCTAATGATACCAGAAAGTGGGGTGGGTGGAGCAATGATTGATGGTTCCCCCACAGATGTGCCTTGCTGGCATCCCATTTTTTTTTCAATGGACAACAAAGGATGCCCGACTGGCGGCAAGTGGGGGGGGCAGTACAGCCCCCTATTTTCCCCACCCCCATGCACCACTGCTTCCCTGAACTCCTGATTGTTGGTTGCTGCAATTGTGCAAAGAAAGAAATGGCCATCTCTGTTGCCCCCACCCCAAACAACAACACCTTTTTTTGTGTGTGTGAAAAGAGAGGGAGGCTTCAGCGGCAGGAACTCAGCTTGCAGTGGTAATGGGTAGCTCAGATTTGGAATAGAGGAAGGCAGCCAGCGTGCTATTTTTAAAGAACTTGGTGGGTGGGTAGGGGGTCAAGATTATTGACTATTTAAAAGTGAGAACTTCTGCGCAGGTTTCTTTATTCAGAACTTTTCCAAGGAGCTGCCTTTCCTGCTTCACAGAAGTGTCCTCCCTCTCCTTTCGTGGAAGCCTTTGGCTGGGCCTGCCTGCAGTAAACCAGAGGATTGAGTTGTGGGGAAGAGCAGCAGAAGCACCTGGCTGCTGGATCAGACCCAAAGACGACCCATGTATTCCAGTTTCATGGCACTCCTTAGTTTCTTAGCGGGCAAGATAAACAGTGTCTCAAGCCATGTGTTAAGATGCAGGCCCTGTCAGATTCCTGTCAAGTTATCTCTGGGAATGCATGTGCACAATTTAATAATAATAATAATAATAATAATAATAATAATAATAATAATAATAATTTATTATTTATACCCCACCCATCTGTTTGGGTTTCCCCAGCCACTCTGGGCGGCTTCCAACAAAACATTAAAATACAATAATCAATCAAACATTAAAAGCTTCCCTAAACAGGGCTGCTTTCAGATGTCTCCTAAAAGTCTGGTAGTTGGTTTTCTCTTTGACATCTGGTGGGAGGGTGTTCCACAGGGCGGGTGCCACTACCGAGAAGGCCCTCTGCCTGGTTCCCTGTAACTTGGCTTCTCGCAGCAAGGGAACTGCCAGAAGGCCCTCGGCACTGGACCTCAGTGTCTGGGTAGAACGATGGGGGTGGAGATGCTCCTTCAGATATACTGGATTAAAAAAAAATTTAAGTGAAGCATGGGATGGAAGTGGGGAGGTTGAACCTAAGAACAGCCTCCTGAATCAGGCCAATGCCCTATCTAGTCCAGCATCCTGTTCTCACAGCGGCTAACCGGATGCCCCTATGGGAAACCCACAAGCAGGACCCAAACGCAAGAGTGGCTCTCCCATCCTGTGGTTTCCAGCAACTGGTATTCAGAAACATTGCTGCCTCCAACTGCAGAGGCAGAGCCATCCTGACCATCAATAGCCCTCTCCTCCTCGAGAACTCTCCCCCTTCCCTGTTTTGATAGCTCTGTCCAGGCACACATCTGTTCTTAAATTTGCTTTAGAGATTTCATTATTGCTTTTGAAATCTGCTTTCATTTTTAATTCTGTTCCTTTGGAAAGATGACTAACCACCAGGAAGAACTCTCTGGCAGTAAGAGCTTTTCTGACAGTGGAACGGAATCCCTCGGGAGGTGGGTGGACACCCCTTCCTTGGAGGTTTTAAAGCAGAGGTTGGATGGGCATCTGCCAGGGATTCATTGGCCATGTGATTTCTGCAATGCTGGGGTTGGACTAGATGGCCCTTGGGGATGCCTTCCAACTCTGCAATTCTATGATTCTATGAAATAATAAGACCCCCCTTCAAAACAATCACACTGATCTTTCGGCACTTAAGTCTTTTGTATTGCAGACTCCTGAGCTATTTCGGTTTGATGGCTTCGTTTCCAGGTGCTTCCAAGCTCAGAAATGTTCCTCATTCTGCCATGGTGTATCAGGGGCTGCTAGATGAAGCTGTCACTTTTTGTGAATAACCCCCCCCCCCCGCCTCCCCAGAGCCTTTAACTTCTCTCTCTGGCTTGCACAATCTCAGAGCAGCTTAGAGGAGCTTATTGGTGGGTGAGCAGGAGGGGGGGGTCCTTATTGGCTCCCCCCTCCTTTTTCTTTTGCATAAGAATCCTGCTGGGAAATGGCTGTTTATGCTTCAGGGAGGCTGATGTTAAGGAGTGTTTGCAAGGGCTGATGGGGAAATGCTTTTCTCTCTCTCCCACCACCAAATGGGTGATGCATTTTTATTAGACTTGATATATAATGGCTGCTAATAAGAACTATTCCAGCCTTTCTCTCTGCCAGGGGTGTCACAGCTTCAACCAGCAAAAAAGCTGATTAAGCAAAACATTGGCTGAGGAGAACATGGGATGTTGCCTTATACAGAGTCGGACCAACAGTCCATCTAGTCCAGTGATGTCTACACTGACCGGCAGCAGCTCTCCGGGGTTTCGGACTGGGACATTGCCAGGCCTACCAGTGGGGATAGCCTGCCAGTGGGGATTGAACCTGGGACCTTCTGCATGCAAAGCAGGTGCTCTACCCTTAAGCTGTGCTCCTTCCTTTAAGTTTAAGACATAGGAAGCTGCCTTAAATAGACTCTTGGTCCATTGACATAGCTTAGTATTGCCTACACTGACTGGCAGCAATGGCTCTCCAGAGGTTCAGGCAGGGAGCCTCTCCTAGCCCTATCTGGAGACTGAACCTGGGGCATTCTGCATGCAAAGCAGGTGCTCTACCACTAAGCTGCACCTCTTCCATTTAGGATTATAGTCCTTCTTTAGACTACCTGCTTACAGTGGGTAAAGTGACTGGGTCCCTCTGCCCCTGGATCTCATTAGGGGGCACTTTCACCACATCCACCTGCTCAAAGCTAACTTAATAAGTGAGGTTTGCAGGCCCCGTTAACGATCAACTGATCCTTGGGGCTTGCAAAGTGCCTGCCAGCTTGGAACCCTTGACATCTCCCAAGAGAAATGGGGAATTCTTCTGGAACACGTTAAAGCTAAGCCCTTACAGCCAATAACCTTTAAGATTGTGTGTGTGTGTGTGTGAGAGAGAGAGAGAGAGAGAGAGAGAGAGAGAGAGATTGAGAGAGAGAGAGAGAGAGAGAGAGAGAGAGAGAGAGAGAGAGAGAGAGAGAAAACACATGAGAACATTACCCTGTTCTTATTTGGCCTTTTAGCTGGTGTGAGAGACAAGTGGAGCCTTTCACTGAGAGGCATGGGCGTAGCCAGGATTTAAGTTAGGGGGAGCAGGCTTCATATTGGGGGACTAGAAACTGTTATTTAAGTACTTTTATTGATTTGCTTGATTGGGGGTGCAGCTGCCCCCCCGCCCCACATTTTCTATGTCTATGCCATGAGGTTAAGGAGTTTCATTAGGACAGTGGCACATGCCAAAACATTCCTAGATCTGGAAAAGCAGCCAAAAATTCACTTTGCAGAGTGGCATGTAAATCAATCTCTTCCATTCTTCAGAGCCTGCCCCTCTTCCAAGAGAAAGAGAGAGAGAGAGAGAGAGAGAGAGAGAATGAGAAAGGCACCATTGTGGAACCAGAAGACCTGGGCATAAGGCATTCCCCAGGCTGGCTTATTTCCTCCCTTAGCAGAAAGGATCGGATCTAGAGATGTTTGATCTGAGGTTCCTTCTCGTCCCACTGTGTAATTTGATCTCCCACCACCCTGCTTCCTCCCTCCCTCCTTCCCTCTGGCCCCCACTGTCCCACAGCTTCTTCCAGACGAAACTGGCTTCCACAGAGACTCCCCCAAACTACTTATGTGAAGATTTAGGCAAGCTTTCCAAAGGTTTGGTTTGCAAGGTCAGGGGTGAGGGAGGAACTGAGGGCTCCTCCGCAGTTCCGTTTGTTCTGCGATTTCTAGTTGCACTTTCTACTGCTGAATCAGAACGGATATCAATCAGGTTTGTTCCACTCAGCAGTAAACGGCAGGTTTTCCTAGGGAAAGCGGTGGGGCAAAACTAAAACATCTCAGATCCATGTCTAAAAGTCACGGGACAAATCTGGGAGAAATCATTGGACAAATCGTAGTGTTTGGATGAGTCCTAAAACTGGCCAGTAGACCAGATCCTGGCCTCCACTACCTCCTTGCAGGCCTTCCTTGACCATGGCATTTTGAAATCAAGGATTTGGTTGACGCTCTGAGATTTTGGATATTTGATTTATTTGGGCATTTAGGCGCTGCTTTTGCACCTGCAAGTGCTTTTTACGGAAAGCACTTAAAAACAATTATGTGGCAGAAAATAAATTGCTGTGCCTGCGTATTTGTAGAGGAAAATGCTAAATCCCATTAGCTGCCTTTGGCAACTTTTCTTGTGGGTCCTGCTGTTCTCCTTTCACAGCAGCCTGAAACACAGAAGTGGAGGAGGCAGAAGCTTTGCCTGTGTGACTCCACTGAACTCGGTGGGACATACTTCGGCGTAGATTAGTGGAAGGGTCTCCTTTTATTGAGTGTGCGGCTCTGCTGCTCAGAACATGTCATTCTTGCTCCAAGGACTTTGACCAAACTAATCGAAGGTTGGAGGAGGTCCCCTATGAGGAAAGTTTGCGATATTTGGGGCTTTTTATAGTTCAGGGCGGGGGGGAAATCTGAGGAAGGGGGACATGATTGCAGAGTCTACAAAATCATGTAGGGTGTAGAGAAATGGATGGAGAGATGTTCTCTTCTCCTGCCCATGATCCTAGAACCCGCCCAATGAGGCTGGGTGTTGGGAGATTCAGGACAGAGAAAATAAAAGTCCTCCTTGACATGCAGGAGGCAGTGATGGCCTCCAAACTGGATGGCTTCAAAAGAGGATTGGACAAGTTCGTGGAGGAGGAGGCTATCAATGGCTACTAGCCACAGTGATTGTGCTTTGTATCCATAGTCATAGGCAGCAATGCTTCTGAATACCAGTCACTGGAAACCACAGGAGGGAAAGAGAGTCGATGGAATTGGCTCCCAGTGGAGGCGGTGATGGGCTCCAACTTGGATGGCTTTCAAAGAGAAGGAGAAAAAATCAAGGCTATTGATGGCTTCTTCTTCTTCTTCTTCTTCTTCTTCTTCTTCTTCTTCTCCAACTTTTCCCCTGACACAACTCAAGGTGGCTTACAGATAAATGTCTACATACCAACTCCTTTATTGCTGGACTAGATGGGCCCTTGCCTGATCCAGAAGGCCATTTTTATGCTCTTATCTTCTTACGTTCAAGCTATCTGGGCATCTGACTTTGTCCTCCTCTTTCCCTGGCCCTGGATGAGCAAGTCATACCACTTCCCCTTGCACAGTGTCTCCTGTGAGCAGCACATGAGCCCAACCAAAGATGTGTCCCTCTTGGCTTCACCTCTGCACCTGTCTCCTGCTCCTCCTTCCCCTTCCCATCATGTCGCTGTGCTCACTGTGCTGCCAGGAGGCATCCCAGATGTCTTCCTTGGGGAGGGGAGAGGGTGACTGGAGACAGTGTTGCTGAGTAGAGAGCACCCCCTTCCACACACGTACCAGCTTCCACCCAAAGGACTGTGTGGAGATCCATCTGTTGCTCAGCATATACCACAATGGTGTTATCCCCCCCCCCATAAGTCTTAATTAGCTGTGACAGGTGTAAATAATTCACAGCCTCCTGCTCTTTTTCATGCCTGGCAAATTCATATGCATGCAGTAAATACAGCCTTGGGTTTCGTTCCCACATATTCTCCACTGCAGCTCCGAAATCGGCTCCATCCTTTCTAGGAGTCCTCAGAAAATCACTGAGCATGAATTGGCCATGTTCTCAGCCCTCCATATGTTTTGGGCTGCAGCAGGTCGAGGCAGATGGGAGCTGAGCTACATTGGCTGGTGTTGAGGGGAGCTGTAATCCAAGGCATATGGAGGGATCACCAGGCTGGAGGAGGCTTCTCTAGATGCTGCTTCATCTCCCACATCTAGGATCTGGGATCATAGAATTGGTCCCTGCAATGCAGGAATCACATATGAAGAATCCCTGACTGCTTTGGCTAACTCATAGGCTACAGGCTGCCTACAGTCACCAAGGGGGTTTAGTGGTCTCCCATCAGCACCCCCTATTTGTAATTTAAAATAATCATATTTTAAAGCAAGTTTTGACTGCTCCTATGGGTCCCCTGCTTTGAAGCTATGAAGTTTCTCTCTCCCCCCCAACTCTCAACTTTAAGTTTTTTTTAAAAAAATGTTTTTGAAATTACTGACTGCTCCCATTTTTTAATCACCATCATTTTAAAAAGTACTTTTATGGACCACTCCTACAGGTCCCCTGATATGATGCCAAAAGGTTTCTGTGATACCCACCCCCTGGAAGCATCCATCCCTCAATATATTATATAAAAAAACCTTCAGTATTTCCAGTTTGGCACATGGGGCCTTCAGTGTTGACCCATGGGCCAATGTGAGTTTGAGCCTGAAAAAGCTTCGCCACCCGTGGTCTAAAATAGGGGTGCTTTCCATGGATACAGAAGTATTTCCACACTCTGCTGTCCAGTGTTTGGGCTTCCTGGCACGGTCTTGCAGCAAATTATTTGGCCATTTTGTGAGTTGGAAGACAGGTGTGTGCATTCTGGGGCTCAGCTCAAATGTGAGGGTGTCTGTCATTTGGCAAGGGCCATCCTTGGATGGGAGCTTGACACTCTTTCCCCACAAATTTGGGTTTTCTGCAGATTGCAATTTGCTGTTATTCAAAAGTAAAGAGTGGATTTTCACAAGGAAAGCACCAGGGCAAAAAGAAAAAGAAAAGTTGTCAGACATGGACCTGGAAAGCCCGGATCTGTGCCTAGAAGTGAGGAGTGTGGATTAGCCCCTGGAGAGTTGCTGCCAGTCAGTGTGGACAGTGCAGACTTTATTGAATTTTATTAATTGTTGTGTTGAATTTGTTGCTGTTGTTTGCTTTATTTCTAAGCTATTGTATTTGATATTATAATGTTTGCAACATTTGGTGTTTTTTTAATGTTACTGTGATTATTGTGAGCCACTTTGAGCTCCATGTTCGTTGTTGGAAAAGTGGATTACAAATATTAAATCAAATCAAATCAAATCAGAGCTTGGTGGACCCAATAATCTGACTTGGTATAAGGCAGCTTTCCCCCCACTTTTCATGGCTACTACTAGCCCTGATGGTTGTGCTCTGCCTCCACAATGACAGGCAGCAATGCTTCTGAATGCATGTTGCTGGAAAACACAGGAGAGGAGAGGGTTCTTGGACTCGGGTCTTGCTTGCCGGCTTCCGACAGGCATCTGGGTGGCCACTGTGAGAGCAGGATTCAGGGCTAGATGGGCACCTGCTCTGATCCAGCAGCCTCTTCTGGTGTTCTGGTGGTTGTTCAAATAAGGAGAGGAAGGGGTTGTCTCAGAATTACAAAGGACCTGCAACAGCACCCAAGATTAAAAACACCCTGGCCTGCAGCATCTCACCAGACTGGAATTTGCCATGGTTTTTTTCCTGTTCCCGGCTAAGGTGGATTCACCATGACACGAGATCTGAAGTGTGTGTCTGCAAGATGGTTCCCTTACAGGAACACGATATGACTGAGGAAGTTCTCATCTCGGAGAGGCATCTTGTTTCCCAGGAGACGCGGCGCTCTCAGGTTCTGCAAGGGGCAGGAGGCTTCAGCTTCCAAAGTCGGCATGACTGCCTGCTTGGCAGCTGTCCTTGGGTGACTCGCAAGCAGAGCTTCGCTTCGGTTCCTGTTTCTGGGTCTGAGCAGGCGGCTGTGTGCTTGGCTTGCATGGCTGCTTTCTCTCTCCTCTCTTTGGGGAGTGTGGTAGCAGAAACATGCCCTGAAGGATGAGCAGCCTCAGCCACCAAGGGCAGCATGTTGGAAGTGCAGAGCAGAAGGCTCTTTGAGGATAAGCAGCTCCAGAGGACTCCCCTTTCATTCTGGGTGGCTTCCAACATCTGTAAAAACATAGTAAAACATCAAAACTTCCCTACACAGGGCTGCCTTCAGATATCTTCTAAACGTTGTGTGGTTACTTATCTCCTTGGCTTGGGGATCACATAACTCTGTACCCTCCAAGATTTCTCCAATGAAAGTAAAAGGTAAAGGGACCCCTGACCATTAGGTCCAGTCGCAGACGACTCTAGGGTTGCGGTGTGCTCATCTCGCTTTACTGGCCGAGGGAGCCGGCGTACAGCTTCCGGGTCATGTGGCCAGCATGACTAAGCCACTTCTGGCGAACCAGAGCAGCGCACGAAAATGCCATTTACCTTCCCGCCAGAGTGGTACCTATTTATCTACTTGCACTTTGACGTGCTTTCGAACTACTAGGTTGGCAGGAGCAGGGATTCGAACCACCAACCTTCAGATCAGCAAGCCCTAGGCTCTGTGGTTTAGACCACAGCGCCACCCGCATTCCCCAATTAAAGTAGGGCCATCCTAAGGAATAGCAGGACATTCTGGGATCAAATTAGAAACCGTGATAGCTTCTGTAAATCCAGGACTGTCCATGGACACTTGGAGGGTCTGAGCTCAGCATCCTAACTGTGGTTTCCAGCCACTGGTATTCAGAAGCATTGCTGCCTTCAACTTGTAGCAGCAGAGCATAGCCATCACGGCTAGTAGCCATGGATAGCCCTCTCCTCCATGAATTTGTCTAATCCCCTTTTAAAGAGATCTAGGTTGGTGGTCATCACTGCCTTCCTGTGGGAGTGAGTTCCATAGATTAACAATGCACTGTGTGAAGAGGGACTTTCTTTAATCTGGCCTGAATCTTCCAGCAGCTGACCTGAGCACAACAGCACCACTCTGTTTGCCTGTGATTCCAGCAACTAGTATTCAGAGGCTTGTTGCTTCTTGACAATAGAGGGAGAATTGGGCTTCTTTCAGTTTCCCATTTTTTCTTAAACTTGTTTTGCCACATTTCCAGATCAGTTTGCAAGCGTTTATCAAAAGTACTCCCGGAGACATGTCAGCATTTGTGTGTGTGTGTGTCACCTGAAATACCCCTCCTTTTTTTTGCAAGCAATGCATTTTTGTAAGCTGGTTACACCCATGCATGCTTTTTAACGTACACCTTTGACTTCTACATTTTTGTTTGCCTGTTTTGTTCGGAGAACCACATTGAAAAATTCTCACTGCAGAGCAAATTTTGGAGGATCACCGTGTTTCATTCTGTTTTGTTTGGGGAATTGCAATCAATCAGATGAGTTTCCATTAAACTGTGAATGGAACCTAATTTCTCCCCCATGCCAATTCAGGGGCTCATTATGTGGACAGACAGAGACTTGTTCTGTTGCCAGGCGATGAAGATTTCCAGAGGAGGAGCAGCTGAGCTAGTTTCTCGCTACAAAAGCAACAAAGACTCTTATGGCACTTTAAGGACTAAGTCCTCATCCACACTGCCACTTATCCCAACACTTTCCCCTTGGAAAACTCCCTGGTTGCTGCTGAATTGGAACAAATGCCAATTGGTTTTTCCTGTGGATTGACATTTGTTATGATTCAGAGGTAAACAGTGGGTTTTCCCAGGGAAAGTGGTGAGAGAAATGAAAAACCACTCAGACCTGTGCCTATAAATAATACTTGGTACAAGCGGAAAGTATATTCAACTGTTTTTATTATGTACCGATAGCAAATAACTTCTGGATGCCTCATAGGAAGCCATTCACAAATGAAATAACTATTAGAGGCGACCAAGCAACTTTCTTCTGTCCATGTGCTGTTGCTTCATCTCTGATGCAGCAGAGATAAGCAAGAAACAAAAACCTGAAAATCTTCTTTTGGGGCAGCAGCAGCAGCAGCAGCAGCAGCAGCAGCAAATGGCAACCCCCCTTTGCTTTTTCCATTCATCAATCAACAATACGCAAACCCATCAAACCATATCTCCACCAGAGCCTGTAACATGCCCCTTACATAGGAATTGAGTGCCCAGACCAGCCTCCTGCCTTCCAGATCTTTTGGATGACGACAGTCATTAGCATAAGCACACACGAAGCTGCCTTCTACTGAGTCAAGCCACTGGCTCTGCAGGGTTTCAGGAAGAGATCTCTCTCCAAGCCCTACCTGGAGATTGAACCTGGGACCTTCTGCATGCAAAGCAGATGCTCTCCCACTGAGCTATGGCCCTTCCCTGCATTACTCCCAGTCAGCATGGCTGTATGATGCTGGGACCATAGCTGTCAAGTTTCAGATTTGAAAATAAGGGACCAGCAGTCACATGTCAGTGGTGGGCGGAGCCAGAAGCAAAAGTGGGCGGAGCAGCAATGTAAACTCCAAGCGGGCTTGAGCTCGGAGCGGGGCAAAGAGGAGGACAGCCAGCAAAGAGGAGGGCAGCCATGTGCTCCGTGCAATGGAGCCCCATCGTCTTCTTGTCTGATCGCATCAATACAGGACAGGAAGCAGCAGCTGCTCAAAGGCAGCCAGGCTCCGCCCACCAGCTAACCCTATTGGCCGGCTGAGGGGCTCGGCGGCAACAGATAGGGGCTGATGCAGGGGGAGAAATACACCCCCCTGTAAGCACGGAAACGGCTCCCACTTGCTTTGAGGGCTGAGGCTTTTCTCTCCAAGTAGGCGAGGTCTTCCCACCCAGTCCCTGGCCAGCAGGGGAGGAGCTGCTTCCATTAAAAACGGGAAATTTAAGGGAAATAAAAAATAAGGGAGAGCAGCGGGAAACTGCTTAAAATAAGGGAGAATCCCGGGGAAAACGGGATACTTGACAGCACTGGCTGGGACTGCTGGCTGGGGCTAATGGGAGTTGTAGTGCAAAACATCTGGCAGCCACCTGAGTCGGAAAGACTGGCTTACCATGTTGAATCTGGAGGGCGCATGGCCATGCTAAGGTATGGTGAGGCACTTGAGACCTTATGACTGTTATACTTCCTGATGCGTAAAGATCAAGGCTGTTTGCCTGCTTAGGACTGCGTGTACAGGATACAACCAGCCTTGGTTTTCTTTGAAATGAAATGAAATGTGGGCAGCAGCTGTTGCCTCACCATCCCAGAACCCCAGGTGTATAACCTGATATCTCAGCGCCTGGGAAGGACTCATCCAGCCTGCAATCTCCATTCAGGAAACTCAGTCTATAAGCTAACCTCACAGCAATAACACTCCACCTAATTTTTTTATTATTTCCCTGGCCTTTCAAGTAACCCCCACTCTCTGCTGTGTTGTAAGATCTCTCTTGATTGAGAGTTCTGCAGAAGTTGGAAACTTGCCACTTTGGGGGGATGTTTTAGCTGGTCCTCTGCAATGTAACACCCAGCTGTGGACTTGGATGGATAACTTTAAGAATTGCTCTGAAAATTGCATTGTGTGTGTATGCTCATATATCCAGGAGCAGGCCTATGAATCTTGCTTTGAGATTTGTCTCAAACCTAAAATTACGGTATGTCCCTGCTTTCAGATCTCTGGCCCCTTTGTATTTTGGAGCTACATTTCCATCTGCTTTGGCAACTTGGGCTGATAACCTTTCTGGCGCCTGCTGAATTCTGAAAGCCTCAGCATTTTGGGAGTGAGATATCTGTGGCAGTGCAAATCTGTTAATTTATACCCTGCAAATATGCACCTCTTCCCCCAGCCCTGTATCAAGCATTGAATAGTCTGGTGGCGTCTGGCTATGACTGAAATTAGCAGAAGTCTGTTCAGTCCTCTTAATTTTGTGGGGAAACTGCTATATTTTTACTTTTCACTCAGCATCTTTTTCAAAGGGGAAATGGTCTGGAAATGTAGCTTGCGTGGGTCGATGAAGAGAAAAGCTTGCATGAAGCAACTGGTTAGCGGCTCTTGAGTTCGGGGAAAACCACGCAGTGTGTCCCCTGGAACCATGATCTGCATCTTAGGAGTCATAGCAAGCAAAGAGACTCAAGTTATTACTGGATTCTTGTGAAACTCTCTAGGTCCCTGGGTGGTCTTAAGGGGTGAGGAGGATGTACTTAGGGAGTGGGAGAGGGGAAGAAAATGTGGACTAACATACTAAGCACATTTACTAAGGCCCATTGAGCAAAATGAGCCTTGCTTTTAAGTAAACAGACATAAAGAAAGAATAACAATGATAACAATAAAATAAAGTAATTTATATGCCACCCATCTGACTGGGTTGCCCCGGCCACTCTGGGCAGCTCCAAACGAAATATTCAAAACATTCAAATATTCAGAACTGAAGAAGTGTGCATGCACACGAAAGCTCATACCAAGAACAAACTTCGTTGGTCTCTAAGTTGCTACTGGAAGGAATTTTTTAAATTTTTACTTTTGTTTTATTCAAAACACAGTAAAACATAGACCATTAAAAACTCCCCTGAGCAGGGCTGCCTTCGGATGTATTCGAAAAGTTAAAAAGTTATTTATTTGTTTGACATCTGATGGGAGGGCATTCAGCTGGATCAGGCTAATGGCCCATCTAGTCCAGCATCCTTTTCTCATAATTGCCAACCAGATGACACTAGGAGACCCGCAAGCAAATTCAAGCACAAGAGGCCCCCCCCCCACTTCCTGGTGGTTTCTAGAAACTGAGATTCAGGAGCATTGCAGCCTCTGAACCCACAGAGGCAGAAGGTAGCCCTCATGGCAACTAGCCCTCTCCTCCAGTCCTCTTTTAAAGCTATCCAAGTTGGGGGGCCATCACTGCCTCCTGTGGCAGTGAGTTCCATAGTTTAGCTATGCACAGTTGCACTTTGGATTTTCAGGACAGCTAGCCGCCTTTGTGTGCTGCTCTTGTGTCAAGTCCCGATATTGCTCATCTCCCCACTGTGCAGAGATGGAGAGGTTAGTGGCCCATATCCCCCCACATCAAATTGAGGGCAGAAAAAGAAACTCTAAAGGACTCTCTCCCAAAATGCAATGTTCTGCCCACTAGCTCACACTCGCTCACAGCACCATTGCCTGCTTCTGGTTTTTTGTTTTGTTTTTTTGCACATTACAGGATGGCTCTTGGGTCTTCACAGTCAACATGTTCTCATTTCCCCCAGGTGGAGTTTCCCCAAGGGGATAGTGTTGGTGTTCATGCATTTGCAAGTCTGAACAATGTTGCTTTCTTGCTAATTGGTCAGTGACTGAAGCTGTCCGTGAGTGCCTTAGATTTCTCTCTTTCACTGGCTGGGTACAAGCCATGCATTTAGAGCACATAGCTTCCCCCCCCCCAAGAATCCTACAGTGAACTTTTTTTTTTTAACCCTTCCAGGGTCAACAGTTGAAGTGTCCTTTGAACCCCTCTTTGCCCCTACAGCAAAAGGATAATCTGAAGGAAGCACCTGTTGCTCCCTTGGGTATTTGTTCTGTGAGGCAAACCTTAGGTGGCGCCTGTTGACAGGAAGCGGCAGAGAAAACTAGAAACCTGTCAGTCTCTTCTCCTCAAATCTGTAAGCTGCTTCCTGACCAAGTAAGCCCCCCACCTCTCAAAATGTTTTACAATAAAGCAACAAAAGCCATATAAACAATTGAGCCAACTTTATTTCTTTATTTATTTCATAAAATTGATAACACAGATTGATTGGGGGGAGAGAGAGAGAGAGAGAGAGAGAGAGAGACCAGCCCTCAACGCAGTTCACAAAGAGAACAAAACAAAACAAAATCAGTAAAAAAAACAAATCTTTATTTATGTATTTACTTATTAAATTTGTATACCGCCCTATACCCACAGGTTTCTGGGCAGCTACAAAGTAAGTCAGCAATAAAGTAAAAACAGATTGAAACATTGATTGACATTCTACATGTCAGGGTAGGCTTGCCTAAAGGAAAGTGTTTCTAGCAGGTAACAGAAAGGTGGCAGTGAAGGCGCTTTCCTGATATCAATAGGCAGGGAGTTCCAAAGGGTAGGCGCTTGCAGGAGATCTTGCAGGTCTTTGAGAAGACAAACTTGTGTGCCCTAGTGGATAACCTATGTCACGAGTCCAGCTTCTGGGGTTTCGCAGGGTGCCCACCTGGTGGCTGGTGCCCACCAGGACTGGCAGGGTGGAAGGCAAGGAGACCAACATTAGGTGGCGCCAGAAACAATGACAAGCAGAGCCAACTACTTCTAATTTTGTCTCCTCCCTCCTCTCCGTTCTACAAGGGCAACACCTGAGACAGAGGAGGAGGAGAAAGCTGATAGCCAGGCCCGCCCGCCCCCCTGAACTGGCTTTAAGTAGGCAGGTGGGGCTGGCTGAGGCCAGACTGATGGGGCAGTGCCCCATTTGCCCTCATGGAACAGCCTTCACTGGTTCCACCACGTCCTTCATGCTATTTAACAACCAACATGAAACAGCTGGGTGAGTTCATCCAGATGTTTGGGCTGAAGAGTCATCAGTAGGCAAGTGACATACTGCTCCACATCTCTTCTTGTGTTATCCCAGTGAAGTAGTGGAACTTCTAAACCAGTATTTGCAGACAGTGAGAAAAACCACCCTTCCTAGCTTTGAGGGGGGAAAAACTGCTATCTGGAGATGTAATTATTTCCAGCATGAATCAATCCGTTGCAAACGGGAGTAACTGCCAGCGGATTCCTCAGGGATCCTTTGGGATGTTGCATGTGCTGGCGGACATTGAGCAGCCTTTGTCGGAAGCTATTTTGCTTTCTCGGAAAGTTCCGGTTCCCTGGAGGGTGCGAGAATCAGAATGGATGGGAATATGGACTTTCTCACCCGGCACACTGTTAAACTATGGAATCTGCTTGCACAGGATTTCATGATGGCCACCAGCTCAGATGGCTTTGAGGAGGGGATATGGAAATTCATGGAGGAATTTACCTTAGTTAGGACCTCACTTGGAAAATCAACATAACTCAGGTGGTCAGAAAGGCCCAACAGAGACTCCATTTCCTCAGGGTGGTGGTGTGTTGTTTGATAAGCACACAGAGTGCAACGAGACTGAGTGTTGGGGGGGGGGGAAGGGAGGCTCGTTTGATTTCATTGTACACAGGTGGTACAGTGACAATAAAGGTATTATATATATATTTTTAAAGAATTTATTGGTATTTAGAAAATACAAACAAAAAAGAAAAAATGCATACAGAGTACAAACTACAAAAACAAAACAACAAAAAGGAAAACTTATACAAACTATACAACACATATAAAACAAAAACACCCCTATTAATTATTTAATTATTTTCATCTTGTTTCCAATCTTACTTGGGGGGGGGACTTCCTCACGTCCTCTCTTCTGCGTTCATTTCAAATATACTGTAGTAACTTTGTAACTATTTTAACTCTACTTTTACGACTAATCTTAATCCTTATCTATCATCTTATATCTATCATTTTATTCTTAACACAAATACAAAAAATACAAAAATCCTAATTAAACTTCTTATGTCCTATTTTAAACTAACATTTTAATGCTATTGCCTATAATGTCCACTGATTTTAATTTCAAATGTCTAACTTTTCACGTTGTTTCAAATATTCTTTGAATTTCTTCCAATCTTCTTGCATCTTCTCCTCCCTCTGATCTCGGAGTTTCGCGGTCAGTTCTGCGAGTTCCATATATTCATACAATAAAGGTATTATAAAGGATCACTGTGTTGCATTCATGTACTGCTTCCCATCAGGGCATCTGGTTGGCCACTGTGAAAAGAGGGAAGAGGGGACATGATAAAAGTTTAAAAATCACGCAAAGCATGGAGAAAGTAGATAGAGAATTTTTCTCATGAACGTCCGATGAAACTGTATGTTGGAAAAATTCAGAACACAGAATAATAGAATGATAGAATCTTAGAATCTTAGTGGTGGAAGGGACACAAGGGTCATCTAGTCCAACCCCCTGCAATGCAGGAATCTCTGCTAAAGCATCCATGAGAGATGACCACCCAACCTCTGCTTAAAAACCTCCAAGGAAGGAGAGTCCATAACCTCCCGAGGGAAACCGTTCCAATGTCAAACAGCTCTTACTGTCAGAAAGTTCTCCCTGATGTTTAGTCGGAAGTCATTGGTTGTCCTACCCTCAAGAGCAGGAGAAAACAAGCTTGCTCCATCTTCCATGCCTTCAGTTATTTGAAGATGGCTATCACATCTCCTCTCAGTCTCCTCTTTTCTAGGCTAAACACACCCAGCTCCTTCAACCGTTCCTCATAAGGCTTGGTTTTCAGACAGACCTCTGATCATCTTGGTTGCCCTCCTCTGCACACATTCCAGCTTGTCAACATCCTTTTTAAATTGTGGTACCTAGAAATGGACACAGTATTCCAGGTGTGGTCTCACACATAAAAGAAAGTCCTTCTTCACACAGAATATAGCCATACTGTGGAGCTCACTCCCACAGGAGGCAGAGATTAGATAAATTCATGGAGGAGAAACAATCAACGGCTACTAGCCAGGATTGCTCTCTTACCTAGGTTCTGCTTGCATGGCATCCGACTGGCCATTGCGAGAACAGGATGCTGGACTGGGTGGGCCATTGGCCTGATCCAGCAATCTCTTCTCATGTTCTTAGAAGCACTTGCAATGGGGATCTTTCTTCAGAGACATTTGTGACAGAGTCTCAGTGAGGGCGGCTAGAAGGCCAGGCCTGCTTCTCATACCCTCATGTCAAAATTCATTTCATCACTAGAGGCTGTCAGGCATCTCAGACGACTTCAGTCTAAGCTGGCAATTAACTGTGTAATTTCAGGGCTCACCTTTCGGCACCTCTCTTCACCTCAATTTCTGATCATGCTAACTACAGAAAGCCAAGCCCAGAGCTCACACTCCATGCAGGCAGCTTTGAATTTGCCCACAATGTGAAGTTTTTGAAGCTGGCTGCCAAAGAATCTGCTTAAGGCACTGCTCTTGCTTTTTCCGAGACCAGTGTTGCCACAGGGCAATCGCTGCCAACATATGTGTGTGTGTGTTCATGTTTGTAAATAAACAACAACAACAAATAATAATAAATGTGTTGTTGCGATGAGTCTAGGAGACGCGCCAAAGTGGTTTGGCTCCTTGCCCGAGCCGGCTGTCTGGAATTCAGCTGAAGGGTAGTGAAGGAGAACTGGGTGGCTGGAAAAATAGAGGCATGCGAAGGGCTGAATCAGAGGAAATGGAGGCACCGGGAGGGGGGGGCAAAGGATCATCTAGTCCATCCCCTGGAATGCAGGAACCACAGAGAAAGAGTGAATGGCAGAAAGGGGGAGCATTTTTCAGCTGAGGGGGCCACCTTCCTTTCTACACAACCTTCCAGCAGCCTCATGCTAGAGGTAAATCAGTATACAATAAGCAGCACAAAAACGGCGCACACAAATCTACCAAACCATTCCATGTATTGAATTCTATATTGGTAGTCCAATCAAAGAGAGAGCAATGCAAAAAGTCAAACAAAGAAGCCACAAACAGAAAACTCATCCAAGTTAGTACAACAGGACAATTTCAGTCTTTAAATGTCTTTAGCCAGGCTCCTGTAAATAGTGATGAAAATAGGTCCAGTCAGATGATACGCACAGATGTTAATAGATGAAAGCAAGTCCAATCAGATGGAATATTGAAGTAAATTCTGAAGAAGCCCAAAATTGTCCATGGGCGAAACAGGGGACAAACGCCGGCACCCTGTCTAATTTTTGTGCGTCACATCTCCAATATTCCATCTGATTGGACTTTGTGTGCGCCGTTTTTGTGCTGGTTATTGTATACTGATTTACCACGAGTATTGGCAGCATAGGTTTATTTTTTCAGCTCATGCTAGAGGTAGGCAAGCCCGAGCAGAGCAACGAATGCTCATTTGCTCACACATCCATTTTTCTAGCTCCCATCCAAGCCATCTAGGAGTATTATCTGAATTCAAAGTCATGGTCTAGACAGACAAAAGCACTCGGCAGGGTACAAAGCAAGGTGGGGGAGGGGCTGCGGCCTTGGGGAGTCTGAAGGGCCAGCTAGAGAACCCCCCCCCCAGAGGAAAGGCTATGCTCTGCCTGCACCAGTTTGAGGCAGCAGTGCTGTAAACCACAGGATGTGACAGGGCTCTTGTGCTCAGAGCCTGCGACAGGCAGTTGCATTTCAATGCTTGGAAGAATGGGAACATCAAGTACAGTTGAAGTCAGAGATGTGTGAACCCAGCAAGCTTGTGCTCAGGACTTGGAATGGGTAAAGCTATTCTCAGCCGCCCTCCGCCCCCTCCTGGGAATCGAAAGCAGAGAACTGCAGGGATCTCCGTGGAATGAAAGATAAACAGATGACATGTGTGGGTGGGTGCAAACTCAGCCGTGTCCCCACTGACAGGGTTTTATGACACTGTTTACGAGCAGCTGGGAGTGATGGAGTGAGGACCACGATTTGTGATACTGCAGAAGACCCAAAAATGACCCAGTCAAGGGCCAAAGGGCTTAGAGAAGGTTGAACCATAGGAAAAGGTGATGGGGAGCCAAAACAGACAGGAGGAGGAAAAAAGGAAGACTGCGTGTCATCAACTCAGACCCCTAGGAAGCACAGTCTGTCCCTCCCTGGCAAATCGAGTGGCACAGAGAGAAGAGGGATGAAGGGGGGGGGGGCAAAAGGAGAGGGGTCACCCCACCCACTTTTTACTCTGGCTTATGACCCACCCACAGCAGACAAGTATTATTTACTTGTTTATTTGCATTTATATCCTACCTATCCTCCAAGGAACTTGAGGTGGCCTACATAGTTCTCCTCCCCCTTTGCCCCCCCCACAACAACATTGCAAAGTAGGTTAGGCTGAGAGTGAGTGACTGGCCCAAGATCACCCAATGAGTTTCATGGCTGCATGAGGATTTGGCCCCTGGTTTCTTGGGGTCTAATCTGGTTGGTTCGAAAAACCAGTAAGGGCAAATGTTAACATTCTAGAAAATCAGTCTTTCTTTTAAAACGGAGTGTGTTAGTGTAATTATAAAATAATATTATAAAAAGGGGGGAAGCAGAGTTTAATCAGGATTTGGGGCTTTCTAGTTTAGAGAAGGGGACGACAGATGATTGAGGTGGTTGGACAGTGTTCTCGAAGCGGCTGGCATGAGTTTGGCCAAACTGCGGAAGGCAGTGGAGGATAGGGGTGCCTGGCGTGCTCTGGTCCATGGTGTCACTAAGAGTCAGACACGACTGAACGACTGAACAACAACAACAAGTTTAGAGAAAAGGCAATGTGATAGCAATGTATAAAATTATGTGTGGCATTGCAGAAAGTGGATAGAGAAAAGCTTTCCCCCCTCTCTCATGACACTAGAACGCATGGCCATCTGATGAAGCTGAATGTTGGAAGACTGAGGACTGAAAAGGAAGGATCTCTTCACGCAGAGCAGATTTAAACTATGGAACTCACTTCCACAGGAGGCAGTGATGGCCACCAACTTGGATGGCTTTAAAAGAGGATTGGACAAATTCATGGAGGAGAAGGCTGCCCATGGCTATTACTCATGATGGCTCTGCTCTGTCTCCACAGTCAGAGGCAGCAATGCTTCTGAATATCAGTTGCTGGAAAGCACAGATGGGGAGAGGGCTCTTGCATTCAAATTCTGCTTGTGGGGTTGGCCGCCATGAGAACAGACACTGGATCTGATGGACTACTGGTCTGATCGAACAGGGCTCTTTTCTTCTGTTTTCTTATGGTTTATTTATGAATGGTTGAGTTCCAGTTCAGGTCCATCTGCATCTCATGTTGTTCAGGCCAGAAAAGGCACCACAATGGCTTCATCAGTCTCTGGAGAGACACTAGGGCTGAATCTAGACTCATCGAAGAAGCGTTTCGTTTCAAAGCGTTGTAAATTTAAACAGGGGAAACCGGTAGAGAAAAAAACGGGACTCCATGTCGCCATCCGGTGGCACAATGTTATATTGCACATACAAGACATATCGATCGCTTTTTCTTTACGGGTCTAGCTGAGTCCTAAGTTGGGCAAGGCTGAAATAGAAAGACAGCCAGTTGCTGAGTGAACGCAGGTGGACTAAAAGCGGGCGATTGTCCCTGGGGTGCTCATGTGGCTTTACCCCCCAAACATCCACACAGATGCTGGCTACACTTCAGACCTTCGTACATTCAGAAGGAAGGTCCAAAGAGAGATTCAAGCGTCCTTAGCTGAATGCGTTTGGATTTGGCTTTCAGACCGTCAATGCAAGAAGGTGGATCTGGTGTGTGTGTGTGTGTGTGTGTGTGGACACTGGGGGCTTGCCCCAGCCCCCTCCCACCTTTAGCAAATTCCTGGCTACAGCCACATGCATCATGGGAACCCTTATGAATAATAGAATAAAATAAGAAAGAAGACCCTTAACTGCGGGGTGCAGATAAATTCCAGCGTATAAATCTTTCTTGAAGCTTGACATTGTCCGAAGACAAAAAGTTGTAATGGGATAGATTTTTTTTTTTTTAATTTCCACCCTGAAATTAAGCATACTTATATGTTGCAGTTCCCTTTTGTTAGATGTTCCTTGCCTTCGCATATTCCTTCTTGGAACATTTTGTTTTTACGGGTTGGTGTGCGATGCTCCAATTAAGAAAAACAACCTGTTCCTGAAAGTAGGCTGGTTGTGGGGTGACTTTTCTGAAGATAAATTAATGTTGTAGCACTCTAGTTCGGGGTGTGTGTTGCTCCTGCAATACTTGAATGCAACAGCATCTCTCCCCAGGAACTGGTATTCAGAGGCATAATGGCCCCAACAGTGGAAGGAAAACATAGTAGGAGCAACCTTTGAAAGTCTTCTCCTCCATGAGTTTAAGAACCTAAGAGCCCTCCTGGAGCAGGCCAATAGCCCATCTAGTCCAGCATTCTGTTCCCAAAGTGGCCAGCCAGATGCCCCAATGGGAAACCCACAAGCAGGATCCAAGCACAAGAGTCCTCTCTCCTCCTGTGGTTCCCAGCAACTGGCATTTAGAAGCATTACTGCTTCCAGCTGCGGAGGCAGAGCATCACCATAATGGCTAATGCAATAAATAAATTGATTGATTGATAATGGCTAGTAGCCTTCAACAGCCCTCTCCTCCATGAATTCGTCTATTCCTTTTTTAAAGCCATCAAATTGGTGACCATCACTACATCTTGTGAGAGCAAATTCCATAATTTATGCAGTGGCCACATCAGGTACAAAGCACTGTTATACCATTTTTCACAGGCTTCCCCAAAGAACCCTGGGAAGTATAGTTTGCTAAGGATTGTGAGACTTGTTAGCAGGCCCCCATTCTTTCCCCAGAGTTCCCTGGGTCAGCAGCGCAGCAAGCCGATTGGGTGCCTAGGGCGGCGTGTGTGCCCTGCGCCCAGGGGCGGAGCCAGCCACCCACGGGGTGGAGCCAGCTGGGGCAGGATGCTCCGCGGGGCCTCCAAGGAGTCTGCCTGCCTTCTCCCACTCAGCCGCCCTACAGCTGAGGGGGAGGCGGTGGGCGGACCATTTGGGGCAACGTGGAGCCTGTGGGCACCCAAGCCACCGCGTCACTCCCAGGAGAGAGTGCAGGCCCCACAGTGAGTGCCGTCTGGCATTTTGTTACCCCCGCTCAGTGGTGACACCCGGGGTGGGCCGCCCCCACCGCCCCCCCTTCCTCCGCCCCTGACCTGGGTAGATGGATCAGCTGATAAACCACTCTGGGAACTGTAGCTCTGTGAGGGAAATAAAGGGTTCTCCTAACTGCTCTCAGCACCCATAACATGCTACAGTTCCCAGGATTCTTTGAGGGCAGCCATGACTGCTGAAAGTGGTACAACAGTGTGTCAAATGTGTGGTGTGCATGTGGCCACTTGGCGCTCCTTGGAAGTAAGTTGCCCAAAAGTTTCTATTGCCTGGTCCTGCAGCCTCAACCGAAATGACCTGCATAGATTTTCCCAGCCCGGAGGCAGGCGATGGGACAAAACTCACATTTTGCTATTGGATCTCATTTGTAAATGAAATGACTTCCTTTCACAGCAATCTATGTTATGGATAGAACAATCTGTGTTCCTATCGATTGCTGAAAATGCCAAGCGCTCCCAGTCAATATGAGGTGGCCATCGCAATGGTTGCTCTGCTGCTCATTGGTAGAAACAGGAAGAACAACTTTGGTCTGGCAGCTGGACTGGATGGCTGGCCAAGGCGGGGAGTGTCTGAGCCTGTTCTGCTGATGGTGGCAGGATTGGGGGATCGTGATGTGTTTGCAGTCCTCCATAACTGGAATGTACTTCTTTATTTTTTTTTATTTTTTTTTATTTTTAAAATCCATTTATTAAATTGCCCTTTTTTGCAATCTATTTTGATATGGTTGCCTGGTTCTGCAATGTGTAACATTTGGCACCTAATTATTTTGCTGCCTGGTGAATGAGAGCTGCAGACTCCAGGATGCAACTGGAAGGTGTGAAGTGTGTGCCTGATATATATTTTATGCCTTACTTAATAATTAAACTTTGAAACAGAACCTCAAGCGCAAGGATCAGAGAGGGTGTCATATCAGAGAAGGGCTGGGTGGAATTCTGGCAACAGCCTTGACTACATTCTTGTTGGCCACATCGTTGCTGTCTGAGCAACAGGGCTCTCTCCAAGGGCAAAATGGCTCATTCCCTTCCCATCTCCCCATCCTCTGGAAAAGGAGGTGTCCTCTAGAATCCCTGTGTACCCCCTCCCTTGACTTTAATATTTAAAGACACCCTGGGGCAAGGGTGGGTGGAAGGGAGAGATAGAGAAGAACTGACATTTGCTCTGCATTTTAAAATGAAGCAACCTAATTTGCACCTCCCCAACTACTAAACAGATCAGAATGTCATTGTTCTTTGGATTTTGTACTGCTCTGAACTTTGCGATACAATTCCTGACTCAAAAATCATGTGAAGATGCATACACTGAGATGAAATACAGATTTAAATATATTTATTGTGCTACAGTATTTGGTTAAATATGGACTTATGTAAAAACACATCGAGAATTGACACAGGTGAGAAAATAATCCCTAGCAAAAGGCAAATTGGAATCTGCTTATAGATCTCTGGGTGATCACCATGACTTTCTGACTTAGTAGCAACCCAGAAAAATATTCCTCCTTTCAGTTAGGCTGCTGAGATGATGAAAACTTGGGAGGAGAGGAAACTGGGTTTTTGTGTGTGTGACTGGACTGTGAGCTCAATGCTAGTGCTCAAAACAAATCTGAGCATGTGCTCGGAGGCACTCTGGTCCTTAAATTACTGGTATGTCTCCAACCCCACCCTAGGCTGCTCTATTGCACTGGGCTCTGATTTGTGGACCTTGGGCATCTTATCTGCATGCAGAATGTTCCAGGTTCATTCCCTGATGGCATCTCCAGGTAGAGTTGATGGGGGTGAAAGACTCATGCCTTCACCCTGGAGAACTGCTGCCAGTCCATGTAGACAAGATTGAGCTAGATGAACTTATGATCTGGATAAGGCAGATTCCTACGATCCTAGTAAAGGATAACTATGGCTGCACATGTTTGAAGTCTGCCTACGCCACTGCTAGGGAAATGTAGTGTGCCGTGTGTGGGGGGGGGGAGGCAGCAGAGAGAACTCGTCTTGGTTTGGGAGTGGCTGAACCTGGCCGAAGAAATTGCCCTCTGTGTTTCCCTCCTTGACATGGCCCCTGACAGAAATGTCGGGCCCTCTGCCTCTTGTGGCTTTTTGCCCCTCCCTCCATGTCCTGCTTATTGGCTTCTTCTCCTTGGCCACTGTGAGAACAGGATGCTGGACTTGATGGGCTCCTTTGACGTGATCCAGCTGCAGCCAGACACTGGGCTGTCCTGTTCTTACACAGCCTTGTTGCTCTGGGCCAGGCATAGGCAAACTCGGCCCTCCAGATGTTTTGGGGCTACAGCTCCCATCATCCCTAGCTAACAGGACCAGTGGTCAGAGATGATGGGAGTCGTAGTCCCAAAACATCTGGAGGGCCGAGTTTGCCTATGCCTGCTCTGGGCTGTCTCAGAAGGCTTCTAGTGTCTGGCAAGGAATGCAAATGATGCTGTTCTGAGTAATATGAGGCCCCATCCACCCAAGCGGTTCTCTTGCACAGCAAGCCACGTTGAAATGAATGCAAGCAGCTCTGGAGCTCTGCTGGGCTCTTTTGCATCTGCAATCCGCTGCCCAGATTGAGACGGTTTCGAAAAAGGCGAATCAGTATTAGGGGCCATTGGGAAAGGAGTCAAAAGTAAAGTTTCCAAAGTCGTCATAATGCCGTTATACAAAAGTATGGTGCAACCCCATTCAAAATACTGTGTACAGTTCTGGTTGTCTCACCTCGAAAAGGATCTTGTAGATGTGGGAAAGGGCAGCCAAAATGATCAAGTGGTTGGAGCGACTCTCCTGCGAAGAAAGGTTGCAGTATTGGGAACTTTTTAGTTTAGAAAAAAAAGGCGAATAACAGGCTAGAAGTGTATAAAAGTATAGAGAAAATGGAGAGAAATATTTTTTTCTCCCTCTCCCATTATAAACTAGGGTCCAACAGTGTCATCCAGTGAAGCTAAATATTGGGTGATTCAGCTTCCCACAGAGAGCCAGTGTGGTGTAGTGGTTAGAGTGTCAGACTAGGGCCTGGGAAACCAGGGTTCAAATCCCCACTCAGCTACGAAGCTCACTGGGCAATCTTGAGCCAGTCACGGTCTCTCCGCCTAACCCTACCTCACAGGGTTGTTGTGGGGATTAAATGAGGAGGGAGAAGAACCATGCACACCACTTTGAAGGAAAGATGGGATTTATATGCAATAAATAAATAAATAAATGACCCAGGGCAGGCAAAATGCAATACTTCTTCCACCCTTGCTGATTCCAGGCCTGGAAATGGCTTCTTGGTCTTAGGCTCAAATGAATCACCTAACGATTCTTACCCTCACAGGGCTTGTTGCCATAAACCAATAAAAGAGTTCTTCTGGTTCCCACTTGATGTTCTTCAGCAGTTTGCTTGTGAAGGACCAGCCTTTCAGTGCCTCGCTCAGAAAGCAAAACAAGAGATGAATAATCCCATTAAGCAACCCTTAATTGAGAATTAATTTCCTTGCTTGAAGAAGAATAGGAAACAAATCTGTCATGCCTTGCAAAGCCATGTTAAGTGCAAAATAAATATCTGGCCTGCTGGGGGATTGCAAGACCTTACGGCGCAGGGGTCCTTCAAATCTTACCCCTCATCCAACGCTTAGATAGCTCTCCATTAAATTCTCCTTTCTTTGCTCTCTCCTTGCAGTCTGCTGCTTCGTCGTCCACAAGAGGTGCCATGAATTTGTTACCTTCACTTGCCCTGGTGCAGACAAGGGCCCTGCCTCAGATGTAAGTAAACTCCTCAACTAACCTCTGTTTTGTGGGGGGAGGTAGGTGCAATGTTTTTAAAAATAGTGAGGGCACGTTGGAAGAGCGGCCTGGCAAACGGTCCTTCTGCATTTCCTCCCTGTGTCCCGGACCCTTTGCCCTCCGTTAACGAGAAAAGAAGTGCAACCAAAAACAATCAAAGGGGAGACAACATGTTGGTGGGATTCTCACTCCAGGTTTTGGGGTTTTTCTTCTGCTTACCTTACTTCTGAGGTGGCTGCCGGGTGCTTGTGAGCCTCCCTTCTTTCATTCTGCAGATCATCTCTGATGGGCTGTGTTTTACAGCTTTTCTGACATTGTTTGTTTTTGTTATTTTGCTTTTGAGAGCCAGTGTGGCATAATGGTTAGAGTGTCCAACTAGGAGCTGGGAGGTAGCACTTGGCCAGAAGCTCCCTGGGCCAGTCGCTGCCTCTCAGCCTAGCCTACCTCACAGGGTGGTTGTGGGTATTAAATGAGGAGCTGGAAAAAGGTGGGATATACAGGTAGATGTAACTACCTACCTACCTACCTACCCTTTTCTTTTTCTTTCCTTCTTCTTTCCTTCCCTGCTGTTACAGCCTTGCCTGGAGATGCCATTGGGGATTGAACTTGGGGTCTGCCAAGCAGATGTTCTTTCAATGAGGGGTGGGGAGGAACGGGAACAGCTTGTGATCTCCTCTAACCAACCCCCTTGAAATGCTCTCTCTCTGTGCTCAATCTCACTTTTGTTGGCCTGTCCAGGGAGCTTAAGCTGGGCTGTTCCAACTTGATTTTCTTTCGCTCAATCTGCAGTTCTTTGCACCTGCAAGGACAGGAGCCTCCTCCTTGCCCATCGACTTTGGGCAATTTGCCTTGGGACTGTCTGGCAATTTGCCTTCACCATGGAAACGGGCTAATTTCTAGCGCTGCCGGGTGATTGATTTTGAGATGCTACTGAACCTCCTTGCTCCCACAGCAGCTATTATTAGCCTTTTTGTGATGAGGAGACCAAAATATGCCCTCTGGTCTGTGGCCTTTCTGTCAGATTTAGGATCTTTCTTTCTTTCTTTCTTTCTTTCTTTCTTTCTTTCTTTCTTTCTTTCTCTCTCTCTCTCTCTCTCCCCCCCCCCTTTTTCTTAAACTTCAAAAAATCTCTCGTTTTAGGGAAGCTTTCTGTAACCTTATATCCTCCAGATGTTTTGGATTACAACTCTCAACAGACTCAACCAGGACAGCTGTATGCCACTGGGGTTGATGGGAGTTGTAGTCCAAAATATTTGGAGGGCACCCTGTTGGGGGAGGCTGCTGCAGATTGTAAGCCTACAGGCATGGCCTGCATTGCTGTGCTGAATTTTTGTGCAGCAATTTTAGGAATAATAACAATAACAATACCAGTTTAATAATAAATACCAATGCGGCATGTGCACAATAGCTTTTTGGCAGATCAGGCCCCATGCTTTCACAGATTCCTTTATTAAATCTTCTCCAGCTTATAACAATGCATTTTCCCACCTTTGGTTGATTCATTCCTAACTTAGCTGTTTTCAAGTATAATTATCACGAGGAGGATGATGATGATGATGATATGACTGGGTTGCCCCAGCCACACTGGATGGCTCCCAACAAAAAAAGCATCCACTCTACCATTGAACAGCTCTTATCATCAGAAAGTTCTTCCTAATGTTTAGTCAGAATCTCCTTCCTTGTATTTGAATCCATCGATTTGGGTCCTTCCCTCTGGAGCATCAGGAAAAAAGCTTGCTCCATCTTTGTCTTTTGAGGAGGCAGTCAGCAGCCCACAAAATCTTCACCTGTACATTTGTTAGACTTTTTAAGGTGCTGCAAGACTCTGTCGCTTTTTGCCCCAGCTCACTCTCGAGAGTGCCTTTGCCTTCTGCAAGGAGTGAACAGCTGGAAGGCTTAAGAAGACATCTCGTCCCTATGCCACAATCATAAGACCACTTAATCTGCTGGAAGAAGTTCCATTAGCTGTGTTAGTGCTCTCAAGCAGTTCCTTTCCATTTTGTTGGGGCTTGGGGAAGCACATTTGCCTGGGTAGTAGGAGCCCTTCAGCCTGGAAGGGCTCCCAGTGGAACATGCTCAATGGGAAGACAGCAAACCAGCAATGCAGAAGCCTGACTTCGGGGCTGGGAGTTCCCCAGTTGGGAGCAGCAGTTAGTGGTGACATCAGTTTAGACTGCATTTCCAAACCCACTACAGCTCCTTTGTTTGCAAGTAAAGAAAGGACAGTTGGCCTTGCTTAAGGTGAACACTGGCCATGCAAAAAATCTCAACACACGGGAGTCAATGGGGCACCAACATTCAGCCTTTATATTCTGCAGACCCATAGTCTAGATCAGCCTTTGCCAACCTGGTGCCCTCAATATATTTTGAGCTGCAGCTGCCAGCAGCCCCAGGCAGCCCAGCTCTACTGCAATTGAAAACCTCTGGAGGCTTGTGACAGGTTGTGGAAGGCTGTTGAACCAGCACGTGAACATTGCCTGTGTGAACAGCAATCTGGTTTTAAATGCATCAAGAGTTGCAGAGAGGTCTGTTTATTGTTGTTGCTGTTTAACCACGCTAAGGACTCATCCAGACTCCCTTTTGCACTGTGCATTCCAGGCACAGGTCTGAGCTTTCCAGATCTATGTCCGAGCAATGGGTTTTTTTGTTTTTTCTCTCCTTCCGCTTTCCCCAGGAAAACCTGCTGTTTACTGCTGAATCAGAACAAATAGCAATTGGGTTTCCCACTGGTTGCCGTTTGTACCAATTCAGCAATAAATAGCAAGCCTTCCTAGGGGGGAAAAGAAGCTTGGACATGATCTACAAACGGTGCCTGGAAACCACAGCACAAAAGGAAGCCTGGATGAGACCTAAGTGTCACGTTTCAACCAGGGTTTACAACAATCAGGATCACAAGGACCTCAAACCTAAAGTTCAGCCGAGGTTCTTCATAGAAATCATGGAACTGTAGAGTTTGAAGGGGCCTCAAGGGGCATCCAGTCCAACCCTTTGCAAGGATGGAATCACAACTAAATAATCATAGAATCATAGAGTTGGAAGAGACCACAAGGGCCATTCAGTCCAACCCCCTGCCAAGCAGGAAACACCATCAAAGCATTCCTGACAGATGGCTGTCAAGCCTCCATTTAAAGACCTCCAGAGAAGGAGACTCCACCACACTCCTTGGCAGCAAATTCCACTGTCGAACAGCTCTTACTGTCAGGAAGTTCTTCCTAGTGTTTAGGTGGAATCTTCTTTCTTGTAGTTTGAATCCATTGCTCCGTGTCCACTTCTCTGGAGCAGCAGAAAACAACCTTTCTCCCTCCTCTATATGACATCCTTTTATATATTTGAACATGGCTATCATATCACCCCTTAACCTTCTCTTCTCCAGGCTAAACATACCCAGCTCCCTAAGCCGTTCCTCATAAGGCATCGTTTCCAGGCCTTTGACCATTTTCATTGCCCTCCTCTGGACACGTTCCAGCTTGTCAGTATCCTTCTTGAACTTCTTAATCTCTTACAGATGGCCATCCAACCTGTGTTTTAAAACCTCCAACTTTCATTGACACTCCATCTGTTTCTTTGCCAGCACAGAGTAGAATGTGCTTGATTCAGGACTGGGTCAGCCAAATTTCAGAATCTGTAGTCACACAGTTGTTGTTGGCATTTGTCTGTCTCAAGAGATAATGGAGTTTGCCTCCAGGGGTGAAGTCAAACCACTGTGGGCCACTTGTGACTACGACGGAAAACCCTGCCGTCCTGAGAAACATGTATATTCACAATGCAATTTTGAGAACAGCATTTCACAGTCTTGGGAGGCGGGTGGGGCGGGGGGAGCCATGACTGCAATTGATGAAAACAAACGGAGTTTGCGTACAACCTGAAGCTGCTTTGACAGCCTTCGCTGGTTTGGAACTGCAGTAAATGAAACTTCAGGCAAGATAGCATCTCCAATGTCTCTGCTTTTAATATATGTTTAGGAAGTTCT
This sequence comes from Lacerta agilis, assembly GCF_009819535.1. Taxonomy (NCBI): domain Eukaryota; kingdom Metazoa; phylum Chordata; class Lepidosauria; order Squamata; family Lacertidae; genus Lacerta; species Lacerta agilis. The sequence goes on along the minus strand of NC_046324.1, from coordinate 28,396,290 downwards.
GATCTAAATCAACCTTCACGATAGGGCACCGTCCTGATCTTTTAGACTACAGCTCTTGTACCTGAGGGCTGATGGGAGCTGTCATCCAAAACATCTGACCGGCACCAGGTTGTTGAGGTCTGCTCTGGATGTGTTCAAAGCTCTCTCAGGTCTTTTTTCTCTTCAATTGCATTGGGTGTCAGTGAGGGTCTTTGGAGATCAGAAGAGGAGCTCTCTGTATTTGGGCTGCTCAATAAATGGTTTCCTTTTGCAGGGTTCTGTAGTGGGATCAGTTTGTGCCTTCTTTGCTCTCAGAGTTGGTATCAATCTGAAAATTAAGCTCCCTTTTTTCTAAGAGCATTAAGAGGGGGAAAGGAAAGAATGGAGCCTTTTCCAATTATTTTTTTAAAAATAAAGCCCCACATTCCTCAGCGTTGTGCTCTCTTTTGATCTGTCTGCTCCGCTTCGTGTCAACACCCTTGAAGAAAATAGGCCCTCTTATCTGTGCGAGGTCTATTCAGCGTAAGGCTCCTTTGTCGAGCAGATAAAGCATAATTATGCCAACTTGGCAATGTCTCTTTAAATAAAAATTAGTCGCATCAAAGGGCAGGGAGCGAAGTTGAGAGCTTCAAGGAAGGCATCCAGAAAAGCTTCAGGGCTGCTTCTTGCCTTTGGCTGAGGGACAACTGGTGTTGCCAGGTCACCTTGCCTGACGTGTGCAGGGCTTGGGTGGCACATCGTGGCACAGTGATGTTTGCAGAAGATCTCGCAGACCCCCCTGAGTTGTGAACCAGAGGGGGATTCCAAAGTGTTTGGCTCTCCCTGCACTCCCTTTCCTGAAGCAGCAAACGCATTTGCAAGCATGCAAAGAAAGGGACAGGTGATGATTTGCCTGCTGGGTTGTTGTTAACAATGCAGAGAAAAGTCTGCAGCCTTCAACAGCGTTGGCAGCTCTTGGCTCTGTATACCTGGATCCTCAGAAGGGCCGGGCAATATCAGGTTAACAACATTGCAATATATCGCCAGCTAAACATTGTGATATACGGATATGTCACAATGTCTGAAATAAGGATGGAGCTATGTAGAAGCATTGGCTGGCTTCACAGTTTCCCCCACATTGTGATTTTGGCATAGCACACACAGACACCATGATTCGCAATAGATTGCCAGGTCAACATTTTTGACACCAATATCATGATGTGGACTTTAAACTGGTTTTGGATGATATATCAATATATCACCCAGCCCTAATCCTCGGGGGTCTCAGCACTGGCGGAAGAAGAGTGTGATCCTGGTGGGGTTCCATCGCGGCTGCCCCCCGCCCACGCTAGGCACCCCGGCCCTGCAGCCAACACACCACACCCCCGGGACGCGTACCACGCCCCTTGGGGCAGTGTGCCCCGCCCCGGCCTGCTCTCTGCCCCCGGTGCCGGAGCATGAAGCTCCGCCACTGGGTCTCAGAGCTGGAACCTTGCCTTGTGAGGTGTGTGCAGACCTTGGGATCTCTGAACTGGAGAACCTGCCCTTCAGGCTGAGGGTTAGCTAGGAGTTCCTTTCACTAGCTTCGTCTGCTTTGCCAATGGCAGCCATCTACTACTGAGCCCTGTTCAAGGTTCTTGCATTAATTTACAAAGCCCTGAACAACTTAGGTCAAGGGTACCTCAGGGATCACATGAACCCTTATAATATCCCAGCTCAGTCACTAAGAGCAGCTGCAGGAGAATTCACTGGTCATTCCCCGAGCAGGTGAGGCTCATTTGGCAACAAGAAACCAAGCCTTCCACAATGATTAATTGATTTGGTTTTTACCTTTCTAATGGTTTTATTGCATGGTTTTAGTGCTGCAAACTGCTTTGATTTTTTTAAAAAAAAATGATATACAGTGGTGCCTCGCAAGACGAAATTAATTCGTTCCGCGAGTCATTTCGTATTGTGAAAATTCCATCTTGCGAAGCACGTTTCCCACAAGAATGCATTGAAATTTAATTCCCATAGGAATGCATTGAAATTTTCATCTTGCGAAGCACGACCATAGGAAAATTCGTCTTGCGAGTCACCTAAAAAAAATTCGCAAAACGCTTTCGTCTAGCGAGTTTTCCATTGCGTGAGGCATTCGTCTTGCGAGGTAACACTGTAATGGTATGCAAATTTTTAAAAATAAATATAAATAAATAATTTCCCACAACCCCAGCTTAGTCGTGAGAGCCAGAGGTAGTTTGGTGTGCTGCAAAAAGCCTTTCAAGTGTGGTTTGAGCAATGCACTGCAGCCAGGAGGGGGGTGCTGTCAGGCACCTAGGTGGCTTCCAACTGGGAGCACAGTCAAGGGCCAAATCTGTGCATCTGTGTTGAGGTTAGGATGCAGCTGTCTCGGAAAGTGTTGCTGGATTACCCCTACAGGCACAAAGAGGATTCCTGGCTGACGTTGCTTTTGGTTCCTGCTGAAGAGTCCGGGGGTAGGTCTAGGACAGCTTCCCCACCCCCCACCCCTTGGTGTCCTCCACAGATGTTTTGGACTGCAGCTCCCATCAGCCTCAGCCAGCATGGCCATATGCATCCTGGGATGAGTGGGAGTGGTAGTCCTAACCATGTTCATGCTGGCTGAGGCTGATGGGAGTTGTAGTCCAAAATGGCTGTGTGTGGGTTGGGACTGATAGGAATTGTAGTCCAAAACAGAGGTGCCATCTTGCAAGGGCGATTTGTGTGTGTGTGTGTGTGTGAGAGAGAGAGAGAGAGAACATTGTGCATGTGATGTCAGGACGTTGGGAGGAGCCAAATGTGGCTTCATGCCAATGGGGTACCCAGATGCTACTCCCAAAATATAGAGGGGGCCAAAAGTGCTTGAGCCCTAGGAGCTAGCACCCAAAACATCTGGAGGGCAAAAAAGTTGTGGAAGTCTGCTATGGGAACTTCCAGCCACTTGCCACCAAGTCATGCGCCATTCATTTGGTGCAAAAGGGGTCGTTAATATGAGCTTGTCATAAATACACAAACCACATTGAGGCACAAGAGCAGTGCAGATGTTTAGCACTGTCACTGTGGGCAGCTGTGGATTTGCTTGCTGGTCTGAATTCCATGCCAGAGGAATGAGAGTGGGCAGCTTAAGCTGCTGCTTATACCCCATGTCCTTAAGCAGCCTCTGACATCTGGCTTGCTCGGCTACTTACTCCTCAAAGTGCTTTGGCCTTGTGTTTGCTAGAACAGCAAGAACCTACGGGGGGAATCGTAAGCTGTTGTGGTGACCAAGTGGCCTGTTTTTAATGCAGCAACGGGCAGATCTGTGCAGCATTCCCTACTGAAGCTTCTCATTTCAAGCATTTGGTATTAGGAGACTGCCTCCGACAGTAGAGGGAGATCAAAGACATTGTGGCCAGTTCAGAGCTCTTGCCCTCTGCCAAACAGATGGGTTGATGTTGCACACCTCCATTCTCTTCTGTACCTGAAAGAGGCTCTTAGCCACCCCACCCCCCACGCATGCTAGCTGACTCAGCTCTGGCCAGTCTCAAATTACATCATCCCAGTCATGGAGCGGGGAGAAATCCTATCCACTTTGCATGTAAAGGTTAAGCCTACTTAATTCACACCTCCTGAAATGATAAGCGAACTGGAACTGCAGCACCCACGCTTCAAAATTCACACTTCTCTGATTTTTGCAATGCTATTCTATGGCTAAGTAATGTGTACAAGTTTGCACATATGGGGGTAACGTGTTGGTATTAGTGAAAATAGCAAGCAAAGTGCCTTACGGTAGATCCGGTCGATCGCGGGCTTTCCCTGTTCAATACTGGTTGGTTGTGTGATCCTGACCGATCGTCTCCCCCCACAAAAAAGTTTGACATCTCTGGTGAAGCCCCACCCCCCCAAAAGCCGAACAACTCTGGTCAATCCTCCCCCTCCCAAAAAAGCTCTACAACTTTGGGCCATCCTCTCCCCCAAAAAGAAAGCTCAACTTTGGTCAATCCAACGGGTAGATCACTGCCAGTTTTTTTTTTAAAAAATAGTGGGAGTAGATTGCAGTCTCTTGGGAGTTGGATGTGCCTGCAGTAGAGGAAATAGATTTGTAAAACTCTGTATATTAGGTAAAGTTGCATCCACAAATGTGAGAGAGAGATATCGCCCAAACTGATATGGAAGTGTAGAGAATTGAAGTTTGAAAAAAATGAGAAACTAGCTGTGATTCCTGCATTGCAAGGGTTTGGACTAGGTCACCCTTTGGTCCCTTCCAACAATACAATGCTATAATTCTAGAAACCAAAGCCGATGGAGTCACTTATCCTTCATTCTAACCAGAGCTCTGGTGACTGACATGCACAGAAAGAAATGGCAAGCAGGCAAACTCCTTTTGAAAGGCAGCGGAGAGAGTTAACCTGCACAGCCCTCATCGTAGGGCAGCAAATTGTTTTACTTTGAAAATGTGTGGTGCAATATTGGGGGCATGTTTTTATTTTCTTGAAGAAACCTTGAGGCTAAATTACTAAATCCCCTCACCTGGACCTGTTGCCTTGTGGACGCTGTGCAAGCCTGTAGCTCTTTGGAAGCTTAGTGGCTTCGACAGGCTGTCACTTCCATTATGCCACCTGGCAGGCCTCAGACCTTTTGAGAAACGCTTTCCCTAAATCGGCACATCGAAGTCACTCCATCAACGTCCTTTTGAGTGAGAAGAGAGAAGGAAAGAACAGCCCTGGAGGCTGCCCTCCCCCCCAGGAGCTGAATGTTGGCTTCGGACAGGGAGGAGGAGGAGGAACCCAGGTGACATTTCAGTGCCAGGGGGAAGCCCTGGGATCCCCACTGGTCAGACTAGTGGCCATGAAACCTGACCAGGAAAATCTTTCTCTGTGTGTGTGAGAGAGAGAGTGAGTGAGTGTGTGTTAGAAACTCAGATATATAAGCCAGGTGCCAAATGGCTCCTTAGACTAAGGTTACAGTCGCCAAAACAGAATGCCTAGTTGCCATTCTGGGGCCAGGCAGCTTGAAAGTTGAATTTTTTTATATCTTAAGGATGTAAAATGGAGTTTTTGAAATTATAAAGCAGAAAATTTAATAAAAATTATAAAAAAAGAGAGAGTCGTACTTTTCAATACGGCTTTTTGGTTCCTGAAATTCATTCTGAGTGTGCAGATAAAATACAATGGATTCAATCTTCTCGGTAGAGAGGTTATGTTAAGTAATAGGTTTGAACACTGAATGTAGGGGCTTCCTGTTTCCGGTACGCCAGGAATGGGGTCTCCACCAACACTGCGGGAGAGAGAGACAGACAGAGATAATCAGATAATGGTGGGGGAATTTCATTAGCTGCATTCCTCTTCAGTTGGAAGAGGAACCAGGCTCTCATCTGCAGTTGGCCTGGTGGTCTGGCACTCGCTTCCCCATGGAGGCAAAAGCACTGGGAGCATGGAGCACTCCGACTGCCGCACTCCTGGAAGTACAACTTATCCTGTCAATTGGACTTTAATTGGAGTAAACGACAGGTGTGTGCCAGAGACGATGAGATAAAAAACTGCACAAACAACCCAGCTACAAGGATGTGAAAGGTTTGGATTGAGAGCGGATTTCATTCGGTAGAAGAGACAAAGGGGGAAGGGAGCCCACAGTTTGCTTACTTAAGTTTTTTTCTCTCTACATTTATGATATGGCAAACCCACCCACCCAGGAATGCAAGTTTTATTTAAAAAATATATGCACAAGTGAGGATGGAGGAAATTGGAATATAATATGGAATTTAACAAAACGGAAACTGCATGTATAAGAGAACGGAACTAAGAGGGAAAGGGGTAAGAAATGCTATGCTTTGAAATACAGCAAAATCCTTCCTGACCTCCATTATCCACAAATGAATGTGTTTGAGATAAGGATAAATGGCCATAAATCAGTGGCAGGGAGGGAAGGAGTCTACCAGCTAGGAGAATAGAAGTTTCTGGATTAACTATCTGCAGTCTGGATTCAGACCGTTCTTCCTAGGCTGGAAAAATGGCGAAGACGACTTGTTTACTGGAAGCCAAATCACGGGATGAAGTGATGCAGTGACTTTTGGAAACTGTGAGATAACAGCTTCTCCCGAGACATGACGGGAACCATCAATGGTTGCAGGAATAAAGGATGCAACACTATATAAGGACAAGAAAACATCATGGGGGAAATTGTCACATGCAGGAAAGAATAAGGATTACAGCTAAAGTTCCTCACTGGAAACTTTATAAATTACCTATTATACCAACATGAATTGAAATCCCAAGATTGCTGCTGTTATATAAGGGATTATTATATCTGAATGGAATGTAATGGAAATTATTAACATTTAGGAATGCAGAAAAAAATGTGGGAGAATGAACTCTAGCATGCGAGGGGGGCAGTTTAGTTAAATTATATAATTTGACATTTGAATAATTGGCATTAATATTTGTATTAATTTGGTGTTGTTATAATGAGGCTGTTATTAGAATGATATTGGGAAATGATATATATATATATCACACTGAACGTGTGAGTTTATGTCTAAAGTCAATGGAAAGAACAAACACTATTAGATGTACTGCTGGATGTTGTTTAATGGTTATTGTTGTTATTGTATTTGTTTAAAAACCAATGAAAATTATTTTTTAAAAATATAATGCAATGCAATGCAATGGATAGAATTCTACAGGATGTGTTGCTAGTCCACATTCCAAGGACGCCCCCAGGCATGCTACTCCAGATGGTGGAGATGTCAGGCACCATCCTGGCACCCAGGCATCTTCACTTGGTTGCAAGTGGCCAATAACCAGATGCAAAATGTGCCTGGTGAATTTTGAACGTGTGTGTGTGTGTGTGCAATGGTTGCTGTGAATTTTTTCTGGGAAAAGCTTTAATTCACTGAAGCCTGCGTTAGGCAGAGGGTGGGACATGAAACTCAGAGGCTGAGCTTCGAAACACATTCAGCACTTGAACTGCAGAGTGAGAACATCAGAGCAGCCTGCTGGATCAGGCCAATGTCCCATCTAGTCTGGCATCCTGTTCTTATAGCGGCCGACCAGAAACCCCAAAGGGAAACTGGCGAGCAGGACCCGAGCACAAGCATCACCGCCCCCAGCAATGAAGGTAGAGCTGAGCCACCATGTCTAGTAGCCATCCATAGCCTTTTTGTCCATGAAAAAGGATGGCAAACTGGAGCAGGGCCTCTTGAAGAGGATCTCAAGGTCTGTAGTGATTTGGTGGGGAAAAGGAGATTTTACGGGTTCCTTAGTCCCCTGGCCCTGAGTTGGGCTCAGGAAGTGCATCTGAAAAAGTACTGGAGTGACATGATCGAAATGACCAGTCCCAGTCAGCCATTCTGCACACCTCTTTTGGACAAATGGAAGCTTCTGGGTCATTTTCATGAGGCTGCCCCATGAAGAATGCATTGCAGTCGCCTAAACATAATGGTGTTTCCTGCTTGGCAGGGGGTTGGACTGGATGGCCCTTGCGGTCTCTTCCAACTCTATGATTCTATGATGAATCTGCCAATATTGGCTGCCCTTACTTTCTCATTTTTCCAATCTTCAGTTCACAATTCACAATTATTTCCGCATCCGTTTGCAAACTTTTTTAAAAAGTGAAATGCATGAAAATGTCAATGTATTTGCATATCGAGGACCTCAAGTCACCCCCCCCCCAATGACTTGACACAGGAGACATAATTTTGTTTGGGTTTTTGGCAATAATTTAAGCCACAACTTTATTTAAAATACAAATTTGGTGAGTGGTTGCATAGGCATTGGTTCAGACTATCTGTCCTACCGGGACAGCTGCTGACCTCCAGTCAGCGTCGGGAGAATGCAGCTGGGGAGAGTTAAGGAGGCTGGGGACAGAACCTCCCCCTCCCCAGTGGTCCCGGGGGCTCTGGCTACGGCCCTATCCCCGGCCGGGGGTTCGGACAAAGCATAAGAGCTGCCGGATTCCTTTAACGAAATTCCTAGTATCATCATGATTCTGGATGGGTACCGCCCAAACCAGCAATCCACACAGGAACCAATGCCTAACCGCCAGGTCCCGATCGCAACACGTGCTCTTACTCATGGTAGAACCCGATTTATGTATGCATGTATCTTAATAGGCACATCTTTGCAAGTGATTTCCTTATAATGCATTCTTTTGTGTGTTATTTTCATTAATATATGTTTTACTAGTTTAATTTGGGCACCCTTTCCCCTATTATACATGCTTTTCGATTCACTTTTTTTTTTTGGTTGGAAAACTGCATTGCAAAAGTCAAGAGAAGTGGGTTTAAAAAAAAAAAAAAAAAGATTGTGTTTTTGGCCGTGGATTGTTTGGGGAAGTGGGAGCTGCTATTCAAAATGCAAATGGAATAACCTGCTCCCCATCTCTCACCTCTTGAAATAACAATTGTGCACTCTCTAAAAATGATAGGGTTACTGAAATCAAAACAATCTGCAAATCTAATTTATGTGGCAAAGGCTTTTTTGGCGGTGGGGAGGAGGAGTTTTTTTTTTTGGTCACAGAGAGAATTAATGTCAGGCTTTTTGAAATACTCCTCAGCTCAGCTACAATATTTTCTGTGGCTTCCACTGCTGACAGTTTCTCTCTTGGGCTAAATATGTTGTCAACTTCATTTTCTGTTTCTGTTGCAGGATGGATTATTATGGGAAGCGGGTTGCTCCGAAATGGGCATGTGGGCAGTTTGTTGTTTCCAAAGGGGATATAATATTTTGTTTTACTGCTTTCCGTGCGACGGGGACATGCTGTAATGTGAATGTTACCAGCACGTCTCGTTTTTAATCCCATTAAGAATTGCTCTGCATTAATTGGCTTCCTGCTTTGATATTCAACAATGCAGCCGCAATGGCTACTAGCAGGCCTCAAACAGATGGTGCAACTCTGCTTCCCGTAGGCACACAGCATGTGCTCCAGGATGCAGAGGTGGTGGGTGCATGCTTCCGGGTGCCTTCTAGACCTCTGGTCTTTTAAGGATCCCCCCTTTTCCATTTGCTGCTGCAAATACCAGAGTGAGACTGTTTCGTGGCTGCTGGTTCCAAGAAGCAGCTTTTATTAATTTTTGTGGCCAAACCTACAGTGCCCATTTTAGGGCAGTGGCCCTATAAAGCTGGTCACCGGCTGTGAGCTTTCCTTGCCAACACAGCTTGCCAAGGCCAGCTATGAAAGCCTGAATAGGAGGCACATATTGTCTGAAGCCAGCAGGGGCTTCGAGGCCACAGAGCCTGTCCGTTGTTCCAGGTGTTGCTTCTGAGCACTCAGAATTTTTAAGGGAGTACTTTTCATGCCAGGTGTCTGACCCCTAACATGGGCTTTGGTTATTTCAGGAGTGAGGATAAGCCCGGCATTGGTTTTCATTGTTTGCGCAAATTCTAAATCATTTTCTGCTGTTGGCACAGCCCAGTCCCCTGACCCGTGACATACCCTCCAACATTTCGGCAATGGAAATAGGGACGTCCTATTCCATCATCGCCATCATCATTTTACTATTTCTACCCCACCCATGTGCCTGGGTTGCCCCAGCTGCTCTGGGCAGCTTCCAACACATATAAAAACATAATAAAACATTAAACATTTTTTAAAATCCCCTATACAGGGTTGCCTTCGGGTGTCTCCTAAAGGTTCTAGAGTTACTTATCTCCTTGGCTCAAGGGAAGAAGAAGAAGAAGAAGAAGAAGAAGAAGAAGAAGAAGAAGAAGAAGAAGAAGAAGAAGAAGAAGAGTTTGGATTTGATATCCCGCTTTATCACTACCCTAAGGAGTCTCAAAGCAGCTCACAATCTCTTTTTCCCTTCCTCCCCCACAACAGACACCCTGTGAGGTGGGTGGGGCTGAGAGACTTCAAAGAAGTGTGACTAGCCCAAGGTCACCCAGCAGCTGCTTGTGGAGGAGCGGAGACGCAAACCCAGTTCACCAGATTACAAGTCTACTGCTCTCAACCACTATTTCTCCAATGAAAACAGGGACATCCTAAGGAAAAGCAGGACATTCTGCAATCAGCTCAGGATTCTGTGATTCCAGGACTGTCCCTGGAAAATAGGGACACTTGGGGTGTCTGCAATAATAAGCTTCCCTATAAGAACATAGGAAGTGCCTGCTGGCTCAGGCCAATGGCCCTTCCAGTCCAGCATTCTGTTATTAGAGTGACCAGCCAGATGCCCCAGTGGGAAACCCACCAGCAGGAGCACAACTGCAACTCTCTCTTTCTGTGGTTTGCAGAAGCTGGTATTCAGAGGCATCGCTGCCTCCAGCTGTAGAGACAGAGCATAACCATCATGGCTAGTAACCATGGGTAGCCTTCTTCTCCATGAATTTGCCCAATCCTCTTTTAAAGTCGTCTAGATTCATGGCCATCACTTCCTTCCATTTATCCATGGAAAGTCTTGTACACAATCCCTTCCCTCACACGTTTTTTTTTTCTTTACAACAACCCTGCGAGGTAGGTTCGGCACAGAGGTTGTAATTGTCTCAGGGTGACAGATGTAGATGTGTAAATGACGTCTATGTGTGCGGCGAGACCAAACACGGGAGAAGCTTCCTGATCTAGAATAAGATGTCCGTATTTTCATCGGAGAAATGTTGGAGGGTATTATAATGGCATTACGATACCGGCAGTTTTATTTTCAATTCCTCTGCTAATGATCCCCAGCTGCGTCCAGTCCTTGCACGAGCAGACAAAGAACATTGGATACAGCCCTCAGGTGTGAAAACACCGGCCTCCCACCATGAGTGATATGCAGAATCCATCTGGGAAGTTGCCCCTAGAAAAATGTAACAAATAAATGGTAATGCGGTGCCCGGAATGTCTTATGCAAATGAGCAGATCTGCATGCATTTGCATTGTCTTGCTTCCAGCTTGCACACCCACCCCCCTCGTCATATGCTGGGGGAAGTGGGCCCACACATCTCAGCTGCTCCCGTGGGTCTTGCACACTTCCTTCTGTCTTCCTTTTTATTCCTTCCTCCCTTGTCAGTCTCCGGTTGGCACTGTGTCAGTCAAGGGACTCTCAAATAGCAAATGCGTTCCATAAATAGTCCCTTGGAAGAATGATCATATTAAAAGCACTTCCGCACGCTCACTCCCCCCCCCCCCGGTAGAGAAAGAATTATGTGGAATTGAGCTTCTTAATTTGAGACAGCCATCGCACACGAATTGAGTTACCTGTCTTTCTCTGTGGCAGCTTGGAATGCTGGGCATCATTTGAAAGATAGCAGAATAGCGAGGCAAAAGAAGTTTAAAAATTGATGTGTGGCATGGAGAAAGTTATGGAAGTGGAAAGTTTTTCTTCCTCTCTCATAACACCAGAACCCGCGGATGCTGAATGTTGGAAGATTCAGAATAGTGGTGTTTTTTTTAAGCCCTTCTTTAAAAAGCGTCAAACTGGGAAACTCGCTCCCACAAGAGGCAGTGCTAGCTACCAATTTGTATGGCATTAAAGGAGTTGAGACAAATTCATGGAGGATGGAGCTATCAACAGCATCATGGCTATGCTTTGCCTCTGTGGTCAGAGGCAGCGATGCTTCTGAATGCCACTTGCTGGAAACTGCAGGAGGGGAAAGGGCTCTTGTGCTCCAGTCCTATTTGCTTATTTCCCACAGGCACCTGCTTGTCTCCTGTGGGAGTCAAGTGGCAGAGTTTCCCCACCCCTCTCCTGGGAGAGGACAGCTACCTTCTGACTGAGCCCAACCACCTCCACCTCTTAGACTCCTACGTGTCTTGGCTGTAGGGCTTGGGGGACCTTAAAGGGGATGTGCTGTCAAAATTGAAGCAGCAAATGCTGCTGTACCTCCTGGGCCAATGGGGTGCATAGAGTCATGGCCAGGATTTTTCTTGGGGGGGGGCAGGACTTTGTTGGGGGGAAGGAATTTTGTTAGCTGGGGGGGGGTACAGAACTGACCTGATGGGACAGTTAGTTAAGTATTTCTATTGTTTTACTTGATCTAGGGGGGAGGCAGCTGCACCCCTGCCCGTCACTTGGCACTCCCCATACCTGGAGTGCACACCTGCCATTTGCTACAGAGGATCTAGAGTCAGCAGCAGAGCATATGCCCATGTTGCCCATGGCGGGCACGCTGCTGAGGGGGGCGTGGTATGGAGGGTGCCCTCCCAGGTGCGGGATAGCTGCTCGGGTACCCAGAGCAGCGCGCACACCCTGCAGCCGGGGGCAGAGCGAGCTGCCCATGGCGGACATTCGACGCACCACCCGCCCGCGACCCCCCAAGCCTCCCCCAAGCCGTCAAAACGAAGGGGGAAGGGGGGAATGCCACCAGCAAAGCGGCACAGCTCCCCTCCTAACCCCGATGGCTCGGGGTAGGCTTGGGAGTCGCAGGCAGGCGCCACGCTGAATGCCACCCCCCTCATAGAGGATAGTTGGGATGATCCGCCCCACCGCCCCCTTCCTACGCCCCTGTCTAGAGTGCAGGTTTTCCCCCAGTGAGAAGCACTGCCCCTCAATCCCAAAAGTGGAGGTGGAATGTCCATCTCCTTGGCTCTACTTTTATGATGAGGTTGCTAGACTCAGGGCAGAACCTAGCTTTGAAAGCAAGCTCTGGGACTGCTCCCAAAGGAGCATCGCCTCTCAGATCAAACCCCAACCAGGATGTGCCAGCTTTCTTGGGAAAGAGCCTGTCCGTCTCTAGATCAACCTCTCCCAACCGGGTGCCCTCCAGATGTTTTGAACCTCAACTTCCACCAGCCCTGGGGTCGTAGGGTTGTGGCTGAGAGGAGCTACACCCCCCCCCCAAACCCCTGGAGAGCACCAGGTTGAGTGGGGAGGCTGATTGAGAGGCTGCATAGATGGGAATCTCGATCTCGTGGTCGATGAACGAGGGGTGGTGTGCCATCTTAAGGAGCCTCTCCTTCCCTTCCCCCCCCTTGTCCCTTGCTGCCAAGGAGATAAATAACTCAGTGTCGCAACAGACATGAAAAGCTGCGATGGGAAGCATCAGGGCAAATCAGGCCAAATGAAAGCGAGTGCCAGCCAGCCTCAAGGGAGTTGTTGTGGAGGGGAGAGAGGGGGGTTGGGAAGACCACAATTGAGAGACGGGGGGGGGGGGATCAGATTGCTTTTGAGCGAACTGGGTTCAGAAAACAAGAGAAGAGGGAGTCCACCTGCCTGCATCTTGTTACTTTCCTCTACTGAGGCGGGTGGGGGAAGGTTCCCTCCCCACGCCTGCCCACTCCCAATCCTACCTGGGCAGTGGGAAATGCAGGGAAGCAGTACACAGAAGCAGTAGCTGCAGGCCTTTTGCTTCTTCTGTGAGGTGTCATAGAATAGTAGAATTGGAAGGGACCCCAAGGGTCCTCTAGTCCAGCCCCCTGCAATGCAGGAATCTCAGCTCAAGAATCTCTGGCAGGTGGCCATTCAATGTCTGCTTGGAAACCTCCAGTGAAGGAGAGCCTACCATCTTTAAACGGAGTCCATTCCACTGTCAAACACCTCTTGCCATCAGAAAGATCTTCCTAAGGTTTAGTCAGAATCTCCTTTCTTTCTGCTATTCCTGCATCTCAGGGGGTTGGACTAGATGGTTCTTTGGGTCCCTTCCAACTTTATAATTCTATGATTATCTGATTCTAGGCTGGGGAGGGCTACATCAGTGGTCCCCCAAGTACTGACCTACGACCTTTTCACCAAATTCAGGTTGGTGTATAAGCACATCACTTGCCTTAAAAAAGAATACTTATCTCCCTTAGTTGCGGCGATTTCTCTAAGTATGTTCTGACTTAATGAATGTGCTTTTTTGTATCTGAAGGTTTGCTGAAGTCAGGTTAATTGTTGTTAACCCCCATTTTCTCAGGCGTCTCATTACCCAGCTGCTAGCTCAGTCGTTAAAAGGAGCATCTTCTGAGCATTTGTGAATTTGAAAGAGGTTTGCTTTGGGGTGAAGCCTCTGAGTTTTCCGATGCAATTAACTTTCACCGCTGCCCGTGCCTGATACGCTGCACTTAAGCAGGTTGAATTAAGTGAAGTTCCATTAGTCCCCATCTCCCTAATATCGCTCATTAGCGGAGAGAGCGAGAGAGCAGCGTATTACACTGATTAATGCAGGAGAAGAAAGAGGTTGGAAAGCAAGGAGGACCCCCGCAGAATGGATTCCGTTCAACTCATGGGCATCCAATGAAGCAGAATGTTGGAAGATTTGGGAGAGATAATTCCTCATTCACACAGGGCAGAGTTAAACTATGGAACTCACTGCCACAAGAGCAGCACTGCTTAACAACCTAGATGGCTTTAAAAGGGGATTAGAGAAGGCCATTGAGGGCTACTAGCTATGATGGCTCTGTTCTGCCTTCACAATCAGAGGCAGTAACGCTCCTGAATACCAGTTGCTGGAAACTGCTGGAGAGGAGAGGGCACCTGTGCTTGGGTCTTGCTTGCTGGCTTCCCACAGGCATTTGGGTAGCCAATGTGAGAACAGGATGCTGGACTAGGATGCATGATTGGCCTGATCTTCCTATGTCCTCCTGTTCTTAGTTTAGGTCCCTTGCTTCGCATCCCTCCTCGGTTCTCACTTTTCTCATGAAGTCTTTATTATTGTTGTTGAATTTGTATCCTGTCCTCCTTTCAAGGAGCCTCAGGGACGTCTGCATGGTTTGCTAATTCCCCCTGCCCTGCATTTTATCCTCAAAACAACTTTGTGTGCTCAGTTAGGTTGAGAGATGGTGGCTGTTCCAATATGAGCTTCCTGGCTGGGCAGCCAGCCCAAATGGTCCGCTAGATGGGAATTTGAATGGACACACACATACGGAAGCCCATTGCCTGGGGCATCTGTCACCAACCTTATGCCTTCCAGATGTTTTGGACTACAATTCTCACCAGCAACAGCATCTGACTGCGCTAGCCAGGGCTGATGGGATGCCATCCTGTCGACACCCTGTAGAAAAATGAGTTAAAATGGAGCCCAGCTTCACAACAGACATTTAAAGCAGTAAAATACCACTTTAAACAGTTGTGGTTTCCCCAAAGGACTCTGGGAGCTGTAGTTTGTAAAGGGTGCTTGTTAGGAGACCCCTAGTTCTGTCCCAGAGCTTCAGTTCACAGAGTGGTATAATAATAAATCCGTCTTGGCAAGGAACTCTTGAAATTGTAGTTCTGAGAGCTTTGTTGTGGTCTGACACATTTGGAGAGCAATTGGAGGGGGGCGGTGCTAGGAGTGATTCCTGCATTGCCGGGGGTTAGACTAGATCACCCTTGGCATCCCTCCCAACACTATAGGTCTGTGATTCTATGAAAAGGCGTTTTAGAAGATCTCCTCCAGGTCTGGATTTGGGTTTTATTGCCTGGAGCTCTTGCCTGGTGTTGTGCAACTGTGGGGTGCCATATTGCCTCTTAGCCTCAGTTTCCCATTTGTAAAAAAAACCTAAAACTAAAAGGGGCGGAGGATATATTGCAGAGGTTTGTGCATTGATTTGGCACTGTTCATTCATTGGGACGGTCTTTGATGTGCTGACAAAGTCACTGATGGGCTGTAATATTCCTCCTTGTTTGTTTGGAAGTGAATATTGGGCATGGTTCTGAATTCAGACCCTCCGCTAAAGCATCTCTTGGTGGCCTTGATCAATTTAGCCTACCTCGCAGGGTGATCGTGAGGGAGTGGAGGGAGTATAATAACCCCAAGCTCCTGAGAAGAAATGTGGCATCTGCAAAAAGGTGCCTCACATTATGGAAGGCGGGCTAGGCTTTATTTATTTCCTAAAATGTATATACCACTTGATTGTAGGAAACCTCAAAGCAGTTTACAAAAGAATAGCACAGTAAGATGATTAGTAAAACCAACAATAGACTGAAAAAGTATCAGCTATCTAAATATCTAGGCAGTCTTGTCTAAACAAAAATGTGGGCAGCGAAGGAGCCTGCCTGATGTCAACAGGCAGGGAGTTCCAAAGTGTAGGTGCAGAACAGATTTTAAGTGGCACTTACAGCAGTGCCGTTTCCACAGACTGAAACAGTCGAGGGGGCATATTGTCAGGCTTCGGGGAATCAGATCCCTCCCACGGTGGCAGCCCAAAAGCAGAGAAATGATAAAAGTTCACCGAGTAGTTTATTCAATATTCACAGAATACAGTATCCCCTAGATAATGGCATTACTCCAAGTAATGTTTCCTCCCTCCTCCGTCTCTCCTATTTTACGTCACCCCTGCATCAGCTAATCTGAGCTTCCTGCCTCTGAGCTTTATGTTCTACTACTTTCAATGCTCGCCTGGTCCTGGGAGAGGGGTGGTGGTCCAGGAATGCTGTCCAAGGACACTGGGTCTGTCAGCTGTCTCTCCCTTCTTCTTCTTCTTCTTCTTCTTCTTCTTCTTCTTCTTCTTCTTCTTCTTCTCCCTGCTGTTCCTCTTCTAATATTTCCCAGCTTCTCCCCTCTGCAGCCACTGAACTATGACCTTCTGCAAACCACTGTTCTAAATCTATACTGTTCTCCTGTTCTCAGGTTCAGGAGAGGGGGGGGGAGCGGTCCCCACCATTCCTCCTCAGTCCAGCCCCTGACACACACATATATAATGCTCTTGATGCAAATCAGTGACTTGCGTTTATAGGCAAAGCCCAGCCCTTAACCAATCGTTCCTTTCTTCTGTCTTGTCTCTTTTCTCCAGGACCCACGGAGCAAACACAAGTTCAAAATCCACACGTACTCCAGCCCCACCTTCTGCGACCACTGTGGATCCTTGTTGTATGGACTCATCCACCAGGGGATGAAATGTGACAGTAAGTCCAGTGGCACTGAGAGATATATGACCCAATCACAGCATCTGGGGGCTCATTCACAATTTTCTTTGTGGATGCAGCAACGTCCTTATGTCATCCCACTTTATCACTCCAGAGTATTGTGGATTAACTGTGTTGCTTGGGTGGCGAGAGTGGGGATTTAATGCACCCGGTGCTAGAGTTGGCTGGTTTTATCATCCTAGTGAAGCAAACCACTGGCTGTTGTTGCGTTGCTTTTTTTTCCAAAAATGAAACTTGAAGCGATTTACAAAAAAAGAGCATTAAAAATGAGTATGTTGTTGTTCAGTCGTTCAATCGTGTCCGACTCTTCATGACCCCATGGACCAGAGCACGCCAGGCACGCCTATCTTTCACTGCCTCCTGCAGTTTGGCCAAACTCATGTTAGTAGCTTCGAGAACACTGTCCAACCATCTCATCCTCTGTCGTCCCCTTCTCCTTGTGCCCTCCATCTTTCCCAACATCAGGGTCTTTTCTAGGGAATCTTCTCTTCTCATGAGGTGGCCAAATGAGTATAAAGACAGGATAAAACAGCCTAAAATACACAAATCAATGTATATACCAATCCAACCCTCCAGACCACACCACTAACATTCAGTTGGGGAAGGGTCATTGCCTAGTGGTTAGACCATCTGCTTTGCATGCAGAAAGTCCCAGATTCAATCCCCAGCATCTCCAGATAGGGCTGGTAGGGAACCCAGTCTGAAATGCTGGAGAGCTGCTGCCAGTCAGTGTTGACAGTTCTGAACTAGAAGGACCAAGGGTCTGGTTTGGTAAAAGGCAGTTTCATATGTTCCTAAAATTAAGATCCAAAGGCCTGGGTGAAAAGACTGGTTTTGCCTGGCACCTAAAAACAGCCAGTGATGCTGCCAGGCATGCCTCCATGGCAGGGTGGAGAGCATCCCATAAATGAGGGGCCACCCTCAGCACCTCCCTCGGAGGGGGCACACAAAGAAGGGTCTCCAATGAAGAACACAGGGTCCATGTTGGGAGAGGCACTCTTGAGCTGTTGGGGAGCCCCACAAGGTTCAATCCCCAATGATATCTCCAAGCCAGAAAAGGAGAGAGTCCTGTCCGAAACCTTGGAGAGTCACTGCTAGCCAGTGTGAACCGTTTTGAGCTAGATGGACTAAAGTCTGGCTCTGTATATGGCAGATTTTGGTGTCATATTCTAATCAGCCCATAATTCTGAATCATGAGGACTGGAATCTTGCTTTATTTTTAAGAGTGAAGCTATAGCTCAGTGGGAGAACATCTGCTGTGCATGCAGAAGGTCCCAGGTTTAATCCCCAATGGCATCTCTAGGTAGGGCTGCGAGAGCTCCCACCTGAAACCCTGGAGTGACTGCTGCCAGTCAGTGTAGACGATACTGAGCTAGATTGCTATGAGTCAGGACCATTGGCCCATATAGGACCATTGACCCATCTAGCTTAGCATGCCAACAAGACACCTTCTAGATGTTATGGACTACAACTCCCATCAGACCCCTCCAGCATGTCCTGCAGACAGGGATGATGGGAGTTGTCTTCCGCAGCATCTGCAGGCACTACTTTGGCTACTGGCTCTCTACATCTCTCAGCAGTGTCCCTCCAGAATTTTAAACCATTTTGAACCTGGGACCTTCTGAAATCAAAGCAGATGCTCTAACCACTAGGCTACGACCTTCCTGCTACCTCTCACTTCCCCCAGGCAGTGACAGAAGCAGGAGCTGGTCTGCTTGCTTCCTCCCCAGGACGCAGCTGCTACCCTCCTCCACTGCTGGACCAATAAATCTCGTATGCTGACCTTTTCCTTTCATTGCTACCACACCCTTTCATTAAGGCCACGAGTCTACTTGTTTGTGCAGAGCTGGTGTGGTCAAATCCACCAGCGGAGGCTTTGCTGTGTTTACAAGAAAGGGAAATCTGAGTGAAGCCTCAGTTGCAAGAAGTGGAACAGGCAGTTGTGAAGATGTTGCAGCCTCAGGTTGCTGGTGTTTGTTTGTATAGCACCATCCAAGGGCAGAGAAGAAAACACAAGCAAAGGACACATGCCCTTGTCTTGAGCCCCTTGCAATTCAGATTTCAACAGCAGAGGAAACAACTGAAGGGGAGGGAGGGAGGAGGAAGGAAGGAAGGAAAGAAGGAAGGAAGGAGAATTAACAATGGGTGCAGCAATTCAGGCAGAGGTGGTGGCAAGCTCAGATCAGTGATGGTGCCCAGCTGAATTTAAGGATAATTGAACATCTGAGGAACAAGGAGATCCAGGATTCATAGAATCATATAATTGTAGAGTTGCAAGGGGCCCCCAAGGGTCCTGTAGACGAAGCCCCTGCCTCAGTTACAGGGAGGCAATAGGGAAGGAAAGGTTCCAGTGCCGCCTCTCCTACAATACAATTGGGGTACAAGAAATGTGGCGCACAGGAGATCCAGATCCCAACGCAGCTACAGAGCCAGTGTGGTGTCGTGGTTAGAGTGCCAGACTAGGACTTGGAAGACCAGGGTGCAAATCCCTACTCAGCCCATGAAACTCACTGGGTGTGACCTTGGGCCAGTCACTGCAGAGATGGGGAGAACCATGGACACCATGTACTCTGGGGGGGGGAAGGTGGGGTAATAAATAAGGTAATAAAGGTGGAGCAATAAATAAATAAGAATAAGCAGAAAGAACGGCAGAATCTATTGCCCTGGTTTGCTGGGTTCCCTTCCCAGATTCACCTGAGTTGCCCTTTGAGCTTTTGCTCTGCAGCAAGGAAAACTAGAAAAAAGTGATTTCTTCGTACAAAGTGAGAGCTGGACTTTTCAGAGGGGGTGGGGGGTTGGAAGGCTCTCATGGGGGTGGAAGAAATGCTCTTCCCTCTCAGGATGAAATTGCTGTTGAGGGGGGGGAACATGGATCAGGCATAGGAAGACCTCTAATGGTCACTGTGTAAATTACAACCATCCTCTTAAATGGTTTATTTATTGTATTTATACCCCACCTTTTTAACTATCCGTGGCTTTTTAGAGTAGGTGGTATGCTTTGATGCATTCTGTCCCCTGGTTTTAATGTTTGCATGTTTTTGTTTTGGGTAAGTCATTTTGTAAGTTGCTTAGAGTTGCCATGGCAACTCTAAGCAACTTTTTTTGCCATGGCAAAAAAAATGGAGGCTAATGAATCTACTTAATGATAATAATACTGCAGAGTAGCTATCTGGGGCCACTGCAATAGAGATGGTGGAAGGAGAGATCTTAGAGGAGTTGATGGGTGTAAATGAGGTGGGACAGGAACTCATCAGGTCTCAAGCCCACAATCCTCTAGGTGTCTGATGGCATGTAGGTGTTTTTAGATGGTCAGACTAGGGCCTGGGGGAGACTAGGGTTCAAATCCCCACTTGGCCATGAGGTTCACTGCATGACCCTGGGCCAGTCTCTGCCTCTCAACCTACCTCACAGGTTTCTTGTGGGGATTAAATGAAGAGAGGGAGAGCCATGTGTCCACCTTTAGCTCCTTGGAGAACAAAAAGTGGGATATTAATGCAACCAAAGAACAAAGAAATAAGTAACCTTTTCCAGGCGGAAGGCAGGGGGAAATCTAGTGCGTGTCCAGAAATAAACCGCAGCAGAAACCTATATGGCGTCCCATTAAAGAAGGTGGAAGGCATGATACCCTCTAAGCCTCCAAAGGAGGCTTGATGGCAGGCGAAGCACAATGTCTTGAACCCCATTTTGGGACCTGAAATCTCTCCTTCCGATTCTCTCTCCACCAGCCTGCATGATGAACGTCCACAAACGCTGCGTGATGAACGTACCGAGTCTCTGTGGCACAGACCACACTGAGCGCCGGGGCAGGATACACATCACGGCGGAAATTGAAAACGAGGTCCTCACCGTCGTAGGTGAGTCTGGGAGTGGGTGGTTTGTTTTGTGTTTCCTTGAGGGAAAGTTCAGGGGCAAAAATGTCTTGCCTCCCTCCTTGCCTTCCAAAGTGCTTTCAAAAACTAGCATTGAACTGTTCGTGTGTACATTACTTGTTGTAGTGTCCCATCTACTCAGCCTTCAGGGCTGTGATCTTACAAACTATTCCCAAATCAATAGTCAACTCTGAGGACCAAGTAAAGTTTCTGCTGGTGGACGCTGACCCACGGATTTCCCATGTGGTAGTGGTCTTTGTGGCGAGGGCTATGAAAACTAGGGTAGGGTTCATGGATGATGTAGTGAGGGCCCTCCCATCGCTCTCCTAACCTGTTGTTGTATCCTCTTTCCTGTACGGTGGGGGGATTTGGGTTTTGTCTCCTTTGCTGGGACATCGTGGCATGAATTTTAACTCATTTTAATAATTTTATTGTTTATCTTTTTAATAATGTTATA
Organism: Lacerta agilis; assembly: GCF_009819535.1. Taxonomy (NCBI): domain Eukaryota; kingdom Metazoa; phylum Chordata; class Lepidosauria; order Squamata; family Lacertidae; genus Lacerta; species Lacerta agilis. Next base: position 28,375,295 of record NC_046324.1, on the reverse strand, counting down.
TGGTATTTTGTGTAAAGGCATGGACCTCACAAACTTAATAAACTTGAACTTATTGTGTGTACACCCTTGTGCAAATTAATTTAAATAAACAATGTAGTTTATTGTACAAAACTCACATATACATACATTAGTAACAGATATGATCTCTTCTGTTTTTAAGCAGCATTTGAACATGGTTTGGCATGGAGTCTACTAGTTTCGAACAGTCACTGTTGATTTTCAGATTCCTGTACCACACTTGAATGAGCTACTCCATAGTCGTACAGTCTACAGCACAGAGGCGACTTTTGCATATAGCCCACAAATTCTCAATGGGATTTACATCCGGGGAATTCCCTGGCCAATCAACTACTGTACCTGTATTTGCTGCTCTGTCATGAATTTCTTCACCACTTTCGATGTGTGACAGGGGCTAAGTCCTGCTGCAATATCTCAGTACTGTCAGGACAAATCTTTTCCAGCTCTGGAACCTCAATATATTGTGGCGATTGCATCATTCCTTCTATTGGCTTCAGGCTTCCGACACCATAATAATTAACTGACTTTTCGTGTTTGTTTTGAGTACAGGATTACGAGTAAGATAGAAAACATGCTTTGTTTCAATTGATTTGCACAAGGGTGTATGTGACTCCTAATTATGTGAGCTGCAAAGAGGGGCGCTATCATGATTTCCACCTGAGCATGATCAGTCTGTTTGAAGTGGTTCAAAGAATGGTGGAGTTGGAAGGGAGCCCCCCAAGGGTCTTCTAGAACAAACCCCTGCAATGCAAGAATCACAGCTCAAGAATCCCTGGCAGGTGGCCATCACTGTTTAAAAACTTCCCACAGTAGTCTATTCCACTGTCAAACAGCTCTTACTGTCAAAAAGTTCCTCCTATCATTGACTCGGAATCTCCTGTCTTGTCATTTGAATCCATTGGTTTGGGTCCTTCCCTCTGAAACAGCAGGAAACAAGCTTGCTCCGTTCCATCTTCTGTTGTGACAGCCCTTCAGATATTTGATGGCAGCACTCATATCACCCCTCAGTCTTCTCTTCTCCAGGCTAAACATACCCAGCTCCCTCAACTGTTCCCCATAAGGCTTGGTTGGGATGGCAGCTGCATTGGAAGGCTGTCAGCGAAAGAGTCCCAGATCCCTTTGCAATGGTGCAATGCTTTCCCTTCTTCCCTGTCCAATGTCACTTTAATGCCAGTTGGAAATTACTTGTAGCACAGCCTTCGCCAAATGGGTGCCCTCTGGGTTTTTTGGACTACATTTCCCATCTGCCCCATCAAGCTGGTGGCAACTGTAGTCCTAAACCATCTGGGAGTCGTAATCCAAAATGCCTGGACTTCACAGAACTCAGTGAGAGGAAGGAATGGAAAGGGGTCTGTGCTCCAGCTGAACCTTGTGTCCTGACTCTCAGTTGCCAAAGAGCAGAGAAGAAGAAGAAGAAGAGTTTGGATTTCATATCCCTCTTCATCACTACCCTAGGGAGTCTCAAAGCGGTTAACAATCTCCTTTCCCTTCCTCCCCCACAACAAACACTCTGTGAGGTGAGTGGGGCTAAGAGACTTCAAAGAAGTTGAAAGTCCATCAGAGATAAGAAAGGGTTTCGCAAAATATTATAGACAATTATATAAAAAATCTGGAAATCAGGATATTAACAAAATTGTGAAATATCTGAAAGGAAAAGAGGTGCAAAAGATAACGACAGAAATGAAGAACCGACTAAATCAAAAAATTGAAAAAGAGGAGATTACCAAAGCAATTAAAAATTTGAAAAGTGGGAAGGCTCCGGGACCGGATGGATTTACGGCAAGATACTACAAAAAATTTAGAGACATTCTACTTGAACCCTTCAAGGAAGTGATGAACAATATTTTAGAGAAAGCGGAAATACCAGATACCTGGAAGGATGCGTACATAACATTGATACCAAAACCTGACTCAGATTTGCTCCAAATCAAGAATTATAGGCCAATTTCGCTATTGAACAATGATTATAAGATCTTTGCTAGTATATTAGCAAACAGAATGAAGAATATACTGAAAGAAATAATTCATGAAGACCAGGCGGGCTTCCTACCAGGCAGACAGTTAAAAGACAACGTAAGAAATATAATTAATATTATTGAATATCTGACTGTCAGGAATGAGAAGCAAGCCGCTATGATTTTTGTGGATGCGGAAAAGGCCTTTGACAATATTTCGTGGGACTTTATGGTAAAGAATTTTGAAGCAATGGATATGGGAGAAAAATTTATAAGAAGTATCAAGGCAATATATTCACAGCAAAGAGCAAAAATAATTGTAAATAATACGCTAACTGAAAGTATAGAAATTGAGAAGGGAACAAGACAAGGATGTCCACTCTCACCGTTATTATTCATCTCGGTCCTGGAAGTCCTTTTGAAGACGATAAGGCAATCAGAAAGAATAAAAGGAATTACAATTGGAAAGACTCAACATAAAGTGAAAGCCTATGCCGACGACTTGGTACTGACAGTTGAAGAACCTTTAGAAAGCGCAAACGCAGTATTAGAGGAGATGGAAGAATTTGGTCAATTCGCAGGATTTAAACTTAACAGGAAAAAGACTAAAATCTTGGTTAAGAATATGAAAAATGGAGAATCACAGGAACTGCAACAAAAAATACAAATTGAAGTGGCAAAGAAAGTTAAATATTTGGGAATATGGATAACACCAAAGAGCATTAATCTGTATCAAGACAATTATGAATTAACATGGAATAAAATTAAGAGAGACCTGGAAGTGTGGGAAAGGATGAAACTTTCTTTATTGGGAAGAATTTCAGCGGTAAAAATGAGCGTGCTACCGAGAATGTTATTCTTGTTTCAAACAATACCAATAATAAAAGGGACAGCTGTTTTCAGAGAATGGCAAAAGAAACTTTCAAGATTTATCTGGCAGGGGAAAAAACCCCGAATAAGATTTAAATTATTGACAGATAGTAAGGAAAGAGGAGGTTTTTCCTTACCGGATTTGAAGCTATACTATGAAGCAGCTTGTCTATGTTGGATAAAGGAATGGATAAATTTGAAGAAACCAGATCTTTTAGACCTGGAAGGACATGATAACAGATTCGGATGGCACGCATATCTTTGGCAAGAAAAGATAAAGGTACACAGAAGTTTTGGAAACCACATTTTCCGGAAGTCGCTCTATGAAGTATGGGACAGATATAAAAACCTGTTGGAAAGGAAAACACCATGGTGGTTATCCCCAATTGAAATAATTAGTTTGAAAAAGACAAATATGAGTCAGAAATGGATAACTTATGAGACACTGCTTAAGAAAGAAGGTAATAAATGGAAATTAAAACCATATGAGGAAGTGAAAGAACACGTTAATAATTGGTTGCAGTACCATCAAATTAATGAAATGTTTAAAAGCGATATGAAAAAGACGGGATTTAGCGAGACAAAATCAAAGTTTGAAGTTGAAGTACTTAACAATGACTTTAAAGTACTTGCTAAGATGTACAAAATGCTGTTGGAATGGAACTTAAAAGATGAAGAAGTGAAATCGGTGATGATTCATTGGGCAAAAGATATTGGACATAACATTATGCTAGAAGACTGGGAAAAACTTTGGAGGGAAGGAATGAAATTTACGGCATGTACGTCAATAAAAGAAAATTTATTGAAAATGATGTATAGATGGCATATTACCCCAGTTAAACTAGCTAAGATGTATAAATCAGATAATAAGTGTTGGAAATGTAAACAAAATGTCGGCACCTTTTTTCACATGTGGTGGGATTGTAAAAAGGTGAGAGTGTATTGGGATATGATATATCATGAGTTAAGAAAAATGTTGAGATATAATTTTGTTAAGAAACCCGAAGCATTTTTGTTAGGTATTGTAGGTACAGACATTGAAAAAAAGGACATTAGACTTTTCCAATACGCAACGGCGGCAGCTAGAATCCTTCTAGCACAAAAATGGAAACAAAAAGAATTACCGACGAAAGAGGAATGGACAGTGAAATTGACTGAATACGCAGAAATGGACAAACTAACGGGAAGAATCCGAGAGCAGCGGGACCAGAAATTCATCAAAGACTGGTTAAAGTTTACGAACTATTTGAAAGACAATTTACATTTGAATACGTTAATAGGATTTCAAGAAGTTTTGTAGTGAATGTGCAGAACTATTATTGTAAGTAGGATAGTAAAGTAAGGGAAATTCTTTTTTTTTGAAAATGTAAGCAATGGTTGATTAAAGAAGTATAATATCAAGTTAAAAATTAGAAAACCACTTGAAGGGACTGACGGAAGTCACGGCTTGGTAGAAGAGTTTGGATTTCATATCCCTCTTCATCACTACCCTAGGGAGTCTCAAAGCGGTTAACAATCTCCTTTCCCTTCCTCCCCCACAACAAACACTCTGTGAGGTGAGTGGGGCTAAGAGACTTCAAAGAAGTGTGACTAGCCCAAGGTCACCCAGCAGCTGCATGTGGAGGAGCAGAGACGCGAACCCGGTTCACCGGATTATGAGTCTACCACTCTTAACCACTACACCACACTGGTGGATGAGGAACCCTTTCCACAGGCTTTCATGCTGAGTATACTGTGGTACATATGCAGATTGGGGCAATTCAGGCAATGCACATAGTTGATCCTATACATAACTACACAAAGAAGCCTGGCAGGGAGCCCCAGGTGGGGGTGGGGGTGTGTTTTTTTAAATTTCATTTATAATGTATCTAAAACAGGCAGAACAATTATAGCAGCAGCTGAAAATTAAAATGATAAAATTAAAATTAAACTATAAAATAGGCATGTAGGATGAGTACAGTTGTACATGCATTAAAATAACAAATGCCCAAGTAAAAAATATCAGCATTATCAGATTATCAAGTCTGGTTTTAGATTTGCCTCACTTATGACAAGGTTTTTTTTTGAAAATGATGCTCCCACTGTATATGTAATAAAGGAATTCTACATCATATAAAGTGTCTGGAGGTTAGTGTTGCATGCCGCCCCAGATATCTAAGTGGTGCAAGATGCTGGGAGTTTCAGGCGCTTACCCAGGGTTCTGCCAGAGTATTGTTATTAATACCTGGGTGGCGCTGTGGTCTAAGCTACTGAGCCTCTTGAGCTTGCCGGTTGCAAGGTCGGCACTTTGAATCCATGTGACGGGATGAGCTCCCGTTGCTCTGTCCCAGCTCCTGCAACCTAGCAGTTTGAAAGCACACCAGCATGAGTAGATAAATAGGTACTGCTGTGGCGGGCAGGTAAACTGCATTTCCGTGTACTCTGGCACTCATCACTGTTGCATCAGAAGTGGTTTAGTCATGCTGGCCACATGACCTGGAAAGCTGTCTGTGGACAAATGCTGGCTCCCTTGGCCTGAAAGCAGAAATGAGTGTCGCACCCCATAGTCGAATAGGAGTCCTTTATAGCATGCCCTTCCTCCCCAAGAGGTCGGGGCAGTAAACAAATGTACAATTTAAAAGCAGAATTAGAAACATTCTTCTACCCATTGACCTCGAGGTTGCCAGGAACAGTCTTCTTCAGCCACCACCAAATGTGTGGGTAAGCAGGAATGTTTTTGAATTCCTCCTGAAAGTTAATCATGATGGAGACAGGCACACCTCCTTAGGGAAAGGCATTCTACAACCAGGGAGCCACCACTGAAAAGGCCCCGTCATGGGTCAACACCACAAAATCCCCTATGGAAACACCACCACCAAGGGCTCACCTGCTGATTGCAGGGTTCAAGATGGTTGGTACTGGGGAAGATGCTCTTTTAGGGATTTGGGCTGCAAGCCATTTAGGGCTTTGTATGGTAGCACTAACCACTTGGAAGTGTGTGTTCCACGTATATGAGAATAAAAAGAGCCTGCTGGATCAGGCCAGTGACCCATCCTGTCCAGCATCCTGTTCTCATAATGGCCAACCAGATGGCTGTGGGTAACCCGCAATCAGGATTCTATCTCAAGAGCATTCTCCCCCCTGCAGCTTCCAGCTTCTCTTTCTGAGCAGAAGATGCAGTCAAGATACATTTAACCACTTCATGCCTCTTCAAGCAGGAGAATAAGGGTGTTTTATTGCTCCAAGTCTCCCCCACCTCACAGCAACTGCTCCTCCCTGCCAGCTGCATGAGCAATTGCTCCTGCCTACTGTCTGTGATCTCTGGGGTTTTGGTGTCCTGAAATGACCTTAGCAATAACATGTTTCAGATGTTTTGTCTTAGACAAATACTGTGGACTACCGCTCCTCATTCATCCAAACCAAACACTGTTCTTCAGACCTTTGGGTCTGTGATATGAAGTGCACAGAGGAAAAAGTATTTTAGGACTGCTGTACAGAGGAATTAAGTGTGAGATGCTGTTGCTAGTTGAAGTGAGGAGCTAATTCCCACCCCCCTGTTTCTCACCATTTCACACCTGTCCTCAGTGGGAATTAGTGAGAGAGCACCCTGAGGTGTCTGAATCACATTTCCCGCAAATATAAATCTGTATGTGGTTTACATTAAAAAATGCAGATATACAGTAATGATACTTAGTACCTTAAATAGTACCATCGCTACAAACATAACCAGTGGTGTCAAGGTTCAGGGGTTCAAATAACCATTAATATTTCTGCAGTGGGCTCACTGTTTCCTAGAGCTGCCCATTCAGCTTGAAAAGGGAGATTTTTAGCCAATGAGAAGTCTTCTCACCCTTCGTGCCCATTGGAGCCAATCACAGTGAAAGGAAGTGAGTCAACCACTGAGGATGGGCTCCCAGGGTCACTTTGATATTGGAGCATTCCAAATTATTTGCCTGTGGATGTGCACAGAAAATGTGGAGAGTTGCATTGATCTTTGCAGGGCATCCCTAATTATTATTATTATTGTATAATTATATCATTATTGCATCATCTTAGAAAGGGCATGGCTGTGGCTATGCTTCTGAACATAACGCTAATAATCGAGGATTTATAGCTCATTTGACATGCATCAAAATTTAAATGAGCATGAAACTCACCAGTGGGTCAAGAAAAAATAACCCAATCATTTCACGTCCCAAAGTAGCTCCAAAGTTGAAATTTGTACCTAGCAATTCTCCCCTGCCAAAAAAGATAACAAGAAGAAGCCCTCTTATGCCTCAACCTCAACAGCCAGCAAGTCCTCTCAGGAGTTCTTCTTCTGGATGAAGGCTCCCTTATGAAGTCTGTCAGAGCTGGAGGTTGGGGCAAGGCAGGTAAAAGCAGGCCACTCCCTGACGAACTGAATCATGATGGCAACACTGAATATTCTACACTTTGATTTATTTGGAGGGTGAGAACTATTTGTTTTAGCAAAGTAGAAACTGAACATTGGCCCACTGCCAATCATGTTTTGTTCCATTACTTCTCCCTGGTCCTGAGCACTGCTTTGGTACCTTTTTATTTTACTTTTTTACTTCTACTTCTTCCTCCTTCCTAGATGAGGCATGGAGGAGAATTTCATTTGGTCCCTATTTTTAGGCACCCTGGCCCAATTTGCACCTCCCAGACCAATACACAGATTGGGGCATAATTATCCTTCAGATTTTGCAATATAATTTTTCTGTGATACCAAACTGCTTTGAAATGTGTGTTTTAGGATAATAGATGTTTATAAATGCACGCACTGAGATACACATGGTAAAATGCATACTTAGGTACCTACACAATACACTTATGAATAAACGCCTATGACTCTGAGATGGGTGGCTCCATCCCTCAATACCACCCACGAAAGGTCCATGCTGCGATGGAGTGCTGGCACAGTCATAATTTGCTGTGCAATGAGCTCCCAGAGGACGGGCGAGTGCAGTGTGAGTCAGGAAACAAATATTTTTACAAGGAATGCTTAACAGTCATTGAAAGGGGGAGTTTTGGCTCATCTCTGGGGGGCAAACACAATAAACAAAAGCTGCAAAGCATGTTTCTGACGTAGTAGTGCTGTACCCAAGCCAAGGGGGAAGTCATGAATTGCTGAGTAAAGGCAAAGCAGGATAGCTGGCTCATCTTGAATCATCTCCAAGAAATGGCAGTTGTAAATCTGGCAATTGCTGAATTATACAGCAATTGCTGCTGTTCCTTTTTTTCGGTGCATCCAGTATGTAATTTCATAGATCTGTAGAGTTAGAAGGGATCTCAAGCAAGGCCTTTGACAAGGTGCCCCATGATTTTCTTGTAAAGAAGCTGGTAAAATGCGGGCTAGACAATACTACCATTCAGTGGATTTGTAACTGGCTGACTGACTGAACCCAAAGGGTGCTCATTAATGGCTCCTCTTCATCCTAGAGAGAAGTGGCTAGTGGGGTGCCACAGGGTTCTGTCTTGGGCCCAGTCTTATTCAACATCTTTATCAATGACTTGGATGATGGGCTTGAGGGCATCCTGATCAAGTTTGCAGATGACACCAAATTGGGAGGGGTGACTAATACCCCAGAGGACAGGATCATACTTCAAAATGACCTTAACAGATTAGAGTACTGGGCCAAAGCAAACAAGATGAATTTTAACAGGGAGAAATGTAAAGTACTACACTTGGGCAAAAAAAATGAAAGGCACAAATACAGGATGGGTGACACCTGGCTTGAGAACAGTACATGTGAAAAGGATCTAGGAGTCTTGGTAGACCATAAACTTGACATGAGTCAACAGTGTGATGCAGCAGCTAAAAAAGCCAATGCAATTCTGGGCTGCATCAATAGGAGTATAGCATCTAGATCAAGGGAAGTAATTTGTTGTTGTTGTTCAGTCGTGTCCGACTCTTCGTGACCCCCATGGACCAGAGCACGCCAGGCACGCCTATCCTTCACTGCCTCTCGCAGTTTGGCCAAACTCATGTTAGTAGCTCTGTATTCTGCTCTGGTCAGACCTCACCTGGAATACTGTGTCCATTTCTGGGCACCACAGTTCAAGAAGGATACTGACAAGCTGGAACGTATCCAGAGGAGGGCAACCAAAATGGTCAAAGGCCTGGAAACGATGCATTATGAGGAATGGTTTAGGGAGCTAGGTATGTTTAGCCTGGAAAAGAGAAGGTTAAGGGGTGATATGATAGCCATGTCCAAATATATAAAAGGATGTCATATAGAGGAGGGAGAAAGGTTGATTTCTGCTACTCCAGAGAAGCGGACATGGAGCAATGGATTCAAACTACAAGAAAGAAGATTCCACCTAAACATTAAGAAGAACTTCCTGACAGTAAGAGCTGTTTGACAGTGGAATTTGCTGCCAAGGAGTGTGGTGGAGTCTCTTTCTTTGGAGGTCTTTAAGCGGAGGCATGACAGCCATCTGTCAGGAATGCTTTGATGGTGTTTCCTGCTTGGCAGGGGGTTGGACTGGATGGCCCTTGTGGTCTCTTCCAACTCTATGATTCTATGATTCAAGGGTCACATATAGACCGACCCCCTGCAATGCAGGAATTGCAGCTGAAGACTCCTGGACAGATGGCCATCCAACCATGGCTTAGAAACCTCAAATGAAGGTGATGCACCACCTTCCAAGGTAGTCAATCAGCTCTTACCTTCAGGAAGTTCCTCATTTTACCACAAATGCATCCACCCACACACCTCACTTTTTAACGAAATAAAAAAGGAGGTGCCATAATTTAGAGCATCTGCCATGCATAATAATAATAATAATAATAATAATAATAATAATAATAATAATAGTACATATGTAAACATAGTAAAACATTAAACATTAAAAACTTCCTGATATAAGGCTGCCTTTCCAAGTTCAATCTCCCATATCTCCAGGTAAGACCGAATGTCTCCCATCTGAAATCCTGGACAGCCACTGCCAGTCATTGTAGACAGTACTGAGCTAGAGATGGACCAATGACTCTGTGTGAGGCTCCTTCCTGTGTTTAGTCCTGCATATTGTAGAGTTGATTGGGAAGTGTGGGTTTATTTCACACGAAGAGTACTGTCTTTCTAGAGCAGCCTTTCTCAGCTTGCTGCCTTCTAGATATTTTTGATTTACAACTCCATGCTGGTTGGGGCTGATGGAAGCTGTAGTCCAAAACATCTGGAGGGCGCCAGGTTGGGAAAGGGCTCTTCTCAAGTATTCCCTCTGGTCTTTTGGGATTTTGTTTTCCAGGAAAACACGAGGCTGCCTTCTGCAGAACTAAGCCTCTCTCTGGGAGGCAGAGATGTATCAAGAGTGCTCTCTTGTGGCATCGGAAGCATAGAGCATGTGTAAAGCCAGGAAATCCAAAAGCCTTTGTTCAAAAGGACAGAAAACATGTCTCATCTATGGTGAATCTTCAGAAGGATTTGTGGGTTAGCCATGTGGCCAATCTGGATGCCCAGATCAAGGGCGTTTTTCCATCTAGCCTATGGGTAGGCAAACTAAGGCCCGGGGGCCGGGTTCCAGCCCAATTGCCTTCTAAATCTGGCCCACAGACGGTCCAGGAATCAGCATGTTTTTACATGAGTAGAATGTGTGCTTTTATTTAAAATGCATCTCTGGGTTATTTGTGGGGCATAGGAATTTGTTCATCCCCCCCCAAAAAAATATACCGGGTAGTCCAGCACCCCACAAGGTCTGAAGGACCCCCTGCTGAAAAAGTTTGCTGACCCCTGGTCTAGCTCTAGTACTGGAAGCCAGCCCAAGAAACATGTGATACCCACCCTTGGCACTAGAAATTGGGAAGGTCTGAATACCAGTTGCTGGAAAGTCCAGGAGGAGCGAGTACTGATGTGCTCAGGTCCTGCTAGTGGGATTCCCCCTGGGGCTTCTGGTTGGCCACTGTGAGAATAGGATGCTGGACTAGTTGAGCCATTGACCCCGATCCACCAGGCTCTTCTTAGGTTCTTATGGTCTTGCATTTGAGTCCTGCTTGTGGGTCAATGATCTGATCAGCAGGTTAGTGTAGTGAGTGGGGTTAAATTTTCTTTAATTGAAAAGTGAGAAATTGTACATCTTTCTGCTTTGTTGCATCAACTGATGTGGCTGAAGGGTGAGGGTAGAATGATTGCTGAGTTTGGCGAGAGCTGGGGTGCTCTGGTAGTGGAAGTGAGGGTAGGGTGCAGTAGTGGGTGGGGGCGGAAGGCAGCAATTTCTGTTTCACCTCAGGTGGCAAAACGGGAGCAGGCTGCCCCTGGGAATGCCTGCAACTCTGATCAACCCCAACCAACATGGCTGGACAATGCTGGGGCTGGTGGAAATTGCAGTTCAAAGCACCTGGAGGATGCCAGGTTGATCAAGGCTGCCATTGATAATTCAGAACCCCCTCTGGTTCTGCATGCACAGTTTTCACAGTGGAATAAATTTATCGCTCCTGAAAAAGGAGCAACAAGGAGACCCTTTCACCACCTTTAGCAAGCCTGAGTGGGAAAACAAAATAACACAGCGTGCTAAGGAATATCTAACCATTGACTAGTCACTTAATTGGAAACTAGTCCCTACGACTTAATTAAGGGGTGACCTTGAATGCCCAACATTTGTGATTAAGAAAATGACTCACTTTGTGGTGCAGTCTCAATATCAGCCCGTAGATGGCAGTGCTTGACTTCCAGAATCTTTTAGGGCTTTGATTGCATGGCGTTTGATTTCAAAAGCCACCAGAAATGGCTGGTGTTATAGCGGAAATCAAGGTCGTGTTGTAAGGCTTTGGAAAGAAAGCACCCCGCCCCCAACCATCTCTTTGATGCAGGCAGCTTCTCTCGGTGACTTAAGATCAGCCGAGGAGGAATCTTCCAAGCTTGCCTGTGTGTCATCTCATTTGCTTTTCTTGTTACAAATTTCTTATTGCCAATTCCTTCATAAATTTAGAATGTGGTATCTACATTGTCAGAATCCCCGGCTTCCTCCTGCCCCTGAAGGTCGCGGATCAGCATTTGAAAATGTTTTAGCTGCATCTCTTGACTTCAGAGGGAAAAGACTAAACCAGGGAATGAATAACAAAGAGCCTTGTGGTATCTTAAAGATGACTCAACTTATTGTGGCAGAAGGTATGAAATCTCTTGCTCTGCTGCAATCCACTAACACGGCCACCTCTCTGGAAATCATTTGCACATTCTTCAGGACCCTGGACAGTAACTGTGACCTGTGCCTTGTTATTTTTTTGACTCGTTCCCAGTTTCCCTGAGATCTCTGCTACCGGTATCATGCTTGTCAGAGCAAGGAAGTTATAGCTATTGCTGGCCCCCAAAATAAACCTGAGACAAAAAGAACCAATTGTGCTTATCTTGAAAGGTTCTGAATTCTACTTTTTCCCTGTGTGTGTGTATGTGTGTGTGTGCAGATTATGCCTAATTTCTAAACTACAATTCACAGGATTCTTTTCGGGGTGTGTGTGTGCTTTGAATGTGATCCCAAAGTCAGCTGCTGGAGCAAGTTGTCTGCTTGGAGCTGTCCAACTTCCTGCAACTTCAGCCTGACCCTGTCTCCTTCCTGACAGCTGCCTAAGCCATTTCTCTTGCCCACACTCATGGTCAGGAGAGGATAACCTAGTTTATGCAAGCACTTGGCTCCCTTTCCATTTAATTTTATTTAGGTGTGTGGAAACAATCATGGAAATGAACCCTTAAGGTTCTTCTCAAAGGAGAAGTGTTGTTTTAAGGATTCCTTCCACCCTTCTCCAGTTTGGATCATGGTCTAGGTTAGAGAAGGACCCTCTTTCACCTTGAAGATGTACAAATCCCAAGGGACACTGCTGTGGGTGCTCTGATGCATTGTGGAGCATTTTGTGGTGATGGAGAGAGAGAAGTCTCCTCCTTCTCCAGGCTCTTGTTTGTGCCATTGCCAGCAGAGAGTTAAATGCAAGCAGAAGGGAAAGATTGGGAGGAGGCTTTGGGGATGGGTGAGAGTCCACTGTGTCTCACTTTACAAGTCCCTAAAATTGGCTCAAGATATGAGTTGATTTCACTTTGGTGTGTGGGGACAGGAATTGGCTCATTTCCAGTTGAAATGGAGGATCAGCTGGTCGGTCTCACTTGTCGCTAATTGTATTAGATTTGGATTTGCTCTGTTGCTCTGTTACAAACAGTATTTTGATGTCTTTTGTGAATTGTAATTATTGCAAGTCACCTTGAGTGCTCTATATCGGAAAAGGAGGGTAGGGTTAAAATATTGATACACAAATCCAGAAACCGTGTTGGGAAATGCTCCTTGACTGCTGAGCCACACAGTTCGAAATCCACACATTCCCATGTTTCAGGGGAAGGGAATCCAACTGCAGAACATCCAGTCCATTCTAGTTCCACCAAAATGTCACCAACACAGCCCGGAGTCACTCCTTATTACTTCACAAATCCCGAGGTTGATCCCATGAAACTGTAGCTCAGCTGAAGCAACACATGGAAGAAATGCATCGCTCTTTGTTTTTGTCCCGTGTCCCTAGGTTGCTGGCCATTTCGCATCATTCTGAAGGGCAAATCCATCTGGCAGTTCAAGGTTAATCTGTCCCTTTCTCACGTGGGATTGGTTCTTCCTGCACAGACCTGATACTTGCTAATTGAATGAGTTGATGAAGTGAGTTGTTGGCCCAAACTGGAACAAATTATGCAGCAATTAGATAAACAAGCTAGAAATGCATTAATTAATGTGCACCGGCCCAGGAAGATGCTGCTGTAAGAAGGCCGGTGCATTTTCCATTATAAATATATGTGCAAATTTATTCTTCTGCAGTGTATTAATTACATGTTATAACGAATGGTGGCACTAATCTTTCTTCCACTTGCTTCATGGAACTGACTCAATCTTCAGTGCCCAGATGGGGCCAACCTCACATAATACCACTGCTGGGAAGAAGGGGAAGGTGATGGACTGCATTGACTGGGTTCTATTTCCTGTTTTTTTTCCTGGATCCATTTCAGGATCTTATCCCTCCCTGGGACTTTGCACCATCACCTTCAATTGCCCCAAGGCAGCAGTGGGAGGCTGCCTCACAGTTTGGGAATAACTGCCCCAAGTAATGAAGGTGTGCTGTGGTGTGCTTTTCCTTGTCTGTTGATGGAGGCTGTCATATTGGGTACATGTGATTGACTTCATGATGCACTAAGCAGAAGTTGACCCTGGGGAATTAGAAGTTGCAGATTTGGAAAGCACTGGCTCCTCTGTTTTTTTTTTTTTGGAAGAAAGAGCAGTGATGTAGAATAAGGCAGCCTCAATTCATCTGGCAGTGGTCAGGAAGAGAAGAGGAAATATGGCTCATGTTAAACTGCCAACTAGTCTCTATTTCCATAATGGAAACTGAGGCTGACAGCTGTGAGCCAGTCAGAGAGGACCTGCTAAGCTGGGGGTTGCATCCCCACTCTGTGTCCAATTTTCCATCCATGTGTCTGGACTTTGTACGTTTGAATGGAGGAGATAATTGACCCTATGTAAACAGGCATGTCAGTGCAAACTATCCAAATTTCACATCTACACTCATGGGGTCTGAAATGGAGGTGACTGTTGAGGAATGAGACCTTGGGGTCATAGTAGATAGCTCAGCGGAGACCCTGAACCCGTTTGCAATGGCTGTGAAGAAGGCAAATTCCACTCTGTGGATCATTGGGAGAGCAATTGAAAAATGAGACTGTCGCTATTATAATGCCATTGTGCAATTCTGTGGTGTGTCTGCGTTTGGAATACTGTGTAGCGTTCTGGTCGCCTCACCTCCAAAAGGATATCGCAGAGTTGGGAAAGGTTCAGGAAAGGGCAATCCAAATGGTCAAGGGGGTGGAGTGACTCCCCTATGAAGAAAGGACTTTGTAGTTCTAGAGAAAAGGCAACTAAGAGGTGACATGATAGACATATATAAAACTGTGGATGGCATGAAGAAAGTGGATTGAGGGGGAAAAAACTTTTCTCCCTCTCTCCTAACACTAGAACTTAGCAAACATCCAATGAAGCTGAATGCTGAAAGGTCCAGGAAGGCAGTTCAAAGGAAGGACTTATTCATGCAGCACATAGTTAAAGGATGGAACTTGCTCCCATGGGAGGCAGTGATGACCACCAACTTGGATGCCTTTAAAAGAGGAGATAGAAGAGGTCTCTCAGTGGCTATTAGCCGTGGTGAATATACTCTGCCTCCACAGCGGTAATGCTTCTGAAGACCATTTGCTGGATACTACATGAGAGGAATGTGCTATTGTGCTTGTATTCCCTCAGGCATGTAGTCGGCTTCTGTGAGAAAAGGATGTCGGACCAGATGTGCCATTGGCCTTATGCAGGCATGGGCAAACTCGGCCCTCCAGATATTTTTGGACTACAATTCCCATCATCCCCGACCACTAGTCCTGTTAGCTAGGGATGATGGGAGTTGTAGTCCAAAAACGTCTGGAGGGCTGAGTTTGCCTATGCCTGACCTTATGTTACAGCAGGATGTCCTTAGGTTCTTAGAGTTTGTTCACAAGGCAGCCCACGGATAACGTGGAGTGCAGGGATCTTTCCCAGGTACTGCAGCACCATCACGGTTGCTCCTGGAAATTTCAAGCTCTCCTGCCTGTCTTTATATTTTAATGATGCCAAACATGCCTCAGCTGTCAATCCAGTTAGGTGGTAATTACCTTAATTGAGGCTTTTGACAACCAAATCGCGGGCAATTCTATGGGTCAGCCTGGCATCAGGTAGATGATTTCTTCTTTTCCCTGCATCTTCTCGCGCAGAATCTCTAGCGGCTGCATCTTCAGGGTTGGCCTGAACATAATTTCAAAGAACTACCCTGAGTGGCTTCCATTTTGGAAGCCCCGGCTGCAGTGAAACTTCCAAAGGGGCCTTTTGTAAGCAAAGCAGCCCAAGAGTCCATCCTGCCTTTCAGGGATAAGCAAGGTATGAAATTAACATATGACCATAATAAGAGATTGCTGGATCAGGCCAAAAAGGGCCCATCTAGTCCAGAATCCTGTTCTCACATGAGTTCTGGTGTTATGACAGAGGGAGAAAAACTTTGCTTTATCCTCGGTGTTTCCAGTATGCAGATGAAAGATAGAGTGGATAATAATAATAATAATAATAATAATAATAATAATAATAATAATAATAATAATACTTTTATTATTTCAACCCCGCCCACCTGGCAGGGTTTCCCCAGCCACTCTGGGCAGCTTACAGCACTCTGGGTGTCTTTCAGGATGCCTTGGCTCTTTCCCACTGAGTCTTTTCTCTCTTCCCTTTCCAGTACGAGACGCCAGAAATCTGGTTCCAATGGATCCCAACGGCTTGTCAGACCCGTATGTGAAACTCAAGCTCATCCCTGACCCAAAAAGTGAAAGCAAACAGAAGACTAAAACCATCAAATGTTCTCTGAACCCTGAGTGGAATGAGACCTTTAAATTGTGAGTACGGCTCAATGGCAACCTTTGACATCTTCTGACGGGTTCCTGGGACTCCGTTTCAACTTGAAACAGAAAGTGTGGGGTAGGGTGGGGCAGGCTGGCTGGCTGGAGAGCGACCCTCTCCTTCGCTGCTGCTCCAGATTTTTTACTCAAAGGGTCAGGAAGTGGCCACGATGACTCCTTCTCCACACCATGAGGGTAATAGCAGGAGCCCCAACCATGTGAGAGATGCCCATACTGTGGTGTTGCCTCACCTGGATGCAGAGGCGTAGGAAGGTCAGGTGGTACCCGGTGCGGAAAATTTGTCACACACACCCCATCGTTCCCCCCCCCCCGCAAAAATGGTTTTACGTTATTTCATATTTTCTTACAAAGGAATAATAACAAGTAATAATAATAATAAACTTTTATTTATATCCCACCCTCCCCGGCCGAAGTCGGGCTCAGGGTGGCTAACATCAGAAACATAACATTGGTATAAAATCAAACAATAATTAAATTACCTCCTAAAACCATCTCAAAATCAAATTAAAGTCTAATTAGATGGCTTTCCACAGGGTTAGGGTTGGGAACAGTAAGTGCTCCACTGAACTGAAATTTCAGCCTTCACGACATAGGAAAACAGCCAAGTATACAGCTATTTTGGTGGAGGAGGGTCAAGATATTAACTGATATGCATGAAATTTCATAAACAGCTATATAATCCCTAGTATAGTAAGATAAGACCTTTGGAGCAGGCATTTTTTTAAAAAAAGTTTTTATGAACCGCCCTAGTAGGGCAGTAATTGTTCCTTGATAATTTGTTACCCCCTCTATTATGGAACATGGGGAGGACCGCCCCTTACGCCCCCCCCTCCTTGCTATGCCCCTGCCTGGATGCAGATGCTATAGTGGTGTGGAGGCGGGGGGAGCCACCATGTGGGCTCCTACTGAATGGCAGCAGAGCTTCTGATGTTACCTTTGGGGTACAGGAAGGTTTCACATGACAGCTATTCCCCAAGCAAGGAGTGGGGACCCCTCATGGGTCATGGGTGCTTTTTCAGACCCTGCACCCCAGCTGAGACCCTACTGTGGCTGGGACTAAGCCTTGAAACCATTGCGAAGAGTCTGTGTGCACCAGTTTGCGCAAAACTGGCATGTGCTGATTTCTTACGTATAGATGCAGATTTAGAAATTAAATGTCTCAAAAGGCAAAGCGACAAATTTCCCACCCAGGCCACCTCAGATAAATGCTTTGATTTGCTTGTGCTCACCTCAAATCGGTCCTTCTCTAATTCATTTACCCCAGATTATTTTCCCAACAGATCCTGCTCCAAAGCAATTCAATTTGTCTTCAGTTACCCCCCCGTTCATTACCCCAGTAATCTACAACACATTCCCTCCAGTTCCGCCCCCCCCCCCCAATTCACCCCCCTTTCTGGAAACACCGAGGGCCTGGGACACCCCCCCCAGAGACCCCCCCCCCCATAGCAACACCCCAGCTGAGCTCAGTTTCCTCCCACCTGTCCCTCCTTGCAGGCCTGGTGCTTCCCTGGAATTAATGGGTTGCAAATGATGCTGTGCTTTAATTGCTGGGAAACGCTAAGCGGATTTCAGAGCGAAGCCGCATGCTCCTTTCTTCAGCTCCTCTCCTCCCTCACACCCATCCTGTCAGCACTGCTGAGAATGCCATCTCACGCTCTGGGTTGGTGCTGATCAAAGCCTTGCATTTCAATCGCCAGGCGCTCCGAGGTCCTCCATTTGAAGGGGACCCTGTCAGGAAATGAGGCATTAGAAGGAGGCACGTTCGCCTAAAACCGTGGCTTCATTTCATAGCTGCTGATTGATTGAGTGCCCACCTGGAAGGCGTGGAAGCAGCTTGCAGATATAGCTCCCTCCAAAAGAAGACACCTTTTAAAAATCTCTTTCCTCCTCCCTTTTTGCTTCTACCAGCCAGCTGAAAGAGTCTGACAAGGACAGGAGGCTATCTGTGGAGATCTGGGACTGGGACCTGACCAGTCGGAATGATTTCATGGGGTCGCTGTCCTTTGGGATCTCAGAGCTGCTGAAAGCTGGAGTGGATGGCTGGTAAGGTGGACTTGCCTCTGAAGGGGCTTGGATCAGGGCAATCACTAGCCAGCTGGTGCCCTCCAGATATTTGCTATTTATCTATTTATTTCATTACATTTCTATCCCACCTTTCCTCAAAATAGCTCAGGTGGCATACATGGTTCCCTCCCATTTTATCCTCACAACAACCCTGCAAGGTAGGTGAGGCTGAGAGGCAGTGACTGGCACCCTAGGTCACACCCAGAGAGCTTTGTGGCCGAGTGGGGATTAGAACCCTGGTGTCAGGGGCTGGAGTCAGGCGTAGGTCAGCAAGGAAACCATAAAGCACCCTATGTCAGTGAAGTTAACTCTTGATTCAAAGAAACCCAAACAGCTCAGTCCTAGTGGCTGCAGCAACCCTTCCCAGTAGGTCTTGCCCCAATGAAGCAGTCGTGGGGACTGAAGGTCCCCACCTTCCCGTCACTCTGTAAGGTCCCCCCCCCCCAGTTCCTTCCCTAGCAGCCTAAGTCTCCGTCATCTTGTCTCTCTTTGCTCTTCTTTCTTCATTCCTCTGCAGGTTCTAGGAGACCAGGGGGAAGGGGAGCTGGTCACAGCAGAAGGGGGAGACTCCCTGGCTTCTTCAGCAGCCTGCTCCATCACTGTCTCCTGGGCCCACTCCCCTCCAGCCTCCTTTCCTGCCTCTGAGTCTGAACTGCCCCTCTGTCACAGCCTCTTCCTGCTCCCTAAACCCTGTTGCCTCTTCAGCTTCTAACGCCTCCTTCCCCCAGTCTGCTCCTTCTTCTCCCTCTGACCGTTCATTGTCCTCCCAACATCCCCCTGGCTCTGAGCCTTCTCCCCCTGAGGTTTCCTTTGGGAGTTCTCCAGATGGTGCCTCCCACCACTCTTCTGCATCCAGTCAGCTCATAATGCCTGGTCTCCCAGGTCCAACACTCCAAGCACTACACCAGACTGGCTGTCCTTGCTGGGGCTCATGGGAGAGGTAGTTGAAAACATCTGGAGGCCATGGTGGTGGGAGGTCTTGCTGAAACGAAACAGTGGGGGTGTATTGCCAGGGAGGGATCTGATCCTCAGGAGCCCAGTTTGCATCTGCACCAGGCAGAGTTGGTTGCAGAGAACCCAGCAAAGAGGCTTCCTGCCCCTCCCCAGGCTGAAAGTTTAATCTGTGGATGTGAAGAATGGGATTACTTGCTGAGGCTTCCCTGTTTCCTCAAATGAAACACTGTCCAAAGCAGATAATTACTGCCAGTCGAGGCGGGCAGCATGGGCCCATCAACTCCCAGAGGAGTAGGGCCTGTTTGTTTCTGTTTTATCTCCCTCAGCAGGAAACAGGATTTTAATTTTCTTCCTTCCCGCTCCTGGTGCTGAAGAGTTGGGTGACCTTAGCGAGCAGACCAAAATGCCTATAAAACTTCTGTGTGTGCGGCAGGTAGCAGATCTAGCTGGTCCTTCTCTGAGCTGGAGGGGGGAGTCTTTCCTTGTCAAACTCGAAACAAAATAGGAAATTCTTTCCAGTAGCACCTTAGAGACCAACTGAGTTTGTTCTTGGTATGAGCTTTCGTGTGCATGCACACTTCTTCAGATACACTGAAACAGAAGTCACCAGATCCTTAAATATAGTGGGGGAGTGGGGAGGGGAAAGGCAATCACCAAACTTAAAACCATGGAGAAACCTGGTTTGAACAAAGACATTGGATTCTTATCTCATTATACATAACAAAGCTATCTTTAGCCATCTCACCCCTTGCCTTTCCCTGCAAGACTAATTGCAGCCGTTTAGAGTCGTCAACAGGTTTTCCACACTTATCAGCCGATCACCCATTCCCACCACCCTTCTGAGTAATACCCCTCCCCACTCCCCCACTATATTTAAGGATCTGGTGACTTCTGTTTCAGTGTATCTGAAGAAGTGTGCATGCACACGAAAGCTCATACCAAGAACAAACTCAGTTGGTCTCTAAGGTGCTACTGGAAAGAATTTCCTATTTTGTTTCGACTATGGCAGACCAACACGGCTACCCACCTGTAACTTGTCAAACTCAACACCTGGATTTGAGGATTCATCCTGGAAGGTGCTGTTTTGAAACCAAGGGGAACAGAAGAAGAGTCTGCTGGATAAGGCCAATGGCCCATCTCACAGTGGCCGAACAGATGCCTGTAGGAAGCCCGCCATCAAGATTCAAGCACAAGAGTCCTCTCCCCTCCTGTGGTTTCCAGCAACTGGTATTATGAAGCATCACTGACCCCAACTGTGAATGCAGAGCATAGCCAAGGGAGAAAGTTAATGCCATCCTGACCAAGTCAGTGCTTGTGAAATACACTTGTGGAAGTCAAAAGGGTGATTTCTAGGTCCATTGACATCCTGGGCTAATGGCAACAGGTCCTGAAATCCCATGGATTGTTCTGTTCCAGGATGCCAAATGGGGAAGGGCTGTAGTAGCTCAGTGGTAGAGCACATTCTGTGCATGCAGAAGGTCCCAGGTTCAATCCTCCTGGTGGCATCTCCAGGTGGGACTGGGAGAGGCACCCTGTCGGCAACCCCGAAGAGCTGCTGCTGGTCAGTGTAGACAATACTAAGCTGGGCAAACCAATGGTCTGGTTCGAGATCAGGAAGCTTCCTATGTTCCCATTTAAATCAGAACCATGAGGACTTTATTTTTTAGGAAAGGGACATGGGTCAGCAGCAGAGCATCTGCTTTGCATGCAGAAGGTCCCAGGTTAAATCTGCCTAGTGGCATCTCCAGCTAAGCCTTGGGAAGACACTCCAGCTGAAGCCCAGCTGCCAGTCAGTGTGAACAATGCAGAACTAGATTGTCTTTGCTATATATGTTAAACATCTTAGTCTCCTGATGGATTCACACACACAGTTGTAAATCCACCAGTAGCTGTGCTTACTGGACCAAGACATTGTGCTGCCTGAGGTGAAGATGGGCACGCACGCACACACGCACACACACACACACACCTGAGTTCCCCAATCACACATGCCTCTTTCTGCCCACTTGAACCTTCCTTTGATTCTGATGATGGGGCAGCCTTCTCCACGGCATCTGAGGGCAATGGGTTTGCTTAGGGGGTGTGGAGGTCTGGGTTTTCTGAGTTTCACAGAAACTACCCGTGGAAACCCGACCAAAGCATAGGCAAACAGCAGGATGTTTGTCCATCTGCACAGCAGGACAGACAGAGAACCGTCCCGTTGACCAAATGGTTTTCCCAAAATGCTACAAGGACATTAGCAATAAGTCATGGACCAATTTGGAATGCACTCCCATGGGAGACAGTAATGGCCACCCACTGAGATGGCTTTAAAAGAGACCAATTCATGGAGGGGGGGGCTATCAATGGCTGCTAGCCACAATAGCTGTGTTCTACCCCCATGATCAGAGGCAGTCATACCGGTTGCTGGAAGCCACAGGAGGGGAGAATGCTCTTGTGGTTGGGTTCTGCTTGCAAGGACTTCCCATCGGGGCATCTGATTGGCCACTTTGAGAACAGGATGCTGGATTAGATGGGCCATTAGCCTGATCCATCAGACTCTTCTTATCTTCATATGTTTTCTGCAAATGAGTCTGGGCGCTGCTTCTGGTTGGCACCAACCGCCACCACTGCCAACTATACATTGCTCAAGCCCCAGGAGCAGATCCATGTCACATCTGAGTCTGCCTCAGTACTGAGGACCCTTCCCTGCAGTCTGAGGAGCTGAGTTTAAGATCTTCAGGGTTGGCAGCGATGGGCTGGAGGGGCGTTGGTTCGAGGCAAGCGTGACGGGCCACTCCTCCTCTGAATTTGCCGCAAGCTCTCCGAAGGAAAACAAATTGCAAATTTCCTCCAAGCCCTCGCTGCCACCTGTGGAGCCGTCTCCAGCGGGGAGATGGGCGCACATTAAAGAGCATGTAAAATATGGTAAACAGCTCCTTGCTGCATTTTTAAAAACCGTTAAGTGGAGATCTAAGTAATTTTCCTTGTCACAGTGTTTGGCTAAAGTAAACTCCGGGAGGTGGGAGTCTCCAGTGCATTTTTCATCTCTAAAGAGCCGCAGCAAATGGAGGCGCGGAGTTGAAGGGAAGGGTCCGTCCTTGCATTATGCAAATCCTGCTTTGTTCCTTCCCTGCCAGTCAGGCGCACAGCCGCGCTCAGCCGATAATGGCCCCCTGATAAACTCTTCCTCTCCGCTGAAAAGATCTCATTGACAGAACTGGAGCTTCGCCTCCAGCGGCAGAAACTGACTCACAGCTGAATGACAATTCCATGATTCCCCGTAATTGCTTATTAGATTTTGTTTGTTTGTTTGCTCCCCTCCCTTCTCCTTGGGAGGGTCTTTGCTTTGTATGTGCAGAAGGCTCTTCCTGAAAGGGTGATGATGGAGCTACTTTTCTGGGATTGCTCAGCCTTGGAGATCTGAAAATTACTGAGCCAGTATGGTGTAGCGTTTAGAGTGTTGGACTAGGACCTGGGGGGACGAGGGTTCAAAATCCACACTCAGCCATATCCACACTCAGCCTGACACTCTGGGTGTCAGGGACTGGCTGGATGAGGAAAATTGGTGGGATCCAGCTGCCCAAAAGCCTTGCAGGGAGGACACAGAAGAAGACGACTTAGATCCAGGATCCTGGTGGTGGGACACTGAAGAGCAGTCTGGGGAAGGGACGAGCTGGGAGGTAGAAGCAGGGGTTTTGAGCGATAAAGGGAAGTCAGGAGAAGGAGGGAGTTCCAAGACAGGGTTAGAGGCTGAGAGTCACATGGAATAAGCCCCTCCCCTCCCATGCTTTCCTGCCTTTTGGATAACCTGGTCTCGCTTGATAGCTCCTTGACACTGGGTGACCTTGGGCCAGTCAATGCCTCTCAACCTAACCTACCTCACAGTGTTGTTGTGGGGATTAAATGTGGAGAGATAGAACTGTGTATGCCACCTTGAGTGTACATGGATGCTTAGATCATTTTTTTATTAAAAAAGTGGAATATAAATAACAAAAGTACAGAAAATTCCTTCCAGTAGCACCTTAGGGACCAACTAAGTTTGTTCTTGGTATGAGCTTTCGTGTGCATGCACACTTCTTCAGATATCCTGCCCACCTAGCAGTTCGAAAGCACGTCAAAGTGCAAGTAGATAAATAGGGACCGCTCTGGCGGGAAGGTAAACGGTGTTTCCGTGCGCTGCTCTGGTTCGCCAGAAGTGGCTTAGTCATGGGTGGGGTTTCTTTGCTTCTTTGTATTGTGAGAGGAACAGTGTCTGTATGTTTACATTGCAATGTAGCCGAAACAAATTCCAAGTATGTTGGAAAATGTACTTGGCCAATAATAAATTATTCCTATTCCTATGACCCGGAAGCTGTCTGCGGACAAACGCCGGCTTCCTCGGCCTATAGAGCGAGATGAGCGCCGCAACCCCAGAGTCGGATACGACTGGACCTAATGGTCAGGGGTCCCTTTACCTTTTTAAGGTGCTACTGGAAGGAATTTTTTATTTTATTTTGTTTTGACTATGGCAGACCAACACGGCTACCTACCTGTAAAAGTACAGAAATTGCCTGTGCAGTGGAGGACTTCATAAATAGTTTCACGGAGGCAGGGTGCTTCCCCCTCCCCATTACCTTGGAATTGAGTCTGCCTCAAACTAGACTAGAGGCTCCAGACCAGAGCTTGTCTTCCTAGAGCGCATTTGGGCCCTTCAGCCACTTCCATTGTTTTCCCACTCACCTTGCTTGGGTTGCAGCTTCTGACTCTGGTTCTGCCTTTGCTTACCCCATTCCCCCTGCCTAGGTTTAAGCTGCTGAGCCAGGAGGAGGGGGAGTACTGTCAACGTCCCCGTGCCCCCTGAAGGCGAAGAGGGGAATGAAGAGCTCAGGCAGAAGTTTGAGGTAGCAGCCCTTCCAAGGACCAGCCCCCCAACATCTTCCCTGAATGAGCATTCTAGGGGGGGGAGAAGGATGAGGTGTGGAAATGAGAGAATGAGGGTAGCAGGAGAGGATATATGTGTGGTGTAGTGGTTAAAGCGTAGTCTCGTAATCTGGGAACCGGTTCGCGTCCCCGCTCCTCCACATGCAGCTGCTGGTGACCTTGGCTAGTCACACTTCCTCTGAAGTCTCTCAGCCCCACTCACCTCACAGAGTGGTTTGTTGTGGGGGAGGAGGGAAAGGAGAATGTTACCTGCTTGAGACTCCTTCGGGTAGTGAAAAGCGGGATATCAAATCCAAATCCAAACTCTTCTTCCTAACTTGCACTAGCAAGTTCCTTTACTTAGCAGAGTTTACATTCCCCTTCTCACGCACAGCAGAAAGCTGGTTGCAGGCTCGTTAGAACCTCTTACTATTATGCCTCAGATTGAATTGTATGTTCCTGGTAAGATCCCCTTTTAAATCCCTCCTAAAAGAATAAAGACACCACAGTCTTATTCATAAGCAATAAGAAGAAAGTTTACTCACAATCGGGCAGAGCACAAAGTTACAAGCATACACAAACGGGTTTACCCCATATGGGAGATGACCTGGGGAGACTGCAGGCTAGCAGTCCAAGATGTTTGCAGGACGAAAGGAAGATGGCAAAGAGAGAGAGAGTGGCAGCATGCCTTGGCCTTTTACCAGGTCTGGAAAGATCATGTCCACCCACTAGTCACATGCAAGGAAGGATGCTCCAGGCCAGGAGGAACAAGAAGTTTTGACTGGCTGGACCAAGCATTCCCTTGCACGTCCACTCTAGCAAAACAAGGAATGTTGTATTTGACTGCTCTCAGTGGATTACATCCCACAGGAGGTTCACAAGTTGCAAGGTGTGCAGAGGAGCGTAGCCAAGTTGCTCAAGGGTCTGGAAACCAAGCCTGATGAGGAACGGTTGAGGGAGTTGGGTCTGTTTAGCCTGGAGATGAGAAGACTGAGAGTCGTCAGGATAGCCATTTTCAAATATCTGAAGGGCTGTTACGTTGAAGACAGGGCGAGCTTGTTTTCTGCTGCTCCAGAGGGGAGGATCTGAACCAACGGATTCAATAACAGGGAAGGAGATTCCTACTAAACCTTAGAAAGAACCTTCTGATGGTAAGAGCTGTTTGCCAGGGGAATGGACTCCCCCGGAAGGTGGTGGACAAGAGATGTGACTCGGGGCCACACTCCTCTAAAGTAAGGAACTGTGGACTTGCAGCACAAGGCCTTGACTCTTAGCACCATGCTTAGAGGAACAGGAAGCTTATGTGTGATGCTTGGGATAGATCTGTTCCTTCATCCAATATCTCAGAATTTATTTATTTCATAAAATTTACTCTGCCTGATTGGGAAGAAAAACGCTGTTTACAAGAAAAATGAAAAGATACAAAAAATAAGATTATCAATAAGAATTAATAACAATTTAAGACTTTCAAAAAGTTAAAATAACAATACAGTCGTACCTTGGTTGTTGAACACCTTAGTTGTCGAACAAATCGGCTCCAGAGTGATCGAAACCCAGAAGTGAGTGTTCCAGTTTTCAAATGGTTTTTGGAAGCCAAATGTCTGATGCGGCTTCCGTGGCTTCCAGTTGGCTGCAGGAGCTTTGGTTTCCGAACGTTATGGAAGTCTAACTGACTTCCAGAACAGATTCCGTTCGACTTCCAAGGTACGACTGTAGACCAAAACAGATTAAAACATGCATCAACTTTCTAAAAAAACTGGGTAGGCTTGTCTAAGCATAGATGATTTTAGCAGGCACCAAAAAGAATACAATGAAGGTGCCTGTCTGCTATCAATCAGCAGGGAGTTCCAAAGTTTAGGTGCTTCCACACTCAAAGATGGAGTTCTTACAAATGTGGACTGGGTATTATGTGGCACCTGTGGACAGTGCCAGTTCTGCAGATTGAAGTGGTCAAGGGGGCACAGGTGCGGTAATCTGATCTCACAGGTAAACTAGTCCCAGGTTGTTAGCTCCAGGTGAAAACACCGCAGGGCAAGGGGATTCTGGAATGAATTGGACCCTGCTACTGGCTCTTTGCACGAAAGGAGCATTGCATCTGCCAATTTCATTCTGCATTCCAGCTCTCCAGCGGCGTTTTTGGTAGCAGAGGGAGCCTTGCCCCCCCCCACCAGGTGACACCGGGAAGCCTCTTTTGTGGCTGCCGTGCAAACCTTCTCTCTTGCGCTCGGAGCAGCTGCCCCAATTAAACCACTGGAATCGGCTTAATGGAATTTCATGCTAGGCTGAGCTCTGGGCAGGCTCCTCCAATGTGACATATTTTTTTCAGAAATTAAAACGAATAAATTGTGAGATAGCTCTGTCTCTGTGCGCGTGTGTTGTTTAACAAATTGTGCTCCGGTGAATTAGTTAGCCACCAGACTGCGGTGGGGAAGGGAAGGCTTTGCACGAGGGATGTGATTGTTCACCATTCTTCCGGCAAAGCTCCTATTTAACAGTCGGCAGGGATTGGAAATTGCAGACAGAATAAGCATTGTTTGCCCCTTTTGCAAAGCATGCTTGATCAACCGCCATCCATATCGGACACAAACATTTTCATTCAAACTTCTTTCAAAGGTGGAATCACTACCTTTTTGCCATTGTGGGACATGCCTTTATGTCCAAGGAAGTGTTGCTTTCCTTTTCTTTTTTAAAAAAGAAAGAAGTTCTAGAACTTGCAGCTGAGGATCAGTGCAGGATACCGGTAATTCAAAGAGCTAGGATCAATGCTTTTTTCCTTAAAAAAATGTTTAGGGGTACTCTCATTTTCCCACTCTTATTGAAATACTGCCCCTCAATGAGGCCAAACTTAGATCCACAAAATGTTTAGGGGTATTCGTACCCCAGCGTCCCCCCCCCCAGAAAAAAAGCACTGGCTAGGATCATGTGTGCACGAGCTGCAATCATCATAGTATTTCTCCCCCAAATATTTTATTGTTGTCACTTATTTATACCAGAAGCAAACGTCAATATTCACCCATGCTCACCACAGAAGCACCAAACGTCTCTTTAATTACGTTTAGCTTTTAAGTCATTGCAGTTTTTAAACAAAAGTATCATTTCACAAGTTGTCATGTGTTCTCAGAGGCCATTAGCCATGTTCTCTTGATGTTGCATGTGCAATGAGACTATGCCAGGTTGACGGAAAAGTAGTGATTTGCTTGTCTGTTTGGCTCTCTCGGACACGGGTTGTCAGCGATTGTCAAAGTCTGAGTGAACAGGGATGGAACAAGAATGTTTTGAGGTGAGAATTTGTATGGGGTATGAATGAAAAATCCACCCAGGAGAGCAGGCGCAGCTAGGTGCAGTCAAGGCTGCTTGTGAAATCATTTGAGTTTGCATCCATGAGATTAGCTTGTGTAGATCACTTGAATGATCCTTTTTGATTTAATTCACTGAAGCTGCAGTGAGACTGCCAATCTCCTCCAAGATGGCTGTGACAGCTTAGTCCAAAATATTTGGGACGCCAAGGTTGTCTCATATTTTCACTGCCCTTTTTGAGAGGGGAAATAAATCAATAAATTAATTTCTTTTCTTTTTTAAGAGAGCCAGGATCGGCCCAGGAGCAAAGGCTGCGGAGGACAAAGCAGCCAATGCCATCTCCAAATTCGACAACAACGGCAGCCGCGACCGGATGAAACTGTCGGACTTCAATTTCCTTATGGTGCTGGGCAAAGGCAGCTTTGGAAAGGTGTGTGGCTTGATGTTCCCAGCACCTCTGCCTGGTCGGATGTCTCCTGGCTTCAAGAAAGCTGGTTAAAAGGTTCAAAAGCCTTTTTTCTGCTTAGGAAGGCTTTTGGTGTCTGAGGAGAGGAGTGAGGCAATTAAATATTCTTTCTGCTGTACTGTAATCATTGTTGAGTGACTGTTTTAACTGATGATGCTTTGGGTTTTAATGGTGATTTGATGCTTGATTATGAATTTTCATACGAGTGGCTTCGAGAGCCCGGTGGAGCCTTACAAGGAGAATATAAATTTTAGAGCGAATGAATGAATATGTAGATGCATGGATCAATGGCCTGACTCAGTGTAACATGGCTTCCTGTGTTCGTATAAACTGCAGCCATGCCACAAGGCTTTAAGGTGAGCCCTTGAAGATCTGATAGATCCTTTCACGAATAAAGTCTCATGAGAATCCTAGCGCTGCAGCATAGACATTTTTTGTGGAGGCACCAGCCACATGTCCACACCACACATTTAAAGCACACGCCTTCCCTCAAAGAATGCTGGGAACTGTAGTTTACACCCTAACAGAACTACAGTTCCCAGCACCCTTAGCAAACAACAGTTCCCGGGATTCTTTGGGGGGAGCCATGTGCAGGGATGGCCACCAACTTAATGGTTTTAAAAGAGGACTGGACAAATTCATGGAGGATAAGAGGGCTAGCAGTGACTACTAGCCACAATGGCTATACTGTGCCTTTGCAGTCAGAGGCAGCAATGCTTTTTAATCCCAGTTGCTGGGAATTGCAGCGTGGGAGGGGGTTCTTGTGCTCCACTCCTGCTTGTGGCATCTGGTTGGCCACAGCGAGAACCGGATGCTGGACTAGATGGGCCATTGGCCTGATCCAGCGGGGCTCTTCTTGTGAAGCCATGTGCTTCAAAGGCATGGCCATAGGAACATAGAGCTGGAAGGGACCACAAGGGTCATCTAGCTCAACTCCCTGCAACGCAGGAATCCTTTTGCCCCACGTGAGACTCGAATCCATGACCCTAAGGTTAAGAGTCTCAAGCTCCACCAACTGAGCTATCTTGGTGTACACAGCCCCCAATTCAAAGGTCAGAATAGGAAT
Source organism: Lacerta agilis (assembly GCF_009819535.1). Lineage (NCBI taxonomy): Eukaryota > Metazoa > Chordata > Lepidosauria > Squamata > Lacertidae > Lacerta > Lacerta agilis. Next base: position 28,346,303 of record NC_046324.1, on the reverse strand, counting down.
GTGAAGGGGAAGTCACCTTCCTGGTTTGAAAGTGTCTTGGGGGCTAGGCAGAGAGGAGGAGGAGGAGGAGGAGGAGGAGGAGGAGGAGGAGGAGGAGGAGGGCAAGGAAGCAAGCTTGTATGAACTTCACTTCTATCCTGAGGCCAGGCAGCACAGGTCAGAGGACCGCGGCCATTTTGCAAGTGGCGGTTGTGGGGAGCTTCCCAGATGATGTAAAGTGTCGCTGAGAATTTGCTGCACCTTGCAAGCTCTTCAGCAGCTATTTGACAGAAGCCTGTCAGGTTTCCATGCTTAACTCTCCTCCATTCGCTGATTCCCCCACGGCCAGCCCTGTGCCCTGCTGCTGGTAGAGCATATTTCAAAGAACAGCCTGACTTGGGAGCCAAGCAGTTAACACTTTGGCACCAGAGGCTGCATCTGCAAGATTAGCATTCCCCTCACTTAGCCGAAGAGAGTCAGGCAAAGCTAGATAGGAGTCTCGGTGGAGATGGCGCAAACCTGGCCACTGATTTTATTGCATTGGAAAGCCTCGCAGGCCCAGAGAGGGGATGGAGAGGATCAATCAAATTAGAGGTTCCCGTCTTGTGCAAGGAAGGAGAAACAACAGCTGCTTTGAGAGTGTCTTCTGGGGTGACAGTGATGATGAGGACAGTGGGTCCAGGAAGACTCTTCTCTTTTCATTGCCCCTTCAGGGGGGCAGCACTATTCTCTCTGCAACAGGACTAAGGGCAGCGAGAGGCTGCAGCTTGCAACCATTTTCAAAGCAGCTCTGTCAATTGCAGTGTGTCTCGATGCCTCTTTCCCCCTATCTTCTGGTAAATTTCAGTTCGTTGCATTTCTGTGGGAATTTGCAATTTTTAAAAAAGGACCTCAGGGAAAAAATGATCTTTTTTTTAAAAAAAATAATTTTATTAATCAAAATACAAACTTACATATACATACATATACATATACATACACATAGAACAAATACACATTAAACACACCTACACATATAAGTCTAATTCCATATACATTTTCATCCATATATTTTTATTACAAAAACTCTTTAAAAATATAGGTTCATTTCTAGCCTCCTGTTCGCTTCAGTAAGGCTGAATTTGTACATAATCTCTTCCTTGGGCTTCCCACTTTAAAGAGCAACATCTGGGCCGAGTCATGAAAATATACATATTGAAAGCATGTTTAATGTCCAATTTAATGAAGAGATTAAAAATGATCATTTTAAACCACTTTTCCCCCTAATGTGCACTTTTTTGGGGGTATGCAGTTTTGGGATATGCGAGACCAGGATGCAACACTGGGTTCAGCCCCCTTTGGCCTGATCCAGCAGGCTCTTTTGAGGCTCTTGCATTCCTACCTTTGTACCCCAAGTTGAATGCAGCTGCCTGGCGGGGCTTTCTGTCCAGACATAGAATCATAGAATTGTAGACCTGGAAGGGACCACGAGGGTCATCTAGTCCAACCCCCTGCAATGCAGGAATCTTTTGCTCAGTGTGGGGCATGAACCAACAACCCTGAGATTAAGAGTCTCATGCTCCACCGACTGAGCATTGTCCAAAGCCTCCTGCTTCTTGCCTCGTGCGAGTTACTTCTCGTGAGTAAATTGTGCTGTTCGCCAGTATCTCTCTTTGGGTGCCGAAGCATGGGGTCTTTTCTTGTCTTTTGCTGTGGTGTGAAATGGTTTGGCTTTCCGCCTGCATGACGCCGCACATTTGCAAGCTGTACAAAGGCTACTGCATGAAACATGGGCAGCTGTAGCAAGCCCCCGGCAGCCTCTCCCACCCACCCCCCCATTTAATTCTGCACTCCAGGAAATTGCTGCCTCTTCCTCTCTTGTAGAGGTTGCAAAGCAGAGAACAGTGCTCACACCAGCCCTGGGCACTGTCTCCCCATCTGTTGGGAGATGTTCACCCTTCAGGAGCCAAATTCGATTGCCTGAGCAGCGTTGGGGAACCATTAGAGAATTATTTACAGTGACTGGAGCCTGCTCTCCGGGGACTGCTTTCATCTTGAAATGTAATCGATTTTAATTTTTGTGTTTTACACTCCGGGGAATGTTCTCCCAACACATCCAATTTCTTTCTTGAATGTATCTCATTGCCAGACAGTCTAAAGGCCAAACTGGACGTGATGCAGGATTCATGAGTTTGGAACCTGCATGGCTGTTGGTACCAGCTTTGGGGCGTGGGGCATCAAAAAGTGCTGATTTGGATTAGGGCTGCAGGGAGGGGGTTATATAATTCCCCCTCCCCCCCAGGTTATTTCCCCCCATTTAAAATCACCTCCCCACACACCAAAGCTGCCATCCAGTCCACAGGACAAAAGACTTATAAGGTGATACATGAGGTTTTCATTCTGTGGTTTGTTTTGTTGGTTTGGAGTGGACCTCTGGCAGTATATGTGCGTATTTGGGGGGGGGGGGAATGCTGAATTTCTGAATGATAACCAATGGTGGTGTTTTCCCTCTCTTTTGTATGTGCTGTAATGCTTGTTTTTGGTCACTAGGTGCCACTATAGAGCTGTGAAACACTGTCTGCAATTCCCAAGCTGTACTTTGAACAAATTGTTTAGGGCCCACAGACAGCTCCAGAACTTTCAGGGGCCCTGGGTAGGTTGCTGTACTAGGATTTCTCCTATCTGGATGGGTAGTTCCCTCAGCTGCACAGCCATCTTTATTTTCCCATAATGCAATGCACTAAAAGATTGGCTCGTCTTTTCAATCTTAAAAATCTTTAAAATTATTTTTTTGTAGATCATGCAATCATAGAATTGCAGAGTTGAAAGGGAATCCTGCCCACAGCTGTCCCTGGGTGGGCTTGAACCACCAACCTTCTGATTAACAGCCTGGTGTACTGTCCCATTGTACCACTTTAAAGATCACTGAATATTATTTTCTGTAGTTTCCATAAATTTGCCTGGACTTGGGCATATTGATTTCATCTGATGCTGTATTAGATTTTTGTAGCTTTAAAGCAAAGATGCAGAACCTCTATGACCCTCCATATGTTGTCAGACTCCAACTCCCATCATGCCTCATTATTGACCCTGGTGGCTGCAGGGGCTGGCAGGAGTTCATAGAATCACAGAATCGTAGAGTTGGAAGGGACCAGAAGGCTCACCTAGCCCAACCCATGCAATGCAGCAATCTTTTGCTCAACCTGGGGCTTGAACCCATGACTCCGTGATTAAGAGAATCATGCTTTACCAACTGAGCTGGAGTCCAACAAAGAATCGTGTCATGGATTCTTCAACTGTGATCCCTGCCTTGCAGAGGGTTGGGCTAGAAGACCCTTGGGATCCCTTCCAACTCTACAATTCTATGCTTCTGTGCACCCCTACAGGGCCACAATTCCCCCAGTCTCCACTGTATGGGAGGCCTCCTCAGAAGTATTAAACTCAAGGGGCCTGACTCCCAGGCAAGTGGGGTTATTTTGCAGCTTTAGAGTTTTAATTTTTGTTTCAGCATTTGCCTTTAACTTTTATTAACTTGTGGTGTTGAATATGGGAGTACTTGTGTTACTGAATGAATATGCCATTTCCCTGATTGAGTATGAATTGCCTATAAGTAAATAAGACTGCAGAATAAGTAAAATGCAAGAAGGGGGCACCAGGCCTAGGAGCCAGTCGGAGCCCATGAAGCATGAGAGTTGCCCAGGTCAAAGGCAAGACCAGGAATCTGCTCTAGACCTACCTGTCCAGAGGAGCAGGTGAGCAGGCTCAGAGGTCATAGGCGCGGGCTGAATGTGACATTGCAGATTAGAAGGATCCTGGGGCAGAGTGGATCAAAGTCAGGTGAGGTGGTCCAGAAATCACCCCTACCAAGGTGGCAATCGACTTGTGTGGCAAAACAATCCATTTCCAGGGAATATGACGTCCATTTTGAACACCACAAGCCAGTGAGCAGGTTGGCAGCGGCGGGGGGGGGGGATGGGGGGGAGGGGAGGAGGAGGTGGCTGGTTGATTTCCAAAGCAATCCCGCAACAAATTGAAGCAATGTATCTTAATAACTGGCAGCGTGTTGTTGGCATTTTTCGGGAGCCTTCCTTCGGCTTGATTTGATTAACGACAGAAAATTATGTTGGCAGGAATCTCTGCGGCTTGGGTTTATTGTAATAAATAAATCTGCAGCTTGCCACAACTGGTTTAAAATATTAGGGGGACAAGTTATTCCACACAGGGGGAGATGGGTGGGCTGGCTTGCGGGGCAGCCAAATCGGCAGGCGAGGGGTTGCCAAATGGGCATGGGTGAACTTCTTCAATCCCACTCACAGAAGGACGTGCTGGAGTAGTAGAGCACCTGCTTTGCATGCAGAAGTTCTTGGGTTCAGTCCGCAGTGGCATCTCCAGGTAGGGGTGGGAAGGAACCTGCCCGAAACCCTGGAGAGCCACTGCCAGTCAGTGTAGATGGACCAATGGTGTGGATGAATCAAGGCTCTGACTCAGTATCAGGCAGTTTCCTATGTTCCTGTGTCTTTGGGAAAGGGCCATAGCTCAGCGCCGCTTTATTGGATTTTGAGTTGATTTTATATTTGTATTCTGCTTTTGCAACAACAAACGTTGAGCTCAAAGCAGCTCACAATATTCACCATAGCATTAAAAAAACACAGCAAGCATTACAATCACTATAATATCAAGCACAGCAGCGTATAAATAAAGCAAACAACGAAGGAATGAATGCAATTCAATAATGTCATAGTAATTCAGAACATCGGACAGAGCTGCTGAGTGCCAGCTCTGTGGCAGATGACATCCGAACCATGAGGACCAGCATCTTGCAATACTTTTAGTGGGAAGCAGTAGCTCTGTGGTAAAGCACCTGCTGTGCGCAAATAAATATAAAACAAATTCATCATTTTATTTGTACGCTGTATATATATATATATATCCCGCACACAAAGTCACGTTCAAAGGGACTTACAACCAAGACAACAGGAACGCATTTCCGAATCAAACGCTGCAAAACAATTTTGTAATAACACGACAAAACAACAACTCTATATCAAGCATAACAACAGGCAAAACAACAACTAGGTTTCAGGACTCTAGAAAGAACAAGATTACATTAATAACACCCGACAGCAAAAATGACAAGGCTACTTGACAGTTCCACCTTGGTCCTAGGAAGACCCCTCCCATGATGTTGCTCACAGTCCTTCTCCTGCAAGGCTTCCAAGGACCTCCCCACCCCTCTCATGATGTTGTTACTTTGGCATGCAGAGTAGCAGCCAAAGCACCAGCCCAGGAGGTCTGCTCGTTCTCCATCTCCCTTGTGACCACCTTTGTCTTCCTCCAGGTGATGCTCTCTGAAAGGAAAGGGACCGACGAGCTCTACGCTGTGAAGATCCTCAAGAAGGACGTGGTCATCCAAGACGACGATGTGGAATGCACCATGGTGGAGAAGCGGGTGCTCGCTCTGGCCGGGAAGCCCCCGTTCCTAACACAGCTTCATTCTTGCTTCCAAACCATGGTAAGGATCCCTATACGCTCACACACTTCTGCCCTAGATCCTGCACAGTTTCCAAGCCAGCAGTTCTCACACTCCAGCCCCCACCCCCTACTCCCCGCATGGACTGCTTGAAAATTGCTGAGGGTCTTGGCGGACCACTTAATGGTTTTTCTGTCTGTTGAAGAAATTGCAGTGAGCTGTGCTGGATGCTAGGTGATTTGTAATTGAATCAAGATTAAATGCCTCCCATTAACTGTGCTGCTAATCCTCTCCACTCCTTTCAAGGTCCTCCTCCTTTACTCCTGCCATATCTCCAACAAACTCCCCTCCATCCACCCCATCCATCTAACTCAATTTCTGGGTGGAACACCAGGTTCCAAGAACCACAGAGTAGCCACTGCAGTCACTCATCTTCCTAGAAGAACCACGTGGTCCATGGACCACAGTTTGGAAGCCCCTGATCTCAGCTGAACAGAGAGCATCCTTGCCTTGATCCCAGAGCCCCCAAGCAATAATGGACAACATGGGGAAGCTTAGGAGAGATGGGAGGAACTGTGTCTTGCTGGCAGGAAGAGTAGCTGGAGATGATATGTTGGGGTGCTCAGTAGATGGTGGGGGCTAAGGGAGTCCAGGGCAGAGCGCTGGAAGGCAAGGACAGAGGCTGTGGCCATAAGGAGGACTAAAGAAGGAAAAGAGGTGAAGAAGGGACCACGTGGCTCTACTGGCTGGGGTTGGTGGGAGTTGAACTCCAAAAACAGCTGAAGGGCACCAGATTGTGGCCATCTGCCCTAAAGCAATGAATCATCAGGAATATCCGGTCCAAAATAAACAGAGGTATTGGGGGGGGGGAACCGCTTGCAAAGGAGCAGTCTTTGCTTCCACAACTGTTTGGGGCTGGCTGCAGATAAGGAAGAGGGGAGGAGGCAGCGATAGGCACAGCGCAAGGCCCGTCCTTTCAGGCTTCCTACAATGAGCTTGGAGGATTACACTGAAATGTCAGCCAGCCATTTGGCTTTGCAAAAGGCGTTTTGCTGCAGCGGAAGGCAAGTGGGGCTGGGCCCTTCTCTGCGCTCGCTAATGAAACTCCTGCATGCAGTGAAGCTTTTCCTTTTGCACGTCTCTCTTTCTGACATCTGAAGTGTGTCGGCAGAGGATTAGTTCCCGGAGACCTGCCTGTAGCTTAGCGGTAATCATATTGGTAACGTAATCAAAATTTGTAGCAGAGGGTATTATCAGGTGCTGAGTACAAAGCGCTTTGATTTGGAGGAGAGCAGCCTCAGCCAGAGCTGCTCTTTCCATTTGCTGGCAAGGATGAAAATCTCAAATCTTCATCTCAAAGGGAGAGAGAATTAACTTTTATGCCCAGGTGTTTTGGGGCCTCTGGATTTGCCTTTCACCTGCTCCCGAGTGACCCTCCTGATCCCGGATAAAATGAGAGTGGATTAAATGTGTGCACCATCTTTCCCCCCCCCCAAAGGAGATCAGAGAGCCTCCACAGTCAAAACAAAGACTGCAGGGAGCTGGCTTCCCCCCCCCCTGAGACCTTGATTCATCTAGCTCAGTATTGTCCACACTGGCTGGCAGCAACAGCTCTCCAATGTAGAGATGGAGAAGGAATCAGCTCAAATCCCCACTCAGCTCTGAAGCTCGCTGAGTGACTGGTCACTATCTCTCAACATAGGGTTGTTGTGAATGATAAAATGGGGAGCGGGGGGCATGTGTGCTGACTTATTTGTTTATTTATTTCATAAAATCTATACACTGCTTGATGGTTAAAAAACAAACCCTCAAAGCAATTTACAAAAAGGTGAAACAATAAATTTGAGGGGGGAAATGAATGCTTTAAAACATACAAAAAGTTTGAGCTGCTAAAAGGAAAGTGGGATCTGTGTTGCTGTGTATGTGCAACTAAACATATAGAGGCGCCTGTGTGTTTAGCCCTTTGGGACATCCAGCAGTTCCAGAATGGGCAATTTAGAGCAAGAAAACAAACTTACCCCACCTTATACATACACTTCTGCCTCAATCCAAATTATTCATTCTTACCATTCTCTTAATATTTATATATATATATATATATAGAGAGAGAGAGAGAGAGAGAGAGAGAGAGAGAGAGAGAGAGTATGAGTTTTTCATTAATACAGGTAGACTGGGATCTGCTGACTGTTCTCTGGGTGATTTGCAGGACATTAGGGCTAATGGGGCACTGCCCCAGCAACCCTACTCTGCACCCAGGCAACACCCACCTGCCTGCTGTCTTACTTACAATCCATTAGAGGGTTTCCCTGGCTGCCAGCTTCCTCCTCCTTAGTCTCAGTGTAGCCGCTTGTAGCACTCAGCCTCTGCTTGTCGTTCGCTCTGGCGCCACCTGCTGCTGGCCTCCTTGCCTCCTGCCCTACCAGTCCCAACGGGCACTAGCCGCCTCCAGGCTTTTGTTACATTTCACGTCTCTCTCCTCTCCTCTCCTCCCCTTCTCTAGGACCGCTTGTATTTCGTCATGGAGTATGTGAACGGCGGCGATCTCATGTACCAGATTCAACAGGTTGGAAGGTTTAAGGAGCCCCACGCTGTGTAAGTTGGATGCTCCCTAATATAAAGCTCAGGCTAAGAGGTCAAACATGGATTGGGGGCCCCAGGGACAAAGGGTCTCCCTTGGGTTATGGGGGGGGCAGGCGGATGGACTTTCTCCCTCCACACTGGATTCCCTGTGCTGTAATTAGATAGCAAAGCTTTCCGTTTCCATTCGCCTCCCTTCGTTATCACCCTTCTTCTTCTTCTCTAATCTTTACTTGCAGGTTCTACGCAGCTGAGATAGCCATTGGCCTGTTCTTCTTACATAACAAAGGAATCATTTATCGGTAGGTGGGCATGCTTTCTCTCTCCGGCTTCTAGAAAGTCAGCAGCAGCAGCAGCACCTCCCCTCCTGTTTGACGGGCGATTGGCATTGAGGGTGTGCATTCAAGGCTTTCCGCATGGAGACGTGGTTCCTGGTGCTCTAAAAAAGCCACCAGCTTGCCTTTCGGGTGGCCATTTGGCCATCGTCCTTGGAGTGCATTTCCAGCAAGCAGAGCCAAAGGCTTCCGAATGCCAGTGCCTTGCGAACAAATGTGGTGTTTTGTGTGTTTTTCCACCCCACCCCCACCCCCCTTCCTGGCTTCTGTAGGGAAGCCGGCTGATCAAGCATCTTTGAGGCTTCCCTTTGCTCGTGGTCTTAAATCTCCGTTTGCTTGACAAGCCACGGCTGGCAGCTCGCAGTGCGGGGAGGGCCCAGCGCTGCCTCATCATTGACACATAAAGCTGGCACTTCAGAAGTGATTTGTCTGGAGTCTTGCTGTAAAAACCTGCCATTTGCTGTTTGGCTGCTAAACATTCCAGGACATGGCTTTGGAAGGCTCTTGGCTGCTAGGGTGCCCAGAGCAGTAATCTATGCAGAAGGCATTATCCCACACACCCCTGATTTCACTCCCCCTCTTCCTCTTCTCTTTGAGTAGCCCCCCCCCAAAAAAATGCTCAGCAGCCTTGGAGAACGTCAAACAGCATTAGCTCCCTCCTGTAAACAGCTGGCTGGCTCTGGGGAAAGCCACCAGGAATTGTGGGGGAGAGAGAGCAAATGTTTGACATAGCATATCGCACCACCACCCCAACATCTGACAGATGAAAAATCAAGATGTTCTGGTGTCACCTGCATTTATGATTTTTTTTTTTTTTTAAAAAAGATTGCTGCCTAAGGCACATTGCTGAAAGCTCTACTCTGCCTTCTGTATGCTGTTGTCTCCATTTATTCCCCCCTGGCCTGTACCCCATTGAAGGCAAAGCTTTCTTCTTAAAGGTACAGTGAAATGATGTTGTTGTCCCAGAAAACAGCGCCAAGAATTCAAAATCCATGTCGCTGGCTACTGCGTTAGTGCAATAGCCAGCTGTTTCTGCCCATGTTTGATGTATCAGTTGCTCAGTTTGTGGGGTGCTTCAAAACGTGGGGGTTATCACTATAAAACGCTGTTAAACAACTGCAAATCTTTGGCACAGGATTGCAGAGGATCCCAAATTTTGGGGTTTGTAGTTAATGTTAAGTACTGTACAGTAAAGGTAAAGGACCCCTGGATGGTTAAGTCCAGTCAGAGGCGGCTATGGAGTACGGCACTCGTCTTGCTTTCAGGCCGAGGGAGTCGGCGTTTGTCCACAGACAGCTTTCCAGGTCATGTGGCCAGCATGACTAAACCACTTCTGGCTCACCATAACACCGTGCCGGAAGCCAGAGTGCATGGAAACGCCATTTACCTTCCCGCCGGAGTAGTACCTATTTATCTACTTGCACTGGCGTGCTTTCAAACTGCTAGGTTGGCAGGAGCTGGGACAGAGCAACGGGAACTCACCCCATCGCGGGGATTTGAACCGCCGACACTCCGATTGGCAAGCCCAAGAGGCTCAGTGGTTTAGACCACAGTGCCACCCTGTGTTTGATGTGTCAATTACTTGGTATGTGGGGCACTGCAAAACGCAGGGTTTCACTGCACAAAGCTGCACAAAAACTGCAAAACTTTGGCACAGGTTTGGTGGAAATTCCAAATTATGGGGCCCTGGAGACAAGGACTAACCATCCATCCATCACTCAGAGATTTTACTTCTAGTGATGCCCAGCAGGGAGGAAGCTGTCACCTTAAAGACTGACAGCTCTGGCAGCACTTGGGTGTGCATGTGGGGAGGGGAGTCCCCTCTTCTGTTTTGAAATTGCTGTTGCTTGATGACAATTAAGAGCATTTTTCTTTATTAGTGGAGCAGAACAGACAACCTTGAGATGTACATTCCCACTGTAATTTTTGCCCCCATTGTTTGGTGGTGGTGGTGAGGGTGTTTCTGCCATATCAAAGGATCAAAGGACTGATCCTGAAGGAATTCATGCCTCATAAAGAAGGTGACGCCCACATGGGGGGGGCACACAAATAAGTCCCTTCTTATTCCATCCCCCTAAAAAAGGACCATTATGGAATTGCAGGAATCATTCCAGGAGTGGGTTGGGCTGGGAAGAAGTGGGATACCCAGGCTTGTCTGCATGCCATTATTCCATGTACAAGCTAAAAATACTGGGTGCAAAAATTGAGGGGGGTTGTTTTTTACTAAAAAAACAAGTTTCTAGTCCATATGATTGATTTCCAATATAGGGTTTAATCTTATTTGGGGGTGCATAGGAATAACTCATGCTTGTTTTCATTTATTTTCCCTGAGAAAAACGAAATTGCAGAATGCTTTAAATATGCATAGCATTTGTTTGGCTTTCATTACTGAACTGGACAATATCCTTTGGGTTTTGAAGCAATAACAGGGCAAAATAGCCAATGAATCAAGGAAATAACTGTAGACAAATTAAGTCATGTTTTAAACCCGTGGAACCATTGTAGAAATGCCAGATAAATCTGCAGTATGCCTGCAAATTCAGCATTTTGTTTTTAGTTTCTATTATTTTTTTAACTTTTCTGTGTTGCATTATGAGTGAGACCCAAAACAAGTGTTTAGATTCTAAAAACCGAACATCACAAGACATTCAAACGAAAACAGTTATAAATTGAAACTAGTGGTCTAAATCCAGCACAGATTTATGTTTGTTGTTGCCTGACTCTGTGTTGGATTTTGGCCAATGATGTAGCAATCAAACACACCAGCAGCACTAAGCTATCACAATGAACTGGTCTTGCATGAGCCAGAAACCACAACTCGGGTGGCCAGATGTCCTGTTTTACAGAAGGTTGCCTGGTCCAAGTTCAACTCAAAGAAGGGAGAGTGGTACGTGGATGGAGTTGATGTTGCCCATCAACAGTTGAGGCCTGGAGAACAGACCAAACAGGCCCCAACCTCACTGGCCAGCTTGCTTTCTGTTGCTCCAGAGGATAGATGGCAGATGACAAGAAAGGAGATTCCAACTAAACACCAGGAGGGTAAGAGCTGTTCAACAGTGGAGCAGACTCCCTTGGAAGGTGGTGGACCTTACTCTTAAGATTTAGTGTCAGGAATATAACGTAGTCCTGGACACAGCAGAGTTAACCGCAGGTTTTCTTGAAGCTTCTGGCTGTTGAGCATTAACTGGACAGCACAACGCAGGAACTCAGCAAACTCACTTGGATAACTATATACAGTATTTATTGAAGCAACTAGTATCCATAAGTTACTATGTACAGACTTTACAAATAAAAGAAACAAAACATAAAATCTCCTCTCTGTCTCTCTCTCTCAACCTTCAGTACACCACTAACAACTAACCACCAGCTCTCACACAGAGCTCATTCTTTAGGAACTCATTGACCAATCACAGGTCGTTGCTAAGGGTCTGGAGAGAGAGCAGATCTTGGCTTTCTGCCAACTGGTAAGTGCTACAGATGATAAGCTGACTTTCTGCACGTAGGCACTTTGAAATCTCTAACACTTACTTCATTGGGGCTTTAAGCAGGTTGGATGGCCATCTGTCAAGGATTGTTTAGCTGTGATTCCTTCGTTGCAGTTTGGATTAAATGACGCTTGGGGTCACTTCCAACTTTACAGTTCTAGGTTTCTAAGTCATGGAACTCAGTGGGTCATTCTTCTTCTTTCTTTATAGAGTTTTATTAACACTTTTCAGAATACAATAAAAGACAAGCTGATCTACACAAAGAATAATAAAAAGAAAGGAGCAGAGATAGACGAATACAAGATCTTCTCTCAGAAACGTATCTTAACTTTTCTCCCAGATGGAAAAATATGTGTGTCCCCTGGGAGCATCCCTATCTTCTCCCAGCCTCTCACACTGAGAGATCTCTCCTTCCCTGTCTTTCACACAGGGTCCTTCAGACTGTTCATCAAGAGGATCTACTCAGGACACATTTAGGTGTGCCCTGTAGCTGATCATGGGTGGAAAGCAATGGTTGCTGCTTTCCTGCCAGAGCCAAACAAGCTCACTGCCACTTTCCTTGGATGCAGAAAAGGACCGCTTCCTCCTTCCCCTAAAAAAGGGCTGTCTCTGCCCATAATTGCCGCCTTGCATTTGCAGCAGCAGATGGGTGAGTGAGAGAGTGAGAGTTCTCAACAAGGAGGGAATGATCTCCCCCTTTAAACTTGCCTCCTGGCAGTAGCAGATCATTCCAAGGCTCCAGCACTCCCCCTCCCTCTCCAAACACCTGCCTGTCTCCCCTAAGCCATCTGGGAGACCTCCTCCCTGCACCGCCGCCCCCCCCCCCAAATTTGGGGATGTAGCTTTAGGGGTATGAAATCCAGCTATCCCACAGCCACGGATCCCCTGTGCTGCCTCCACAACCCAGCAGGGAGTTTGGAGAACTATCAATTCACTTATGCAAAGCAGGCAGTCACATCAGTGAAAGGGAAAGCTGAAGGATGGGAGGGTGACAGTGTGGCCAACCCTGAAAAAGAGGAAATAAGGAAATGCGCCACTCAAAAAAAACACACAAAAAACCCCAAGACGGGAAAGGGCACCAATTTGCATACAATTTGCATGTGCTTGCTAATCTAAATGTGAAATGTGCTAATCTAGATGTAAATTACATTTAAACAGAAATACACTAGGGATTGCCACAGTGGGGAACAAGACCCCCTTTTCCTGTTCTCCCTGTATAGGTTTATTTCTCCTTAAGTAGAGGACACCCTCACCAAGATGGCTTCCCTGTGAGATCCCTTCTAGCAGAGGACTGGATCTGAGCACTGCAGTCCTCTTCCCTCCTGTGATTCCTAGCAACTGATATCCAGAGGCACGCTATGACTAGTAGCCGTCGTTAGGGTTGCCATATGCCCTCTTTTTCTAGGACATGTCCTCTTTTTCATGATGAGAGTCTTCATGGAGATCCATAGTTTAAAGTAGATGTCGGCAAATGTGTCCTCTTTTTTTTGCTCTTCAAAATATGGCAACCCTACCGTTGATAGCCTTCTTCATGAATGTGTCCAGTTTGGGCCAGTCACTGCATCTTCTTGTTATGAAATTTGAAACTTAGCTATGTGCTAAGTTCCTTCTTCTGTCTGTTCTGAGTTGCCCAATACTCAATGGATGACTCCTTCATTTGTTTATTTCCTGCCTGTTTCCATAAGGAGCCAGGGTAGATTACAGCACTGAAAGCAATTTAAAACCACTTCCAATCAAGGTGGGTCCTGAAAACATACATCCACAGCTTCTAGTCTTTTGAGACATGGAGAAAAATTTTCTCTTTTGGGGTTTCAGCTCAACTCATGCATAATTTCCCCCACTTCCTTCACTTTTCTCTTAGTGATCATTAATCTAAATTAAAAGCCCCAAACACTGAAGTCTTTCCTTTCCTTTCATTCTAACCCCTTGATCATTTTAAACATGATTTTAATTTATTAAAAAAATGTGCTTAGATTGCTTAAAAATGTTTTCTATTGCTTTAAATATATTTTTAAAAAAATTAAAAAATTTTGTTTTGTTTTATCACTTTGGGGTTTGCCTCCCTGGGCTCCTTTTGGAGGAAGTGCAGAATATAGATTTAATTGATAATAATAATAACAGTTTTGGTTGCCTTTCTCCGAACCAGCTTTTGGGTGTCTGCTGCAGCCAGAACTGCGCACAGCATTACAAGTGCGGTTACACCGCGGCATTATGTTTTCAGAGGTTTTATTTTTGGTGCACGCTTTTTTGTTCAGAGAAAGGGTTCCTGCATTGCAGGGGGTTGAACTAGATGACCCTTGGGAGTCCCTCCTAGCTCTTCGATTCTACGTGCTTTGCAAAGTTCGTAGATGTGCAGCTTTCAAAGGGTAGCTGGGTGTGTTTTGTTTGCTCAGCAAATTGCCCTTCTTGAAAAGATAGCTCATGAACTTAAAAGTATCGAAAGGGCAGAGCTCGAATGACCATGTATTAAAAAAATGGCATGGTTTTATTTCTTATACAAATATTAAGGCACCTGGTCACTCAGTGCCTCCAGTATATGCAAATGTCTGGCTCATTTGAGCCCTTCTAGAACCTTTATTCTCCATTCACTGTATAAATCTTCTATTATTTGTAAAGGGAATCTTTGTATGAGTTAATACTTTATTATCCTTTTGGAACCGCGCTGTATCTTTGCACATTTGTCCTTCCAGGTTGTGGCGTTTTATGGTTTACGTTTTGGAGTCTGTGTTTCCTTTAGCCATGCTTGCACTTTTGCTGTTGTTAGCAAATAAACAAACAATAATTTTAAAAAAATCGAAAGCTTGCTCAGCTCAAGGGGGTTGGTACTCTCATTGCTGGGGGTCGCCTTCTCTGCTGTGTCCCACCTTAAACTACCTGCCAGCCTTCTCTACCTTCCATTGTTGTTGTTGTTTAGTCGTTTAGTCGTGTCCGACTCTTCGTGACCCCATGGACCAGAGCACGCCAGGCACTCCTGTCTTTCACTGCCTGCCGCAGTTCGGTCAGACTCATGTTGGTAGCTTCGAGAACACTGTCCAACCATCTCGTCCTCTGTCGTCCCCTTCTCCTTGTGCCCTCCATCTTTCCCAACATCAGGGTCTTTTCCAGGGAGTCTTCTCTTCTCATGAGGTGGCCAAAGTATTGGAGCCTCAGCTTCAGGATCTGTCCTTCCAGTGAGCACTCAGGCCTTATTTCCTTCAGAATGGATAGGTTTGATCTTCTTGCAGTCCATGGGACTCTCAAGAGTCTCCTCCAGCACCATAATTTATAACCACGGTCTGTTTTCAATGCTGCAGCGACCTGAAACTTGACAACGTGATGCTGGATTCTGAGGGGCATATCAAGATTGCTGATTTTGGCATGTGCAAAGAGAATATCTGGGATGGCGTCACCACCAAGACCTTCTGTGGCACTCCAGACTACATTGCGCCCGAGGTGAGTAACAGAGAGAGAGAGAGAGAGAGACCCAGGTCCCCTTGCTTACATCCATTGAACTTGATTTAAATTTCAAGGGTGCACACACATAGCGGACACACACTCCACATAAAGCCAATCCTCCACCTTTCAAAACTTAAGAAATATCCCCTGAAAAAAATACACTTAGAGCACAGAACAATCCCAAAAGCCATCTTGGAGAAACCTTTCCCAACAGTTCTTTTCACTTACCCTTCAAATCTGACTGAAAGAGCACATTTTGTGTATGAATAAGGAAGGTCTGTGACGATGGTTTGAGAACTTGGGGTATTTACAATTTCAAAAAGAATGATCCAAACCAGCCAAGGTGGGGCATAGCCCGGGGGCGGGGGGGGCACCTGCCCCCCCCCCGATCAAGTAAAATTATAGCAATACTTAACTGATCAATCATGTCGGTTCTGCCCCCGCCCCCAACAAAAGTCCTGCCCCTCCCCACAAGAATCCTGGCTATGCCCATGGGCAAACATTATCAGGTATCTTGACAAACAGGAGACAGGTCACACTCTCAAATTTCTGTTGTAGACTGCCTCTTTCTATGATGTGCGTGTGATGCTTTTGGGTGGTCTTTGGCTAAGGGGTTGGGTAATTTCTAAAGTCTTTAAAAGGTGCTACACACTATTTTTCGGGGTCCTCTTTGCTGAGGATACAGGGGACTCTGTTGCAACATGAGTATAAAGACCTTCCTTGCTTTCCTTCTACTGGTTCCTGCCTCCATCCATTCTTCTCTGACCGATCATGGACTTAGGGTACTCAGAGTCCCTTGGGGAGTTGGGCTGCAGAAGCCAACCCCAAATTTTTCTACTACAATCTCAGTGGGTCTACTCTTGAGTATGACATGTGTTGCATATTACCCTTAGTATAAATAATACGATTCCGTAACTTTCAGTTTTTTAATATATAGTTTAGGCAAATGCTGTTTGTTTTAAAGGCTTGGGCTTGAAGAAATCTTAATCAATGCATCAGTTAAATTTCCATAAGTGCTCTGAAGGAAAGGAGCAGGCTTGCTTTATTTTTAGCACCTTAACAAGCCGTTACCAAGGGAATAAAGACAATTGATCCTCTGCAACAATTTAGTGGATGCTTAAATTGTTAGAAGTTACAGCCCATGGTCTCCTTATCAAAGCATGTGTGCTTGATGAGTAACAAAGTTATTTTTTAAATGCGTTAGAAGCGCCAAGATTTTGGCTGCAGAATCACAAGTTGCTCTGTGTAACTGGGGCTGTGGCTCAGGGACAGAGCACATGCTTTGCATGCAGAAGGCCACAGGTTCAATCCCAGGTGTCTCCAGGTAGTGCTGGGAAAAGACTCCCACCTGAAACCCTAGAGAGCCACTGCCAGTCAGTGTAGACAGCACTGACCTGGAAGGACTGTTGGCCTGACTCTGGCCTGCAGTATATTGTCTACACGGGCTGGCAGCTCTCCAGCAATTCAGGCAGGGAATCTTTCCCAGCCCCACCTGAAGATGCTAGAGATTTGTCAAGGGGCTGACAGGATGATCAGGTCATGCACAGGTCAGAGAGGGAGACTCGAGAAGACGCAGGAGCTGGAAAGAGAGGACTTTTGGGGGGAGATCTGTGGGGGATGGGAAGAAGAATGGGAAGGGTTAGAATGGTTAGGAAAGGTATGGGGTGAAGAAAGATTATTCAAAGGGGGAGAAAGGAACTCACAGAACTGACTGCGAAACAAACGGTGCAGGAAGATTGGAAGAAATTTAAAGACTATTTGAAACGACGTGAAAAGATAGTCTTTTGAAATTAAAACCAGAGGACATTTAAGGCTACAGTAATGCCAGAAGTTAGATTAAGATAGGATATAAGAAGTAGTTAGAATTATGTTGTGTTGATTTTTACTAGGATTAAAAATAGAGTTAAATGTTGATCAATGTTTATAATGATTAAGATTAGGTGAGAAGTAAGATTTTACAATGTTAAAGTTACTAAAGAAGATTAGAAATGAACGCAGAAGAGAGGATGTGAGGAGGTCCCAAATAATGTTTATAAATAGGATAAGGATAGTTAAATAAGTGTTTAAGTTTTTTGTAGTCTTTTTGTAGTGTTTGTTGTATTTTGTGTGTTTTTATTGTTAAAATTTAATAAATTCTTATTAAAAAAAGAGAGAGAGGGAGACTCGAGGCTAACATGCAGCTAAGTTTCTTTATCAAGGAAAGGGGGGAAAATACAAGAAGGCTCATAAGGGTAACCCCCCCCCATGAAGAAGTTGCTTGAATTGGTGTGCAGCCTCTCCTTCGCTCTCTACCCCTCTGAGTCAGGGCTCCTCTCTTGTAATCTTCTGCTACAGCAAACCCCAGGAGCCTCTCTCTGTGCCTGTCTGGCCCGTTGCTCGGCAACATGTAACATCCTTTGCGTTCTGGGAGTCAATGGGGCCAGAGAGCCTTCAGCTGAGAGGCTGTTCTATTGGTGCTATGGGAAAGATGCAGGGTCTAGCTCCCCTCTGTCATCTCTGTTGGAGCCTGCATCCAAACCAGAAACCTCGTCACCCTGCTCTGTGTTGAGTCACCTGCCTGCTTCTTTCTCCCCATGATCCCTCATTCTTCCTGCTTCTAGTATCTCCCAGCTTGTCTCCTCCTCTGAGGTGTGGCCAGTATCCCACCACCAGGATCCGGGATCTAAGTCTTCTTCTGTGCCCTCTCTGGGGGGCAGGCAGCTCCCAGCACTCTTCCTCATCCAGCCAGTCCCTGACAAGATTGAACCTGGGACCTTCTACATGCAGAGCAGGTGCCCCATCCCCTGAGCTATGGAAGATAGCTGTGATTCCTGCACTGCAGGTGGTTGGACCAGATGACCCTTTGGGTTGCTTCCAATTCTACAGTTCTGTGATGGGGAAGACAAGGAGCTGCCTGATGCTGCTCTGTACCGAATCTTTCCTATTCGTCATTGGGTCCTCCGTTTTAGGAAGCTGCCTCATACATACCCAGTCAGACCATGATTCCAGCTTGCTCAATATTGTCTACACGGACTGGAAGCAGCTCTTCATGGTTTCGGAGGTGTTTGAACCTGGGACCTTCTACATGAGAGCCCAAAGTCCACCAATGATGAATTTTATGGAACCAAAGTGGCAGGGCCCAAAAAGGTTTGGGAGCCATGGCTCTAAAGAGATGGAGTGCTGCGCTCCTGCAGAATGTTATATTGATATCCGTGGCTGGTAGCATATCAGGACATTGCTCCTCTCTTCCTGGCTCTTTGAGGAGGTGCTTGTGAATGCTAACCACTTTGTGTGCTCCTCCTTCCCAGGGAGACGTTTAATTACTAGGCTAATGTGCGTTATTTTCCCCTTGTTTCTGCCAAGATTAATATGGGAGCCTGGCCAGCATGTGGCTGATCTCTGCACATGATTAAGTGCTTTCAGAGTAGAACAAACCATCATTTCCCTTGGTCGGCACTGGGGCATCATCTCCAAAGTGCTTTTTTTTTTGGCTTTGTAATTCATTGTTTTTACTTTGGAACGAACAGAGAACAAAACCGCAGACTGCAGTGTTTGGGACAGTAGATGCGAAATTGGTATATAAGCCACCTGGAGCACGTGCAAAAGGGACCTAGGAATATTTAAAGGAACTAACTAAATTACAACTTTGGCCTAGCTTCTCGAATAATGCCATACTTAACGCTCTCTCCGGTTCAGTGCTGTGAGGCTCAAGCAGAACGGCCTTGATAGGCACGGACCTCAGATCTCCCAAACCTTTGCAGACAAACATCAGGTTCAAAAAGACACTTAGCTGTGATTCCTGCCTAGCGGGGGGTGGGGTTACAGGGATCCTCTTTGTTCCTTCCAACTATACAATTCTGCGACTCATTGATCTCATGTTAGTCCTATTCAGAGGGAGGCCCCTGAAATCAATGCAGAGGAGTAACTTGGAGCCATCCATTTCAAGGGGTCTGCTCTGAGGAGAACATGGTTGGTGACAACCCTTGGGATCTGAAAGGTTGTAAAAATAAGGGGATCTCTGCCAAACATTGGGCCAACACTGTAAATGTGTTTGGGAGCGAGAGGGTTTGTGGTGGTGGGCAGTGGGCAACTACTCCAAACCCTGCCATAGATTGGAGGTGTGGGTACTAGATACAGAGGCAATTTATAACTCCCCATCAAAGGTTTTCTACAACTGCACATCTTCAGTTTCTCTTCATTCATTTCAGTGGGGAATAATTGTTCTGATCCACACAAAAGAGTGGCCCATTGTCCTCCACATCACAGATGTGCTCCCGAGATGAAGCGCCAGGGATAACACTTTGCAGCAAAATGAACAGGTTTTGCACTTCCAAGCATGAGTGCATCTCATGCTTCCCCTTCCCTTGATCTCATTGATTCGGGGCAATTTCTCTTGGTGTCCAAATGACTATATTGAGTGCTCATGAACAGCCAGGAGTGCAGCAAAGCTCCATAAACTTTATCTGGGCTGGTTGGAGGGAGTAAAGCTTCACACCCCACTGGTGTACAACCAGTCCTTCCATTTCCTACAGCTCGTTCTAATGCATTTTTCTCTCTGGGGTGGGCAGATCTGGACCTGGTTTTTCACCCTCTCCCCAAGGCTAAAAGATGCAGATCTCTTCCAATGAGGAAATGGCAGAGGTGATGAGTGCTTCACACACATCCCTCCCCTTCCATCCTTGCTTGGCTGGACAAAGGAGGTTCCCTCAGTCCAATTCTAAGCTGGGTGGATTCTATGAAGGTCCAACTTAGTACAGCTGCTTCATTACAACAGCTGGAACAGGAGGCATGAATGTTGGGGACCACACTGCTGTTCTGCTGGTCATGGGCATAGCCAGGGAGATGGGGGGCAACTGCCCCCCAAATCAATAAAAACCCATAAAATACATAGCAAAACTGAGGTTCTGCCCCACCCTAAAAAAGGCCTTCCCCTCCTAAGAAGGTATGCCCCCCCACAAAAATCCTGGCTACGCCCATGCTGCTAGTCCAACAGAAAAACTTCTTGGATTTGCCAGCTGGCCAGATCCAGAGGTTTTATCTTGCCCTCTGAGATCAGAGTCCAATGTAAACAGCTCTGCTGCCTTCCGAGTAGAGAAGCTGGAGAATCCCAATGGCAACAGAGCAGAGATTGCTGTAGGTTCACTTATTCATCCCATGTTCGGAACGGAAATCATCTGGCAAATACAATCGGTATTTGCTGTTGTTGTTTACAGTCTGCAAATGTACATAATTTGGTTATCCCCAACCTATTTACATTGTGTTTGCACTGAAATGAATGGTGTTGGGGGATGCAATTATTACAGAATTACATAGAATTGCCCCATTGGTGGTTGGCATCTGTCTGTCTCGGGAGACAATGGAAGAGTGCACCTTTGGGGGTGAGGTCAAGCTGTTGGAAGGTTGCAGAGCCTGCTGTGGCCATAGAGACCGATGCGGGAGAGACATGTTTGTTGCAGCTGGGGCAGATGAAGGTGCCCAGTTTTGTGGCTGCAGATGCACCATGGCTTCCTTCTCTCTGCGCTCCTCCCAACAGTCATTTTCTCCACTGGTCACTGCTATGGATACACAACTTGACTGCCTGTCTCCAGGGACTGTGGTTGCTGCAAGGGATCCTCACATGGCAGGGTTGATGTGCCAGCCTTCATGTAATATTGCAGACATCCTTGTGGTGCAGAGTTGGTCTGCCAATTGGCCTGGTGCTTGAAGCCAGTTCCCCATAAAGAATGGGGATCTGCCATTCTGTAGACAAGACCAAGATGTTGCTGAGACAGGAGTGTGAACATGCTGGGAATGTGGCTTGGAAGAGCACATCTTTGTTTGGACTTCTGTGCTGCTATGTGTTACCCAAAATCCTCCTGGTGCAGTGCATGTGAAAGGCATTGAGGTGTCCTCTGACAGTTGTAAGCTACCTATGACTCGTTTCCATAAAGCAGTATGCTCAGCACACAGGCCTGGTCAGCCATTGCCATAGTTGCCTTGCCAATACACTTGTCCAGCTCAGCATCGATGGAGGGAATGCTGGTATTGCACCACAGGGAGATGAATAAGGTTGTTTTTATCAGAAGCTGGACTGCAGCAGAACAGAAACAAAGCAGCATGCAATGAACAGAGGACGGAACGGAAACCAGTGCCTTCTCCAGCCTTACTTCTGAGCTTCATTGAGCCTCCCCCTTCCAACACCTGCAGGTGTTATGAAAAACTTCCCGAGGGGGCAAGTTGAGAGACTGACCCCCAAGGCGGACGAAGCTTCCGTGCCCTTTGGCTTCAGGAGTCCAGGGGCACAAGGGTAATATGCGATTGTTTCCCAGCATGAAAAACAACACGCAGAAGCCAGTAAGGCTAAAACCTACTTTATTGTAGATAAAGCCATGACCTTAGGCCAGTCAGTATCTCTCAGCCTGACCTACCTCTCAGGGTTGTTGTGAGGGACCACATACACCATCTTGAGCTCCTTGAAGGAGATGGGAGGTAAATGTAATAAATAAATAATGAAAAATAAAGGTTTGAGATGTCCAAAGCAGTTGACCCGAGTCTCTGCTACAAATCACCCAAGGAACTGCAGGGCAGAAAAAGAGAGTTATGTAAGTGGAGAAGAAATCACAAATAAGCAGCAAGAAATCAGACAAAGTTTTGCCAGGAGAACATATTAAGGGCCAACGCAGAATGCCCCAAAGCACGCAAAGGGAGGAGGAAGAGCCTGCATTTTGAAGGACTCTGCCTTCCCCCATTTGTTTGCCTCGTTTAAAGCGTATGGGGTTTGACAAGCCCGAGGCACTGCCATCTGTTACTTAATGCAAAACCGTTTCGTCGTTTATTCATCCTAATTACAGATTTCTATTCCGAAAAGATTCATATATTCAAACATAAATGCAAATCGCACGGTAATTGCTGAAAAATATACACAGCCTCAATCGTCTTCATCACCAAGAGAAGCTTCTCCCAGACCATTCATCGTGGCCCAAAAGCTCTGATCTGGGCACAAGTGTTTGACAGCTGCATGGAGTACCCCAGTTCTCTCTCGAAAAGAGGCACTATTTCTCCCAATGGGAAATTCCTTGCACAATGGCAAGGAAATGGGGATCCTCCGTGGGCACTTAAGGTGACCTCCCCAAACTCAACCATTTGTCCACTCTGGGCAAATGAGTTAAAACAGTGGATTTTCACATTCGCCCACCTCCTGCTCTTACCTTCACCCTTTCAAAATCATATTGTGATGCATTAACATTTCCTACATGAACACCCATATTGCAATTTATGTGACAGGCAGCACCATGCCACAGACACATTGCAATAGAAAAGAGAGAGAGATGAAATTAAACAGAAAATAGAAACGCCTGCCATATTACATGATCCCAGATAACCCAAATGCCCAGATTGAGCATTTGTTCTGATTTGCTTGCAGGGAGGTTAGACGATTTTGCATCAAAGCCAGTGTACTCATCCCACACTTTCCAGTGCATTTCACTGTCACTTTTCTTGTTGGGAAAAGTCCACTCTTTGGGGAAAGACCTCCCAATCAACAATACTTTGCAAAACCTGGATTTGCTAATATGTGGTTGAATCACACCAAGAAATAGTGGCAGGCTGGAAGCACTCAGTTTTGTGGGCAGGTGGGCAAATGACAGGGCTGGCCATGAAGCAGACTGAAGCAGTGACTTCAGGCAGTGGAAGCCCCCGAGGTGGTGTCTCCATGGGTGACCCACCCATCCCAGCTCCACCACCAGCAGAGAAGCAGCACCAGAATCAGCACCGATTTCTTGCTCACCGAAATCTCACAAGATCTTATGGAGCGTGATGGATCTCGTGAGATTTCATGGGATCTTGCCGGAAATTGGCACTGATGCTGATGGCAGAGGCAGCGCGTTGGGCTGTGTGGCTGCAGTGGCAGTGGATGTGAATTGCCCTTTGGTCTTTCACAGGAAAGGAGGCTGGAGGTTCAGGAATGGCTCAGGTCTTTCTTGCTAAGTGTCTAATCCTATTGTTTGTTTCCAATCCCTGGGAAGTCAGCAGGAAATCTGCTTGTTGTCGCTGCAACATGGATTTCCAGTTGGAATAAATTTTGCCTTGTGACAGACAGTGGGCCAAAAACTGTGTGTGTGTGTGTGTGTGTGTGTGTGTGTGTGTGTGTGTAATCCTGTAGCTCTGATGTTGTTATCAATGTCTTGCAGATAATCGCTTACCAACCCTATGGGAAATCAGTGGACTGGTGGGCTTTTGGTGTCCTTCTCTATGAAATGCTGGCTGGGCAGGTAAGGAAATCAGACTGGGGTTTTTTTGAGGGGGGGGACAAAGGTTGTGTGGTTTTCTGTGAGGCCCAAGGGATTGAGCACAACCCAGATTTGGGAACGGCCTGTTTGGTTGAGTTTGTGGAAGGGTGTGTGTGTGAAGCAAAGACTAACAGCCTTCCAAGCTGGGGATTGAGGGCTGGTGGTCAGTGTCTTGTCCCAGCCAAACCCCCAGCCTGTCTCCAAGTCTGGATGGGATCGAAGCTGTACACAGCATCTTGATAAATGGGAGTTGTGTGCTGGTTGCCTGGCTTCCGGACAGAATCTCAGCAGCATCATTGGGTAAGCACTTAGGACTGTCATTAGGAGCTTTGCAGACTATGCAGCCACCTGTAGACTTGAATTCTGAAAGGGAAAAGGGGAAAAGAGATGAAGGAGAAATTAAAAGGAAAGGTTAAGGAGGATCAGGGTGCATCAGCTGGAGAAAGGCTGGGCAAAACATAAGGGGGAAGCATGTACATGCCACCTGGTCTGCTTACTACATTCTACTTTGCCTGTTATATCACTTGTCCTTCTTTCACCAATTTGGTGAGCTCCAGATGTTTTGAACTACAACTCCCATCACTGGCTGGGGCTGATGGGAGCTGCCATCCAAAACATTTGAAAGGCAACAGGTTGGCAAAGTCAGTTCTATGGCCTGCAGACAGCTCCCCATCTCCGTGATACAGAAATGGATTGCAGCGCACCAGAACCGAGTAGCCCTAAAACGTTTCCTCCTTCTGCTCCCCAATGCTGTAGGCACCATTTGAAGGTGAAGATGAAGACGAACTCTTCCAGTCCATCATGGAGCACAATGTAGCCTATCCAAAATCTATGTCCAAGGAAGCAGTGGCCATCTGCAAAGGGGTAAGAGCTGGTCTGGGTGTGTTGGATGCACAAAGAGGCGGTTTACCTCTGAGTAATAATACCAGTTGCTGGGAAAAGCACAGAAGGAGAAAGTGCTGCTGTTGCACTTAAGTCATGTTTGAGGACTTCTTACTGAAGCATCTGGTTGGTCACTGTGAGAGCAGGATGCTGGGCTAGATGGGTCTGATCCTTTGGCCTGATCCAGAAGGGCTTTGCTTGTGTTCTTCATACAAGTTAGCGATTTGGCTTTGGATGTCTGCCATTATCTAATTCACAGGCTCAGGAAGATTCTGGGCTTTAGAGAGGTTATCCTAATTTGCCTGCAGTTTCCTTTTTAGGCTACTGAAATTGCTGCAGTGTGCATGTTCATCTGAGGTCAGGAACAGAAACCACGCAAGGGGAAGCCAGCAATATTTCCAGTATTAGCCGTGAGTCTTCCATTGCAGGGGGTTGGGCTAGATGACCCTTGGGGTCACTTCCAACTCTATGGTTCTATGATTCTACTGTTGTTTCTGTAGTCCGCAGATGTTACATAAATGATTACATTATTTTCTACATTTGCCTTCCACTGAAATGCACTGAAGCTAATTCCATAAGTAATTGCATTAGTTTCATCTGTAGTGGAAAGTGAGAGAGTTGCAATAGGTTTGATTCAAAGCTGAACTGTAGATGAACAGAAACAGTACTGACTGCAATGAACCCAGGACAGGACAGAAATTGCTGCCTTCTCAACATCTCTAAGGCTTTCTGATTTGAGAACCAAGTTTACTTGTGTTGGGCTGAGCCTGTTGACTTAAATCAGGGTTATGCTCAAACTTCCTCCCTGCCCAAAGGATGGCTGTCGTTCCGCAGCCCATCCAAGTCAGGCCAAATGGGGCACACGTTTGGCATAATTTATTCTCCTTCTGCTAGCAATCTGAGATACAAAGGGAAATCTGACCTTGCCTTTTCACTGCTGGAAAACTGCTGAGCTCTCCTCTGGCTTTGGAGACTTCCGCACACAGTGTAAAGGCAATTTTTGCAAGCAGAATGTGATTCTCCCTCTTGAAAAAATTAATCTCGGACTGCACAGGGCCCTGAATGTCAATTTAACCTCAGGATTGATCATTTGCATTTCGTGCTTCATCATGAAATGAATGTACCGTTTGGGGTGTGTGGAGGAGAGGGCTCCAGGCAAACAACTGGGATTTTTCTCTGGGGCCCGTGGAGCATTGCTGGGGGGCTGAGGCTTCCTCATCAATTTGCCGCTTCCCGTCTCTGATGTCCTCTTTGCTTGCCTTGCCATTTGGCCAAAGTGCTGCGTGTTAGATTGGAGGAAAAGTTGCTCAGCTGCTCCAGGTTTAATGGGCCACGGATGGTGGGAGGGGGAGGAGGGTACTTTTCCAGGTCACCTGGGAGTTGACTTTGCTCTGAAAGTGTGTCTCCGCGTTCCTGTTACTTCAGCCTCCTTCCCCACCTCTGAGGCATTAATTCCTCTAACCCTCACACTTAAACATCAGCAGCGTTCTGACTCTTGTCTGATATGACCCTCTTTCTTAAAAGCCAAGGCAGAGAAGGTGCTGGAGGTTTGGATCTGCTCAAAATGGTCTTTAACCTCCTTCCCGTCAGCACCAGCACCAGCATATGCATAACCCAACAAGCTGGAAGGTGAGCAGAGGAGGGTGGCCAAGAGGATCATGGATCTGGAAACCAAGCCTTATGAGGAATGGTAGAGGGAGTTGAGGATGTTTAGCCTGGATAAGAGAAGACACGGGTTCAAGTCCCACATTGGGCAACAAGACTCCTGACTAGATGACCCTCGTGGTCCCTTCCAGCTCTGCGGTTCTATGATTCTAAGTCTGAGAGGTGATATGAGAGCCATCTTCAAATATCTGAAGGGTTGTCACATGGAGGATGGAGCAAGCTAAAACAGAAACAACAACAACAAAATGATACACAAGAGGAGAAGGACTGGGCAGGAAGGAGAAAATCCAAATCTAAACTCAGGCACTGATTTCTAAATTTCCTGTCATGGCCAGCTGGGGCAAGAGTTCAGGGACAGGAGGTGCCTGCCTCATGGAGCTGGGCATTTAGCAAAACTGATGTAATAGGCTTTGCTCCCCATCTCTCTTGCATTGAGGCAGTCTGCCAAAATGGCTGCCCCCAGGCAACAGGTGACTTTGTATGCAGAGTAGCCAAGAAAGTCAGAGGGGGAAGCCTGAGATCATTTTGCCTGCACACCCGCTCCTCTATTCCAGGCTATGGATCCACCTGGAGGGTGCCTTGCACAAGTCAACCACCCAAATATTGATGCTGGCGCTGCTCTGTTCCATTAAAAGAGGTTAAGCTGTTATGCTTTGGTGTGGGGAATGGGGCAGAATGACCTCCCCCCCCCCTGGCGGCAGCTGTTAGCGTTGAAGTCAGCTATACCCAAGAGTCATTACTTTGCCCATTGTGTCTGGGAAGAGGAGGGAGGCGGGATTGGAGATTGGCATAGCGATAAAACTTCCTGTCAGTTTTATTTCCTTTCCCATCAGTCCTGGACTGAAGGCTACCAATTGGTAAGAGACAGGACTGATTAAAACATCTGCTGGGTCTTTCTTTCTTTCTGTAATGGCCAAATGATAAGCCAACCAAGCAATTGTCGGGTGGGGAATGTGGGGAGATGACCAAAGGCTGTTTTACAAATCCTCTTTCTTGCAGCAGGGCTGTGATGATCTTGTGCCAAAGGGAGGAGAGAACAGACATACATATAATCATAGAACTGTGGCGTTGGAAGGTACCCCAAACGTCATCAAGTCAAACTCCCTGCAATCCAGGAATCGCAGCTCAAGAACCCCTGACAGGTGGTCACCCAACCTCTGCTTAAAAACCTCCAAGGAAGGAGAGTCCACCACCTTCCCGGAGAATCCTTTCCACTGTGGAACAGCTCTTAACTGTCAGAATCCCCCCCTCCCCTAGCAATGTTTAGTCAGAATCTCCTTTCTTGTTATTTGAATCCATTGGTTTGGGTCCTTTCCCCTAGATCAGCAGAAAACAAGCTTGCTCCATCTTCCCGGTGACAGCTCTTCAGATATTTGAAAGTGGCTCCTCTTCAGATATTTGAAAGTGGGTATCCTGCCACCTCTCAGTTTTCTCTTCTCCAAGTTAAACACCCCAAACACCATCAACTGCTCATCAGGCTTGGTTTTCAGACCCTTCGTCATCTTGGTCTCCCTCCTCTGCACACCTTCCAGCTTGTCAATATCCTAAAACTGCAATGCCCAGAACTGGGCACAGTCCTCCAATGGAGTCTACCCAAGACAGGCTAGAGCAGGACTATTACACCCCTTGATCTAGACAGTCGACTTCTGTTGATGCAGCCTAGAGTTGCATACACAACGTACTTTAAAATCACGCAGGTAGAAATTTATATGTGCACGCACACAAACATGCAGAGATGTGACATTTTCTTGCTCCTGAAAGCTTTTGCTGTGATGTTATGAACAGTGTCAGCCACAGGATGGGGAAAGGGCAGAGATCTTTCTGCTAATGAGCTTCCCAACTGCCTCATTGGCGTTTGTCAGGCTTTGAAAGGGAATTGGCCCATGGAAAGGGAGGGGGCGATGAAAACTGCATCTTTGGACAGGGCTTTGCATATGAACACGGAACGGCTTGTTTATTCTGCAGCCCCTTGTTCCAGGAACAATTGGAGAGGGATTTGCTTCTCTCTACCCAATTTTCCTCATGAATGCCAAAGTCAGGTGTCATTTAGGGCAGGTTTGGACAGCAAAGGACAAGCTGCCTGCGTTGGCTCTTGAGATCTGTGTTGTCTTAAAAGGACCTGGGCAAGGAAGCTGGTGTTTGGGTGCCATAGAGAGCCATTGTGCCTGTGTGTGGTGAAGAGGGGTTTCACAGAATCACAGAGTTGTTGAGTTGGAAAGGGAACCAAAGGGTCATCTAGTCCAATCCCCTGCAATGCAGGAACCACAGGTGCCACATGAGCATGGAGCCTCAGTCCGGTGTGTGCAAAGAGCAGTGGCACAGCCAGTCCCCAGCTTCCTGCCCCGCCAGGACTCCTAGCAGGAGATGAAAACTGTGGGCAGTTCAGGCCAAGCTGCAAAGACTTCTACCAGAATGCCACCAGCCCTGGGTTCAAGGCAGCCCTGGACAGCAAATCTAATCCTCCTTCATTGCTGGTTGTGCTGAGATATCAGAAACTGTGGCTGCAGGGACATAGGGAAGAAATCCTCCTGCATTGCAAGGGGTTGGACTGGATGGCCATTGAGATCCCTTCCAACTCTACAATTTTTTGATTCAAAGAAAGTGGTATCAAAGGTGGTGGTGGTGCTTACCTTGAAATCCCTGGATGCCTTTGCATCCTGTGTGTTAGGTGCTGTAAGGGTTTGTTTGTTTGTTTGTCTGTTTCATTTATCTCCCACCCTGGTCTCCCCCAGGTCCTTGTCCGACACTCTAACCACTATACCACACTGGCTCTGGAAGCCCAGCAAGTCTTGTATCATGATCTGCATTTGACAGTCCCTTAAAAAAAAATGAAATGTGACCCAAAGCAATTTACCAAAACATACAAACATGAAAACCAAGTATTAAAAAACCCAAAGAAAATCTAAAACCTACAAACACATCCAGATACCATTTGTGTGTGTGTTGTGTGTGTTTTGTGTGTGAGAGAGTGAGTGAGTGAGTGAGTGAGTGAGTGTGAGTGAGTGTAGTCCAACCCTTTGCAATGCAGGAATCACAAGTAAAATTTACCCAAACTCAGAAATGATGGGTGTGGCTGCTGGGGTGCTCCAGGCAAGATATCCAGCTTCATGGAAGGCTATTGAATGCCAGCAGCATTGGGAAGCATCTGAACTGGGTCCCGCATGACTCCTCCCTCCAGGCATTACCTGCCTGGTGTTGGAAGCCATGTGGAAGGAGCTCCCACACCCTTTCAGTTATATTGGGAATGTGCCCAGAAAGGCGAGCCCACATTATTTATGATCACGCGGAGGATGTTGCTTGCTGGAAGAGGCCTTTGTGAAGATCCCCAAAGCCTGCTTTCAGCAGAGCTGGTGGCGCCGCATAAATAGAAACACTTTCTTTCATCTTGATGTGAGGATTTTAGAATGAGCTTTGAACAATGTGCTGTTTCCAGGTGCACAGATTGCTGGCACATAGCAGGCCCCTCTCCGCGCAGGAGGCAGAAAATTGCTGGCTTCCTCAATGTGTTCTGCAATATATACAATGCCCAGGAAAAGGGAATGGTGTCCGGTTATCAGGCAGGCTGCGGGATGGAGATCTCAGCGGGCAAGGAGATGCTGAAGGCTGCCTCTGACTTTTGGGTGGCACCAACCTTTGAACCAATGTGCAGCCTGTCTTTCTAGAACTACGTCAAAACTAGCTAGAAACGGCTTCCTAATTCTGGCAAGGCCACTGTGGACCATCTGCGATATTCTAAAGCTGCTGATCACAGCCCCACCCCACAATGTTTTAATTTCAGCTTCTCAGAAATGTCGGCAAATACATTTGGACGAGAACACAAACGCTCTTTTCTTCATTCCCTCTTGGAGCAGCCACAGCAAACTTGACTATTCCCAGCTTTCTGTTTCTACACGTCTCCTGTGATTGATTGCACAGTCCACTTAGGTAGGGGAGACAGGAGGTGCAAAAGTTCTGACCTTCCTTTGGGGCATGAAGAGGGAAGAAGAGGAAGTGGGAGTTGCTTGCAGTGACATGTGAAAAGGATCGAAGGGTCTTAGCGGACCACAAGCATGAGTCAACAGTGTGGTGCAGCAGTGGGGCGGGGGGAGCTCATACAATTCTAGGTTGCATCAACAAGAAGTCTAGTGTCTGGGTCAAGAGAAGTAATAGTGCCGCTCTATTCTGCCTTGGTAAGACCCCCACCTGGAGGACTGTGTCCACTTCTGGGCACCACCATTTGAGAAGGATGTTGACAAGTTGGGAGCTGTACTGAGGAGGGACCAAGATTATCTGGAAACTAAGCCTTTTGAGCAACAGCTGAGGGAGCTGGGTATGTTTATCCTGGAAAAGAGGAGACTAAGAGTTGATATGATAGCCATCTTCAAATATCTGAAATGCTGTCACATAAAAAGTGATGGAAGCTCGTTTTCTGCTGCTCCAGAGGGGAGGGCCAGTCCAGAACCAACGGATTCAAATGACAAGAAAGGAGATTTCGACTAAACATGGGAAGAAATTTCTGACAGTTAAGAGCTTTTCGACAGTGGAACGGGGACTCCCAGCAGGCTCATCCATGTGAGGGAGAGGGGACTAACACCTCAGGGAGACAGGTTCCTGTATAGCCTCTCGTGGCTATGCAAGTTTTCTACTTGAAATTATCTTTTTATAAAGTATAAGGGAACATCAAAACTGTGACCCCACAATCTCTCCTCAGGTACTCCAATCCGTTCTACTGCCTCAAGACTCTGCCAGCTTGCTTGAGGGCCTCTTCTCACCTGGTTGCCACTGTGAGAACAAGATGCTGGCCTAAGATGGGGCCCCCTTTGGCCTGATCCAGCAGGGGAAACCTTATATTCTTACCGCCTCATTCTGCAACATGTGTCAAAATCAGCACAAGGCTGCACTCCTACGTTAGCCTAGGAATAACTGAATTAGCAGCAGATACTTCCAATAAACAGCTCCTGGGCCCGGCTGTGAATTGTGCAAGTTAATTTGGTTTGTATCTACTTGTCAGTTGTGTGCAATGTATCCTACTTTTCATAGACACAACTTCAGAGCTATACACAGTTCGGAGTGGTGTGGTGCTGGCCTCATATTGCTGCTTTTGACTGCTACATTTGGCTGGCTGCTGTCTTAATGAAGACTGATGCCATGTACTTGGGCTTTGTCGTCTTGATCTGCAGCAGTGTTTCAATGTCACGTGAAACGTCATAAGAAACTGACTTACGCTGCATCAGTCCATTGGTCCACCCAACTCACGCTTGTCTACCCTGTTGGACAGAGTCTCTCCAGAGTTCGGGCAAGGAGTAACAACATAAGAATAGCCTGCTGGATCAGGCCAAGGGCCCATAAAGTGCAAAAGCCACAAGGACTGTTACCTTCAAGTATGGAGGGAGATTGTAGCCATCATGGCTAGTAGCCATTGACAGCCCCCTCCTCAATGAATTTGCCTAATCCTCTTGTAAAGCCCTCCAAGTTGGTGTCTTTGACTGCCTCCTGTGGGAGAGAGTTCCATAGGTTAACTGTGCACTGCATGAAGAGTCTCTCACATAACATCCCTGAGAATGAGGAATGAATACATACGCACTGACCTCTCTCTCTCTCTCTCTCTCTCTCTCTCTGCCCACATATTTGCAGGCCTTTTTTTCCTGAGCCATAAGACCTCTAACAAAAGACTCTAAGGATGCTGAATTCTGTGTCAAGCACCACTCAGTCAGGGATGCACTGGAGACTTGCAGCTCCAACTGTCAGGTGAAGCAGGGCTGGTTTCCTGACCGCTGTGCAAAGTGATGCAGAAGCATGGATGGGTTATATTTGCAGGGGGCAAATGATGCCTCCGAGCTAGAGTCTGAATTAAAGCACCGCGAATAAATTGTTAGCTGTAAAGGACAAAGCAGAGCAGCCTAGAGGCACTCTAGGGCATCCTCCTCAACCAAGAGGGGGCTGGCATCCAGAATCTTCAAAATGCAGCGTCTGTTCTATGCACTGCAAGCACATGGGCTCAAAATGCATCCTCCTCCATGGTTGCTGCCCTGGGATTTGAAGCCCAAACACATGCAGGAGGCCACCTGACTCCAAAACCCTCCTCAGGTCCCCAAGTTTGGCATGAGGCTGCCGGTTCATCCCCTCAGCCCTCATCTTCAGCTGAAGAACGGGCCACAGCAACAGTTTTGCACATGGAAGATCCCTGTTTCAATCCCTGGCATGCCCCCTGCCTGAAACCCTGGAGGGCTGCTGCCAGCCAGTGCTGGCAATACTGAGTTAGGTGGGCCAGTGCTACAAATCTATACACAATGAGGATATTTTATTCTATGAAGCAGCACAAACTCAAGACCCCAGTGCCTATAAAATGGTGCTGTGCTGTCCTCGCAAACATACTATAGTAAATATACAATAGTACAGTGGACGCTCGGGTTGCGAACACGATCCGTGCGGGAGGCGTGTTCGCAACCCGCACTGCTGAGTCTGTGCACGCGCGTGATGCAATTCAGTGCTTCTGCGCATGCGCGAAGCATGATTTAGCGCTCCTGCGCATGCGCGATTGCCGGAACCCGGAAGTAACCTGTTCTGTTACTTCCGGGTTCGGTGCGGTGCGCAACCCGAAATCGCGCAACCTGAAGCGTCCGTAACCCGAGATATGACTGTAATGGTAAGGCAGCTAGAATTAGCCTGGAAAATATAATTTCTGTCCCTGTTGCAACACAGCATAAAATAGTCCTGAGCAATTGAGTGCTGGTAATCAGCTGCTTCAATGCATCATCTCCCCTTGTTGAAATGTAGATTGCAGTTCAGCCTTCCAGGTGTTAAGAGCATAAGAGAAGAGACTGCTGGATCAGGCCAATGGCCCATCTAGTCCAACTTCCTGTTCTCACAGTGGCCAACCAAATGCCCCAATTAGAAGACCACAAGCAGGACCCAAGCAGAAGAGCACTTCCCCCTCCCTGCTATGGTTTCCAGCAACTGGTATTCAGAAGCATTGCTGCCTCCAATGATAGAGGCAGAGCATAGCCGTCGTAGCTAGAATCCATTGACAGCCTAATCGCCAGGTCAGCCTGGATAGCTCAGTTGGTTAGAGCATGGTGCTGATAATTCCAAGGTTGCAGGTTCGAACCCTGTATGGGGACAGCTGCATATTCCTGTATTGCAGGGGGTTGGACTAGATGATCCTCAGGGTCCCTTCCAACTATACAACTCTATGATTCTATGATTCCACGAATTTGTCCAATCCTCTTTAAAAGCAATCCAAGTTAACGGCTGCCACTGCCTCCTGTGGAAGTGAGTCCCATAGTTTACGTGCTGCGTGAATAAGTACTTTTCTTTTCTTTTCTCGGTCCTGAATCTACCAGCATTCAGCCTCACTGGATGTCCACCTGTTCTACTGTCAATGTTTTCAACTACAACTCCCATCAGGCCCCACCAGCAATTTTGAAGCTGATGGGAGCACAGCTGTGTTGGCTGAGGCTGATGGGAGTTGTAGTCCAAAACATCTGGAGGGCAGCAGATTGGGAGCGCAAGGGAGGCAGCTGTGGTCTCTCGCCGTAGAAAATTTCCAGTGTTGCTTGTCAAGGGCTATGGATTACTGACGGCACTTTTGGCAGAGGTGATATTTGCACTGGAGACCTCCTAGCTTGTGTCTCTGTCGTTTTAGCCACTTCACTGCACTTAAGCTCCTATAAGTGTCAAGAGGCTTGCTTTACCCACCCAGGCTTTAAACCAGAACTCTCTTTCATATCCCCTTGGTTTATCTAGCCTTTTGCATCCCTTGCTGTCTGTCTCTTATCTTGGGGCCAGAGCCGTGTACCACCATCACCAGGATATTAATGTTTCTTCCGAGTCTCTGGGTTCACTTTTTATTTTTCCTGCCCCTCTTGCTGGAGAGTTGGGGGCAGGGGGGGTGGGGTGGGAAGAGATGTTGCTTGGCTGCTTGGAAGGCACATCCCAGCGATAAAGAGCAATAATTCATGCCTCGTCCCTTTCTCGTGGAACGTGCCGTTTCATTAACTGAAGCCTTCGGAGCCGGACGCTGCCAATTCCCTCCCTGTTCTTGGTGTTAATGAAAAAGAGATTCTGAATGGAGATGGCTCCGTGCTAAACCGGGTGGCCGTCTTTGCACTTAATTGCTTTTGCAGCGTCAGGTTAGCAGAGATTGCCCTCAAAGTACAAAGCTGCCTTTCTTACCTCTTCATGGTGCCGGGTAAAAGCAGCCCCACATCTTGCCCAACCTCTGATCCACTTTCAGCTGTAGAATGGGAGTCGTTTGCATCCATTTTTATCACTTGTGCCTTCTCTAAAAGCACTCATGAACCAGAACGGGGTGGTTGTTGTTTTGTTTGCTTACTTACTTACTTATACACATAACAATGTATAGTAGCAGATACAGGTACCCAAAAAAATAAGAGTAGGAAAGGATGACTAGAACTCAACATAGAGGAACAAATTTCCATACTGAAATTGAACATAATAAATTAATATTACAAGGTTCCAAGTAACACAAATGGGTTTACATTACTCCAGTACATTGTAAAAACCACTCCATTTCTTGATAAAAACATTCTATTGTTGTCTGCCCTCTCTGTTTCTCACTTAACCATGCATACTATGTCCCAAATTGTTGTTATCCATTCTCCCATTGACTCTGTTTTCATTTTTCCCCATTTCAGACAAATAATCATTCTGGCAGCAGCTAAGATGTTTTGCATTAATTCCCTGTCCTCTATTAATTCAGTTTCTTTAACATAGCCAAATAAGAAAACTAGAGACTCCGTGGGCAAAGCATAGCCAGTTGTTACTTCCATTGCCATTGCTATATCTCCCGAGAATTTTCTGATTTTGGGACATGCCCAGAATATATGCCGTATCCCAGCATTTGCAGCTTTGCAGGCCTCCCAGACTGTTCTATATATCCAGTTAAGACATCGCAGTGTCAGGTAAAGCAGAATGGATGTCGCCCACCTAACTCAAATGGTTCGCTATTTAACAAATAAATGTGTTTTTCCCCCTCTGTCTCTCCAAGCTCATGACCAAGCATCCAGCAAAGCGTTTGGGGTGCGGCCCTGAAGGAGAGCGCGATATCAGGGAGCACGCCTTTTTCCGCTACATCGATTGGGACAAACTTGAACGGAAAGAGATCCAGCCTCCTTTCAAGCCCAAAGCTGTAAGTTTCTCCCCTCCCGTCTCACCGCCACATTTCTCTTCTTCCAGCAGAGACACTCGCCTCGCATCTGCAGCGGACATTTCAAGCACTCTTGTGCCACTTTCGAAACTTCCCCCCCAAAGACACCTGGGAACTGCAGTTTGTCAAGGGCGCTGGGAATTGCACCTCTGCAAAGGATTTTCCTAACAACTCCCTGCACCCTTTAACAAACTAGAGTTCTCGGGATTATTTAGGGGAAGACATGGCCTTGAAAGGGGCATCAGGGTGCTTGGAATGCTGGGTGTGGATGTGGCCACAGTTATCACAGCCCCTCCTTGACCCAGACAATAACATGTCCCCTTTCTTATAGCCGTGACTATGTCGGTGTCCTACACTAAGGACTGCTTTCTGTTAACTGATTCACACATGCAGGCTGTGATGTGGTCATCCTGTAGGGTCACAGACTGCGGGATGGGGGCTCACATGATGGGAATACCCTCCATCAGGGGCGCAAACTTGAATAAAATATTGGAGACGGGACAGGTAAGCCCCGCCCCACACAATCAATCACATGACATGGCACATGCACACCATTTGAATGGCAATGCATATCGACGGGGTGGGGGACCTCAAATATTTTATTGGGGGGAATCAAAGGGACCTCGGCGCCTAGAAGTTGGCTCCTAAGCCCTCCATACAAATAAAATAATCCCCAGTACATATTGGGTCCCTGACATCCTAATGAAGGAATCATTTGGGGGGAGGCATTCAGTCAGAGATGCTGGCAGCATCCTATGAGCTTTGAATCATTCACTTCCCACCTGAGATGCAGGTTGGTGGCCTCCACTGCTGCTGTTTGCAAGAACTAGGCCTGGGTTGATTTACAGTTCTCTGTAACTCCACAAAACGGCTACAATGTGGGGAGCAGAGTTCCTGGCTCTCTTTTTTCCAAGGCAAGGCATGGGATGTCCCTGCACCCGCTCCGAAAAGCTTGCCTGATACGTGCATGTTCTCTGAGAAAGATGCACCTGTGATCACTTTCTTGCATTAGCTCTAAGTGCGTTCGGCTCGAGAAGGCCACGTGGCGATGCCAAGGTCTCCTGAAAGTCGCCCATGGGAGGTATAGACAACATAACCTTTAGCCAGTCTGTGGAAAACACTCTGCTGGTTTCTGTCTGGCCAAAATGCCATTCTTAAATCACAAGCCTGCAGAGAGGCAGGACCAGAAGTGGGGTTTCATTAACTCAGGCTACATGGGAGCCTTAATCCATGCTCTGCTCACCGGGGGGGGGGGGAGATGGGGGGGGGAAAAGGGACAGGGACAAAAAGTCCTTCCTTTTCTTAAGAGTTTTGCACTGGCACCCAACTGAGACTGTAAGACTTCTGAATGTTCAAATCACCATTGGCTTTTCTTACTGGCTTGTCTGTCTGGGTCTCCTATCCTGGGTCCCATCTCTGCCACCAGCACCTGAGTTGGAGTTGTCATCCCCCCCCCCACACACACCTCTCTTTTTCTTGGAGAAGGGGCTGAGAAAAGGTCCTTTTTGCTCCCTCGGAACCTCTAGCTCAGCAACTGTACTGTACGCCTGAATCATTCATGACGTGGTAATTCACTCAGCAGGTAAAAGGCTGTCAGGCGGCAGCTTGAATACTTTATGAGCAGGCGCCAAAAGCCAGGGAGAATTCTTATCCCAAAGAGGACCTGGTGTTCGGCCAGCAGTTCTGCGCCTGATCCCTGTATAATGGCACTTTCTGCAAACGCCTAAAAGGAAAGGGAGTGTGCTCCCCAACTTTGTACAACCACACTTGGAATCCTAGCATACGATTCTGGTTGCCTCACCCAAAAATGGGTACGGAAGAGTTGGAAAAGGTTCAGAAAGGGGCAATTGAAATGATGAAGAGGATGGAGCCTCTCCCTGAGGAAGAAAGATTGCAGCTTATGGGACTTTTTAGTTTAGAGAGAAGGGAAGTAAGAGGCGACTTGATGGAAATTTGTAGAATTATGCAATGTTTGGAGATAGTGGATAGAAAGAAGTTTTTCTCCCTCTCTCCTAATACTAGAACTTACTGAAGCTGACTGTTGGGAGATTCGGGACACATAAAAAGAAGTAATTCTTAATGCAGCGCATAGTTGAACTATGGAACTCACTCCCACATGAGGCAGTGATTTTCCACCAACCTAGACGGCTTTAAATGAAGACTAGACAAACTCATGGACAAAAAAAGCTGTTGATGGCTACTAGCCAGGATGGCTTTGCTCTACTTCCATGGTCAGAGGCAAGAATGCTTCTGTATGCCAGTTGCTGAAAACCACAGCAGGGGCAAACATTGCTCTTGTGCTTAAATCCTGCTTGTGGATTTCCCGCGAGCATCTGGCTGGCTGTGGTGAGAAGAAGATGCTAGACTAGATGGGCCATTGGCCTGATCCAGCAGGTTCCTCTTATGTCCTTATTGTCAACTTCCAGTCATCTAGCCGTAGCTCCGTGGCAAAGTACTGGCTGTGCATTCAGAAGTTCCCAAGTTCATTCTGCAGGCAGGGCTTTAAGAGACTCTCAACTGAAAATCACTGCCAGTCACTAAGTTAGATGTACCAATGGCCTGCCTCTGTATTGAGACAGCTTCCTGTGTTCCTACATAGAAAACCATGTCTCAGAGGTGGAGGACACCTGCATTATATGCAGGAGGTCTCAGGTTCACAACCCTGATATTTCCAGTTAGGGCTGGGAAGGTCCTCTGGGGATCTGCTGCCAGTCAGTGTGGACAATATTGAGCTAGCTGGATCAGCGACTCGCTATAAGGCAACTTCCTATGTTTCTCTCTTTTTCTCACGAGTTGTTTTGGTTATTGCTGGACTCTTCCTTTCCTCTTTCTGACTTTTCCGCCTCCTGTTCCCAAGTCAAGCACTCCCTGCATCTCTCGCTCCTGCAGTCTTTTTACTTTGAGTGCCTGGTTCCTTGTGCTGCACCAGAGAGCGGCCAGCGCTGTTCCTTGAAGCACCCCCCAACCCCTCCTCTCCCCAATAACCTGACAGATTGGTTGTGTTTGTGTAGAAGTGGCTGTTCTGACAGGGTCGTGCATGGCTGATCTTTCGCGGCCATCCCTGCATACCAAGTGGCTTGGAGCAAACCTGACACCAGCTCTCCTTGAGATAATTATGGGCTGCTGGTGGTGGTTGGTTTTTTTTATAAAAAAAATATCAAATTACTTTTTACTTTACATAGAAGCCGGGGCTTGGAGAGCCTGTGTGATCTGAAGGCAAAACTCAGGCAAGGGGGGTGCAGCAACTTTCTTACAAATAATTGCAAAGTATATAGTGCAATCCTAGAGGTGTCTACGCAGAAGTAAGCGTCATTGAGTTCAGTGGGGCTTACTCCCCAGTAAGTAAACATAGGATTGCAGTCTTCATTACAGAGCGATGGCCTCTTTGGATGTAGGGCAAAGCTACAGGGGACCAGGCAGAGGGCCTTCTCGGTAGTGGCGCCCGCCCTGTGGAACACCCTCCCACCAGGGGTCAGAGAGATAAACAACTACCTGTCATTTAGAAAATACCTGAAAGCAGCCCTGTTTAGGGAAGTTTTTATTTGTGACTTTGAATTGTATTTTAATATTTGTTGGAGGCCACCCAGAGTGGCCGGGGAGACCCAGCCAGATGGGCGGGGTATAAATTATTATTATTATTATTATTATTATTATTATTATTATTATTATTATTATTATGGCTTAGATATTTCAAAGGGTGGGATGTTAAATTGCTCCCTCTGAAAATGGCATGCCTGTGTTTTTATTGATTTATTACATTTCTACCCCCCCCCCCGCCTTCCTCCCTAAAGGTATACAGAGTACAGTACAACAGAAACAAAATAAAACATATTTTATAACAATTTAAAACCATCTGAAAATGTTTAGAGCCTCTGTAGGGAAAATTAAAAGCAATCACATCCCCTCAGTTCTTTTTATTTAATTTCACGGCTGCCGTACCCATGGATGCAGGAATGCTTTTCCACTACTCCTCAAGGCCAGTAGTGAGGGAGACAGATGAGCCTTCTCAGGGAGGATGTCCTGCAAATGGGAAGCCTACTGAGAAGACCCTACCATACTGAACGCCAACCATGCAGCCAACCCAACAGGGCCTCCCCTGTGTTGACTCCCGCACCGCTCTGCCCCATAACATTTGGGGCCACTGATCATGTGCTCTGACATTCCATTCTCCATTTCTTTGTGCCCTTCCCTTCTTGGCAGCAGCTGGTGAGGAAAGGGAGGATTTGGTCATGTCAGGGTGCAAGGTGAGTAACCCTAGGTGTTATGGGAAAAAGTGACTCAGCCCAGGGATGCTAACTTTTGGCACCATGTCACAAGATTTAAATGCCCCTTAATCAACAAAAACCCCTAGGTGCCAGCCAACCTGGTGCCCTCCTGGTTGTTTTTTTTACACTTTTACACTATAACCTCCACCCACCCACCCACATAAGGCAGAAGGCATGGAGACCCGTCTAAGAGCTTTGGACTACAGATCCATTCTGGCTGTGCTGGCAGGGGCTGGTGGGAGTTGTAGTCCAAAGCACCAGGAGGGCACCAGGTTGGGGAATCCTCTTGTAGGGAGTTTCATGTACTGTAGTTGCATCCCAAGAGGTATCTTTGACCTCATCTAAAATTGCAAACAGGAAAATGCTCCCCCCCCCCATTTCCACAACAAATGCTGATCAAACGCCTGAAGGTTAGAGGTGGATCTTGAAGGCAGAAGTTTCTGAAGCCCTCTCATTAATTTCAGTGGGTTTACTCTGAGTAGAGCTTAGTTGGAGATATCCCTAGATTTTCTTCTGTCTTTGCAAGGTTTTTTTTTTTTTTAATTGCTCAGCTATATAATTAGTGGGGCTGCAAGCTGTAATCATTTTAATGGGCAGATTAATCAACTCATGTGTTAGTTGTTTAATCAGAAGGGGCCAGTTTTAATGGGCAAGGGCAAACTCTTATTAGTGGGGGCTGAATGTCAAAGGCACACTTCTAATTACAAAGCCACCAGAAAGAAAGAAAAAGCCCAATAGTCCTGACCTGATAGTACTGAGTGATGGCTTTTTATTAATTTGTAAATTATCTCCCCAAAGGCAGCGATATGCAGACCTATTGATTTATATGAAGTGGCCTAGATCCCTCTTTCCTTTATGAAACGATTCCAAAGTGGCTCCCGTGATAAAATGAAATGCAATGCATTCAAAAGAAATCCAATATAACATGACTAAAGAAACCAAATTCCAACAAGAAAGCATCAATCACAGAGGCAACAGTGCTAAAATAATGAAATATGGTGAGGGAAATCCATCAACTAAGGACAGCCACATCTTGGCCAAAATTCCAGAAGGAATGGAGGGCTCTTTGAAATCATACTCAGAGTAAACGTATTGAAGCCCATGGGATTAAGCTTGTTATAATCACCAAATGCTATGCCTCCTCTGGTTCTGGGAGACAAGCGGGAAGGGGAGCTTGTCGCAGCAGGAGGGAGAGACATGCGTCCCTCTTCACAATGCATGGCCCATCTCTGCCTCTTGGTCTTCCTCCCCTCCTGCTTCAGCTTCTGCCTCTGAGTCTGGACTGCCCTTTGCCACAGACTCTCCCCACTCACTACTGTTCCCTCTTCAGCTTCCGACACCTCCTCCTCCCAGTCTGCCCTCTCTT
This sequence comes from Lacerta agilis, assembly GCF_009819535.1. Lineage (NCBI taxonomy): Eukaryota > Metazoa > Chordata > Lepidosauria > Squamata > Lacertidae > Lacerta > Lacerta agilis. The sequence continues at coordinate 28,305,471 of NC_046324.1, read as the reverse complement.
CTCCCTCTGACCACTCATAGTTGTCGCACCACTGCTCCCCCGGCTCTGAGCCTTCTTCCCTTGGGGGTTCCACAGCTGGTTCCTCCCAACCAACCAGTGCCAGGGGTCAGCAAACTTTTTCAGCAGGGGGCCGGTCCACTGTCCCTCAGACCTTGTGGGGGGCCGGACTATATTTTGAAAAAATAAAAAATAAATGAACGAATTCCTATGCCCCACAAATAACCCAGAGATGCATTTTAAATAAAAGGACACATTCTACTCATGTAAAAACATGCTGATTCCCGGACCGTCCGCAGGCCGGATTGAGAAGGCGATTGGGCCGGATCTGGCCCCCAGGCCTTAGTTTGCCTACCCATGAACCAGTCCATGACAGGCTTGCTGCTTGCTGGATCAATCAATCCAATTAAGAGTTTGCAGCTTGTGTGGGGTGCAGCTGGCGAGTGAAAGTGTTTATTTCTGGATGGAGCTGCATAACGCTTTGAGGAACGAGGGTCAGTGGTCACATCTCAACCATACAAGGGACAAAAGCTGAATTACATTCTGTGGGAAAGCAGAGACATGCTCGCGCACACCCCAGGGGTACAGTTCTTTTAAATATGCACTACAGCACCCCATCAAGGTCATTTCAGGCAATGGCGCTGGAGCTGCAGCCGTCATTGCGAGCTTGCAGCCCTCATATTCTGCGTCTCGGGTGGTCCTAGAAATCTTAGCAGTTTCCAGGAGTTTTGTTAAGGATCAACAGCTGAAGCCCTGGTAGCTAAATGCTTCACTCCATCTCTGAATACCAGGTGCTGCGGGGGGAGGGGGAGATGTGGGGTGTATCACAGTAGTTCCCAAACTTTTTCAGCCCTCCCCCCTTGGTTCCATAAACTCATCCCCAACGTTATTCAGAACAGTGGTTTGCATGACCCACTAAAGAAGACAATAAACCAATAAAATTCAAAAGTGACAATTAATTGTACACTTATTAAAAATACTGCTAAAACCATTTAGTTTAACTAATTCAACAAGACCGATGTACTTGATCCAGCGATGCCAACTTATCAAAGCCTGATAGTCATTTACAGCTCCCCTGGCCACCCCCTTGCCTCTTAGCTGCCCCCTAAGTAATCCTAGAAGACTCCCTAGAAAAGACCCTGATGTTGGGAAAGATGGAGGGCACAAGGAGAAGGGGACGACAGAGGATGAGATGGTTGGACAGTGTTCTCGAAGCGACTGGCATGAGTTTGGCCAAACTGCGGGAGGCAGTGAAGGATAGGCGTGCCTGGCGTACTCTGGTCCATGGGGTCACGAAGAGTCGGACACGACTGAACAACAACAACAACAACAAGTAATCCTACCTCCCACTTTGAGAACCACTGATGGTGGATCTTGTTGGGATACATAACCATCATGCCAGCCTCCCCCAGCCTCGTGTTGTTGAGATGAACGACAACTCCCATCAGCCCCGGCCAGGATGACGGCACTGTAGTAATCCAAAACACCTGGGAGCTGTAGTTCCCAGAACATCTGGGCGGCACCAGGTTGGTGAAGGCTGTGTTGCAAGTGCAGAAAGCCTTTCCTCGTAATTCCTCATTCTGAAACAGGGAGGAGGAGGAGGAGAGACACAGCCTTCATCCTTTACTGCCAGTGTTGTCAGGTGCCCTGCCTGATGTCTCTGCTGCACCAGGCGCTTCTGAAGCTAACAGGCAGTGACAAGTGCATTTTCAAAGGTTTAGCTGCACGTCCAGGAGCAGGCTGAGCTGGCAGGCGTGTGAGGCTTACAGAAGCAGGTACAGCTTCCTGCCACACTGCTGCCTGGCCTAGGCTTGCCTTTTTCCTCTTCTGTTTCAGATGCTAAAGCCACTTTCAAGACATGACTGAGTTTTTGGAGCATAGGACTATAGGAAGCTGCCTTGTACTGAATCAGACCATTAGTCCATCCTGTGGTGCTGAGTCCTTTGCCAGCACACTGAGTGAGAGCAGGGACGAGGCGTGGAGGTGTTCACGAGACTGCACTGTGCACTGCCTGCCCATGTAGCGGGGAGCCCGGCTGGCCGATTCTTAAATTTTATACGCCACTAAAATGTAGAAAAACCTCAAGATGGTTTACACAAAAAAAGACAAAAAAATAAGAAGAATTAACAATAATGTAAAACTTGCAGGAAGTCAAAATAACAATAGGCTGAGAACAGATTAAAACTTTTGAAACATCTGGGTAGGCTTGTGTAAACAAGAATGTTTTTTTAGCAGGCACCAGAAAGAGCACAGTGAAAGTGCTTGCCTGATGTCAATAGGCAGGGAGTTCCAAAGTGCAGATGCTGTCCTGCTAAAAAAACAATAGGGACAATAGGTTGGAGGGGATTGGCCTTAAGTATCTTATAGGATGATAATTTATTTTGGTCAGTAAATAACCATTCTGCATTTCATTTCCCACTCCCCAAGCCTAGCCTACAAATGCTTGTCCACAGAAACACTTGCCCCTTTTGCTGCTAAGTAAACCTTTTTTCAGGTCAGCTGTTTGGTGAACCTCCAAGGCGGTAAGCAAACATCAAGAGCCACCATGAATGCCTCTCGACAGTTATTCCCCATGTTCAGATTTGATCCGTGAATGGTGCTGCTAAGTAGGGGCTTTCCATCTGTCTTAAGGGGGCTGATTCCTACAACACAGGCAACTGAGCTAGATGACCCTTGGGGTCCCCTTCCAACTCTACAGTTCTGTGATTCTATGATTATGACATGGTATCACACACACACACACACACACACACACATGCCTGCATGGAAGCAAGGGCTCCTGGGAACAGCGCGGGGGCACATGAGCTGTTCAATCATTTTGATTTCCGAATGTCATTCTCCGTGAGACTTGCCGCTGTCAGGTCAGGTTAGAGGAGACGAATGTCTTTGAAGCTGTCTTCTGGGACGTGAATCATGTGTAAAAGAAGTTCTCCGCGGTTGCAGACTTGTGGCTTCTGGAGAAGGCGCTTGAAGCAGCTTTCAAAAACGTCCAAGGCTTAATAACCACCCCCCACCCCCACCCCCCCAAAATAGATGCTTAAAGAAAAACACAGACATATAGGCAGGTGGCTACCTTTTACGGCCATTCTGCGCATCCACCACTTAGAGACCCTGTGAATGTTTCTTGGGAAGATAAGCTTCAGTGCACGTGCTGATAAAACTCCTTCTCTTGCAGCTGTGAGCTGCAGACTCCGCTATCCAAAATGAAAATGGCAGGAGCAACCTTGCACCTTTGTTACAGGATTGCTGTTTGGCTCCTGCACTCAAAGGGGGGGGGGTGTAAAGAGGGGCTCTTGCTCCTTCCCCAAACATGCTTTGCTTTCCCACCAGCCCCTGGGTAAGAGTGACACTTGTCACACTATAGAACGCTGCAGAATCTCTGAAGTGCTTCCCTGACATGGTTTTAGAGATTTTCCCGATAACGCTCTTTGGTAAACCATTATTGAAGAGGGAAGAAGTGGAAGCTGAGAGCTTGACCAGCTTGGGGAAGGGCCATTGGCAGAGCGCCTGTGTTGTAAACCCAAGCCACAGTCGCAGAGCTGGAGGAAAGCTTGTGGGAGTTTGTGAGATGCAGGAGTTCCGAGGAAGGATCCAAAAGACACCAGAATGGCCAGTTCTAATGCTTTTATGAAGAAGGGCATAGGCTTACAGCACAGCAGCCTGTCAGTTCCCCTTGCCCCAGCTCAAAGCCTTCCATGGGACGGGCTCCACAGCAAGGGTGCAGGTGGCCGGTACTCAAAACATTATAGATAGTTCCTCTTCTGTACTTGGAGCCCAACATCCCAGTTCCCATGGATAAGGGTACCATCAAAGCAAGCCAATTAGTATATCAAAGCAGGCTTATCTAAACATGTATGAGCCCAGAACCACAGCAGCTTTTGATTAATGAAAGGGTTATCTTGAGTGCCAACATGGTGTAAGCACAGCTTCTAGAGCAGTTCACCTTCGATAACAGCACAATCTGCTTTGTGTGCAGGAAGTCCCAGGTTCAACCCCCAATGGCATCTACAGGAAGGGCTTGGATACAGTCCCTGCCTCAAACCCTGGAAACCCACTGCCAGCCAGTGTAGACAACACTGGGCTAGATGGACCATAGGTCTTACTTGGTATATGGCATCTTCCCATGTTCCTAGTTGGGGCATAATTGAGATTTGAACCAGGGCTTGCCTGGGAGCCTATCTAGGGAGAAACCACCCCTGAAAAGGCCCCTCTCCTTTTATTTATTTCAGCAGGACCAGATATCTAGAAGTTAGCAGCCCCCACTAGCCTTAGGAAATTGGGTTCTCCTTGTGGCAGGGGGCATATCCAGGTTTCAGGCTATCTGTGCTTCCAGAGACCACAAGCCAAAACATGGCATATCTGCTCTACACATATTTTCAATAGGCCTCTTTGGTAATTGGAATTAACTCTTGGATTTTCCAGGCATAGGGCTCTATCCAACACTCTCTGTCCTGTAGTGCAAAGTGAGTTTTAGTGTTGCACAACAGATGAATCCAACGCCATACCTGCACTAACAGAAACTGATTGCACCACGGATTTCGCAATCTGTTCTGCCACAAAGTTGCCAGCAACCTGCTTATGCGTTATCTCGTGCAACAACATTTCACTGGTGCAAAACCAGTGGAACAAGTATACCGCTAAGTGACTTTAACCTAGCACTAGATTGGATACAGCTGCAGGTTCTAAAAGAATCCAACCTTTCCTAAGATTCCAAAAGAATCCAAGAGACTTCCTTGGAAGGTGTTGGACCAAACATTTTCAGCAGGGGTCCGGTCCACTGTCCCTCAGACCTTGGGGGGGGGGGTAGGACTATATTTTGAAAAAATAATAATGAACAAATTCCTACGCCCCACAAATAACCCAGAGATGCATTTTAAATTAAAGCACACATTCTACTCATGTAAAAACACCAGGCAGGCCCCACAAATAACCCAGAGATGCGTTTTAAATAAAAGAGCACATTCTACTCATTAAAAAACACACTGATTCCAAACTGTCCGTGGGCTGGATTTGGAAGGTGATTGGGCCTTAGTTTGCCTACCCATGTGTTGGACTCTCCTTCATTGGAGGTTTTTAAGCAGAAGTTGGGTGGTCATCTGTCACGAATTATTTAGCTGCAATTCCTGCATGGCAGGGGGTTGGATTAGATGATCCTTGGGTACCTTCCAACTCTAGCCCATGGTAAATGTCTTTGCTGAAATCAGACCTCAGTCAACTCTACCTTCAATGGTTATGGGGAGGGACTGTATTTCACTAGTAGACAAAATGATTGTGCTTTTCATGGAAAAGGTTGTGGGTTCAATCTCTGGTTATGGCGAGAGAGAGAGAGAGAGAGAGAGAGAGAGAGAGAGAGAAGACCTTTTCTGCCTATGACACTGGAGGGCCAATACCCCTCAGAGTTGGCATTAATCTGCTTGATGGGCAAATGTTGGAACCTGGCATGAGGCCACTTTCTGGGTTCCAGTGGACTCAGCATGATGGGAACAGCTTTCTGCTTGGATCTCTGGAAAGGAAGGTTGGTGGTGTGGCACCTTTTGCTGAAAGATCATGTGGTGGTCGTGGGATTTGGGGAAGGAATAGGTGGACCCCAGAGTAGCCTCCTTTCCCCGCTACAAGCTCCCAGTTGCGAGAAGCTGAAGAGGCTTGACAGTTTGCAAGTGTTTGCCTTGAATAATTAATTTTTTTTAAGAGCCTGCTGTTACGTTTATTAAAAATGCAAATTGTTTTTCTTAGCAAATGAAAGTTAAATACCATGCAGGGGGTTAAAAAAAAAAACAGCAGCGAGAAAAGCTACTGCCTGGGATGAGTGGCTACTGTTAAAAAACTGTGTGTTCGTGGAGGGGGGGGTGTACTTCTAAGCGCCTCCATTTCCTCTGAGGGCATCACGCCAAGAGAGCAAGGCTTAGATGGTCCGTTTGATATGAACAACGGTTCAGTCACCATTAAAGGGAAGCCATTAATGCTGACGCTGACAGGCCCTTTGATTGGCAGAGTCGAATCCCATAGAAGATGTTCTTGTGTTCCCTTAAAAGCATCTTCTCTGAGCTTGCAATGTATGAGCTAGACACTTAAAGGTCCTCTTTTCAGAGCTGATAGATCGCAACCCAAACAGCCCAGTAGGCACAAGCAAAGGCTTGGATTATAGGGATGGGGTGGGGAGTAAGCAGGGAGATAATTTTTTCCTGTTCTCTTGTTACTTTGGATGTACTCAGTTTGCAATTCCTGGGCAATGAACGAACTGAAGCACATGGCTATCCTTGGAAATCCACACTGGTCTGAATTTTATGGTGCCATTCTCTAAAAATGCATATCCTGGTGACAATAATGTTCAAAACTACCTTCTGTTGGGAAAATTGGTTGCAAAAAATATATATTCTTGCATTAGACAGAATCACATGCAAAAACGCACACTCTCAGGGAAATGCAAACAAATTTTCATGCAGACTTCTTTTTGGGGGGGGTGGAAATCACAAATTAATGGGAAAAACTTGGGAAACAGAGAGAAACTGAAACCATGCTGGATTTCTTCTTTGATCTTTGGTTCTTACAAACAGTGGCCCTCAGCCGCTGAAACTTGATTTGTCTCAAAATGGGTGTGCCGTAAGTGTTTTCATGAAATTAAATCCTAAGTATTTGCATAAGTGGTGCTGCTCAATGAAATGACTAAGCAGAGACGCTGTAATGACTGGTTGATCAAACTCTTCCTCCAAGGAACCCAGCCTCAAAGTAGACATTATAGTGTCTGCACTTGCAATCAACTGTGGGGGCGAGGGGATCGTACAACTACAGTCACATCTGGCTTGTTATCTTGACCAGTTTGGTCCTCCCTGCCATGTGTGACGTCGTCCTTTCCTCAGTTTCCTTCCCTTCCAGAAGCAGCCATTCATGTGAGGTGGGGTGGGGGAAGGGCCTGGAAAATATTCAAGATGAGGGCTTACGACTCAATGTTACAGTCGGAAGGGAAGAGGGGTAAACAGACAGGTGTGTCATCATGCCTAGTTTGGACTCCTTGGTAACTGAAATACTATTGTTCTCATAGCAGATTTCCTGGTCTTGCTTAGGGGAGATTGGGGTGAACCTATGTGCCCAGTAGTGTGCAGTGTTTCTCAGTAGTGGTGTCCCCTTGGTGCCTTGTCAGATTGAGTGGCCAGTTTTTAAATTGGGCTTAAAATGGAGCAGGGGGCGCTGGTCCCGGGAAGTATGTTGCTGAAATGCCAGTCTCTTATTTTATTTTATTTGCAAGAGGGTGCGGTCTGGGGACACCTGAGGCTGCAGCCTGGCTGAAGCTAAGAGGGTGTGAACCTGATCTGTCCCTTGGATGGTAGACGATGGAGAACTCTGTGCAGGAGCACGATATACAAGTATAATGTGTTTGTTTTTCCAAAAGAGAGATGCCGCCACCCCCACCCCCACACACACCTTCCCATGCATGTGGCACATTCTGGGACAGGTACGGTATTGCATGTGGCTGGTGGAGTTCTGCAAGTAATTGCCTTGTCATCTCATCCTTCTCCTACAATTACTTGCCGGGTGACTGGCTGACAGCTTATCAGTTCCCCAGCACATCCATAACAAAATACTCCGCGGTTGCAATCAGATCCACCCTCCTGCTAAAGGAGTCATAAGTATTTTGCATTGTTTATTCTTCTTTTTTTCCGTTCACCTCGTTTTGCTCATTTGGAGATACTTTGCCTGACCACCAGGGGTGGGGGTGGGGGGGTGGAGTTTAGGGCGGGGTGGGGATGTGGCAAAAACCACCTCCAACTTTTGCATTTCGGTTGTTGTTTTTTTCTTCTCCTCCTCCCGCTTTTCTTTCCCCCTTTTCGCCACCTACCATGAGTTCTTTTTTTCCCCTTTCATAGTGCGGACGAAACGCCGAAAACTTCGACCGGTTTTTCACTCGCCACCCACCTGTCTTAACACCACCCGACCAGGAAGTCATCAGGAACATTGACCAATCAGAATTCGAAGGATTTTCCTTTTGTAACTCTGAGTTTTTTAAAGCTGAAGTCAAGAGCTAAGTAGCCATTGTAGACCATAAGCATCACCCTCCCGCATCCATTACCATCTGCTCCCAGCAGCTGTTGTGGTGACATCCTTTGTTGCAAACCATTAGCCATCACAATCTGAATTTATTTTGTGGTGATACTAGCATGACCATGTTTCAAAGACTGGGGGGGGGGAGAAAGATGCTCATTTCTGTAGGCTTAATAACACTTGGGATGGGACACAAGGCTTGGGAAGAAAGCCAATTTGTTTCAAAATCAGCCTGAGAAAACCTACCTAGTCCTTGTTTTAGAGCAGGGGGGCTGTGGCCCTCCATATGTGGCTGGACTCCACATCCCATCATCTCTGACCTTAGCCCATGCTGGCTGGGACTGCTGGGAGTTGCAGTCCAACAACATCTGGAGAGTCATGGTTTCCCCACCCCTAGATTAGGGGACAAGCAGTGGATTAATTTAATAATTTGTAGAAATCCTGCAGATGCTGCCATCCTTCCCTGCCTCTGTTATGTACTTTGCAAAAGGACCAGCTGTTACTGCCTTTTCACTTTTGCAGGATGGGCTCTTTTGCTTGCTTTTTTAAAAAATTCATTCCAGAATCCCTCCCGCATTTTTTTCAAAGGGTGCTATCTCCAGAAGAAGTTGGGGAAACTTGGGGGGGGGTCATTCAGCACACACGAACCAGTTTCCTTTCGAGTCCTTGCAACCCGACCGAATCCAGCCTGAATGCAGATGCAGCCCACAGCCATTTTTTACTGCAGCTGCACAGGAACGACTGCAGATTGCCTTTGCATTGCAAGTTGATGGTGCTGAGTTTTCTCCCTGTGGTCTTGCATGTGGAGGTACAACCAGGATGTAGGACCCCATAAATCTCCATGAAATGAAGGAGACTTGGGGTGGGGCATGCCTGGATCTACACATACACAAACTGAATAGCAGTTGCTGGAGGCCACAGAAGGGGAGAGGGTTCTTGTGCTCGAATCCTACTTGCTGGTTTCCCACAAGCATCTGGTTGGCCTATGGGAAATCGACTAAATGAGCCACTAGGATGTTGGACTAGATGAGCCACTGGCCTGATCCAGCAGGATTTTCTTGCGTTCTTATGAGCATTATCCCCGAGGACCCTTGGGAATTGTTAGGGATGGGATGATCTCTTACAGAGCATTTTCAGCCTCCTCATCAAACTACAGTTCCCAGGATGCTTTGGGGGAAGGGAGAGCAAGGTAAAGAGTCAGCATTAAGTACTTATTTACACAGCACATAGGCAAACTCTGCTTTTACAGGAGACAGCGATTGTCATCAACTTGGATGGCTTTAAAGGGGGATTAGACAAATACATGCAGGAGAGGGCTATTGGTGGCTACTAGCCAGGATGGCTGTGCTCTGCCTTCATGAACAGAGACAGCAATGCTTCCAGCTACCAGTTGCTGCAAACCACAGGATGGGAGAGCCGCTCTTGCGCTTGGGTCCTGCTTGTGGGTTTCCCATAAGGGGCATCTGGTTGGCCGCTGTGAGAACAGGATGCTGGACTAGATGGGCCATTGGCCTGATCCAGGAGGCTGTTCTTAGGTTCAACCTCCCCGCTTCCATCCCATGTTTCACTTTAAATTGTGCACATGCATTCCCAGAAATAACTTGACAGGAATCTGACAGGGACTGCATTTTAACACATGGCTTGAAGAAGAAGAAGAAGAAGAGTTTGGATTTGATATCCCGCTTTTCACTACCCGAAGGAGTCTCAAAGCGGCTAACATTCTCCTTTCCCTTCCTCCCCCACAACAAACACTCTGTGAGGTGAGTGAGGTTAAGAGACTTCAGAGAAGTGTGACTAGCCCAAGGTCACCCAGCAGCTGCAGGTGGAGGAGTGGAGACGCGAACCTGGTTCCCCAGATTACGAGTCTACCACTCTTAACCACTACACCACACTGGCTTGAGACACTGTGTTGTTTATTTTGTCCCTAAGAAACTAAGGAGTGCCCTGAAACTGGATCAGGCCAAAGGTCCCTCAAGTCCAACGTCCTGCTTCCCACACTATGGGAAAATTGCATACAAAAAAATGTGCATATTAGGAGATATTTGCACTCAGGGCATATACACACTTACCTTTCTTTCCTCAACGCTTTCCAGACATGGTCCGTACTTTAAAGCTACATGTCTGAGCATCCTTTTGTCTCCTCCGGAACTCTCCTCCTGAAAATAATCCATGGAAAACCATAATTGCCATTTGTTGCACTTCAGCTTTAAAGAGCAGGGTCTTTTTGTAGGGAAGTCTTCATGGCCAAAAAAGGACACTCGGACATGTAACTTAAAAGCGCAGAGCTGTGCCTGGAAAGAGCAGGGTAAAAAAAAAATAAGTGAGGATAAACCTTTAAATGGTGGTGAATTTTCTTGAGGCCTTTTAAAAATAAAAATAAAAATTGCAAACCGATTTGGAAATGTGGAGAAGTCATCTGAAGATTGGATAAACGAGAACTTGAGGGGAACTGAAACTGGCAGATTTTCCGTGCTGTAGCTTAGTGGTAGAGCAGCTGCTTGGCATGCAGAACATCAGTCACCAATGGCATCTGCAGGAAGGGCTGGAAACATTCCCTGTCTGAAACCCCAGAGAGCCACTGCTGCTGATCCGTGTAGACAATTCTGAGCTAGCTGGACCCGGTGGGTCTAACTCTTTGCCAGGCAGCATCATATGCTCCTCCTTAAGTTGCGAAGCTCTGGGTTGCATGAGAGAGAGCGAGAGAGAGAGAGAGAGAGAGAGAACTTCTCACTGTCCGTTTTCTGTGGTTTGCAGCCCAAAGGGGCCAGTGACATCCTACTTCTCAGCCCAGGTTGATGCTGAGCTGGTGGCAAGCAAGTTGACCAGGGGCTTCCTCCCAAGCAGAGGCTGCGGCTCAGTGTGGGCTCCCAGAGTTTCAGGCTAATTTCTAATGACACGCAAACTGATGCCTGAGCTCCCTGAAAGAAAGAACAGTATCACACGCAGGCAGGGCTGTGTCAGTCAATTCCTTGCTCCTAACCCATCAGTCGGCTACAATCTGGTCTGGCAAAGCTGAACAAGATGGCAGGATTTCCTGTGAATGCTTTGGAACCAATGGTCACCCTAGTATCTACCACTCATGTCACGGTGTCGACGTTACCCTATCAAACCTTTGTGGGTTTCTTTCCTTAAAAGTGTTTGGGGTGGGGTGGGGTGCTGTCTGTCCAGTTGCCAAATCGACAAACTCCTGTCTGTTCCACTGCGCTTTATGTGTGTCAAAAACCTGAGTATTTTTACTAAAATGAAGCTGATATTTAAAAGTCCAAACAGTATTTGTGTAACTTGACTGAAGCTGTATTTTATTTTATTTTATTTTTATTTTATTTTATTGTCTCAACTAATCTTCTGAAAGTAACAAAGACTTGCCACTGGAATTCTCCTTTGCCAGTAGTGCTGGCAACCTTAAAGGAAAATGAAATGGGTTCTTTTAAGACTCTGATGCTGACTCTGACACCTTTTATTCTCTCTGGGGGGTGGGGAGGGGTTCTTCACTTACCGTTTGCTTTGAGTTGTTCATGTGCCAATTTTTTTTTTCCAGATACAATTATAAAATAAAGAGTCAGAAATCTTGGTTGGAGGAAAGCTCAATTTATTTGTAAACGAGACTAAATGACAGTATGGTGATAAGCATGGGGGTTACTGCAGAAGAAAATTGCAAGCAGAATCACAGCTCGAATCTGTTTGCAAACAATTTACAGGGTTCAAATTTGAAAGCATTTCCAGGTGTGGGTGCTCAGAATTATACTCCAGGGTCTAAACCAGCTTTCCAACGCAACCTGGTGCCTTCCAGATGTTTTGGACTACAACTCCTATCAGCCTCAGCTAGCATGGCCATATGATGCTGGGTTCAATGTGAATTGTAGTTCAAAACATTGGGAGGGCACAAGGTTGGGGAAGCCTGAACTAAACTACTAAACTTGGCATGTGAAGTTCTTAAAGTTGTGAGCCTGAAAGTGTTCTTTCAACGAGGCCTTATTATTGCTTTTACAAAATTGTTTGATGAGATCAGATTTTATTTTTTTAAGGAAAAAGAAAGGAAAGTGCTCCCCTCTCCAGACTGAAATTTCAGGTCTGCATTTCAGTTTGTGAGAAATTCTATCTAAACAGTTTTATACTCTAGAACAGGGGTCAGCAAACTTTTTCAGCAGGGGGCCAGTCCACTGTCCCTCAGCCCTTGGCCGAGCTATATTTTTTTTGGGGGGGGGGGAGTGAACGAATTCCTATGCCTCACAAATAACCCAGAGATGCATTTTAAATAAAAGCACACATTCTACTCATGTAAAAACATGCTGATTCCCGGACCGTCCGTGGGCCGGATTTAGAAGGTGATTGGGCCACATCCGGCCCCCGGGCCTTAGTTTGGGGACCCCTGCTCTAGAAAGTCTGGGTGGAAGAGCCTAACAGGTACTGATGAGCAGCCTAATCTCAAAATAAAAAGCCTTCCTCCAAGAAACTCATCACAGTGGTGGACCCTTTGAGCTTCTGGGTTCATTAGGACCTTCTGAGAGAACGTAACCCATCAGGACAGGATGCAAGCTATCTGTAGCATCTTCATACCTGGAGCAGCCTGGTCTGGGAGCCACGAATTCACATCTTACAATAACATTTAAGCCGCTTGGACTTAATATGCTTTTGGATGGATCCAGATGAACACTCTTGTCCCCATTCCCCATCCCTACTATTAACATTGACCCAGTGCAGCAACTCTGAGGCTGGCAATCAACCAGGTTTGCACAATAGGTGTGTCACTAGTCAACCCTTCTTGAGCAAGGTGGAAAGATCTGGGTGGTCCAATTAGCATGCTCCTTTGCTGAACTGAATTCCATGTTCTCTGCCCAGTAAATATATGCAAAAATTGGATGGGCTCCCCGCTAGAAAGGGAAGGTGCTGTGACTTTGTCTCCTGCCCAACTATTGAACAGCCGGCATAAGAAGCCATAAGGCAGGCATAGGCAAACTCGGCCCTCCAGATGTTTTGAGACTACAATTCCCGTCATCCCTGACCACTGGTCCTGTTAGCTAGGGATGATGGGAGTTGTAGTCCCAAAACTTCTGGAGGGCCAAGTTTGCCTATGCCTGCCATAAGGCCTAACTTCGCTCAAGCCAAAGAACAGAAGATCATACCGTTGCTCTCTCGTTCTCCACAAAGGAAGCAGCCTTCCTCTGCTAGGTATTTCAAAACTGTTGGTGATGTTTTTGATGGGGGGGGGGGTAACCCCAAAGTGTTTGCCTCATCAGGTCCCACCTGGTCATTGCATGAGACATCAGCAGCCTGTGGTTTTGCTCTGGAGGCAGATGTCCTTGTGAGCAATTAGCAGCCTTGGGATGTATCTGATGATGGACTTATCTGCACTTACCTTTTGCCCCACTCTTTCCAGGTACAAGTCCTCACTTTAAAGCTCCATGTCTGAGCACACACACACACCAGAGCTATCCCCATGAAACCTGCTATTTAAAGCTGAGCAAATGGCTACTTGGGTTTTCCCACGGAATGCAATGAGTTGACCGTTGCTGCAATCTTACACTCACTTACCTAGGAGTAAGTCAATGGGTCTGACTTGGATTGCAGTTTGGAGCTGGGAGTCGGTCTCATTGCATTTGAGTAAGGGCCATGGATTGGTGGCAGAGCACTTGCTCTGCATACAGAAGGTCCCAGGTTCAATCCCTGGAAGCATCTATAAGTATGGCTGGGAATGTCTCCTTCCTGAAACCCTGGAGAGCCACTGCCAGTCAGTGTAAACAATACTGAGCTGGGTAGATTGGTGGTTAGGATAAGGTAGCTTCCTGTGTTCCTATTTAAATCAGCCTTCTATTCAAAATCATGAGGACTAGAATCTTCGCTTAGTGGTAGACCATCTGCTTTCACTGCAGAAGGTCCCCAGGCTCAGTCCTTGACACCTTTAGCTAGGGCTGGGAGCCTCCCCTGCCTGAAACACTGGGGAACTGCTGCCAGTCAGTGTAGACACTACAGAGATAGATGGACCATTGATCCAACTTGGCAGAAGGCAGCTCCAAGTAAACATGCAACAGATGGTGCTGCCCAAAAAAAATATTATTGGGCAGTGGCCCTCAGTAACATCAGTATTCCTGGTGCAACCAACCCACTGAATACCTAAACATGCCTGCCGCCGTTTTTGAAACAAACTTCTCTTTTTATCTTGGTCTCCCTTGTTATCTTAAACAAGCACTTGGTAAATATGTAAGGTATATGTTGACTCATTCTCTGAGTTTGGGAAGATGTGGAGCCAGCCTGAAACTTTTTTATTTCTTTAATGTCTCTCAGACAGGATTGTTATACCTAAGGTGGGGATCCCTTAAAATGGTTAGAATCTCATCAGGGCTCAAAATATAGACTGCTTCAGCCCAGATCCAACCTTTATAAGATACTGAATGTGCAAAGAGATGAGCTAATTCCTTGTTTAAGCACTAATGGTAATGGGGATGGCTTGGGACAAATAGCTGAGGTCAGTCAGAGAGTGATGAAACCACCAAGAAATGGGTTTGGCCATCAATCAACTCAAGTCATTGGCCCATCTGACCACGTCCTTCCTACTGGGGTTGATGACATTCCTCCAAGGTATTTCAGCTCCTACTGAATAAATGAAGCTTTGGAGGGTGTAAGAGGACCCTGCTGCAAGAGAAAACTACTCTTGGCTACTAAAGGGATGGCGCTCATAGGGGTAAGTTATGTGGTCAGGGGACAGAGCCCTGTTCCAAGACTCCTTTATGACCAACATAATTTAACCAGCTTCTCCAACCTGGTGCCCTCCAGATGTTTTGGACTACAACATCATCCTGCTATGCTTGCTTAGTTTTTATCAAAGATTATTTGACCTGAGGGTGGCAGGGATTGAATCTGGGGCCTTCAGCATGCCAAGCAGCTGCTCTTCCTTTGAGCTATGGCCCTTCCCAATCGATTTGCATGGAATGCTCTCATGGCAATCACAGGCAGGTGGTGACATCACAGCTTCCGACTTCCTGGGCCACATCACAAATAGAAACTTAAGTGATGAGCTATGGCTTGCACAACTTCTCATTGAAAAGTCAGACCTTTGCAACATGAGAGTCTATCATCATCTCAGCTGTGTGTCAGAAAACACCTACGTTAAATATGTGATTGGATGTTTCACCCATCAGGGTCCTTAATAGGTGGCCATTTTACTACATGCTCTACAACACATTCGTAGGCTGGTGAAAAAGTTCATCCCACAGAAGTTTGCACATTCATATGGTCCTAATGACTTCAGCCATGTTGGCATTTAATCAGCAGCCAGGCAGGAGTAATACCGGAGGCTGTGAATGCTGGTTCAGCTGCTCCAGCCCCCATAGTTTAGATGTGGGTATGTGACAGACCTACTATGATGCAATCACCAAGCAAAGGCCTCTCTGGGAGGGCCAGAACCTCTGGAGTGCTTCCAAATTTTGACAACCTTAATGGCTATAGAATCCAAGAGAAATTATAGAAAGTGATTATTGTTTGGCAAATATTTGTACTTTTTTTTAAATAATAAAAAAACTAGCTCTGATCCCGAGAATGTACATTCAAGGGTTCTCCTGCGTAGGAATATAGGAAGCTGCTTTATACTGAATCAGATGCCTGGTCCATCTAGCTCAGTATTGTCTACACCAGGCTTCCCGACCTAGCAGGACCAGTGGTCACGGATGATGGGAACTGTAGTCTCAAAACATCTGACAAGTTTGAGGAAGCCTGGTCTACACAGATAGGCAATGGCTCTCCAGGATTTCAGGCAGGGTTCCCTCCCAGCCCTACCTGGAGCTGCCAGGGATTGAACTTGAGACCTTCTGCATGCAAGGCAGATGCTCTGCCACTGAGCTATGTGTGTATGCATGTACTCACCACCCCTGTCTTCCACCCAGTCTCTAATTGAAGGGAAGCCATCGACCATGAGACTTTCCTAAGAACATCAGAAGAGCTTGCTGGATCAACCAGTGGCCCATCTAGTCCTGTTCTCATAGTGGCCAACCAGTGCCTGTGGGAAACCAGCAAGCATGTTCCCCAAAACATCTGGTGGGCACCAGGTTGGATGCCGTCTAGGGTTCCCCTTCCACTGCAGCACCATTATTAATTGCATAACTAGAATTTGGGCAGGGAATCCCTGGATTGGCTTCCTCGTAGAAGGTATGTACATAACAAAACAAGCAATGAGCACCAATAACAAGGGTGTCCTTTTGCACCAGTGCCATTGATATGAAAGAGTGCTTCTGTCCACAAGGTGTAGCGCAAGAACTGTGAATCTGTAGACACCCAGATGTCATTGGCCTACAATTCCTGTTATTATCCCTGGGTGTTGACCAACATCTGTGGAATCCCAGCCATGTCCGAAGGGCTGCAGGTTCCCCCTGCTGCCCTCAGAGCTCTGCCCTCAGCATGCAAAATGCTCTCCTTGGTGCAACAGAAACATTTATGCATTGTTTTCTGGCTCTTGTTTACTGTGTTTTACAGGGATGCTTCTTTCACCAAATCATTTCCGAACTCTGTATTGCAAATCTGTGTTTCAGTGAAACGTTTGCATGATAAGAAACTACTATGACTGCTGCTATTATTATTATTATTATTATTATTATTATTATTATTATTCCTACTACTGCTGCTATCATTTTCATCTTCATCACCACGTACAGGAGAATGACTTCATGTCTCCTCTGTAAGGGCAGTAGCATCGTTCTAGGGATATTCAATACAATGCAAGATGGAAAAAAATGTTTCTCTCTGTGTTGCTGTTTTTCACTGTTTCCTCCTGCAAACACACACCCTGCATAAATATGTCACTACCTGGAATGATGTCCAATTTAATGCATGGCCTTTCCCAAGAATGTTTGAAAATTGATATATAAAACATAAAACTCGTAGGCTGTGCTGGAGGGAGGGGTTGAGTGCACACACACTCGAGGGGATGGGAGTGAGTCTGACTGTTTACTGAGCAGCAATTCTCATCACCAAACTCCTAGCCCACTTTTTCCCTATCAAAAATGCATTCCATTAATAGTATTATTAATAAGAATAGAAAATAAGCAGCACTCCTATATACTATTATTGCATTGAATTTCTAGCTTGCTCAAAGTGCTGCACATATATTGTCTCTGTAACTCTCATAATGATCCACTCCAGCAGATTATTGCGCCCAAATTACAGAAGGGGGGACTGAGGCTGCGGGAACCAAGGTATACCTGAGGCCACATAATGATGTGTCCAGCTGGGAACTCCCAGCTCATGCTTCATACCTGCTTACCACTAAAGATCATCTCCATTCTGAGTAAATTAGCATATGCTTGGGATCAGACCACAAGCCTCACCAGCTTAGAAAGCTTTAAAATTAGTGAGGCCACCTTTACTTGTGGGCAACTTTCTGCAGGCCACATGTCAGTGGTGGGCGTGGCCAGAGTCAAAAGTGGGAGGAGCAATAGGCATGACCGTTACCTGTGTACACTTAGGCAACATTCCAGGCACACACAAGTTTTTGGCACCCACCGACTCCAGACGAGCAAGAGGCATTATCACAATTTGGACAAACTGCAGCCCGGCAAAAGTACTTGAGGAGCATGTGGAACAGGCCAGCAAGAAGAGCATAGTTTGCGGGGAGTCCTGAGGGCCAGATTGACCAGAGGGGGGCAGTGCTTTGGCTCTCAGACCTGAGGTTCCCTATCCATGCCTTAAAAAATGCTTTGCGAACTCAGGCCGCAGAAGAAGCAGTAGAAATCTGCTCTTCCTAGATGGTTGTGTGCACACATTTGGATTGTAACCATTGCTCACATTTTTGGAAGTAGCAAGATTGGTCCAAAACAAGGGGATATTTATCCCTGCGGAGACACAGAGCCCACTGTCTCTCAGTGACTGCTGCAGGTCCACGGCGATGGCACATCAATATATCTCCTTCGAAATCAGAATGGGGGGGGGCAAGTTTTTTGCCCTGCTCCCCCACTCCATTCCCTCGGCCTCCCTTTTTAACCCTGTGCTTTTCATCCAACAGAAAGACAAACACGACACTTCCAACTTCGATAAGGAGTTCACGAGGCAGCCTGTGGAACTCACACCCACCGACAAACTCTTCATCATGAACTTGGACCAGAACGAGTTTGCAGGATTCTCCTACACTAACCCTGAGTTTGTCATTAATGTTTAGGCGACGTGGCAAATCCTTCTGGTCCTCTGCTTTTGTAATCACAGTCCTGAATTCCAGATTGCCTTGTATATATGGACACGAGTCTTCCGGGGTTAATGGTGCATCCGTTCCGACATCCACATGCCCTCGTTGGAGAAGAGAGGGATGTCTGTCTTTGGCCACTTCTCCTCTGTGTGTGCAATATATGGTTTGTTCTTTGACTAGTCTGCAAAAGGAATAGCGTTTCTAGAATCTCTAGCTAGTTGGCTAAACTACCACTAGAGTTTTGAAACATGTCAAAGAGTATTGTCTCAAAATATCAACTTTACTACTGTCTTTGTATTTTCAAATGAAACTGAAATGCCAGTGTTTTCTTGTCTTATTTGAATGCTAAGCATGGTCAATATCCTCAGCCGTCGTGCCACAGCATTTTGCAATGACTGTGACCTTGTTCCCCAAGATTCTTTCTGTTCATTTGTTTCTGTTTAAGCCAGAACTGAACCGAGTCAACCCTGTTGATGTGAAGACGTCTGCTTCATAAACTTGCTTATCTTTTGAAATCTACCTGTCTTCCACGTTAGTTTCTGTCAACACATTTGGGAATTGCCCATCCAGGCAGGAAACGTCCAAAAAAAGGAATTTCTGTCTATGTTCTTGTAAATGTTGCTTCTGCTTCTTCATTTTTGTAAGGAAAAGAAAATGGAGATGGCCTTTTCAAATCACTGGAACCATTGGCAATTTTAGCAGTGCCCCTTGGTGATTTTTTTTTTGAGACAAAATTTTGCAAGTCAATAGTTATGGAAGAATTTTCAGAATTTGACCAGCTGATTGAAGCTGTCTCCACAAGAGGAAGGAGAGCTTGTTCTGGTGGCTTGCCTGGATCAAATGTTGGCTAAATTAATTAGTTTTAATTTTTAAAATTAATTTTATTACTGTTTTCTTCCACCTTTCCTCTAAGGAGCTGAAGGCGGCACACATATTTCCCCTCGCCCATTTTACCTTCAAAACAACCCTGCAAAGTAGCTTAGGCTGTGAGTGAAAGAATAGCCCAAGGTCACCCAATAAGCTTCATGGCCAAGTGGGGATTTGAACCCTGGTCTCCCAGATCCTAGTCCAACACTCTAACCACTACACCACACTGGCCCTGCAACCATTATAGGTTCAAATTTCCCCCTTTTCAAGGCTTGCTCTTTTACTAATACAAAACCTTATGCATTTTTAAAAGGAAAATTATAAAGTTATTTTTAAAAATCCTTCTGGTATTTTTAATAATCAGTTTGAGGATCCTTATGGTGGAGACGCAAAGAAGATGGCACCATATGGCAAAGTCTAGCCAGAAGAATGAGATGGACCTTCATCTGGGGGTAAAAATTGAGCTTGTGCCCAAATTATAATTCAAATTGGTTTTCACACACACACACACATTTGTTTCTTTTCCAATTTTAAAAGTAAGGCACCATGCATGTGTGTGAGTGTAAAGACAGGAGATATATTGTGAATCCTCTGTGCAAAACCTCGTTCTCTATCTCCATCCCAAAAGTCCTTTGGGAAAACATAGGCTCCCTCCAGACATCAAGCTCTCCTGCCACCTAAAATGCCCTTCCTGTTGACTTGCATGGAGATATCCCCCTTCCTTGAGGAGCACAAAGACGTTCAGGACAGTAGCGAATTGAGGATGGAGATCAAAGCACACATCCCTTTGATCTAACCCCTTCTACTGGGTCACCAGGGAGCTCCATATTGGTGTATGGAGCTCTGTATCAGGATTTGCATAAAGTCCCACTGTGTGTTAGCTGGCCTTGTTCCCAGGTAAGTGTGCACAGAACCACAGAGCCTTGATCTATGGATTATCTTTTTGGGACTAGGTGGCCTTGAAGGCCATCTGCATCTCAATGAATCAGCAATTGCCATCATCTACACCAGAGCTTTCCAAACTTTTCATGCTGGTGGCACACTTTTTAGAAATGCATCATTTTGTGACATAGTATTTCAGTTTTACTAGCAAACCAGAGGTTAAACTAACCCTTTTCTAGCCTCAGGAGGAGCGCGGGAAGCATTTGCACGACACACCTGCACATTGCAGCCAACACACTAACATGCAGACCATCCAAGTGTCTCTATTTTCCAGGGACGTCCCTGATATAGAGAAGCCATCCCAGTTTCTGATTTGATCCCAGAATGTCCCACTTTTCCTTAGGATGCCCCTCTCAGGTAAGTGTGCACAGGATTGCAACACTTGCCTCTACACCAGACCAGTGGGTAACCAATGATAGCAAAACAACCGCTGATCAGCACAATGTGGTGGAAAGGAGACATTTGAAAACAAGACCTTTGCCCACACAAGAGCATCGACATCTGTTCAAAGCCCTTCCATCCCTTTTCAGAAAAATCAATCTCCTTTCTCTTGCTAATCTCTTGCTAATCAGCAACAGAAAGCAATTGCATATCCTCCAACATTTCTCAGACATATGGCTTTCAGCATATATGGAAACATAATAAAACATTAAGCATTAAAAAAAAAACTTCCCTATACAGGGTTGTCTTCAGATGTCTTCTAAAGGTTGCACGGTTACTTACGTCCTTGGCTTGGGGGGGGGGGGGTCACATAACTCCAGACCCTCCAACATTTCTCCAGTGAAAATAGGGATGGCTTCTGTAAATTCAGGACTGTCTCTGGAAAATAGGGACACTTAGAGGGTCTGCAATTGCTGCTTAGGTAGAAAACACTGTTCTTCTTCCCCCAAAGTGATATTTTTTTCATCTATGGCAGCCTTCCCTAACCTAGGATTTACCCACTCTTACCTTTCCTCTGCTCTTTCCAGGCATGGTCCATGATTTAGAGCTTCATGTCTCAGTTCCCTTTTGTGTGTGTTTTTGCTACAGAGCTTTCCCCATGAAAACCCATTCTTTAAAGCTCACTTGGAGCAAACGTCAATCCACAGAAAACCCAAACTGATGGTTGCTCCAATTCATATTTAAAGAGCAGATTTTCATGCTGAAAGCTTGGGGCAAAAAAAAATAGAATAAAATAAAGCTTGGACACAGCTTCCATATGGAAGGGGATCCATGCCAACGTTTTTCAGAACACCCACCCCCCTCTCTCTCTGCCAATTCACTGTTCATACACTCTTGGTGAGTACAATTAAAACACTCAAATGATCCTCTGCATGCTAAAGGTATAAATCCCTTTGATTAAGTGTCTGTGTTTTGGGGGCTGCCAAGATTGCTGGCTCTATAAAGTTATTGCAAGGTATTCTGAAAAGCTCCCTTCTCCTGCCCTCATCGTGTGAAGAAGGACAGTGGACTGGGAGAGAAAAAAACAATTCCCCCACAAGTTATCTTTGCCCAGTTACCACCATCCTTTTCTATTCCTGTGGATAGAAGAAAATCCCCCCCCTTTCTCATAATCCTACAATTCATGGACATTCAATGAAGCTGAATGCTGGAAGATTCCAAGTGGAAAAAAGGAAATCTTTCATGCAGCGCACAGTTAAACTGTGGAACTCACTCCCACTGTCCTACCAAAGGCAGTGATGGCCACCAACTTGGATGGCTTTAAATGAGGATTGGACAAATTCACGGAGGATAAGGTTATCAATGGCTGCTAGCCATGATGGCTATGCTCTGCCTCCACAGCTAGAGGCAGCAACACTTCCAAATACCAATTGCTGGAAACCACAGGAAGGGAGAGGGCTCTTGTGCTCATGCTCTGCTTGCTGCTTTCCCACAGGCATCCAAGGGGCAACTGTGAGAACAGGGTGATTTACAAGATGGGCCATTGGCCTGATCCAGCTTTACAAGATGGGCCATTGGCCTGATCCAGCAGGCTCTTATGTTCCTAAGAGAACCGAGGTATTGTCCTTTCCCCATAATACATATAGAAGTAGGTGCAAGGATGAAACCTGAAGCTACAGCTTCAACCACTGAACAACTGAGCTCATTCTGAAGATAAGGAGGTGTCGCCCCCTCTGACCTTGTGCACACAGACACACTTCAGGTCAAATACTTAATTGAGCCTCCAGCACATTAGGCAAGGAAATCTCCCTGGAGTTCTTGCCATAGCTGGTTGAGGTACATGATGCAGGGAAAGGAGCCAACTGTAGAGGAACTTGGGAGCGGCTCCACCTCCTCCCACCTAGTTGAAAAAGGGGGAGAAAAGAGAGGCACATTGAGCCCCGCTTGACTATCAAGTGTCAAAGCTGCTCAAAATATGCTCTCACTTATCCCCTTGCATCCAGTGACACAACACCCCCCTCCCCAAGAAAGATTAAGTTGCCATGCTGCATTGCTGCAAGCAAAGGAGCTAAAGAAATCTCAGCCTGCTCCCCACATGCTGGCTCTTTTTCAAACCCTCCAGCTCTGCATGGGAAGAGCATACCTGTTTTTTCCAGGAACTGACTGACTTCCAGGACATAGCCTTCCCCCTCCTCAAACAGATGAGTTTTTATGGGATCTCTCTGGACCATAAAATAGGGTGACCAGCAGGGCTCCAGGCCATTCCTAGTTGTGCAAAATGGGATTTTTCAAATTTGCCATATAGGAAGCTGCCTTATACTGAGTCAGGCCTATTGGTCATCTAAGCTCAGTATTGTAAACACTAACTGGCAGCAGCTCTCTGGGGTTTCAGGCAGAAGTCTGTCCCTGCCCTACCTGGAGATGCCGCTGGGGACAGAACCTGAGATCTTCTGCATGCAAAGCAGCTGCTCTAAGCACTATGCTGCAGCTCTGCCCCTTTATCCATTCCTGCAGTGGCAAGCCATACCAACCCAAATCCTTTTCCTACCCAACTCTTAAAGGCACAGCAGCAGCACCTCACTTTCCTTCCGGCTACCTTAACTTAAAAAATAAGAGCTATGGCTACTGTGATCCCCTTATTGCATCAAAAGTCTTTATCCAGCCCTTTCACATGTTGTACTATAGGTTGTGAAACATATGGTATAAGAAACTAGCCTCCACACCCTCACCCTCAATCTTGCTTCCTTATATACCACAATTTCAGACTCAAGATAAATTAACAATAACTATTATTCTTTCCAAAGCAGGACTGCATCGCCAGTGGGAGTGTGATGAAACAATGTGCCACTTACAGAACCACAGCTCTTGGAATGTTTGAAAGATTTGGGCATAGATTGTCTACGTAGCCACCAGATTAGCATCATCTCAAAAGACACAAAGCTTTGTCTCTTGTCCATTTTTTATGCAAGGTGATGGGGCAATTTAGAATAGCTTTCCACAACAGTCTGCTATCCAGATTATTATTATAATTTATTTATTAATTACCTTCTAAACCATCATCTCAAGGCAATTTGCACATGAGACAAGTAAAGAGTTAAAAACACAGAAACGACGAATACATTTAAAACAAAACCCTAACGCTAACAAGTGGACACTTGAGATAAAGATCCATTTATCCAGCTGAGAAAAGCTGTTGGGGCAATAATGTTTCCAGTTATTTCCAGAAGTGCAGGTAGTGCTCAATAGGAATGCTATTTCAGAGAACAGGGGCAGTCACACTAAAAGCCCTGCTCTGCATTATGGTGGAACAGGCCTCTGAGATCTTTCAATTGTGCAGGAGTGAGATGCCCCCAAACTACAGTGATCTACTGGGTGTAGAAGGGATAAGGCCTGGTCCTGTACAGAAACTTCTATGCTACGGTAGTACCAACACCTTGAACTTGCCCCTGTAGCAAATTGGCAGCCAGTGCAAATCCTGGAAACAATGTGTTATATGTTAGCAGTAGTTCCCCCAACGAGCAACCTAGCCACTGTGTTCTCCAGATGCAGCCTCCAAACCATCCCCAACTTTTAGTTTTGGTTACAGCTCCCACTGTGGTGGCTGGGCCTGATAGAAGCTGCCTACCAACACATCTGGAGGACACAAGGTTGGAGAAGGCTGCTTTGGAATGTGGCCAACTGCCTGTGGTCTTTGGTGCCAATACAACAATCAAGAGGATGCCATGTCAGTATAAGAGATACTGGGACACTGGCATGTAGAGAACCATGGATGCAAATGCACAGCTTGTGCAAACGCCTGGAAATCATGGGGATGCAAAGACCAAGGTGATAAGGAAGGAGGCCTGGTGTGTGTTGGAGCTAAAATGAAGCAGGGGCACAGTCAGAACAGCCATGGAGTTGCTAATTTCAGGACCAAGGCTAGCGACCTCAAAGCTGAGGCAAAAAGACAAGTTATCTCAGCACATGCCTGGAACAACTACAATATTTTATTATCTGGTCAGCCTAAAAGTTCTACCCCCTCAGTGCTGCATCTGGCTAGCTTAAAGGACCTTTTCAGATGCAGTTATTGGCATCTACTAGGGAGGAGAACCTGGGGGGGGGGCAACTCCAGCTCTCATCATTACTGACCATTGGCCATACTGACTAAGGCCGATGCTCAGCATCTGGAAGTCCACATCCCCACCCACAACATCCTCCACCTTTGCTACAATTCTAATAAGGCACAACAAGCACTGGTGTGACCAGATAGCAGTATCCATGTTGGCCAACGTGGTGCTCAGAGCTAGGAAATCACCACAATTTTGTGTCAGCCTGAAACATTGCCACAACAGCATCCAAGACCCATGGGAGTGGTGGGGGAACAGGTTCATTTTTTGCATGTCAAATTCTGAAACTCCGAAAGCCATTTCCAGCCCTTAAGAATGGGGGAAGGGGAGTAATTTCCCTTCATTTCGTTTGCTGCAGCTTCCTCTAGTGACACGTTTGGCTTTTGTGACACTTCCCTTAATTATGGCAACTGATGACAAAACCATCATGACAAATGACTCAGCTCTTTTTTGAGGGTGCAGCAAAGGAAGCCTGAAGCTGGCTTCCTCCGCTTCCTAAGGTATATCTGCTTGTGTGGGCATGACACGGGCAGTGAGCAGCTCTATGCCATCGGCCTGGCTGGGCTGAGATGGGAAGCATCCAACAGAATGATGCTCAGCCTTCCCTGTCACTTTGGTCTTACTCATCAGAGAAAAGATGTGGCCGCCTCCTTCTTGTTTGGAAAGAGTGACCAGGAGAGGCAACAGAATGACCTTCCCAAACCTTCTCCTCAGGCTGCCTTTCATTCATCTCATTTGCATTACAATTCTCTTCATTAGGCCTGAGAGAATGTACAGCAAATCAATTAAAGAATGGGACTGGCTGAGACGGCAGCAAGCCAGTTCCTTCAGCAGATGCAACTGGGATTTAACTCACAGTGCTAGGCTGGGGGATCAGAATGATATGGGTTCAAAACCCAGTTTGGCTAGGAAGCCATGTGGGGTGGCTTTGGGCAGTCATTGCCTCAGGGCAATGTGCATAGGGGGGGTGAGGTAGGTACCAGGTGGGCAACTCTGGGTGCATTACCATCTTGCCCCCTTCCTCACCTTGCTCAGTAAAAGCATTCTGAGCTCAGAAGGAAATCTCAATGGCAAAGCTGGTTTACAGAGGAAGAGGCAGGCCTTCAGATCCCAAGAAGTACAGGACTTTTTGGCTGAAAACCAGCACTTCAAATTCTGCCCAGAGACACTGCAAAACATTTCCAAAACTGGTGAGAGATGGTCCATCCAACCTCTTCTGGTCAGCAGTTCTGCAGCCTTAGTTTGCACCAGGAGAAGCTCCCAAGCCATCTTCAAAGAAACCTCACATTAAATGCATTGCAGTAGCATAGCTAGGCCATTGATGGCCACAGCCAGGCTATCTCTGTCCAGGAGGGGCTGCTGCTACAATACATCAGCCCAAGCTGGCAATGAGAGCCACTTTCCCCCACATATGACATCTGAGCCTCTAAAGATCTGAGCATATAAAGATGGTTGGGAAAATAAATGCCACTTTCACCTCTTCCTTGGTGACCCTCACATTGCTCCATGCTCCTCTTGAGTTATTTTGCCTGAGTGGAAAGTGTCCTGGATATGTGACAATGCTTCTAGTTTGCCTTGGTGGGGACATGTGGGGATAAGCAGGTTGTCTTCTTCATGGCTAGAGTGAAGTCCTTTGTGCAAAGCTAAAAGCTACAGGTGTTGTTCCTTCATGCCTCTGGCCTTGCCAACCTCTACTTTTGTAGAAACAGAATTGTAGAGTTAGAAAGTAGCCCCAAGAGTCATCTACTACAACCCCCCTGTAATGCGTGAATTACAGCTAAAGAATCCCTGACAGATGACCATCCAACCTCTGTTGCAAAACCGCTAATGAAAGAGAGTCGACCACCTTCCATGGTAAGCTATTCCACTATCGAACAGCTCTTCCCATCAGAAAGTTCTTCCTAATACAGTAATGTTAATCAGAATCTCTCTTTTTTGTAATTTGGGTCCATTGGTTTGGGTCCTGCCCTCTGGAGCAGCAGGGCAATGTCAGAGCAATCAATCTTAGGATAGACGATTTGGGAATTCTGAAGGTCAAGCAAGGATCTGTTGGGGTCTGGGACAAACTGCTCAGGTGATGAGAAGTTGGTTCAGAATGGTGGGATACAAAGAGGTATATAAATATAAACATTTTGTAGCACTTTTCAACTTCCTAGTTATATTTTTTAGCTTCCTAAACTGAAACTCAGAAGCTTCAGCTGAGGATTTTTCTGAGGAAAACCGAGTTTTGGCAAGGCAAACAGATTTCTCCTGGCTGAACCACACATTTCTGGCTTGATTGACTATTGCAGGTCAATATTAAACAACAAAACTTAACCTCCATACAAATCAAGTACACCCACAATGTTCTTGCAAAGGGGCTTATGAGTACTGGCAGGCACTTAGGCACGTTTTAAATGCTTTTGTTGATATTGCAGTATTGTGATTATTATTTTTTAATTAAATAAATAGCTGCAAATAGTAATTAATGTCTGAATATACTTGAGCTGGTGCTCACCAGGGCTCAAGCTCCTAGAATTGCTTTTCAGGGTCACGAACTCCTCCTGGAAAATGTGAAGTAAGGAATGAACATGTGCAGAGTGACTCTTCCTCATCTCCACTGATTAATCTCAACCAGTATCAGCGATTGTTGCTCGAACCAGGAACCCTGATGGCTCAGGCTGGACTCTCATCTAGTAGGACCTACCTGGGACTCAGAACCCTGTTCTGGTACAGAAAATGAAAGGGGTGTGCAACTGGAGGTTGTGGAACAGGTGAGCAATATGGAGCTACTGCCTGTCAGCTCCAACCCTTTGTACCCCAGAAGTGCTTTAAGTCCTTGCTTGCAACTGGGTTGATCAGACTTTTTCACAGGCACCTCTCCTTTTCCTCTGTGGTCATAAGGTCTGAAAGCATGCATAGCCTGCATTACTCCCTCAAGACAAAGTTTTCCTCATGTGAGTGCTTGAGCAAACACTGGCGCCAATTCCTTTCTTGCGGAAGTATTTCACTGCACAAATTAATCTGGCATTGATGCACATTGAGGATATATATTTAGATATATTCCCTAAGTTCATATATGCACTAATGAGGTCTGAACTGGCAGAGACTGACCAGGGGCCATGATAGATGTGGCTCAATGAAATAGTCATCCCAGTTTGCAGCAGCTGTGAAAAAAGGTAGATTCCATATTAGGCAACATTAGGAAATAGATTGAAAATAATACTGCCAACATCATAATGCCTTTTTATATGTGATGTGACTGTGGAGTTCTAGTTGATGCACCTCAAGAGGGATATTGTAGACACAGAAAGGTAGCCACTAAAATTATCAAGGGACCAGAGCAGCTCCCCTATGAGGAAAGATTACAACAATTCAGGCTTTAAATTTGGATAAAAGGTGAGGGGGGGCACAACAGTCATGTGTCCAAGACAGTGGTCTTCAACTGATGGGTTAGGACTCACTAGTGGGTCATGGTCTGATCTAAGGTTGGTCTCAACAGCAGTACTACTGCCATGCAAACATATGGTGAAAGATTAAGAAGGGGATCCTCAAATGCATTTTGGGGTTAAAAGTGGGTCTTGGGTCTGAAAAGGGTTCTAGATGTAGGATAATAATACAAGGTGTGGGAAAAGTGGAAAGGGATAAGTTCTCACACTTCCTCCCTCTCACACCCACACCCATTAATGTTCCATTATTCAGGGCAGATGACAGAAAATGCTCTTTCACACAGCACATAATTAAACTATGGAATTAACTCACAGAATATGTAGTAATGGCTACCAATTCAGGTAGCTGTAAAAGAGGCTTTGGAAAATTCATAGAAGATAGAGCTACCAGCCATGATGCCCATGTACCACCTCCATTGTTGGAGGTGGTGTACCTCTGAGTACCAGTTGCTGGGGAGATAGCAAGTAGGGAATATAACAGTTGTGCCCAGGTCCTTCTATTGCATGTTCAGGTCCTGATATTCCAGGTTTGGCTTGCAGGCTTCCCAGAGGTGTCTGGTTGCCCACTGTGAGAACAGGGTGCTGGATAAATGAGCGTTTGGTATGATCCAGCAGGGCAAGTTCTGATGCCAACCTTTTGTTGGAGAACATGCTCTCCAAGTCTAGAATTGGATACAGTCACCCATAGCCCTGATTTCATCTGGAGAGCCAGACTTCCAAGGCTGGCTTGAGCCCCACAGAGAAATGAATCATTGTGCTAATCCCAATACAGCCAGAGGCTTTTTGGTGGCCTTTATCAAGCCTGTTTCTCGGCTTCACTGTCCTTGCTGTGAAATGGGAATGATGGTGCCCTTTAACTCACAAGGGTGTCACGAAGCCAAACAGGGAAAGTCTTGTTTCTGCTTTGCTGTCAAAGCAGAAACCATTCTGCATCCATGCCTATCTGTAATTTCCACAATGCATACCATGCCCAAGTAAATAATTTGCTTTCATATCACATACATGCAGGTTTAAAATAACCCTTTAATTCTGGAGCGGTTTTGGCAGAGATGCATTTTGAAAGGTTACGTGAGTCATAATCCAATCCAAACAGCAGCAAAAGGAAGCTTAAGAAATCCAACGACCATAGGAGCACACACAGAAGGAAACACGGCTGGAGAGATACCATCCATTAAAAAGGGCAAGTGCCACAAAATGCCCCATTCAGGGCACCTCCAAATTCAGCTGTGTTTTTATGGGGTTTTTTCATGGTGTCACTCGAGCAAAAGAGCAAAATGCAAGAGCTTGTTTCTAGGTAGAAGCAGACAGTTGTTAGTAAGCAAGAGCAATGCAATTACCTGTCTTGAAGACAGTGTGGGAGCTAGAAGGGTAACAAACACTGGAGAGAGAGAGGGTGCTTGGGAGAGAGCAGAATAGGAAGGGGTGAAGGTGAGCAACGAGCATGCAGACTGAGCTTTTGCATTATGAAGACTAAGAGCCTCAGCCAAAGATGTCTTGCTTACATGCTCCCCATTGGGGTACCTGGTTGGCCACTGTGAGATGAAGATGCTGGACTAGATGTTCTTGTGTTCATCATTCAGTGTAATCCTAAATTGGAAGACGTAGATATACATTGAGGCAGGGGGGAAATGTTGAGGAATGAGGCCAGAGGGCAACATAATGCCTAAAGAAAAGACAATAAGAATTATATCCAAGCAAAATAGTCACAGTGGTCATAAACAAAATGCTGGTGATGATGAAACAAACATTCTAGCATGGCTAAACTAAATGACATGAACAGTGGAATAAAAACTGAAAATCTCAATTCAAGCCACAGGTGACAGGATTGAATTTCCTGTTAAACTGCAATTCAGTCCTTTCACACTGGAGTTTCCCTTTGATCTAACGTGGCTCTTTTAAGAGACGAATTGGACTGTTTTGTGAGATTGAAATATTTTCCCACTAGTTTCTGAATATTGCCTTTCTGATGTGATTTGTGCCCACTTATTGTTTTGCAGAAAGCCTGACTTGTTTGTCTTGTGTAATCTGCTTTGCTGGCAGATTATATTGCATATAATCTACCATATATTTTGGAAGATGAGCAGGTGAATGAACACTCTGATGTTGTGGGTGACATTGCTAGGTTCTATAACAGGGTTGCCAGAGTAGATATGTGGACAGAGCTGGAATCTGGGTCCATTGCAGGGCCTGGTTCCTGTCTTTGTGTGTCTGTTATGTGCCCTGTTGCTGATGAGTAGCTAGTTTAAGTTAGAGGTGGGGGAGTCATCTGTAATAAATTAGAGGCTTACCATCCCCAAAGGCTTATGAAAGTGAACATGACTGTGCAATGTTCATTATCCTAGATGGGCTGTAGATCCTTGATTATGACTTTATGAGCTTGGGGGGTTCAGTCTGAATGGTGCCCTAAATCCCTTCCAGTTCTTGGGGTCCTGTACCCAGTGAGGGTTAGACTCTAATGTAGGAGATTGCTGGACTGGTCAGATAAGTTTCATTGTAAGACAATGACCTTAGCTAGCCACTTAAGTGTCCTCATCAGCATCCCAAATTAATGAGCTAGGTTGCAAGTGGCTGTGCCTTCCAAGCTAATGGATGGGTCTTTCCTCCACACCACCTCTCCTAGCTGCTATGTAGGAGAACAATAGCCTGCATGGTCTGTGTGAACTGAGCTTGATAGCAGGCTGGAAGCGGGAGACACAGACATGCTTGCTCTGTGCTGAATCTAAAGCTGCAAATAACGTAGAAGCATTATCTTTTTAGGGTGTTAGTGTTGTGAGCCCCTCCATCTTATGATCAGGATGTGTATATATGTGTAATTAAAAAATATATCCTAAGGACAGCACAGTCTCTACTGACCTTCATTTCAAGGAATCCAAATTTGGGTAAGCACTGGAACCCCTGGAGTCTCTTGCCACTCAGATACTGGGGTGGCATGTAACTATTCACTGGAGTAGTTTCAACAAAGCCGATGGGTGACAGAGAGGTGTTCTGCCATTTTCCATTATAAGTCTGTGCTACAGTGGATTATTCCTAGGCACCTGCCTGCTCTTACTAAACTGCTTTTTCACATCAATGGGTGGAGATTGTAGCCTAAGAAATGACTGATGCAAATCCTTAAGCTGTGAGCCTCTCTTTGATGAGTCAGAGCAGATGCAGTTGTATTTTAGGGCTTTGTTGCAGACAATGGATTTTGTAGCGTGTTCTGGGTGGGAGCTAGATGCATGTAGGTGCACATCCTTAGTAGGGTTCTGATATAAGGTTGAGCTTATATATCCATTTTTATGTCGTTGCACAGTCATGTTCAGAAAGTGAGGCTGCCACCTGGATGGGTCTAGGCTCAGGTGGATGGTGAGGTGGAAGTTCCAGTGGAACAGCATAAGTACTTCCTGCCCTGTGTCCAAATGATAAGGATGTCATCAGAGGATCTCAGGTATAGGAGAGGCTTTGGGGGACAGGAACTGAGAAAGCAAATGGTAGTTCCAAGCTAGCCATGAAAATGTTAGCAGACTGTGAAGCCATGTCAACCTCTATGATAGGGCCACAGATCTGGTGCTCCAGCATAACTAGCGACCAAACACTGTCACTTCATACTTACCTATAATTACCTCAGTTTGGGGGAGAACAGGCATCTCCAACCTTGTATATGATCACCTTAACTATTTTGAATCCTTACGGGCTGTCTGGAGAGTCAATGTGGTGTAGTGGTTAGAATGTCAGACCAAGACCTAGGAGACCAGGGTTCAAATCCCCACTCGGCCATGAAGCTCACTCGGCGACTTTGGGCCAGTCACGGGGTTGTTGTGGGAATTAAATGAGGAGGGGGAGAACCGTGTAGGCCACTTTGTGAGTTCCTTGTAGAAAAATGTGGAATGTAAGTGCAATAAATGAATATGCATTTCATTTCCATGTGACATGATTTTGCTCCATCCATTCCCCTCGGGGGGGGGACCCTATATTTATCTATCTATATGCCTATTTAGGAGTACCTTTCACACATTTAATGAAGTGGACTCTAGTTCACAAAAGCTTATGTCATAATAAGATCGCTGGTCTTTAAGATCTCACAAGGGCTCCAAGCAACTTTGCTAGTCAACTAGCACTTTGATTTTCCTTTAGTCAAAAGTAGTGAGATGGTACTCACATGATAGTACAGGAACACAGGAAGCTTCCTTATACCAGGTGAAACCAGTCAGTATTTTCTACACTGACGGGCAGCAGCTGTCTGGGGCTCCAGACCACATTCTCCTCTAGTATTACCAGGAGATGCAGGGTCTTGAACCTGGGATCTTCTGCATGCAAAGGAAGGAAGGAAAACATAGGAAGAAACACAGGGAGCTGCCTTAT
This sequence comes from Lacerta agilis, assembly GCF_009819535.1. NCBI lineage: Eukaryota > Metazoa > Chordata > Lepidosauria > Squamata > Lacertidae > Lacerta > Lacerta agilis. The sequence continues at coordinate 28,273,207 of NC_046324.1, read as the reverse complement.
AAAGTCAGCCCACTGGTCTATCTAGCTCTATATTGCCTATACTGATGGGCAGCGGCCCTGCAGCATTTCAGCTGGGGGTCTATCCCAGCCCTACCTGAAGATGCTGGTTGTTGAACCTGGAACCTATTGTATGCAAAGCAGTTGTTCTCTCCCTGGGCTATAGTACTTCCCCACAGCAGCTTGATAAACCTGTGGGAAAGTTTTTGTGGGTGTTATGGGAGAGAAGTGTGTGTTTGTGTGCGTGCACATGCCTGCGTGTGCATACCTCGGGTGCCTTGCTTGTGTGCGTGAGGGGAGGGGGGGAGAATTGAGTTCCCTGGAAAGCCAACCCCCCCGCCTCGAACTCGCATGTAATCAGCCACTTTTCTACCTTCTCCTCGGCTCGGTTCTTTCTTCCAGGCAGCTGTGCGATCTCTGCATCACTCGCTTCCAGTATTTTGGGAGGGACATGGGCAGCTGGGACAAGCAGCTGCTCACCAGTCCGAGTGTAAAAGCTCAGCTGCAGGCAGCGGCGACGGCAGGAGCAGCAGGGAAGCGCCTCGCCTGCTGATGGGAGCAGCCATCCTCCTCCTCCTCCACCTCCTTCACCAAAAAGTTCCAGCAGAATCCCTCCTGGAGAGCGCCGGAGGCGAGTGGGAGGCGCCTCCTTACATCACAGGGAGCCGGAGTCTAGAATCGCGGGAGCTGTCCACTTCAGCACCACCACACTCCAGGGCACGGGCAGGCGCGCGGGGAGCTGTCCGCTTCAGCACCGCGGCGCTCGAGCGGGCGGCGGCAGCAGCAGCGGGAAGGGAGCGGCCCTCTCCAGCCCAAGGAGCCCACCCACCCCGCTGCTTGGTTGGGGGGAATCCATTCCTCCAGCGCCGAGCTGGGGGCGGGCCTGCTCAGCACCACAGGGGACCCGGGAGTGACTTCCCTTTCCAGTCGCGGGCTCCGCACCTCTGGCAGTTTTCGCCGCCGCCGCCTTTGCTTGTCGCTTCAGAAACAAGGAGGGGGCTTGGGGAGATCTCCTCTTCTCTCCATCGCCAGTCGTGGGGGATATTTCCACCCAGCTGCTTTTAAAGCACCTATTTCTGTCTATTCCCCCCGCATCCTCTCTCCCACCTCTTCCTCTCTCTAGCACACACACGCAGACACACACCGTGTTGATCTCCAGCTCTTTGGAATTATTTATTTATTTGCTCTTGTGACAGGCGTCTGGCTCTCCCAAGCTGAACGAAGGACAAGCTGCACGCCTCTGAGCCCGGCGTGCGGGGTCTGGATCGGGGATGAGCAGCAGGCGCCTGGCTGGATCTCAGCCTCATGCTCCATCCAAGAGGGGCAGGGAGGAGATCCCTCGAAACGCAGAAGACCAGCACCTGAGGAGCCCGCGGGGTCCCCCTCCTCTGGTGTGGAGAGCCCGGTTTGTGTAGAGAAGGGGCAGCCCTTCCCCTGCATGCCTCCGGGCCCCTAGCTCCAGGGGAGTGTGAGTGACACCTTTGCCTTCTTTCTCCCTCTGCCTTGCCTTCCCCTCCGGTTGGCTGCCCACGATACCATGCATCATTATGAGGATGTGTGACAGAGGTATCCAGATGCTGATCACCACCCTGGGAGCCTTTGCAGCGTTCAGCCTCATGACCATCGCGGTGGGCACAGACTATTGGCTGTATTCCAGGGGGGTGTGCAGGACTAAGTCTACAAACGACAATGACACCAGCAGGAAAAACGAAGAAGTCATGACCCACTCGGGCTTGTGGAGGACCTGCTGCTTGGAAGGTATTGAAACCTAACTCTTTGTTGCCAGCTCTAGGCTCTCCTAGTCTTTCAGAAGTGAGATGGGATGGGGTGAAGGGATAACTGCTGGGACTAAGGTTGTAGCACAGTCAGGGGAAGTAGTGTTGCTTCCATGGGGAAAGTTTGGCTTTGCCTGAGAGATGCAGAGAGAACCCACAGCCCTAGAAACTTCCCTTTGGGCCCTTAGAGTCTCAAGCCTTTGCCTGGGTCTGCTTCTAGCTTTGGACTCTGCTCTGACTTCTTTTTGGCTAAACATTGCAGTGTGGGTTTCAGGACACAACACCGAGGTGGGAAAGGGCTGTTGCACACTTGTGGGCTTCAGACTGGGATATTTGGTTGACTACAGTGTGAGAACAATATGTTAGAATAGGTGGATCCAGTTGCAGGGCTCTTGTGATGCTCTTATGGTGTCCTGCTCCATTATTACATGTCTATATGTTACAATCTATGCCAGGCAGACAGGCAAGCATTAGATGGTCTGGAGTGTGGTAATGGTAATGGCAAAGCCAAGCCCTGCCCATTGAGAAAGTAGGAAGGGTTGAGAGAGTAGGAAGAATATATTTTCATGCATGCTTTGACTCCTGCAAAGATGGGACTAGAATTTGTGCCGCAGGGTAGGCTGGGGTGACAGTTTTCTCTAACCAGGGCTCACTTGTTGCAGAGGTGTGTGTGTGTGTGCATTTAACAAAAGGTTCCTTAGGAAATTGATCATAAACCAAATGACCATTGAGCAAGTCGAGGTTTTGTTTTGTTTTGTTTTTAGTGTTGTGGTGTTTTAGTTAACCCTCCTTGGCTGTGGAGATGGTGTGGGCATTCAAGGAGTATTATTAGGCAATGACAAATACCAGCATCCAAAGGAGCACTTGGATTCTGGGTTTCTCCCTTTGTGTTATTGAATGTCACCTTCATTAAGATCATGGTGTGAAACTGGGGGGCTACAGAGGGACTTCTACAATATGGCAGGAACACTTTACACTGTTTGTCCTTCCTTCCTTCCTTCCTTCCTTCCTTCCTTCCTTCCTTCCTTCCTTCCTTCCTTCCTTCCTTCTGTATGTTACGAGAGAAAGTGATTTAAGCCACATACGTAAATAATCCCAGGAGCTACATTATGTTCCCCACCACCACCATTCCCCACAAGCAAGACTAAGTAGACTAGCACAGCTGCAGGTTTTTAAAAATGAGCTAATCCCCACCCCCACCCCACCCGTCTCTCTGTTTCAAGCTACAGAGGTTTGGAGTCTTTCTCTGTCTTTACGCACTGTTGTAAGAGAATGCTGATCTGGTCCATTAGTCTGGTGGTCCTCAAACTTCCAGAGAGCTGGCCAAAAAGGAAGCCAAATTTATCTCTCAAGCTGCCTGTTATCAGGAGCTTCAGTGAGTCATCAGAGAAGTGTTCCATGTCTCTGCCCACTAGTCTTTAACCGCTCCCCCCCCCCCCAAGCTTGTGTAGGTGGATAAATGCAAAGAACCCACTCTTTGGCAACTGCTGCATGAAGCGATGTAGGGAGAGGGTGTTCTCACTGCCCACAGTCCCCTGTCAATGCCTCCTCCCTGTGTATCCCCCATCCAGAAAACCTACTCTAGCTTATATATAGTCTTGGCTCAGCCTTCCTCGTATCTTTCTGTAGAAGCTTCAGTTCACCTTTTGCAGCTGATCATTGCTCCAGGTGCACCATGTGAAGAGGCCCATTGAAGGGATGGGCTGTCTGATGTCTATAAGAAAGAGGCAGGCAGCTCAGTCCAAGGTCAATGGGTAGTCGGGCTAAGAAAGGTCATGAGAGTGAAGGGTGGAGGGGTGGTGGGAGTTCAACCATCCTTCTCACCTCTATGCCATCACATGAAACAAGGCACACTCCTTTTTCCTGGAGCAACTGATGGTCATTCTGTAAGCCAAGGACTTAAGAGAGACAGAATTCTTCTTCAACCCAAAATGTCCAAAGTGGGGGGAAATAAAAGAGGAAAGGATCGAGTCACAAACATTAGTTGGTCCAATATTTATTTATTTAGACAATTTGCCCCACCCCACCCCACCCCCCAAAAATCCACTTTTTGTCTCAAAAAGACACACAATGTGACTATATAATCTCAGTCTCAATTCCTTACACTGGACCAAACTGAGCACATTCACACAGCATCTAAATTGCTCTCAGGGGGGAGAAATTGAGACAAGCCCTCATGCTCATCTCTCAATAGTTCCAAATACCTGAGTCTTTGGCATCCACAGTACTCACCAGCAAGGCTAATTCTATTGCTCTTGATGGTAACTGCTGCTCCAAGATTTGGTTTTAGCAGTAGTACATATCTAGGAGATAGATATTTTCAGGATGCGCCTTATTTCTGTTGTTGCGGGTTGTTTTAAACTGTTTTAACTGTTGCAACCAGCTCAGTGACTTTAGGGTGAAGGGAGGATGGTGTTGATGCCGTCCCATTTTCCTAGAGACAGAAAATTATGGGGAGGCATCACTTGGGCCTGCGTCACAATGTGGGTGCCTTGGAGCTTGAGAGAGGCTCCAACAGGCATGTTGGGCAGTAACTTTCTTCTGATTGCAGCGGTAGCTTCTGTTGCCATCAAATGCTGTGTCGATTTAACACCTGGCTGTGAATGGCTTTCTGGCTGCCCAGTGCTTCATTAGCCTCCTTGTTATGCATCTCTGGACTGGGAAATTATCTGGCTCCGTTGATCAATGGAAGGATCTGTCTGCTTCAAATGTGATGCTCAGAGACCTGAGTAGAAAGACTGAGAGGCGATTTCTCTTCCCCCTTTCCTCTCATGCTTATGTAGTTTGGAATATATGTGATTTACAAGAATGGGATACAGACACCATCCCTATGTTGCAAATGGTATTATGTGTGTGTAGGGGGCTTTATTGCAAATCTCAACTCAGGCAAGAGCTTGCTAGGTGTCGTTAAGTCAGATGTTGACAGGCAGTTTAGAGTGTTGGACTAGAGCCTGGGGGAGACCAGTGTTCGAAACCCCGCTAAGGCATGAAGCTCACTGGGTGACCTTGGGCCATTCACTGTTTCTCAGACTCACCAACCTCACAGGGTTGTTGTGGGCATAAAATGGGGAGGAGGAAAACTATGCAAGCCACATTGAACTCCTTGGAGGAAAAGGTGGTATAGAAATGCAGTAAATAAATAAAAAAAAGTAATGAAATGGTTTGAGTGACAACGCTCATCAGCCCTGACTATGGGCTGTGCTGCATGAGACTGGTGGGAATTATCTAAAACACAGAGGTGGGTGGGAAACAAAGCTGAGAGTGGCTGTCTTAGGCGACCCTCAACCTGCCCATTCTTGGTGCAGTGGTAATATCAGACTACTTTTCAGGGTATTTGTAAGGATTGCTGAGCTGCTGTATGTGGAGTGCTGTGAACACCTTCAATGTTTATGCAAATTAACAGTAAATATTATGATGATTTGATTTTATCTCCATGGGAGCAAGCAAAAGGTATCCAAACTCAAACAGGTGTCGGGAAGCTCAAGGTCATTCCTGAAAGAGCTAGCTGCCCTTCCATGTTTAATTCCTACCTAAAATGGGAGACACTTTGAGGCTCAAGCTAGATAGTGTGGATTAATATTTCTTTCAACATTTAAACAGAGCGGATTCAAGTTTATCCTCCCTCCATCCCCCACTACAAAAGCATTGAGGCTTCAAACAATGCAATAGAGGTGCCAACTTTTGAAGCAGCCACTGTAGCTCTGCCTTTAACAGATGTGAGCAGCCTCATGTGCCAACTCCTGCAGCTCCAGTGCCAGTTGTTGATAACCCAGCATTGTTGAAGAAGACGGCTTCTTGTCACTAGAAGCCACAGGCAACCACTTGCCCTTTGCCTGGGCATTTGCTTTGTGATCTGCTGGCTGGTGTGGCGCTCAAAGAGCCGCAGTTTCCTCCAGCAAAATTTGAGCAGCAGAGCAGCAAAACTGTCCAAAGGGAGAGGGAGGGGACAATTTGCCCCCTCCTTTCCCAAGTGAGCTTCCCATGAAAGGGTCAAGTGAATAGCCGGTGGAAAGAGTCCATTGGATCTGGTTCTTGAAGCCAAGGATACCTGAGGTACTGAAATGCTCCTGCTGAAGACAAGAAGCACATGGTAATTAGGGGCTTCTCTTAAAAAAAATTATCTGGGTGTATTCTCAAGTATAAAATCCCCGTGCTAGCTAGCTCACTGTTCCAAATGGCCTTTAATGGTGATTCAAAAGAGGTGCATAGAACAGGCATGGTGAACCCTACGGCCCTCCAGGTGTTTCTGAACTCTCATCAGCACCAGCTACTGTGGCCAGTTGTCAGAAAGAATGGGATTTGTAGCCCTTGCCTGTGCTGCAGGCAGTAATGAGTTGCAATGACTAAATGGAGCTTCCATGAACAGAAGGAGTCTACTTGTGAACCTCAGGTGCTAGAAACAAACATTGTATCCATGTGTTACTTGCAGGTTTCTCAGAAGTTTCTGATTGGATGAATGCTGGACTAGATTGAACTTTGGTCTTTTTCATTCAATATTACTCCCATGTCAGGAACTCTTATCATCATGATTTCTCTGGATACCATGAGCATTAATAACACTGAGAGAGGGAGAAAGGTACACACACAGAGAGAGAGAGAGACTTCCTTTGTTGTAGATGCCCATGTCTGCAGTATCCACATTTCTGGATTTTAAAATGTGTTACATCCAGCGTCTGACTCCTAGTGCTCTAAATGTTGGCACTCAAAGAGTCAGCACCCACAGATCTAGCAACCATTCCCATGAGGGGGGCATAGTTATGCTTTTGCATTGAAAGAAAAGCACTCTATACCTGCCCAAGCTCACTGATTATTTCACAAGCTCCCCGGCTGCTGGACGCGAAATAAAATAAAAGCTCAGTGTTGCTCCTCTCCTCCCATCAAAAGTTCAGATGAACATCACAAACTATTTGCATGTCCACCAGAAAATTCACCTGCACTTGGAAGCCAGCCAGAATGACCAGGAGAAGTTACATCATGAGGAGCAAATGAGGCAGTTGGGAAGCATATGACCCCTAAACCATCCCAGTATGGAGGAGCCCTGTCATTGCAGGACCTGATGCAGTTTAAGGGATTGAGGTGGAGGACTGAGTAGGAATAAGATGCATGTGAAAATGTTGTTACCACACTCATCATGGTGGTGCTACTGCTGTCAAGCCTGTGGTTAAGCTAGTATTACACACGGGGGGGGGGGGAGTGCATGATCTAAAGTGCCTTCAATGGAAAGGAACGTCGTTCAGTGGCAGAGTATCTGATTTACATGCAGTGTGTCCAACTTTCAATCCCTGATATCTCCAGTTGGATCTGAAGGAGACGCCCTGAATGAAATGGAGCAGCACCCTGCCTAGAGAGACACTGCCGGTCAGTGTAGACAATACTGAGCTCAATGGACCAAATGGTCTGACTCAGGATAAGGCAACTTCCAATGTTCATAATGCTTGGAAAATTCAATACGAATAGACTGGTAGCTATTTTATTTCACTTATTCCCGTAATGATTTTTCGCCCTGTCTTCATCACAACTGATCTCAAGGTGGGTGAAAATTCCCTCAATGTACAGGACAAATCTATTTAACAACAAAGGCATGTAAAGCCACCAGGATTCCTGACACACCTACCTTACATGCAGAAGATCCCAAAGGCATTTGTAGGGCTGGGAGACTTGCCTGAAACCCCAAAGTGCTGCTGTCCATCACTGTCAACAGTACTGAGCTAGATGGGCCATAGGAAGGCAGATTCCTATGACCCCAAGTTCTTACAGCTACAGATCCTTAAGAACAACAGATTCTGTTTCAGAACTCCAAAAATAATATGGATTAAAATGAATGTCCCCAAATGCCTCAGCAAAGAAATGAGGTTTTGCCTGGAGCTGGAATAAAAAGGAAGAGTCCATGTCAGACATACCTCTGAGGGGAGGGCGTTCTACAAGCCAGGGACCATCACAGATAGGATCCTTATCTGGCTCAGAAAAAGGCTTAATTCTTCCACTGCAGGGTTTCAAAGAGCTTAACCCTGACTAGATCAGCGCTGTGCTCTTTTACTCTATTGCAGGGATATAGACTTCTATTGGTGTGTAGCAAGGGTGGTTTTTTTTTTTTTAACTGAACCAGTTTTTATATCATTGCACAAAGACATTTTTTAGTATTTTTGAAAATACTTGAAATATTACAACAGTTCATACAGCTTTTTATCTCTATTATCAAGCACTGCACTTCTGCGTTCATTGGGTCAAATAGTTCAGTTATTCCGATTATTTCAATGAAAACATTGAACTAAACTCAAAGAAGCATCAGTATGTATTTGTGATGTTATTCATTATGAATTTATATAGCCACCTCATGGAAATGCATCTGGATGCAAGAATCATCCTTGGCATTCTCTGAAAAAACAATATAGTTCGGATTCTGTCCAAAATATATACAGTGGTACCTCTGGTTATGTACTTAATTTGTTCCGGAGGCCCGTTCTTAACCTGAAACCGTTTTTAACCTGAGGTACCACTTTAGCTAATAGGGTCTCCCGCTGCCGCGGCGCCAACGGCACACAATTTCTGTTCTCATCCTGAGGTAAAGTTCTTAACCCGAGGTACTACTTCCTGGTTAGTGGAGTCTGTAACTCGAAGTGTTTGTAATGTGAAGTGTTTGTAACTCGAGGTACGACTGTAGGGGGGTGGAGTAGATGCTGTGAGTTTTATTGAAACATGCTGTCTAAAATCTCTTCATGGAAAAATATTAGTGACTTTTTAAAAAAAAAATAATAATGGGGGGGGGGGGTTGCCACATATTTTGGCCAATAGTACATTTTGAATTGTTTGCAGTTTCAGTGTTATATATCAGTTTGAAGCTTCAGATCAGGCTTCCTCAACCTCTGCCCTCCAGATGTTTTTGGCCTACAACTCCCATGATCCCTAGCTAGCAGACCAAAATTACTGAGTGAGAGAGTAGGGAGGGATTTATATGAAAGCAAATCAAGGGGTGTGTGGCAACATCAAAAGGAATAGAATTTTCCAATGTGTGATTTTTGGGTATTTGTATGCAATGGATTCGGCAGCCTCCCCCAACTTGGTATCCTCCAGATCTTTTGGACTACAACTCCCATCTGGCATAGTCAGGTTGGTCTGTAGAATACTGGGTCTGATGGGAGCATAGCTCTCTGGCTGTGGCTGATGAGAGATTGATTTATGCATTGATTGATTGATTGATTGATTGACTGATTGATGCATTTGTATCCCACCTTTTCTTCCTCCCATGACCTTAAGGTGACATACCTAGTTCTGCCCCCCACCGCATTTACGGTAATTTGCACAACAATGCTATGAGGCAGGTTAGGCTGAGAGGCTGTGTTTGGCCCCCAAGATCACCCAGTGAGCTCCATGAATGAATGGGGGGGGGTTGAACCCTGTACTCTCCAAGCTCTTAGTCCATCACTCTAGCCACACCACCACACTAGCACTCTTTTAGCTATCAGCCTCATCTGAATAAACCCCCTCTTGCTCTGCAGATATACTAGGTGAGCACCTTTTAGTAGTTATTAGGTATTTAAGTGTTGGTCTCACATTTCTTCCTAGGCATTGGTGTTCATTTTATTTTAAAATCTAATAGAATTTATAGAGGATCTAACTGCAAAGTGTATCCAGCTATAGTATTTATACGGATTACGACCCTCCCCCCCCCAAAAAAAGAAGTTTACTAATTTTTCACAGATGTAGCATGCAGGCATTGCCCACACTTCCAACCTGTGTCTTTGGCATTAAGATATATTTACTATTTTCCTCAGATGGCATATAGTCAGATACCAGCAATACATTATTCTGAATATAACATATATTGAAATAAACTTATTTCACGTTGATTTTTTCCCCTAATGGGACAGGGAGCTTTCAGACATCCAGAGTTGTAGCTACATAATTCTAGACTTAATTGTCTTGCAGGAGGCCCCCTTTCTATGGGGTATGACTACATTACACACATTTTCCCCTTCCCCATTCCCTGCCATGTCATTCCATGTTTCTGCATTTTGTTTTACATTGCATGTTTTTATGTAGTTTAGTATAACAATTTTGCTTGGTTCGGGGGAGACTTCAAAGCAGTTTACAAAAAGGATAAAACAATAAAATTATCAATAAGAAAAAAATTAGCAACAATAATTAAAATTTTGAAAAGTTAAAAAAAAAACAGATTAAAACTCGCATCAGCTTTCTAAGCATCTCGGTAGGCTTTTAGCAGGCTCCAGAAAGAGTACAGTGAAGGCGTCTGCCTCATATCAATAGGCAGGGAGTTCCAAAGTGTAGCTGTGGCCACACTAACAGATCAATTGCCTTTATAGTACATTCCTGATATGTTAGAGAGAAGAGTTTGTCAACCCCGATATTTATAAAAGAAATACTCTGAGCATGTGCAGCTTCACATTCTATTTTTTAAATGTTTTTATTTCCTTTTGCAATATATAATATACAAGAATGGTGACACTTCCATCATAGCACCATCATAACTGCAGTATTTCTGGCTACAGCCCTACACGTGGAGCCTGCAACACATCATCCACTGAAGTGAATGGAGAATTCTGCACGTGCAGACGTTTTGTGGCCACCCACAGGGGTTGGGAACCTCAAGACTCGAGATGCAAATGTGGCCCCCCACACCTCTCTATCTGGCCATAAGAACTCTCCCCAAGGCGCAGCCTTTGCTGGCCATGAGTGGCTTTGCCTGGCTCTGATGTGTCCTTGAACTCTAATAAACACCTCTTCCTTGTCTGGATGGAAGATAGAGTGTAGTGGGTCAGTGTGTGTAAAAACTAGCCCATTGTACAAAGGTAAAAGGCTCATTCATTGTTCTGCCCCCTTTTCCTTCTGGCTCCACCTACCGCAGGCATCTGGCCCTTGGAAAGTTGCTCAGAAGGCAATGCGGCCCTTGGCCTGAAATACCACTGGTGCACATTCAGTTCTCTGGTTGGAGTGATGTGGGTCTATAGGAATGTGGTTATCAGAGGTCCTTGCCATATATACCAGCCCTTCCATCGCTGAATTTTCCTCTGGCATCTCCCCAGCCCCAAGCTAAAGTTCCAGGGGGAGAACCCTTTTGCTTTGGGCTTCTGCCATAAAATTATTATCGCTTTTATTTTTGATTGATTTGCACAATACCGTTCTAATCACGCGCTCAAAATGTTGTACAGTAAAACCAAATCTTGAAAACAGCAGGAAGGAACACCTGCCACCAGCGAAGCAGTTAACCAGCCTCAGGCACCCCAGGAAAAGCCCTCGCAGAGGCCCAATATTATCCACTGTTTGGGCTATAATGAACCAGAACTTGACACGGATCCAGGCTTTGGGGGGGCATGGAAGGTGCCAGCAGGAATCCAGACTCACTCCTTTGATTAAGGAGGCCTCCCGCTGGGCTAAAGAACAGCTCCTGCCCAATAACTAGCGCCTTATCCCTTTGCTCATGTATATTGACAGAACTCAGCAATGGGTCAATAACAGGCTGCCAGTTCGGCGTCTGCTTGAAGACACACGATCTGAGATTTCTCTACAGCATTTTGAAAGATGGAGGAGCAGCGGAAGACACAGCAGACTGCCAGATTGCTCTGGCCTTTTCAGGCAGACTGACAACTCCTGGAACATTTCTGATGACACCCCATCACCGTTGCTTCCTCTAATGAGTGCCGGAGAGTTTGGGAACAAAACGGGCCCACAACCCAAAAACAGGAGGGCACCACAGGGCTCCTGTTCCGGGCTGACTCTTGGGAGGTGAACATACACGGCAACATTTCATGTTTAGTCTTCTTGTTTTAAATCCTCTTTCTCCCTTTCTTTCTTTCTTTCTTTCTTTCTTTCTTTCTTTCTTTCTTTCTTTCTTTCTTTCTTTTTCTTCCTTTCCCTATAAAATTCAAATGATAGTTAGAGGTATATACTCCAAGTTTTGCCTAATGGGCAGGGATTGGATCACTCCTAAGCCTCTCTGTAACAGTAAAGGTGAACACCATATCAACCTATGAGACCCACTTGTGCTAGAGGCAATTGGTTTTCAAACTCTTGGCAGCGACTTAGAATGGAAGGCGAAATGCTGGGAGGGGGAAGAGAATTGGTGTTGCACAGGGCGCTACTGAAATTTGCAAGCCCAAAGTCCGCCACTGTTTGCGGATTATGACCCTCTCCCCCACCCATATGATGGCAGGAGGCAGAAATGCTTCTGAATACCAGTCACTGGGGATTGTGGGTGCAGAGTGTGCTCTTGTGCTCCTGTCCTGCTTGCAGGCTTCACAGAAATGTATCTGGTTGGCCACTGTGAGAACAGGTTGTTGGAATAGAGGGGCCACTGGCCTGATCCAGCAGGCTCTTCTTATGTTCTTAAGGAGATGAGAGGGGCAGAGCTTGTGATGGCATAATGGGTCCGTAAAAGGGGTAGCATAAGTAAAGAGTATCCCTCAAAGTCAATGAAGAAAGAGCTCTACTTGAATGGCTACCTCCTGCCCGAAACTTGACTGGCCAGGCACATGAGAGAACAGGGCTGCTGACCCTTTAATTGCTTCTTTTACACAACTATTAAAGGCATGGGAGCCCTGCATTCTGTTGCATCAGGACATTCAAACCTTTCTGACCACAAAGCCACAATGCAGAAGAGTCCTGCTCTGCAGCCAGTCGCTATACAGAAGTGTTCATCAGCCCTGGCGAGGAAACAGTTGACCAGAACATGGTATGGAGAGGTGCTCTTCTTCCCCATGTCTGGAGAACTAGGATTAAGTGAGTGGATACTTTAGTGATGGGGCATTTGATGATAGGGAAAACTTCGCACAGGAAACAAAAATACCCAAGAGCCAAGGGAACTTTCCCCAAAAAAAGGATGGGGGAGAAAGGGTAGATAGATAACAGTTGTGTTCTCAGACCTTTTACAGGTGCTGTGATTCCAGACTTCAAATGTAAATACTCTCGAGAATCGGCAACAGGGACTCCAAGGACAAGAGTACAACCACAGGTAAAAGGCAGAGCCTTTTGCATTCCTCCCATCTCTCCTCCTCCCCGTAGACCTCAGCATGTCTTTCCCAGCCCTCCAATGCAATGCAGACCAGTGACGGAGTGAGCCACTCTGTCACCCGGGGTGGCAAACCCAGGGACCCAGCGGCGGCGTGCTATAGCGGCGGCGCCAGGTGGGACCCGGACTAACCACGGGGCAGGGCGTGGTCAGCCCAAGTGTCACCACCCCTCCCCTGGAACTTGGGGTGGACCGCCCCCTATACCCCCTTGCTCCGCCCCTGATGCAGACCAAGGCATTCCGGCTTACCAACCCCACACCCTGGCTCAGTAAGGTGCAGCAGCATTTACTACAAGGGCTAAGTATGTCCCGTGCACAAAAACAGGGAACCCGTTGACTGCAAGGCCCCAAATCTAGATCAGTTCTTTCACTATGCACTGGCACAAACAAAGAGGAGCCTGGTACCATTGTAGGCAAACCATCTGTTGGGTCCTGTTTTTCCTAGCAGGGTCAGAGCCAGGGCACATGAAGGCTGAGCTCCAGGGCCACACCCTGGTGCTTCTGGGTGAGGGCTGTTTCATTGGTGACAGCATCTCCCTCAAGAAGCAGCTCTTTGGATGCAGACCCCAGGCCAGATTCCAACAGAGAGAAATCATAGAACTGTAGAGTAGGGAGGGACTTCCAAGGGTCATCTAGTCCAACCCCCTGTAATGCAGGAACCGAGGCTAAATGGATGGAACCTGGCAGGTGACCATCCAACCTCTGCTGACTAGAAGCACTTGGGGGGCAGGACACCCTCCTCTGCCACTTCCCCAGTAGTTGTCTGCTGCAGCCTCTTCTCATTGCTCATTACTACCACTAACTATCCCCATGTCTCTCTACAGGAAACCAAGCAGCCCTTTGCACTCACGGAGGAAAAGGTGTTCTCCACTCCCCAGTGCCAAAGAGGCCACAAGAGAGGCCTAGAGGAGCAGCAGGTGACTCATGAGATGCCAGGTGTTCCTTTTCCTGCTCTCGCATGAGTCCTGTCCCTTTCCGGAATGCGTAAGAGACAGGCTTGCAACCAGAGCAGCTGTACTCTATGACACTGTCAGAGCTCACTCTGCCATGGATGTCGTTCAATAAAAGACTTGATAATATCAGCGTTGCCTTTTTTCTTAAGTGAATGAGCTGGTGCCTCCAGCACTGCCCCCTTCTTAGTCACCTCACTGGTCTTCCCTATGGGACACGAGAAGAGGACCAGGAGGTGCGCCACCACAGCAGAACTGAAGGTCTGCTTGCTGGCTGTGGGTCTTGCTGCTGGAGCATTGTCAAAAACAATGGCCAAGAGGGCTATATTCTGAATACAAGTTGCTGGAAACTTAAGGAAGGAAGAGTGCTCTTGTTTTTGGGTCCTGCTTGGGGGTTCCCTTTGAGACATCTGGCTAGCCACTGTGAGAACAGGATGCTGGACTAGATGGGCCATTGGCCTGATCTAGCAGGCTCTTCTTAAAAGCATTTGTTTTTAAAATAAAAAATGGGACAGACTCTAAATCTTCCATTCTCCTCATGTGGTTGTTGCCAGTGTGATATGCCAGCCAGCAGAGCTGTATCAGTCACCCTCTCTAGAAGGGCTTCTGGAGAGGATGCCCTACAAATGCTGGCAATAAACTGAAGTTATCCTGAAATGCAAAGGAGGTGCATCTAAAGTATTGGCACTTGACAGGGGGAGGCCATTGGCCATTGCATCACTCACTCGGGTTGCCTGCACTCTCTTGCAGGAGCAAACCAAACACCTTTTGTGGGCTTTTGTGGGCTGAAGATGTGTTGTTCCAGCTGAGGTCCTTCAGTACTGAGCTGTATGGCTAGATTATTCACGTGGAGCTGAGGAGAGCAGAAGGAGGGCCACAGCTCAGCAGCAGAACATCTTGCTTTGTATGCAGATGCCCCAAGCATCAATCCCTGGAATCTCTCAGTAGGGCTGGGAAAGACTGAAACCCTGGAAAGCCTCTGCCAGTCAGTGTGAACCATATTGCTGTAGGAGGCTGACACAGGATAAGGCAGCTTCCTGTTTTGTTCCTACATCATGGGCTAGACTAATAGTAAATCTTTCTGTTGTGCGGCTGTGTGGTTACTGGTGCTCCTGTATTTAGCATATATTTGTTGTTTATTTGTAGTTATAGTCCACCTCTCGACCAAATGGTCCTGGGGTGGGATAGGAAAATGTCACAATTCAAGCAAGCACAATTTTCAATCAAAATGCACCCCCCCCCCAAAAAAAAGTACACAGCAGCCAAAGTTAGCAGAACAGCAGGGCAAAGCAACACAGCAGGAGGGAAGGCACCCACTCAACCCATCATCAAAAAGCACACAGGAACCAAGTTGCACCCCAGAGGGGCAGTCATTCCACAGCCTGGGAGCCACCATGGAAAATGCCTTCTCATTCAATGAGGAGCCCTGCATTCTAGTTCCGTTCTCATTATTATTTTTCACCCAAAATCATTGTGTGCAAGACATTGAAAGGGAACCAGTGATGCGGTGGTGAGAGTGTTTGGACTAGGAGCTGGGAGACCAGGTTTCAGGTCCCTACTCAGCTATGAAGCTCACCAGGTGACCTGGGGCCAGTCACTGCCAGTCAACCCCAACCCACCTCACAGGGTCGTTGTTTGGGATTAAATGAGGAGTGGGGGAGAACCATGTCTGCCACCTTGAGCTCCTTGTAGGAAAGAAAAGTGGGATGTAAATGCAATAAGTGAAACTCATTCAAGGCTGGCACTCAGGTCTACTCCCTTTGGTTCCCTGCATCCTTGCTATCCTTACACATTGCTCAAAGAGAGGAAATGTGTCGCTGAAAAAGGAGGGCACCTATTTGCATAAAATTTGCATGTGCTCATCTAGATGTATAGCTGCAAGTTTAGGAATAAGTGCTATCATTTAAATAGAAATTATTTAAATGAATCCCACCATCATAAGAACAACTGTGGTCTGCGCCTGCGCAGGGTGCCTGCCCGACTGATAACTGTTGATAAGCAACTTCAGGGCTCTCACCCACTGCCCATCCTTAGCCTTCACTTTCTCTTTGCACCGGACTTGCACATTTCGGCTGGAGTGTTCCATGCATGGTTAATGTGGGGGCAGCGCTGGTGCGCAATCTCCTGATTGGTGGGTTGCCAGGTACACTGTGGGAGTGTCTGTCAGTCGTGTCTCTACAGCTATTTTTGCACTTCTTACTTTGCTCTCAGGAGCATGTAGGTTTGCAACTACAGCATGCCAGCCGTTAGCTCTGGCGTGGCAGCTACAGGCAAGCTGGAGCCATGGGAAATGCTTAAGAATCAAGCTCCATTAGAATAGAAGAGGGGGGCTTTCTTCCAAATAAAGCAAGCCAGTGCAGAGCGGTGGCAAAGAGTATGAGAGTACAAGGTGCCCAGAGTTCAAATCCCATCGCAGCGCCTTTTTTTCTTTTCTTTTCTTTTTTTGCAAACAAGTGCTTTGAGATTGCATTTGCAAGTGCAGAGTTCTTGAAGCAGATGTTTCATCCTGTTGTCAACTCAAAAGAGGACCGTGGAGGAGAGGGCTGTTGAAGGCTACTAGCCATGATGGGTAGGCTCTGCCTCCACAGTTGGAGGCAGCAATGCTTCTGAGTACCAATCACTGGGGATCACTGGTGGGGAGTGATCACTTGGGCATGGGTTCTGCTCGTGGGCTTCCCTTTGATGTATCTGCTTGGCCACTGTGGGAACAGGATGCTGGACTAGATGGGCCATTGGCCTGATGCACCAGGGTTTTCTTATGTTCTTATGACCACATTTACGTAATACATTTCGAGCCTCATGATACCACTTTAAACAGCCGTTCTACCCCCCAAAGGACTCTGGGAACTGTAGTTTGTTAAGAGTGCTTAGAGTTGTTAAGAGACACCCCCCTATTCCCCTCCCAAAGCTGCAGTTCCCAGAGTGGTTTAACAATCAATCCCTCTTCACAAGGAATTTTGGGAATTGTAGCTCTGTGAGGGAAATGGGGGGAATTGTCTAACAATTCTCAGCACCCATAAAATATTATTATTATTATTATTATTATTATTATTATTATTATTATTATTTATACCCCGCCCATCTGGCTGGGTTTCCCCAGCCACTCTGGGCGGCTTCCAACAAAAGATTAAAAATACATTAAAACATCAGTCATTAAAAACTTCCCTAAACAGGGCTATTTAAATAAATAAATAACAGATCCCATTATGCTTTGGGGGAAGCCATGGTTGTTTAAAGATGTATGATACTCATAGAATCATACATTAAATGCATAGTGCAAACGTGGCCTTTGCATGATTTGACGGATTGCTGCTAAGCACTGTTGAACACTTGGGGATTCTAGAACAGCATTCCCCAACCCGGTGCCCTCCAGGTGGTTTGGACCACAACTCGACAAACCTGCTCTACCTGGAACTGGGTTTGGAAAGTGCAGCTGAATGCAACAAAGCTGTGGGCAGCCTAAAGTAGCCCCATCCACCTTGGGCCTGCCCATAAAAAGAAAGTCTAGAGTGAAAGACTAGGGGGATGCCTGCTGTTTCCAGGATCTCTTCTCGTTGTGAGAATTTTGTGGGCAAGGTAAGAGTTTGTTTGGCCCCTGGTTGAGAACCTGGAGTCTGAAAGGGAAGGTGTGTCAGAAGGGAGATATTGATTAAAAACTTCGTATTAATGTAACATTTTTTAATATGTAACTGTGTATTTTTGTAATATTTTAAGTTGTCTGTTGTTGCTTCAGTTCTTTGTACACTGCTTAGATATATTTTTAAATAACCAAATCAAACTCCCATCAGGCCCAGCCAGTGTGCTGTCATAGAGCATGCTAAAAGTGTTTCATAGAAGCATGGAATGGTCAAGTTGGGGACTTCCGGTTAGGTGCCGAGTCAATGGCGGACGGGAGTCCGATGGCTCCGTCCTCCGTCAGGCGATAGGGATCTCCGTGCCTGCGCCACGGGTCCCTTAAAGCCACGGGAAGAGCGTCCCGTGGACCGACGGCTTCGTGGGTCCCAGACGTGCTGTCTCCGCTCCTGATTGACCCTCGTAAGGGGGAAAGTCAGGCGAGCGGAGCCCCAGCACGGGACTGAAGAAGCGACTGCCTGCGGAGGATCAAAGCAGCGATCCCGCCAGACCTGAGCACCCGGCACTTCCTACACAGAAACCTCCAAAGAAACTCTGTAAGTTAAAGAATTGGATTATTTTACAAGTTTAAAGAGCACTGCTTGCAGAGGAAATTGCAAAAGGAAGCCTGTTCCCTTTGAACTGTTTGCGCGAGCTTGGTAGCGCTAAAAGATCAAAGCCGCGACTAACGGGAAAGTTTTGCGAACTCTGCCAAACTTTTTAAAAGTGGATTAAAAGTTGTTTTAAGGATGTTTAAAGACCTAAAAACAGTTGATATGGCAAAAGAAGATGCCCCTCACCCTCTGGACTAGGATTCCGGGTCAGTAGCGGGCTGTGATACATTGTTGCCATTTTTTCTTTGTTGGTGTCTCAGTGACTGTTTACCAGTGGAGACATTTTGACTTCTTTGTAACCAGATACAAGTTACTTTATGGACTTTGGTGGTAACACTGCAAGTTAGAAACTGTTACTGACTTGGGCTATATGAAAATAAACCCTTCTTGGCTTTAAGGAATTTATATCTTGGAAAATTTAAACTCTTCGCCTAAAAAGTTGGACTTTTGGGACTGGTGTGGGCTCCCTGGCTCAGCAGCCTCTTTGTTCTCAGAACTGAGCTGCTGGCCACCTGGTGTTTACTTTTGGGACTGTTGGCCTTCTGCTGTGAATGTCTGAGATTGTTACCACAGCAACTGGAGTGACCTTGAGACTACAGCTGCAGAGCCCACAGGGAATGGAAACTAGATCTAAAGGAACTGGCTCTGAAAAAAGAAAAGGCTCTGTTTCCCTCACTCTACAGGAACAAATGGAGAAATTGGTTGTTAGTGTGGCAGAAATTGCAGCAGGACTGAAAAGCGTTACAGAAGGGTTGAAGCAAACACAAGATCAAGTCTCATCAGGAAATACAGCGGTGAATTCAGCAATAGAAAAATTACAAGCTGATATAAAAGCTGATATTAAAAATTCCACGCAGACCCTGGAAAAATCAATTGGGCAAATTGAGGAGAACGTAAGGAAGAATAGAGAAGAGATTAACAGGATTGGGCAGGAGGTGACCACCCTGAAAAAGGACTCAGAGGAAATTAAAGTGGTTAAGGAAAAAATAAAAAAGGTGGAAGAAAAATTGGACAATTTAGATTTGGAGCAGATAGAGAATATTGGAACACGACAGAGAACTGTGGAAGAGTCTCTCGCGTTTCTGCAACTACATCAAAGAGAGGGCAACATCCGCCTAAGGGGTCTTCCAGAATTGGAAGGGGAAGACCTAAAAGCTTATATAGTGAAGTTATTCTCAGGATTTTGGGAGATAGAAGAAATTAACGTCTCAGCGCGCATAGTGAAGGCCTTCAGATTCGGTCCAAGAGGCTCCAGAGGAAAGAAAAGCAACAAAACAGTCAGTGACTGTTTGATTGTGTTACACGATCGACACGACAGGGACTATTTTCTGGACTTGCATTATAGAAACAACCTGGTGGTAGAGCAGAATAAAGTAATTTTTTATAAGGACATCCCCAGATTTTTCCTTGACAAAAGAGTTCCTTACAACGATTTGGCAACTGAGCTCAGAAAAAGGAAAATCCCCTTCAGTTGGGAATTTCCAGAAGGCCTGGCATTTACGTTTGAAGGAAAAAAGATAAGAATAAGGTCCCTGGCGGAGAAGCAAAAGTTTTTGGACAAGCACCTGGAACAATTTAAAGGCACACCACTCGACCCAGCACAACTCTACAGGTTCCCAGCGGAATTTCCACCACCGCCGGGACTACCAAGTCTACCAAGTCCAAGCCAGGATCCAGAGAAAGACAAGAAAGGAGAAGCAACCGGAGGAGAAGACTAAAGAAAGGAAAATGGCGCTCAAGCTAATGACATGGAATGTCCGGGGATTGAATCAGAGACCAAAGAGACGCAGAGTGTTTTATAGCATAGAAAAGAAGAATTTGGATATAATATGTTTACAGGAAACCCACATAGCCCGACGTCATAGAAGATTACTACAGAACAAAAAATTAGGCCAAGAGTTTATATCATCGGACAAGGTCAAGAAGAGAGGAGTAGTGATATACGTAAAGGAGAAATATAGCCCAAGACAGCTTTTTAAAGATGAAGAAGGGAGATACATCGCAATTGAAATCAATATACAAGGCGAAAAACTTTTGATTCTGGGACTGTATGCACCAAATGATGGAAAGTCAATCTTTTATAAGAAAATACATGATCTGCTGTTGGACTATTTGGATTACAAATTAGTTTGCCTTGGAGACTTCAACGGTGCAGTTTCCACATTAATGGACAGATCTCAAAGAACTAAATTAACGAATGATGGGAAACTCCCAAAGACTTTTTTCGAAATGGTGGATAATTTGAATTTGGTGGACTCTTGGAGACTAAAAAACCCTACAGATACAGAGGCAACTTACTTCAGTGAACCTCAGCAGTCATGGTCGAGGATAGATTATATTTGGATTTCGAATGAATTGGCTCCAAAAATACAAAAGGCAGAAATTGGCCCTAAAACTCTTTCAGACCACAATCCGGTACAGTTAAATTTAAAAATGATTTCCAAGGATTCTTTTAGATGGAGAATGGATGACGCTTTGATGAGAGACACCAAGCTAGTAGAAAGAGCGGCGAAAAAGATGAAAGAATACTTTCAGATGAATTGGAGTTCCGAAGTGGAGAAAAGAATTGCCTGGGATGCAAGTAAAGCTGTAATGAGAGGATTTCTCATTAGTGAAAAAGCAAAAAAGAAGAGACAACAAAATGCAGAAATGGAGAGATTGTTGAAATCAATCAAAGAAAAGGAAAAAGAATTAAGAGGACATCCTAGATGTGTTAAAATTCAAAAAGAAATTAAATACTTGCAATCCCAATATGCCAATATAATGAATCAGGACATTGAATGGAAAGTGAAAATGATGAAACAAAGAACATTTGAATCGGCTAATAAGTGTGGAAAACTACTAGCTTGGCAATTGAAGAAAAGACAAAAGGCAAATGTCATCAATACTTTGGTAGTTAATGGAAAAAATGTGGAGAAACCGGAGGAAATCAGATGGTGTTTTCAAAGATTCTACAAGCAACTGTACAAGGAGGAGAAGATAGATGAAGCAGAAATAGACCGATTTCTGGAAAAGAACGGATTGCAAAAAGTCCCAGAGGAAAAATTAGTTACTCTCAACCACCCAATATCGACACAGGAGATAGAAGATGCAATAAACAACATGCAATTAGGGAAGGCTCCAGGACCGGATGGATTAACAGCAAAATATTATAAGACATTGAAAGACTGGCTATCGCAGCCGCTAAGAGAAATTTGCAACAAAATACTAGAAGGAGATAGGGCACCAGAGACGTGGAAGGAAGCCTTTATCACACTGATTCCAAAACCAGATACTGATAAGACTCAAATGAAAAATTATCGTCCAATATCCCTTTTGAATGTGGATTATAAAATCTTTGCAAATGTATTGGCTACAAGGTTGAAAAGAGTGTTGAAAGACTATATACACAGAGACCAAGCAGGTTTCTTGCCAGGAAGACAAATTAGTAATAATACGAGAATTATTGTGGACATTTTAGAAAAACTGGAGAGAAACATAAACACAGATGCGGCACTACTGTTTGTTGATGCAGAGAAAGCATTTGATAAAGTTTCTTGGACATTTATGAAAAAGAATTTGGAAAGGATGGGAGTTGGTGAAAAATTCTTGAATGGCATTAAGGCCATTTACACAGAACAAAGAGCTAAAGTAATAGTAAACAGTGTGATATCGGAGGAGTTTGAAGTTGAAAAGGGAACAAGACAAGGGTGCCCTATCTCCCCTTTACTTTTTATTACGGTCCTGGAAGTCCTCCTAAATATGATACGAAAGGACAAACAGATAAAAGGAATTCGCGTGGGAGAGAAGGAATACAAACTACGCGCCTTCGCAGACGATCTGATGTTATCCCTGCAGGAACCGGAAAGCAGTGTCCCCAGAGCCTTGGAAATAATTGAACAATTTGGACTTGTAGCTGGTTTCAAATTAAACAAGCAGAAAACCAAAGTTTTAGGGAAAAATTTGAGTGCAGAACAAACTCAAAGAATACAGGAAGGCACTGGCCTCAATTTTGTTAAAACAGTAAAATATCTAGGTATCAATCTCACAACCAAGAATTTGAACCTGTACAAGGACAATTACGAAAAACTGTGGATGGAAATAAAGAAAGACATGGAGATATGGGCAAGATTGAAATTGTCGTTAATGGGAAGAATTGCCGTGATAAAAATGAATGTCCTACCAAGGATGCTGTTTTTATTCCAAGCCATACCAATTTTGGACAAACTGGATTGTTTTAAGAAATGGCAAAAGGACTTATCAAGGTTTATATGGCAGGGCAAAAAGCCAAGAATCAAGTTTAAGATTCTAACAGACTCTAAAGAGAGAGGAGGCTTTGCCCTGCCGGACTTAAGACTTTACTTTGAAGCAGCGGCCTTTTGCTGGCTAAAGGACTGGTTCAAACTAGAGAACGTTGATGTATTGGACTTGGAAGGATATGATAACATGTTCGGTTGGCATGCATACCTTTGGTATGACAAGGTTAAGATCCACAGAACTTTTAAGTCTCATATAGTTAGAAAATCCTTGTACCAGGTTTGGACTAGATATAAAGACTTGTTAGAGAGAAAGACCCCTAGATGGATTTCTCCAGTGGAGGCCAAAGCCTATAAGAGACCGAACATGTCTGCAAACTGGTTAAGATATATGGACATATTGCAGCAGGAAGGGGACCTTTTTAAGCTAAAAAGCTACGATCAAGTGAAAAGCCAGGTCCCCGACTGGCTGCATTATCATCAGGTATATGAAACATTCAAAATGGACAAAAAAGTTGGTTTTCAAGTAGAAAAATCAAAACTGGAAACAGAATTGATAGAATCGAACTTTAAAAACCTTTCCAAAATGTACAATCTATTGCTAGAGTGGCATACGAAAGATGAATTGGTTAAATCGTCAATGATAAACTGGGCGAAAGATATAGGACATAATATTATGATGGACGACTGGGAGGGATTGTGGCAAAAAGGTATTAAATTCACTGCTTGTCATAGCTTAAGAGAAAATATAATGAAAATGGTCTACAGATGGTATTTGACACCAGTTAAGTGGGATGTAAATGCAATAAGTGAAACTCATTCAAGGCTGGCACTCAGGTCTACTCCCTTTGGTTCCCTGCATCCTTGCTATCCTTATACATTGCTCAAAGAGAGGAAATGTGTCGCTGAAAAAGGAGGGCACCTATTTGCATAAAATTTGCATGTGCTCATCTAGATGTATAGCTGCAAGTTTAGGAATAAGTGCTATCATTTAAATAGAAATTATTTAAATGAATCCCACCATCATAAGAACAACTGTGGTCTGCGCCTGCGCAGGGTGCCTGCCCGACTGATAACTGTTGATAAGCAACTTCAGGGCTCTCACCCACTGCCCATCCTTAGCCTTCACTTTCTCTTTGCACCGGACTTGCACATTTCGGCTGGAGTGTTCCATGCATGGTTAATGTGGGGGCAGCGCTGGTGCGCAATCTCATGATTGGTGGGTTGCCAGGTACACTGTGGGAGTGTCTGTCAGTCGTGTCTCTACAGCTATTTTTGCACTTCTTACTTTGCTCTCAGGAGCATGTAGGTTTGCAACTACAGCATGCCAGCCGTTAGCTCTGGCGTGGCAGCTACAGGCAAGCTGGAGCCATGGGAAATGCTTAAGAATCAAGCTCCATTAGAATAGAAGAGGGGGGCTTTCTTCCAAATAAAGCAAGCCAGTGCAGTGGTCAAGTTGGAAGGGAACCCCCCCCCCAGGGTCATCTGGTCTCCAGCCCCCTGCAATGCAGGAATCGCAGCTCAAGAATCCCTGACAAGATGGCCATCCAACCTCTGTTAAAAAACATCCAAAGGAGGGGAGTCCACCAACATCTGAGGGAGTCTGTTACACTGTTAGACAGCTCTTACTGTCAGAAAGTGATTCCTAAGGTTTACTCAGAATCACCTTTCATGGTATTTGAATCCATTGGTTCGGGTCCTGCCCTTCGGAGCAGCAGAAAACAAGCTAGCTCAATCATTTCTGATAGTTAGATTTTTCTTCAGTGAACAGTGACAGTTGGTGGCTACTGAGAACACCCCCACATGTATTTGAATAGAAGCTGAAGAAGCGGGGGTAGGTATCTCCAACTAGATCTGCTAGCTTTGGCAGAGATGTGTGTGTGTCCATGAAACTGATGTCACTTCCCTAGCACTGTTAAGCTGGCTGCTTGTCTGAGGTCCTCCCAACCCAACACTCTTAGCTTTTATTTTTTCGGATTGACAGCTATCCTGAGAAAGCTGGAAATGCCTACAAGGCCCCACTCCAAGGGGACCCCCCTGAAATTAATGAATCATCTTTAGCGATGTCACTTCAATGGGTCTACTTTGAGTAGAACTAGCACTGGATGCAAAGCTTTGCTCTCTCTCCTCACGAGGAAACCAACCCTGTAGCAGCTGCATGTCCAAACTGGAGGCGGGGGTGGGGGGCATCACATGTACAGAATAGAAATGGGTGCTGCCTCAGTTTGACTTGTTATCTATCTATTCGATTGCATTTTATACCCTACCTTTTTCTCCAAGGAGGTCAAGGTGGCATACATGGGTTCCCCCCCCCTTCATTTAATCCTCACAACAACCCTGCAAGGTAGGTTAGTGAGCTCCATGGCTGAGTGGGGATTTGATTCCTCCTCTCCTGAAACCTAGTCTGAACACTAACCACTATACCACACTGTCTCCTTTGATGCATGAGCTTTGCCATCAGCCTTCTCCACTAGCAGCCTGGATGCCTGACTGACCCCCCCGAGGTAAAAAGATCATTGGCTCAGGCTGTAAGTAATACTAAAATTGCATTACTGTTTAAAATAAAATTTGAAAAAATTGTCTGTGGGTGTGTTTGGCACCCATCACCCAGAGCAGAAATCCTCTTGAAGCCCAAATTCTGAAAGCTGGAATTCTGCTTATGGATTAGCCTCAGCCAGCTTGGAGGATCAGAATTCCAGGAAGGTCGTAGATGCACATGCAACTGAGGTGGCTGTGGCATCACCAGCTGCATGCCACTGTGCTTGTTCCATCTCTCACCTCACATATATCAAAGCCCCTTTAGAAAGTTAATGGTGTAAGAGATTGCCTTGTATTTGCACTGAGGGTGTATAGGAAATGCTGTAGCCTTAAACAGGGATGGAGAGAGGACCAGGGGTTTTGTTTGTTTGTTTGTTTGTTTGTTTGTTTGTTACTCAAGAGTTTTCCTTGCATTATTTAGTGTCAATATTGTTTACAGGCAAAACTGTCCTGTTCTGCTCTCTCTTGAATTGATATTCCTTTTGTGCTTGGGCACTGTTCTGAGTTCTATTTTCTCGTGGGGAAAACAGCATAGAAATTAAAATATACAGTAGTACCTCGGGTTACAGATGCTTCAGGTTACAGACGCTTCAGGTTACAGACCCTTCAGGTTACAGACTCCACTAACCCAGAAATAGTACCTTGGGTTAAGAACTTTGCTTCAGGATGAGAACAGAAATCGTGCGGCGGTGGTGTGGCGGCAGTGGGAGGCCCCATTAGCTAAAGTGGTACCTCAGATTAAGAACAGTTTCAGGTTAAGAACGGAGCTCCGGAACAAATTAAATTCTTAACCCGAGGTACCACTGTAATCTAAAACTGGCCCAGTATTCCACTGCAATAGGCAAAGATGGAGACACACAGTCCTCCCAGCAAAGGCACCCCACACAGGGCTAGTGCCAGGTTTGGGGGAGAGGCAGGTCAAACTGACCTCTGGTTAGCGGCAGAGAGAGAAATTCAAGTCGGTTTGCATTTAAAGGTAAACATGCCCAATTCACACTTTGTGAAACAATACATGAACCGAAACACAGAACCACCCTTCAAAATTCACACTTTGCCGAATTTTTCAGTGCCAATCTCCAGTTCAAGCACTATGTAGAAAAATGCATGCATTAGTAAAAAGACACAGAGAAATGCATTCTACTAGGGGGAAATAGCTTTGCAAAAATATATGTGCCTTAGACAAAATTTGCATAAAATGTTTATGAATCTTCATTGAGATTTTATTTTTATTTTTAATAACAAACTGAAGTGGAAATGTGGAGAACTGAATTCAAGACTGGACAAATGAAAAATGGAGAGAAACTGGAACTGATAAAATTCACCTCTCTGTCTCTTTGATCCCCACACCCTTCCCCACACCCACAAGCACCCACACACAAGGAAATGAAGAGAGCAGCAGCTGCAGCCACCCAACCTGGTCCTTCTCTGCTGAGCACCAGTGCTCACTGCTGCCCACAGCCAGTCACCCCGTAAGCTAACCATGGCAGGCAGAGATGGCTAAAATTAAAAAAAGCAAGCAGAGAAGAGATTAGCAACGAGGCTGCAGCATCTGCCCCCACGATTGTCCTCTGGGCTCATTCTGAAATTGAGTCTGCCACATTTCACATCAGTTCATTTTTTCTAAAGTCCTCAGAAAAAAAATCATAAGCAACTCACTGTGCATTTTGTATATGCAATTTTCCCTAACGGACACAATTTTTGCAAGCACATTCGCTGAGTATCCTGCCTCTCAATGTACTTTTCGCTAATATATCGCTTTCCCTTTATATGTGCATTTTGCAAACATTTTCGGGTTGAAGTACTGCACTGTAGAATCTAGTGCACATTTTGAAGAGTGGCTCACTACTTTCCCGAATTGGGAGTCAGGGAGGCTCACATTAGAACATGAACCAGCCTGAATTCCTCCCACCACCACCACCACCACAGCACCCTCATAATATGGGTCTCTCTTTCACTGGAGGTTTTAAAACAGAAGTTGGATGGTCATCTACCAGGGATTCTTGAGCTATGATTCCTGCATTGAAGTGGGTTGGACTAGATGACCCTTGGGGTCCTTTCCAACTCTACAGTTCTGTGATTCTTTGGTCAATGAGATTCTATGATCAATGAGGTCAATGAGAAGAAAGCCACGTGGTTCTCTTCCACATTTCTCACCTTAGGGCTTCCAAGACAGAAAGCAGAGCTCTCTAGGCAGAACAGCCTTCATTTTGAAATAAATTCCAAGCACTGTTTTTTCCTGCTCCTGCAGGTCTGACCCTGATCCAAGGTCATCACGATCCCTGGCCACAAAGGCATCTTTTCAGCATCACCCCCATTGCCGCCGGCATATCTCTGGTCAAAACCTCTCATGTGGAATTGAGACTTCCATCTCTGGCAAAGGCTTCTTTCTCTTCCCTGCTCATTCAAGAGCAACTATCTCGCGTAACCCACTGTCCTAGATTCCAGGGATGGGAAACTGTTGCCAAGTTTATTCTTATTTAATGGGAACAGCTCGGAGGTGGATGGGAAGTGGCGTATTGTTCCAGTCCTGCGAGTGGGGAGGGCAGAGATGGTGGGGGGTAGGGCTGCCGAGTGCACAATTATATTCCCTCGCATTTGTCAAGGTCCTCGAGGCACACCCGAGCTATGAGCGCTCACTGTGAGATGGTGCTGTTTATGAGGCAGTAGCAAGACACGGCACTTGAGAGCAATGGTTGAGTCAATGGGGCTTCTGGTTGATGCTTCCGTGCCCAAAATGGCATTTGCTGTGGCCCGGCTTGGGTGGTTTTTTCCCTTCCACTGCGCATTTCTGCTTCAAATCACTATAGAAAAACAACAACAACAACAACAACAACAATAACAATTTATTCGACCGTCAGTCAGAACACAATCTTTATCCATACAAATTTTAAAACCTGAGACAACTCAGAGGGGTTTACACTAAAACATACACTAAAAGTAGATTATACATAAAGACCCATATCGATACTATCGATTTTAACCTTACGTCGTTTAAGGGCCAAAAAAAGAAATTTGGCCACCTCAAAGGTTGTGGTACCAGTAAAATTATTCACCAAAAACGAAACCTGACATTCTCCATCTACCAGGCTAAGGTGGCCTAAGAGCGGAGCTATCACTTTTTGTCTAAGGTCTGCATAAAATGGACAGGTCAGGAGAATGTGTTTGGTTGACTCAACCATTCCCAAGGCACAGGGACAGACTCTCAGAGCATATGCGATTCCCTTGTATCTTCCCAAAAGCTTGGAATCAAACATGGCTATTATTATATTGTTCCCAAAGTTGGGTGCCTCCCCCTCTCTCTGTCGAGCAATAGCAAGAGTCCATGGGGGTTCCAGGCACTCACCCAGGGTCTGAGTTCCTTTGGAGACACGACGGAGACTGTTGTAGCTTTCAGAAACATGGTTTAGTCTAAGGTTACCAGATGCCCCCGTTTCCCAGGGACAGTCCCCGGATTTACAAATCATTCCCCTGACAAAATCCATCTATTTAGTAGGAAGTTGAAAAGTGTTCCCGGATTCATTGAAAAAAATCTGGTAACCTTAGTTTAGTCACCTATTTAAACTTTTGGTCTGCATGAAGGGAGTACAGATCTTACGGCATGGTGATTTCAAGAGGGGGTTGTCCCCGACAGCAGGGTAGCCATGGAGTCCAAGGTATCTCTCCCAGCCAACCTTCAGCCATCCTGCCCAAGATGGATGTCACTCTTTCTTCTTCCTTCTTCTTGCCAGGACACCTTGCTTTAAAAAAAAATAAACAACCCTCTCTTTTCCTGTCACCCCACATCCAGTTACACTGGCTACCTTCCAAACCCCCAGTCTCTGTTCACATCTCAGGGCAAGAGGGGAGGACAGTTCGCTTGCATTGCTAATGGCCCTGTGTTGTTTCTTAATGGCCCCAACTTGGCCAGGTCATTTTGCATAGGCTAGCTCAGGAATTCCTCTGCAGCTTGTGTTTCTCCCTTCACATCCCCAATAATTAAAATCCTACCATTTATTAATTTCTAGGGTTTAGGGGAGGGCCTAACAATAAATGTGGAGCAGATTGGAAGCCAGTTCCCCAGAGGGTCCCCTTGCCCAAATGCTACAATCTTCACTGGAGACTTTCCTAGAAGACTCAGGGCAAAATTATACACTTCATGTTTCTTTAGCAATAAAAAAGAAGCTGCTGCTTGCATGTAACAGAAGGCTCTATTGGGGCCAAGCACAGAACAGAAAAGGTGCCATTTTTGCAAGCTTGGGAGTAGGGGCCAGGGCAGAAAGAGGGAAGACTTGTTTTACTCTGCAAAGAGAGTCAGACACGATGTTTGGAATCTCTTGGACTCAAAGGCTGCAGCAATGGAAAAATAGGACCCTCTTGGGATGTGAATGCTCTGCACTCTCTCCATCTAGGTGCACGTTGTATATATGTGTAAATAAACCATATATCATAAAAGACACTACAGTCTCTGCTCTGCCTCATTGCCTATAAGGAAACACAGGCTCTCCTAAGCATGCCTGGTACCCCTGGTATCTCACACTGCTCAGAGATTGGGGTGACATGTAACAGCTGCTTCCAGCTGTGGAGAAAGAGCATAACCCTCATGACTGGTAGCCATCAATAGCGATGAATTTGTCTAATCCTCTTTGCATTTGTCTAATCCAGTTCCTTTTAAGTGAGAGGAACTAAGCTGAGGACCTTGAGCAGCAAACGATGGAGCTTACCCATCATCTTCCGTCAGCTCCTTGGCTCTTTCTTCTTCTATATTGTTTTTGGCTTTTCTAAACTACCTTGTGTAGGTTGTAATTATCCCACAGATTCCAGGATAGGAGCATGATTCATTGTTGCAATGTAGACTTCTCCATGTATGCACGCACATGCACACACACACTCACTCTTATTCATTTTTTAAAAGATCATGGTAGGAAGAGTTCCCTCTGAGTTTCCAAGGACTGCTTTAACTGGCCAACTTCTATCAACTGCACCTTTTCTCTTTCACTTATGCACAGACACACACAAAACCACACCCTCAAGTGCATTGCCCCCCCCACACACACACCTCCATCCATTTGCACACACCAGCAGCATACTCCAGTCATACAACTCACAGACAAGTGCCTTTAACATTGTGTATTATTATAAGGCTTTTTTGAGTATAGGTTTGGAAGGGAGCATGAGGCTCTGCATCACCCAGAGATCTTGATGGAATCTAGTGGGGGGAAATAATAACAGGCAGAAGCGGGGAAGGAAAATGGAGGAAGTCAGCTAACCTGACTGCATTCTTGGAGGGATGGGCAAAGTTTCATATTTTCAGATCCCGTGGTTTCTTTCATTGTCTGGTTTTTCCAGTCTTCCAGTTGTTTCAGTTCTCCACATTTCCACATCTGTTTTCAATTTTTCTTAAAAAGCCCTCGTGAAAATTCACCAGCATTTTAGTGCACATTTCTCCTGATAGACACGTGTTTGAATGCAATCTTCCCTAATACACTGTTTGCACGCCACCCCAATATCAGAGCGGTGAGAGATTGCAGGGGTTCCAGGCGTTTACCCAGGGTTTAGTTTCCTTGGAATGAACGCCAGCAGAGACTGAAGTGTCTTTAGGATATATGGTTTATTTACACATATATACAACCTCAGCCTACGATGGAGGGGCTCATGGCGTTGGCACCCCAATAATGCTGTGCTTCTCCCATAGCCACAGTCTTGGATTCCAGCAGAAATCAGGCATGGCTCTCACTCTCATGCTTCTCCCTGCAGCCTCCTTCTCTCTCACACAACTCTGGCTGGCATTTGTCCTTCTAACTACCAGCCACATGAGGGAGTGGGGACACTCATTTGTCCTCTGGCACAGAGCCACTTCCTTTGTTACCTTAATGACCCATACTTAGCAGAACATTACCAGGCTGGCCTGACTATTCCAGCAATGGAATCCCTGCTGGATCCAGGAATTAGAAAGGGGGTTCAGGCCTATAGCCTAACACCCCCACCCCAAACTCACAACAATACACATTTTTGCAAAGCAGCTTTCCCAAACATAGGTATGTTATTTTCACAAACATGTGCATTTTTGTACACATGATTTGGTTGGAGAACTGCCTTGCAAATTCAGTGTGAATGTGTTTCAGTTTGCATATTGTATCAGAATGTGTGGATTTGATAGCTTCTCCTGTAAACGTGAAGTGGATTGAATATTGCCCCCATCCTTACTGGTGCAGGCCCAGCTGTGGCACTGTGGCCTGGACTGGAACCCAGAACCTCTGCCTCTGATGCCAGAGGTTCATGCAGTAGACTACTGCATGTAGCATGCTACTCCTGCAGTAGACTGCTCCTTGCCTGGGGAAGAATCAAAGAATTGGGGCAGGGGCGTAGCAAGGTAAATTGGTACCCGGGGGCAAAAAAAAATTGTCACACCCCCCCAAGGCATGGGAAGGTCAGGTGGTACCCGGTGTGGAAAATTTCTTGTCAACCCCCCCCCATTGACCCCCCCTGCAAAATTGGTTTTACGTTATTTCATATTTTCTTACAAAGGAATAATAACAAGTAATAATAATAAAAACTTTTATTTATATCCCACCCTCCCCGGCCGAAGTCAGACTCAGGGTAGCTAACATCAGATACATAACATTGGTATAAAATCAAATAATAATTGAATTACCTCCTAAAAACATCGGAAAATCAAATTAAAGTATAATTAGATGGCTTTCCACAGGGTTAGGGTTGGGAACAGTAAGTGTTCTCTGAACTGAAATTTCAGCCTTCATGACATAGGAAAACAGCCAAGTGAACAGCTATTTTGGTGGAGGAGGGTCAAGATATTAACCGATATGCATGAAAATTCATATATAGCTATATAATCCCTAGTATAGTAAGATAAGACCTTCAGAGCAGGCATTTTCAAAAAAAATTCAAAAAACATTTTCATTAAAAAAAATGTTCCTTGATAATTTGTCACCCCCTCCATTATGGAACCCGGGGCGGCCCGCCCCCCGCCCCCCTTGCTACGCCCCTGAATGGGGGCAATCATGAAGACCCAGGCAAAACATGTAGACAATCAAGGCTGGAAAGAGAAGACCCTGCTGCTGTAGCATTGGCTGCTGGTTGATCATAGCTTTGAGAATCAGCTCTACTTTCAGAACAAGGCCTTTTGGGACATGATATATGATAACAATAAAAAAAATTAAAAATAAGCTGACCTTTCC
Organism: Lacerta agilis; assembly: GCF_009819535.1. NCBI lineage: Eukaryota > Metazoa > Chordata > Lepidosauria > Squamata > Lacertidae > Lacerta > Lacerta agilis. The sequence goes on along the minus strand of NC_046324.1, from coordinate 28,241,288 downwards.
CAAGAGGCCAGAAGCCTTCCTGATGGGGATACTGGGCAGTGAAATCCCAAAGAACAATTCGATTGTATTTATGTATGTAACCTTGAGTTGGTCTGTGACCGTAAAAATAAATTCATTCATTCATATGTATGTAACCACAGCAGCAAGGAATATTCATGCACAGAAGTGGAAGGATAAGAAAATACCCTCAAAGGAAGACTGGCTGGTGATAATCCTGGAATACGCAGAGATGGCAAAACTGAAAGCTCCGATTCTTAGAATCTTTCAAAGAGGACTAGGAACCTTTTATAGTCTATTTAAAAGGCTCTTTTCCCTACACGAAGTCCACTGCAGGGCTTGACGTTTAAGGGGGGGGGGAAGCAGGATACAATAAGAAAGCGGTAAAATTGGACATGAGGGAATTTAAAAAACACAATTGTCTGTAAGCTTGATTATAAACATTGATGGTGAGTGAGCAGGAAGTCATCAGTATTGTAGAATTGGAATACAACTGTTGAGTGACAAAATGCAGCTTTTAAGCCTGAAATAAAGTAAAACATTATATCAAAAGAGAGAGAGAGAGAATAAGCCCTCCTTTCAGGGAGAGCGCATGCTGCGCCCCTCAGAAGCAAATGAACATATGGAAAGGAGCATGTCTTCCCTCCCCCTGCCCAATGTTTCCCCCGGGCATGCTAGTGCATAGTTTGTATTCTGTCTCATGCCATTGGATGGGAATTCAGGGAATGCAGATGCTGGAGAAAACCAACTCGACTTTGACAACAACAAGGGCTTTCCAGGCTAGGAAAGAGGCAACATTCTGCAGCAATACCAGAGCTCAAATAGATTTGGAAATAAGATGCAGGGCAGCCCAGGTGGTCCAAAAGGAAGGGTGGCTAACCTGTGACTCTCTAGCTGTTGCTAGCCTACATCATCCCCGACCATTGGTTCTGCTGATGGGGGCTGGTGGGAACTTTGAGGCCAAGACTGTTATCTGGAGGGTCACAGGTTAGCCAGCACCGGTGCTAAATGAAGTGGGCACTTGCCCAGGCATAGCCAAGAGGAGCCACCCTTTTCTTCCATTCCAAACTCCACCTCCTGCAAGTCTTTCTTTGGCTATATCAAAACCTACTGGCACCACATGGTCCAGGCTGAATGCATTGATTCAGATTCCAGTGTTGCACCCATGTTGTTGATGAAGTTACCCAAGGGATCCCACTGAGGAAGTGCTTGATGAGTCTGGTGAGGATGAAGGTTTGGGCAGTGGCATAGCAGGGTTGCCAGTGCCCAGGGCAAGGCAAGTATTGCGCCCCCTAACCTGTGGTTCCTGTCAGGGCTGGGTGGTAGCAGTGATGGTAGTGAGGAAAGGTCTTCCCAGCAAGGACAGGGAAGCTGGGGAGGTGACAGTAGTGGTGACCATTATTATTATTATTATTATTATTATTATTATTATTATTATTATTATTAGGATTTTTAACTGTGCTTGATTTTTTTAAAAAAAGCCTCAAAACACTTTATTTTGCTTTTGCAATTTTGCACATACACACCCAATTTCTTGACCATTGGACCCACTATTGCTCTCGTCTGCTCAATCCTCCAGAGCCTGCCTCTGCATGCAAGGGAAGTCTCTAACTCAATGAGGGTTTGAGACCCATCGGCTACCCTCACCTGGTTTAGCTTTTTCCAGGTTGCAGCTGCTGTCACATGCTGGCAGCTTCTAGGAGCCACAGGTGAGAGCTGAGTTCAGGGTGGAGACCAAAGGTGGAATACTACCTCAGAACGAGCATGACGTGTTCCCCACCCTCCCCTAACACCCCATACACCCATCAGTGGGTCTAATATGAGTAAAATTCAGTTGGCTACAATCCTTTATGTTTACGAACCCCCCACCCTTAAATATACAATGGGACCTCAGGTTACATACGCTTCAGGTTACATACTTCGCTAACCCAGAAATAATGCTTCAGGTTAAGAACTTTGCTTCAGGATAAAAACAGAAATTGTGCTCTGGCGGCGCAGCGGCAGTGGGAGGTCCCATTAGCTAAAATGGTGCTTCAGGTTAAGAACAGTTTCAGGTTAAGAACGGACCTCCAGAACGAATTAAGTTCTTAACCCGAGGTACCACTGTAATTGCTCAGGCTACTCTCTCTAACCACACGCACAGTGCTCACACTCCAGTGCTCCTGGTATCGGCGTAAATCAAAACCTCCTCTGTTCCCTTCCTTGTCATTTTTCTAAATTTACATCTGTGTAAAAAAAGAGCACATTTCTCTTGGATCTGCCTGTCAGTCGCTCTGCAGTGATTACAGCATCCCTTCCATGCATGCTCATTTTTCATTGTGTTTTTTTTCTCTCTCTTTACAAAATTGCTCCAAAAAAAAGCACGGCTGCCTTCTGGGGTGCAATTCCCCAGAGCTTTTGGGGGGCCAAGAAGAGACATGGCAGAAAGCAGCAAAATGTAGGGCATTCCATGGGTGGCAGTGGTCCCCTTCATCATGGCAGGGGAGGAGAGGGAGAACCAGGGAAAGACAAGTGGCCATGGATGCGCCTGTCTTGTGGGGAGGGGGCGTGAGCATCCCAGGCCCACCCGCCCATCTGGTTGACCCTCTTAGTGGTCTGGTTGTGCCACCCAGTTTTACGTTTCTGAAGATGTCCCTGAGCAGCCCAGCCACACTGCCCAGGCTTGCACCTCGGAGAGGTCACTTCAGTGTTGCTAACAAAGTGGTTTGCCTTTGACCGCCCCCCGCCCCCGGAGGAGCACTCAATCGTCTCTCGAGACAGATGGATGCCAGCAGGACAGACCCACTGAAATAAATGGACCTAAATCTTTTATTTCAGTGGGTCTACTACCCTGAGTAGGCTTAGCATTGGCTACAACCCCACTTTTAAGAAATCTGCCTTTTAGTGTAGCAAAACATACACTCTAGAACGCCTTGACAATTGTCACCAGGGAGGTGCCTTCAGGGAGGGCGCTTTTTTGTACCTACCGGTACTTTAAAAAAAATAGCTTGGCAAGGCTATCCAGACGCATAGATGTTAATATGTTTTAATTCGCCTTTAGACTTCAGTCAGTTTTAATCATCTTTTAATTACTTGTTTTTAACTGTTTTTATTCATGATTTTAATTTTTTTTTTTTTGTAAACTGCTTAGAGGTTTTATTGCAATCAAGCAGAGGTGGGTGGTTTTAAAAGAGAACTAAGATTCACATGAGAGAATAAGGATATCAGTGGCTACTAGCTGTGTTGACCATGCTCTGCCTCTGTCTTCAGAAGCAGTACCAGTTGCTGGAAACCACAGGAGGTGGGGTGGGCTGGGCTCTTGAGCTCAGGTCTTGCTAACAGGCTTCCGTACCCTCCAATATGTTGAAAAACCAGGATGCACTCCTGTATGAGTCATGTGACGCGCATGAGATCACAGCCCCGAAGGATGCACATTTTTCAGAGCTGTGTATTTGCAGTGCCCAAAAATGTGTGTTTTGGGGCTCCATGAGAGATCACAGTCCTGGGGGGGGGAGCTTTTTCGGGGCAAGATTGTGGTGCCAAAAATGCATGTTTGGGGGTTCCATGTTCTCATATGAAAAAAATGGAATGTCCTGGTTTTATTGGGGCAGTTCAGGGGTATGGGCTTCCCAGTGGGGCACCTGGTTGGCCACTGGATGCTGAACTAGATGCGCCCTTGGCCTGATTCACCAGGGTTCTCCTTATATTCTTGTGCTCAGATTCTGTTTGTGGGCTTCATCTGCTTGACTTCTGTGAGAATAGGATGCTGGACTAGATGGGGCCCCCATTGACCTGATCCAGCAGGATGTTCTAATGTTCTTACACATTTTGTTAAATGAAATTAAACAGATAAGCCGAAAGCAGTGTCACACAGTTTGCCCTGTGCTAGATGATCCTCTGTAATTTAGAGAGAAATTGATCCATAGAAACCACCTGCACTGAGGTGATAAGGCCAATGTTCAGAAACCAGCAAATGAGCCCATAAGTTTCAACAGCCCTGGTTTTTTGAGAAAGCATTGTATGTACCAGTAGTTTGTCATTTGGGAGATGTTTTAAAAGGATGCACTAAAAAAAAGTGCTAGCTCATCCTTTAATGCAGCCTTCCCCAACATGGTGTCCTCCAGACTACAACTCCCATCATCCTCAGCCAGCATGGCCATGGGAGGCTACAGCTGATGGGAGCCCAGTGACTGGGGATGATGGGGATTGTAGTCCAAAAGATTTGGAGGGCATCCAGGCTGGCTTATCTTGGGAACCTTCCTCTATACTTCAGTTCATGTTGCTCACTGTTTATGCATTTAGTGATTTGTTAGTGGGATTCCTTTCCAGTCTTTCTAAAAATGCAATTGAAGCAGCTGAAACCAGTAATAAAGCAATACAGCCAGTAAGAAAAACCTAAAAGCAAAACCACACGGTAGCAACAGTGAAAAGCAGCAAGAGCGGGAAATGCAGCAGGAGCTGGAGAAGGCCCAACAAAATAACAGCAATTTGCTGCCTGCCTGAAAGAGAGGAGCGAGTGGGGCCAGGCTGACTTTTCAAAGGGGGGGGGAATCCAAATTCCAGGCGCCACAACCAAAAACATCCTCTCTCTGGTGCCAGAAGCAAGGAGGCAAGCAGGTGGGTCCCTGTAAGTGGGACCTTGAAGTAGGATCAAGTTCACAGGTCAGCTGCAAGGATGAGAGGCAAATTGGGATTTGTTTTTTTTTCTTTTGCAAGTCCAGAGCCCCCATTCTGGTTTAGGACCACAATAGGGGCAAAGGGTTAATGCCACCTTAGCCCCATCCTAGAGGATTGATGCTGAACAGTCCCACCACCATCACCACCACCACCAGGTGTTCGAGGCTAGGGTGGGACAGATTAGTAGTCCATTTCCATTTTGCTCAGCTTCTCATTTTCTTGGGTTCTGCTTGCTGCACTTCTTGCATCCCGATTTCCTACCCCCCCCCCTTTGGCCTAAGAAAATTCATCGGCATTTTAGTGTCCCAGTGTACACATTTCTGTTTGCCGTTTTGCCTAACAGCAACACTTTTGCAAAGAAATCCCCTTAATGTATGTATTTTATGCATTACATGCTCATGCTTGTGTGTGGTGAACTGCATTTCAAAATTCAGGGAAGCGTCCATTTCAAGAGACTGCCGTGTGTTTCAGTTCACATGCCGCTTCAGAAAGTGCAATTAGGTGAATGTGCATTAAAATCTGAACTGAATCTAATTTTCTTGCCTATCAGCCTTTCTGGGTGGGATGCTAAGAAAGGTGTGAACGGATGTCTTTGCTTTGCTTATGGGTTCTGGTCTTATGTTGAGGTCCTGCTTATGGGCTTCCCATTGGGGAATCTGGTAGGCCACTGTGAGGACAGGTTACTGGCCTAGAGGGGTCTTTGATCGAATGCAGCGGGGCTCTCCATATGGAGGTCTACTGTGAGAGAAGAACCTCCACGGCCAGTGGAAGTCTAGCTCTGAATGCCAATTGCTGGAAATCACATGTGAGGAGAATCCTGCTTTTGTGCTCAGGTCATGCTTGTGGGCTTCCTATTGGACACTGATATACTAAGATCTTCTTACGTTCTTACATTTAATTAGCTAGATATGACCTCTCTTTGTTGGGGGGAGGTTTCCTAGTGGGACTGGGTCCTTTGGCATCTTGCGTCATGCAAGCCTTTGCTGTGGGGCCTTCCAGTTAGGGCCTGAAGTGTGTGAATGCACATCAAAATGCTTGTCCCCTTGGGCTTCATGCAGTGCTGACCAAGAGCTGCACTCGAATGCATATTCAGCTTCTGTTTCCCTCCACAGCTCGCTCAAGAGTCTGTGCTGCTATTTGCAACTACCAGTTCTTCGCGCACAGGCCCCCCCCTTTCCCCGCCCACCATGCAAAATCGGATCGGACATAAGGAAGATTTGGGATAATTGCATGCACCAGAGGAATGACAATATCTGTGTCAGAATTCAACAGGCCTTCCTGTTTCCCTGCTTCCCGCATTCCGGCGGAGCTCAGTCACCTTTCAAACTGCTTATTAAGTCTGCCTGCACGCAAAGGAAGTGGATGGCAAAGGCTGGAGTGGAAGGAAGCTGTCAAAGGGTGGAGGGAGATGAGAGGCTGCTCAGGGGCCCTTAACAGGAGACTGTCAGGGATCCAGGAACAAGCGAGAGCTTCGCAGAAACTCCCAGCATTATTGCTCAAGCCAACTCCTGGGGGGGGGGAGGATGCACAATGACATAAGGGGGCAGCTCCACCCGCTTATAGTGTAGTAATGCAGAGAGCAGTGCAAATGTGGGAGGGGGAGGGATTTGGCTTGGCTACCCAATTTGCAGGTCTTGAAGCAATACACGAACCCAAGTTGAGCTCCGTTTTGTGATCCTCACTCTCTCGAATTTTGTGGGGCAATTTTCCAACCCCCAAAAAATGTGTACCTGTGTGTATATGAGGTGGATGTGTGCATAAACATGCATATATTTGTGGGAAATAACATTACATTGTCTGTGTATATTAGGCAGCATTGCCCATTGAAATGTGCATATTATAAGGAATGCACAGTAAAATAATGATGGTGAAAAATTGCAAACTGGTGCAGAAAGGGGGGGTGGGAACTGAACTTAAGGTTGTTACAATAAAAAGCTGAGCAGAGAAATAAAAAGTGACCAATTTGTCCCTCCCTATGCTCATTAGAGTGACTAGGGACCCTTGCTCCTTGGGCTCAACCCTCTCTCCAGAAATCAGATTCTCTCCCCCAAATTAGAGGTCGCCCTTGGAGTTACAACACTCACTTTACTAAGCCTTTAAGAGCAGACGCCAGACAGAAAAGAGCCTTGGGAAGTTTTTCCTCTCACTGTTTTGTCCTGCCAAGAAAACATTTGCCTGCGGATGTGCACACACCACATAGTTAAATCACATTCCCCTCCCTATAGGAACTGTGGAACTCGCTTCCACAGGAGGCAGTGATAGCCACCAACCTAAATGGCATCTTGTTGGCTACTGTGATAACAGGGTGCTGGACTTGATGGGGCACTTTTGGCCTGATCCAGCAGTTCACATTTCTTCCTATGTTCTTAAATGGCTTGGTTTCTGCATTCAAAACTGCCGGCTCTTCCTGTGTCCGGTGTATACTTTCTGTTGGGACAAACCAGTGGGACTGAGGAGTTGGTAATCCATCTTGTGCACCACTTCAGTCATGGAGGAGAAGGCTATCAAAGCCTATTAGCCAGAGTAATGCTTCTGAATGCCTGTTGCTGGAAACCATAAGAGGAGAGAGAGTGCTTTGGTGCTCAGGTCCTGCATGCAGATCTGCTTGGCCGCTGTGAGAACAGGATGCTGGACTAGATGGGTCATTAGCCAGGCTCTTCTGAGGTTCTTATGAATGGGGTGCTGTCTTCTCCCTAACAACCAATCAGAGCTGGCTTTGCCTGACGTTGGTTCTGACTCCGCCTACTCTTGATCTCCCTGCCTTCCAACCTACCTGTCCCAAAAGGGTCTCAGCTGCCACCTCACAGGTCAGCCAGAGGCAGGCAAGCCCATTTTTCCTCCACGATGACCAGAAAAGGCCCTGCTCTCCACTGGCAGAGCCCTGTGGGAGGGTGGCAGAGTGTGGGCGCCACTTTCCAAGCAATCCAGGATCCTTTTCTCTTTGCTTAAATATTATTTTTACGGTGTTTCCTCCGAAGTCTGAGAATATTTCTGGATGCCACATGACTAGGTGGTTGCCATGGGAACTATCTTAGGGTTTTAATGAATAGAGGGGATGTTTAAAAAAAAAAAACCAAGATAAATGTCAGAGGATAAAATAGACTGCCGCTGGCACGGAACCCAGCGATGGGCACGGCTAGGAGCCCCCTGCCCACACGGAGAGGATTATATGCCAGCACCACACAGGTGCTTGTGAAACTTTCTCCCCACATCCCTTCCGCCCTAACTCACTCCACCCGCCCACAAGTACCCACCCCTTCCTCCACCCCCTCTCTCGCCTTTGAGGATCAGGTATCCAAGGGAGAATCAGCGCATTGTTCCCCCTTCCCCAAAATGAAAGACTCCTTGCAACGACATAGCTTTTCTTTCCAATGTATTATTATGTGCACCAGGTTTGATCTCTTTTTGGAAGGAGGCCACGGGAGGCTTTTGGCATCTTTGTAACATTTGTGTTCATTTACAAATATACATGTTGCAGCCGTTCAACCCCTCCAGCAGGCAGACTAAGTTCACTGCACCCATATCAGGTCTTGCCAAGGAACAGGCAGCTGCACCCCAAAGTACCTGTAACTTTTTCTCAGACTCCCTTCTGTGTCTGTCTCCAAAAAAGAAAACACCTGCCAAGTCTGTCCTTTTGTTACCTCCTTCTCTCTGGCCATTTCCTCTGCCATTGTCAAAGCCAGCTAGTCTGAGCCACCAGCCTATAATTTCCCTAACAAAGGGGATCTGCCTGGCTAAACTTGGCCAACCTTCTTTGACCCACATTTACAATCACAAGAATGGAAGGAATCGCAGGAGATCAGTTGAGATCAGCCCCCACATCGTGCAACACTACATTACAAGTTCAGTGTCAGCCCCCTGATTTTACCTTTCTTCTTCCACTATTTGAATTTGAACTGTTTTAATTTTTTTTTAATTTGCATTTCTATCCCTCCTTTTTCTCCAAGGAGCTCAAAGTAGTTTCCCCCTGCCTCATTTTATCCTCACAACAACCCTGTGAGGTAGGTTAGGCTGAGAGGCAGCGACTGGCCCAAAGTCACCCAGTGAGCTTCATGGCCGAGTGGGGGTTTGAACTCTGGTCCTCCAGGCCCTAGTCCGACAGTCTAACCACTACACCACACCAGCTCTTATAACAAACTACAGGATACATCTGTATTTTGGATAAAGTCATCTGAACATGGATTAAAAGCCCAGCCCTAGAAAAGCAGTTGAATGCCTGGAAGAGCATCTGCTGTGCCTGCAGAAGCTCCCAAGTTCAATCTCCAACAGCATCTCCAGGTAGGCTGGGAGAGCCATATATTTATATTCATATTAACATCCGCCTGTCTCAGACAATGGGAAAGTGAGCCATCAGCGCTAAAGTCAAACCATTGGAGAGTTACAGCACCTGCTGTGGCTGTAGAGACTGATATGGCAGAGACATGTTTAGTTGCAGGTGGGGCAGGTGCACCATGGTGTTTCTTCTCTCTGTGCTCCTTCCAGCAGTCATTCCTCCTTTGTCTAAATCTCTAGAGCACTGCTGCCAGTCAGTGGTAGACAAGACTGGCCAAAGTCTGACTTGACATAAGGCAATTTCCTATGTTCCTGTGAATCCTAAGACCCACTCTTACCCAATACTCAGTAGCAGTTCACCATAAGGAGTACTGGGTTGGACACTTGCAATAGCATTGTCCTATGAGATGGCATGTCCATGGTCAATGAACGTCTTGGGCTCCCTCGACCACTAGGCTTTCAGTTTCTCCACTCAGCTCAGAGACCATAGCCCAGTGAAAGAGCATTGGCTGGGCATGCAGAATCTCTCTCTTCTGATCTACTGTTCCCACAGGTGGCAGTGAGGACCACCAACCTGGATGGCTTTAAAAGAGAATTGGGCAAATTTGTAGAAGAGAGAGCTACCAATGGCTACTTGCAGTTGGAACCAGCAATGCTTCTAACTGCCAGTTACTTGAAGCCACAGGAGGAGAGAATGCTCTTGTGCTTGGGTCCTGCTTGCTGGTTTCCACAGGCATCTGGTTGGCCCCTGTGAGAACAGGATGTTGGACAAAATGGGTCATTGGCTGGCTCCAGCAGCCTATTCTAGATTCTTAGGTTCTTATGATCAGTTGCATCTCCTGCTCCAGGTCTCTCAGGTTGCAAGTCTGGAGGAGGCTTTGTCCTGGGACCTGGGACCATTGCTGCCTGCTCCTTGGAGTAAGGAGTTCTCTGCTGGGGGAGGAGGACCCAAGTCCTGGTGAAGAAACGGCAGGAGTTCTCTGCCAACTTTTCAAATGCAAACTCTGTGAAAATGGAACAGATGCCGCTATAAATTATAAGTTAGGCACAAGGTCTCATTTTGCGGGGAATCTCTAAATTTCCCTCTCTCCCTCCTGCTACTTTCTCATCTTAAAGAGCACCCACCACCCAGGTTTCTAAGCAACTCTGCTGTGGGTGGGAGTGACTTGCCTAATTTCACTGTCTTCTCTTCTGGGTGTAGGAGGGCAAAGTGGGAGGAAGGGGGTTTGCGTTGAAAAAGAGGCAAGCCCCCTCCCACTCACAGACACTGTCAAACCGTCCCCGGGATGGATGTCCTGATTCCACTGGGCATTGGGCACGACTGCTGGGTTGGGTTCCTGAAGTCTGAGTTTCATGAGACAATATGAAGAATCCTGTCTGTGAGAGAGGAAAAGCTCTAACAAAGAGTCCTCTCTTACTTGCTACTGCAGCTAGCACTACCCTTTAAGAAAGCATTTCAAATTGGCCAAAAAAATAAAATCTTTCTAATTTAATGCCCTTGTGGGAGAGTGTGAGCTGAGAGGCTGTGCTAAGGAGCTCACATTGTCATTTCCAACTCCACAGAAAACCTGCCACTAAAGATCTAGCTTCCCAGCTCTGATTAATTGGAGAGAGCCACCTCCACAAACTTCCTGCCTTTTGGGGTTGACTGTCCCAAGGACTTGTCAGCCTCAGGCACCTCTGCAGGACCCTTCTGTCCCAAGGCCCAATATCAGGAGTGGAGGCCACATCACCCCAGTGGAAACCTGCTGGGGGCCACTTCCTAATAGTGGCTGATACACACACACATGATCATGCACCCTGAACTGGCCCGGTTAGGCTGGTGCAAGGGAGACAAAGGTTTGGCCTGTGAGGAGCAGGGCACACACAAAAACTGTTATCTGCCATATCTCTATTGTTCTTTGGGATTGATGGACTCTTCTGTAGTCATCTTATATTTTCAACTTCTAATTATTCTTGACAATAATTCAACTTCTAATTATTCTTGACAATTATTTGTTACGCCAGCTACGCAGGCCGCTTTTGGGCTTGGTTCTGATGGTGGCGGAAGGAGACATGGTTTTTTTGCCGCTGCCTAGTCATTTTTGCAGGTGGAGCTGTGGGTTAAACCACAGAGCCTAGGGCTTGTCAATCGGAAGGTTGGCGGTTCAAATCCCCTTGACGGAGTGAGTTCCCGTTGCTCAGTCCCTGCTCCTGCCCACATAGCAGTTCGAAAGCACGTCAAAGTGCAAGTAGATAAATAAGTACCGCTCCGGTGAGAAGGTAAACAGCATTTCCATGTGCTGCTCTGGTTTCACCAGAAGCGGCTTGGTCATGCTGGCCACATGACCTTGAAGCTGAACGGCAGCTCCCTCGGCCAATAAAGTGAGATGAGTGCCGCAACCCCAGAGTCGACACAACTGGACCTAATGGTCAGGGGTCCCTTTACCTTTACCTTTAGTCATTTTCCTAGAGCACTGGGGTCTCTTTTGAATGCAATTACTTTGTGCTCGCACAGTGTGCTTCATAGATCACTGGAGTACTACAAAACCCATTTTGCTGCACAGTCCAAAGCCACAACAGCAGCGGAGGCCGGTCCATGGGGGCTAGTGGGACACTGCCCCACCCACCTCAGCCTATCCTCACCTCACCTCCCATCCCATGTCTGCCTGTCTTCTTACTTATAATCAGTCCAGGGTGACTCTGGAGAGAGACGGGGGCAAAGCCAAAATTAGCTGACTCTGCCTCCCATTGGCTCTGGCACCACCTACTGATCCAATGAGCACCAGTCACGACTGTATGGGATCACGAAACACTCCAGTTCCAGTGCCAGGTTTTCTTGCTATCCTTGCAGAATATATTTAAAGGAGGAAGACCAAAGACACCTTTTCTCTGTCTGTGGTTTTAATCACTGGAAGATAGAGAGGGTGGGAGGAGGGAGATTTTATACGCATTGCTCATCCAAATCTCCCACTATAGCAATGTGGGCATGGGAAGAAGATAAGCAGAAGTCGGCAATGAGGAGAGGGAGCCACACCTTATGAGTTACTAAGGGAAGAGGTATTCTTTCACCCAAAAAAAAGTGGAATGCAAAAATCTGACCTTCACGTTGATCATGAACAAGTGTGGAGCTTGAATCAAATACTCCTCTGCCTTGGGCCCATCTTCTTCCAAGTCCTAAAGGTTTTTACCACCCTGTGTGGGTTTCTCAACGTGACTCTCAGCAACAAAGCATCTGCCCACAAGCACAAAAGAGAAACACACAGGTGTTCTGTACCAATGTAGGATAGAAGTGCATGAATGACAATGTTTTGTGGGTCCCAGTAAGACAATTTTTCTGGAAACACTCTGAACACAAGGTCTTCATACACCCATTTTCTTTTATCTTTTTTAAAAAAATTCCAAAGTGGTGGGCAGGGACAATAAAAAATATACCGTGAAGCAGTTAAAACAGCCTAAAATGCTAACACAGAAATCCCTAACGACACAATATATTCCAGCATGGTGTAGTGGTTAAGAGCGGTGGACTTGTAATCTGGTGAACCAGGTTAGCTTCCCCGCTCCTCCACATGCAGCTGCTGGGTGACCTTGGGCTAGTCACACTCCTCTGAAGTCTCTCAGCCTCACTCACCTCACAGAGTGTTTGTTGTGGGGGTGGAAGGGAAAGGAGATTGTTAGCCGCTTTGAGTCTCCTTAAGAGGAGTGAAAGGCGGGGTATCAAGTCCAAACTCCTCCTCCTCCTCCTCCTCCTCCTCCTCCTTTTCTTCTTCTGTAGTACAATTTTCACTGTAAAAGGTGTCGCTTGCCAATACAATTTTAATGGTCCAGAAATAGCTGTGAGAATAAATAAATTTAAAGCATACAGGATATTTATATAGTTTATAGTATATAGTTTAGCTGTGATTCTTGCACTGCAGGGGTTGGACCCTTTGGCTCCCTTCCAAGTCTACAACTCCTTGGCACAAGCCTTATTTGTTGAGAGAAGGGAAGTCTCAGTTGAAAGCACAGTGTAGGCCCAGTTATTAAGTGGAGGATACAAGCAAAAGTCAAACAATGGGACACGGGACATGTTTCAGCTCAGTATAAAACAGTTACAAGCTAGTTTCAGTTTCAAACTGAAACACCAGGAATCACCACCCAATATATTTTTCCAGGAGCGTCAACTTTATGGCATCTGCCATTACAACCCTTCCAAATTCCTGCTCCCTGGAATCTGAATAGCCCAGCAATCGAGCCATGCCTCCTTGTGTTTTTGCAGCACAGACCTGACCGTGTTATCATGCTGGAAGGTTTGGGTTCCATACCAGTTTACAATGCAGAATCAAACACAAGGAACAAATGAAACCAAAACATGAACATTCTGTAAATCACAGCAGCAAAGCCAGTTCGCAGTCGGTTTAGAACCAGAAATCACAAATGGAAAAGGCCTAGGAAAATAAATGGGGGGGGGGGATTCCAGTGGAATGGCTAAAATAGGCTTGGCAGCAGGCAAACCTCCCTGGGGAGAATTCGATGTTTGGGTGCCACCAGGGAGGAGGCTCTATATCCAGCCCCCACCTGCCAGGCCCAGACATTGTGAGGGTGATGGGACCTTGAGAAGGGGCCCCGGGGGTGCAAACTCTAAAAACACAACCAGCCTTTCATGGAAGGAAGGCCTGCCCAGGCTTAGGGTAGGGAGGCAGGCAGGAGGGCTGAGCAGGACTTTGTTTCCCTTCCCAGTGGCAAGCAGAAATCAGGCCAAACCATGCAACAGCTAAGCAACCAGAGGCTAATTTGCTTAGTTCGCATGACTTATTCCATGGGCTGAATTCCATTTTTCCTGGCGTCTGGCAACGAATCTGGGTTGCTTTGGTGGACGGAATTTGCTGGCTTCTTTGATTGCTCCTCCCTCCCAAGGAAGGAGACACGCTGCAGGTAGCAAGAGCTCTCCATGTCAGCTTCTCTCATTTTTCCAATCTTGAATTCAGTTCTTCACAACTCCACCTCAGTTTGTGGATATTATTATTATTATTATTATTATTATTATTATTATTATTATTTTCTCATGAAAATTTCAGTATGAATTTATCCTAATGGTCACCATTTCGCATACCTATATACATTTTTCAGAAAGCCATTTCCTCTCATGTAATGTTTTTCCCCACTTTAATAAGTGCATTTTTATGCGCATTTAAACCCACTGTACGCAGCCTTGTAAATGTTGCTTGGCTGGAGAACTGCATTGCAAAATTCGGAGAAGTGTGAATTTCAAAGGACAGCACTGTGTTTCAGTTTGCATCTTGTTCCAAAAAGTGTGAATCAGATGAGTTAGCCTTTAAATGTGAACTGAATCTAATTTTCCCCACTTTCCTCCTCTTGGTCCTTTGCTGGCTGCCATCAATCTCCAAGGAAGGCAATGATGTCTGTTCATTATTGCAATGATCCTCCTCTGCTTTGACAATGCCCCGCTCTTGCAACATGCCATCCTCTGACAGCTGGCAACAGTCTTTGCTTGCAAAGAACCCCAGGAGGGAGCCCACAAATGGAAGGCCCCGTCCCGTATGCCAGGGGTACGTGTCAGAGTGCATCATCGTGCTGCCTGATCCGCTTGCTCTTGCCATGTCAGTCTTGCAGTGGGAAGAAGCACACCAAGCACAGTGACCAGAGAGCTCGGCTCAGTTGAAGGACGCCTTGATTCAAGTCCCACCCAACAACGCCATGGAACCACTAGGGACAAACTCAGTAAGGTGGTCAACATATCAGCATTCCAACAAGGCTCCATTCCAGTTAATTTCAATCTTCCTGAAATGTGGTTTTCACAAGAGTCATTGGTGGATCAGGACCAGCCACAGACTCACACACCCAAAACCAGGGAGAAGAGCACATCAGAAGAGAAGGGATCATCTGTGCTGTAATCATTCATTTGGGGCCTGTTCAAATAGCAGGCCACTTTGGATGGGGATGGGGACACCATCCAGACTGGGGGTGGGGACACCTCTATTGTGGAAGTGAAGCTGGACTGGGGACAAAAAATGCAAGAAACTAGGGGCCATGTCTAGCGAGGACTCTGAAGGTTGTGATCTGGTTGTGTCACACACAACCCCTTAAGAAAATGGCACCTCAGCCCTTCCCCATTCACACACAGAAGCTGACTAAACATTAGTTCTTCCTACAAACATCCTACATGCCTCTAAGAGGTAGCAAGTGCAGCATAATGAGACACAGCCCTAACCTCCAACATCTGCCTGCACTTCACCTCTCTCTTTGCCTAATGGTTGAACTGGCCCTGCTTAGGAACCAGGCAGAAGGTTTCTCTACAGAGGAAGTGCATCTGTTTAGCTGGTTAGCAGCAAACACTTTTCAAGCAACAAATGCGACCTGAGGGGTGCTGCATTCCAAAGCATCTGGGAGGCGACACATTAGATATGACTGATCTGCTGCTGCCCTTCTGAGACTTTGGGATTCGGTCTGGAACAAAAAGATATAAATTCAAATAAAGAAATTAGTGTTGCAGCAGTGGGAGGGGTGGGATGAAAGGGGATATCTGGAAGAAGTCCCAGCTAGGAAGAGCCAAATCTGCCCATTTCAGTTTGTCTCACTTTTTCATTTCTCCATTCTTAAGTCCAGGTCTCCACATTTTCATATCAGTTAGCTGTTGTTGATCTTCTTGTTGTTGTTGTTAAAGTCCCCACGAAAATTCACCAGCATTTTAGTATGATTTTTTTTCCAAATAACATTTACATCCTAATAGAGTTTTGTGTGTTATATTCACGTTTTTGCGAAGCAATTTCCTTGAATGCATTTTAAAATGTTATGTTTACTAAAATATGTCTTTCTATGCACATTCTACCTTATATATCCATTTTGATGCATATTAGAGAATTGCGTTGTGATTTTGAAGGCTGTCTGTGTTTTGGTTTATGTATAGTTTCAAAAAGTGTGAATTAAGTCATGTCTGCCTTTAAATACGAACTGAGTTGAATCTCCCTCTCCTTCCCTACTCCCAGCTGGGAACAAGAGATCCTCGACCTTCAACTGGGGACTGCTGTGCAAGAGGAGTGAGGGTCTGAAAGAGCTGGGCTTGTGGGGTTGATTTTAATCTCCAGGAAGTTCTTTAGTTGATGAGCTGCACTGTCTATTATGATTCCAGGCTCTGGATCTAGTTTAGGGGAATTGTCTTGGGTGGGGAAGGGCAATCTTGGGGTAGGGGGTGTTCCATAGGACTGGCTTGCTTCCTGAGGTTGGGAGGGCAGGGCGAGAAAGAGTTAAAGCAGCTGCCGAGGAATCCAGGCCAGGAGACCGTTTCTGGAAATGAGTGAGCAATGTGAATTCGAGGGAACTGAGTTGGATTCAAACCGCAGGATGCTGAGCCAGCCTGGCCCTTGGGGGAAAGGGAGACACTGTGTGCAGAGGAGAGGCCGCTTACTGCAGTTGTGCTGAGCGAGGAAGCCGATATATGGCCACACACCCAAAAGCACAAACAAATCCAGCGAGGTTTGCTCCTAAAAAGCATCATCTCCTATTTATGCACCTCTTGTGACTTCCAGAACCGTCTCACTTGCCCCCCACCCTTTCTTCCCCCCCCCCTCCCCCAAGAAGCAACACTGAAAGGCAGGATGCAAGAACCAGCCCAGCTGCAGGAGTTACAAGCGATACAGCATATTTACTGGTGTTCTTATTAATATTTTAATTTATCTTACTGTAATTTTGTAAAAACAAAATAAAAAATAAAAAAATTCCTTCCAGTAGCACCTTAGAGACCAACTAAGTTTGTTCTTGGTATGAGCAAGAAGTGTGCATGCACACGAAAGCTCATACCAAGAACAAACTTAGTTGGTCTCTAAGTGCTACTGGAAGGAATTTTTTTTTTTATTTTTTTTTGTTTTGACTATGGCAGACCAACACGGCTACCTACCTGTAACTGTAATTTTGTAGGCTGCAATTTAGATGAAATGTTGGGAAGAATTTGCTTACAATCAAAATAAGTGATTGTGGCAAGATGAAATTGTTATGTCTTACATGGACAGCCCTGGTCTTTTACATTTTGAGTGTGCAAGTCATGGGGCTGGAGAAGCCTAAGTCAGGGGTTTTGCTGCATATTCCTCTAATGAAAGCTTAGCTAACTGGTCTATTGATCCGGACTTGTTAGAAGTTGGTTTATATGCTCCCAGGCAACCTCAGCTTCATCCATATAATGACACCTCTGCTAGGCATAATAACAATCTTGGCACAACAGAGACTGAATCTCCTTCATTGGGGGGACATTTTAATGTGACTGATGTCTCCTGATGAGTTGAAAAATGAAGTTTGGTACACTGATCAGGAATTCTGAATGTAGCCCCGCAGAAAAGACCTACCAGCAAAGAAACTGAAGTTAGTGATGGTTTGAAGGTAGACCAATACGGGGATAGGTGTGAGTTTGCTAAGTCCATATTAGATTCAGTAACCAAACAATTAAATGGCATTGATCAAGGTTGGAACTTGAACTCAGAAATCTGCTTTTACAATAATATGAATGCTCCAGACGGACTTGGAGGGGTGGTTTCCCATTCTTAATCCCTTCAGATCCAAGGCTACTGATAGTCGATGGGTATGCTGATAACCCACTTGCTACAATCCAAGGAAATGATCGTGGCCCATCACCTAATCTAATTTGTTCAAACCCCAATCTGGGATCTTTCGGAGGAAGTCTGAAGGCTTCAGGTCAGCACTCCACGTTTGCTGTTCTACAGCTTAAGATGGGAGGAAAAAGCAGTGAACAGTGGATTAATAAACATACAGTACTTGGAAAGATAGTGAATGAGGGGGGAAGTTCAGTTTCCAGTGATGATTCTTCTAGAAAGAGGTCCCCAGATGTTCTACAGGTGGTCATTCATAACTGGCTGGTGAAGAAACCCAGTGGAATAATGAAAACAGACTCCGAACTGCAAGGCGGAATTCAAGCCATTGTAGGGACTTCCCTGGATTTGGGAAATGGTTTACATTGTAAAAACCCGTCTGTTGTAACATTATCAAACTAACCTTTCAGGATCCTGATGTTATGGGATAAATTTTGGTCTCTATATGTTTGCTGTTATTCAAATTTAAAGGTTGTCCAAATAACTCCCTGCACCCCAGTCTGGTAAAGGTAGTTTGAGAGGGAGGAACAATAAGTTCTTAAGTCTCAAGTGTCCTGCACCTGTCACCTAGCCTAATAATGTCCAGATATGCTCCAATAGACAAGAAGGGAAGATTCATTATATTAGCCCAAACGCAGGTATTGGAAAAAATATGCCCAAAATAGAAATATGCCCCCAAACTACCCTGCTAGCAATCCATTTTCCAGATATCAAAGGGATTATCCATTAACAAATGCTCATGATAAGTCCAGGCCTAGGGGTGATTACAGAAAAACATATTATGATACCTTCTGCTCTTCTCTAAGATATCATAACTGATTAGAAAACATCCAGAAATGTCTTAATATTCTTTCATGGAACCTGACGGGTTGGGATAATAAGAAGACGGATAAGGATTTTATTTGTATGCTCCAGCAATTTGATATAATATGTTTGCAAGAGATTTGGTCGTACGAACTCAACCCTCCTCCCCACTTACAGGGTCATTACTCTTTTAACCAGTCAGCTGTTGAGAAATTTAAAAGGGGCCAAGGAAGTGGGGACCTGACTACCTTTATATTGTTATGAGTTGGGGGGAATAGGCTGTATGCTTGAGTCCCATTTCTAAGTCCTGGATCCAGCACAGGTTCAATTGCAGGACTAGCCAGGCCAGCCTGGTAATGGTCCACTAAGTATGTGTCCTTAAGGTAACAAAGGAAGTGGCTCTGTGCCAGAGGACAAACGCTTGGGCCTCGCTCCCTTAACTGTTTGTTAGAAAGACAAAAGGCCAGAGTGGAGATTTGGGTTGCGTGAGCTAGATGTTGGTTGCAAAGGCTGCAGGCTAGGAAGGCAGAGAGAGAGAGAGAGAGAGAGAGAGAGAGAGAGAGAGAGAGAGAGAGAGAGAGACGTTGCTTGGTCCCTGCTCCTGCCAACCTAGCAATTTGAAAGCATGTCAAAGTGCAAGTAGATACATAGGTACCGCTCCGAGGGGAAGGTAAATTGCGTTTCCGTGCACTGCTCTGGTTCACCAGAAGCAGCTTAGTCATGCTGGCCACATGACCCGGAAGCCGTCTGCGGACAAACACCGGCTCCCTCGGCCTATAGAGCGAGATGAGCGCTGCAACCCCAGAGTCGTCCATGACTGGACTTAACTGTCAGGGGTCCCTTTACCTTTACCTTTACCACTGCACCTCATTCCAAAGGAGACACAAACCCTGGGCAAGGGCCTGAAACCCTTGGAATCTCACACAGGTTGGGGTGACAATACCATTTGGTGGGGGAAGTTTTGGATAGCAGATTTTGAAATTCAAAATAATTACCTATTGTCAATACAAAGCAGAACTGAATTAGGAATCTTTCTTTTCTATATAAATATCTCCCTTCTCCATACTAATTGTCTGGCACTGACCACCAAGATTTGGGCAGATGTAAGATCCCGAACCAGAGCAGATCAGTCATAAATTCCCCTCAGCATTTATACATTTTTGTGGAGATGTTAATCCTCAAATTGGAGCAACTACAGAGGATCTTTTGCTACCTTTAGGCTTGGGAGATAATTTCCTAACCTAATATTGTTATTTGTACAAGAAATATAATACACAGGCCTGAAAATGTTGGAATTTGTATTCCAACATAATTCCTATATTCCTCACGGGAGTCCTGTAGACATATCTAAGGGTCAATATACTTATTTGAGCAGACATGGAGGAAGTGCTATCGATCACATTATAGTCTCTCCTTCATCACTCACTGCCGAGAACACCTTTGAAGTATTAGAACAAACAGAAAGCAATCGCTTTCAAATATCAGTGACCCCATGCCCTTTCATAGAACGCATACCAACCACCAAATCTGCAGGAGTGTGTGGAGAAATACAGGGTGTGAAAAGACTGGAATGCTCTCACAGATTGAACAGCGATATTCAAGAGACACTATATAGTAACTATCTGATGAGTTTGCACCAACTTTTTATGAGCAAATCTCCAAATCATGTTGATGCCTTCCCAGTGGTGAAGCTGCATGCTCCAGCATGGGGGGTGGAGAGCAGGTGGGGGCATGGCTGGCACGCGTCATGGGGGTGTGGCACGCCACCCTGCAGGGTGTGGCGCGTGTCCCGGGAACATGGCACATCACCCACGGGGGGCATTCATCCCAGGGGTGTGGCATGCTACCTGTGGGGGTGTGTCGTGTGTCCCAGGGGCATGGCACGCTGTCCGCGGGGGCGTAGCATGCATCCTGGGGGCATGGTGCCCAGCACGGTGTGGGGGTATGCAGCATGTGTCCAGGGGCGGCCGCGATGGTATCCCCCTCCCGATGGTGCTGGGGGCGATGTGCTCCCCCCACCACACGTTCCTCCGCCAGTGTGCCTTCCAGCAAATTGTCACAGAACTCAGGCCCTATTAGATAACTTCTACAATTAATAACTACACACAAACAACACACCTTGGCTGGTTTGATGGTTGATGCAAAATGGCTAGGAAAGTTTTGGCTAAGGCAATTAAGGATTTGCGCAAGAATCCATGGAAATTTTGGTCAAACATAGATTGGAATACAAGAGTCTGCTCAAAAGCAAGAAAGTTGAATATACAGTGGTGCCCCGCTAGACGAAAATAATTTGTTCTGCGAATATTTTCGTCTAGCGGTTTTTTCGTCTAGCGAAGCAGCAATGCAAACCGCGGTTTTCGCTAGACGAAAAAAAAAATTCCTCTTGCGAGGCAGCCCCATAGACAATTTTGTCTTGCGGGGCAGCCTTCTGCTAGATGAATGCCTTCATCTAGCAAGTTTTTCGTCTAGCGAGGCATTCGTCTAGTGGGGCACCACTGTACAAAAACCCAGTGGCAGGGATTGGGACTAGCAGTGATGGAACAGAGGGAAGACAATTTCTGGGAACTGCTGGCCCAGGGTTTAAATGAAGTGAGATCATCACAGGAAATCTCAGTTCCTGCTTCTGACTGGGTGACATATTTCTCCAACATATTTGGTGGTCAGTCTGGGCAATCACATGTACCAGCAGTGTATAAGAATTTCTCAAACCTACCTGAATGGCAGCCAGTCTCCTATAATCATAGATTCATAGAATTGTAGAGTTGGGAGAGACCACGAGGGTCATTTAGTCCAACCCCCTGCAATGCAGGAATCTTTCATGCAACATGGGGCTCAAACCCACGACCCTGAGATTAAGAGTTTCGTGCTCTACTGACTGAGATAAAGGCCCTCATTTCCTGCCTGAAATATATATTTTTTAAAAAGCTCCTGGAGAAGATATGCTTCCACCTGAGTTCTCTAAGGGATATTTAGAATGGCAGATGTCTATCTCAGCTGGCTTATTTACCACCATCAACAATATGAGCCAAATGCCCTCTGGATGGAAACTGAGTATCATTTTCCTGATTTATAAGACAGGTGATAGGAAGGATCCACAAAACTATCAGCCGATTAGCTTGTTAGACATCTCAAAGCTATATGCATTGCATCTCCTTCAAAAATCATCAGACTGGGACTTCCGGTTAGGTGCCGAGTCAATGGCGGACGGGAGTCCGACGGCTCCGTCCTCCGTTAGGCGATAGGGAGCTCCGTGCCTGCGCCACGGGTCCCTTAAAGCCACGGGAAGAGCGTCCCGTGGACCGACGGCTTCGTGGGTCCCAGACGTGCTGTCTCCGCTCCTGATTTACCCTCGTAAGGGGGAGAATCGGGCGAGCGGAGCCCCAGCACGGGACTGAAGAAGCGGCTGCCTGCGGAGGATCAAAGCAGCGATCCCGCCAGACCTGAGCACCCGGCACTTCCTACATAGAAACTTCCAAAGAAACTCTGTAAGTCAAAAATTTGGATTATTTTACAAGTTTAAAGAGCACTGCTTGCAGAGGAAACTCCAAAAGGAAGCCTGTTCCCTTTGAACTGTTTGCGCGAGCTTGGTAGCGCTAAAGGATCAAAGCCGCGGCTAACGGGAAAGTTTTGCGAACTCTGCCAAACTTTTTAAAAGTGATTTAAAAGTTGTTTAAAGTTTGTTTAAAGATCCAAAAACAGTTGATATGGCAAAAGAAGAAGCCCCTCACCCTCTGGATTAGGATTCCGGGTCAGTAGCGGGCTGGGATATATTGTTGCCATTTTTTCTTTGTTGGTGTTCCAGTGTTACAGTGACTGTTTACCAGTGGAGATACTTTGACTCTTTTACAGCCAGATACAAGTAACTTTAAAGACTTGGTGGTTACACTGCAAGTGAGAAGACAGTTACTGGCTTGGGCTATTTAAAATAGACTCTTCTTGGCTTTAAGGAATTTATAACTCTGAAAAATCTGAACTCTTTGCCTAAAAGTTGGATTAATGGACTATTGTGGTCTCCTGGCTCAGCAGTCTCTTTGTTCTCAGAAAGCTAGCTGCAGGCCACCTGGTGTTTACTTTTGGGACTGTTGGTCTTCTGCTGTGAATGTCTGAGATTGTTACTATAGCAACTGGAGTGACCTTGAGATTACAGTTACAGAGCCCACAAGGAATGGAACTTAGATCAAAAGGAACTGGCTCTGAAAAAAGGAAAGGCTCTGTTTCCTTAACTCTTCAGGAACAAATGGAGAAATTGGCTGCAAGTGTGGCAGAAATTGCAGAAGGTCTGAAAAGTGTCACCGAAGGGTTGAAGCAAACACAAGAATCGGTGAATGCTATTGGTGCATCAGTGAATACAACAGTTAACTCTGCAATAGAAAAGCTCCAAGTGGATATTAAGGCCGACATTAAAGCCTCCACCCAAACGTTAGAAAAATCGATTGGCCAAATTGAGGAAAACGTAAGAAAGAACAGAGACGAAATTAATAAAATTGGGCAGGAGGTGACCACGTTAAAAAAGGACTCGGAGGAAATTAAAGTGGTCAGAGAAAAAATAAAAAAGGTGGAGGAAAAATTGGACAATTTGGATTTGGAGCAGATCGAAAATATTGGAACACGACAGAGGACTGTGGAAGAGTCTCTTGCTTTTCTGCAACTACATCAGAGAGAAGGAAACCTAAGAATAAGGGGTCTTCCAGAATTGGAGGGGGAAGACCTGAAAGCCTATATTGTGGAACTATTCTCGACTTTTTGGGAGTTAGAAGAGGTAAACGTCTCAGCACGCATAGTGAAGGCCTTCAGATTTGGACCAAGAGGCTCCAGAGGAAAGAAAAGCACTAAAACAGTCAGTGACTGTTTGATTGTGCTACACGATAGACACGACAGAGACTACTTTCTGGATTTACACTACAGAAACAACCTGGTGGTACAGCAGAATAAAGTAATTTTTTACAAGGATATCCCCAGATTCTTTTTAGATAAAAGAGCTCCCTATAACGACCTGGTGACGGAGCTAAGAAGAAGAAAAATCTCCTTCAGTTGGGAATTTCCAGAAGGCCTGGCATTCACGTTTGAAGGGAAAAAGATAAGAATAAGGTCCTTGGCGGATAAGCAAAAGTTTTTGGACAAGCATCTGGAACATTTCAAAGGAACTCCATTGGATCCAGCTCAGCTTTACAAGTTTCCAGAAGTATTTCCACCACCGCCGGGACCACCAGGACCAAGCCAAGATCCAGAACAAGATAAGAAAGGACAGGCAACTGGAGGAGAGGAATAAACAAAGAAATGGCGCTCAAGTTAATGACTTGGAACGTTCGGGGATTAAATCAGAGACCAAAGAGACGCAGAGTGTTTTACAGCATAGAAAAGAAGAATTTGGATATAATATGTCTACAGGAAACCCACATAGTTCGGCGTCACAGAAGATTGCTACAGAACAAAAAATTAGGCCAAGAGTTCATATCATCGGATAAGGTCAAGAAGAGAGGAGTAGTGATTTATGCAAAGGAGAAATATAGCCCAAGACAGCTATTTAAAGATGAAGAAGGGAGATACATCGCAATTGAAATTAATGTACAAGGCGAAAAATTTTTGATTCTGGGACTTTATGCACCGAATGATGGAAAGTCGATTTTTTACAAAAAAATCCATGATTTGCTGTTGGATTATTTGGATTATAAGGTAGTTTGCCTTGGAGACTTTAATGGGGCAGTTTCCACATTAATGGACAGATCTCAAAGAACAAAATTAACAAATGATGGGAAACTCCCAAAGACTTTTTTTGAAATGGTGGACAATTTGAATTTGGTAGATTCTTGGAGATTAAAAAACCCCACAGAAACAGAGGCAACGTACTTCAGCGAATCTCAGCAGTCATGGTCGAGGATAGATTACATCTGGATCTCGAATGAATTGGCTCCAAAATTACAAAAAGCAGAAATCGGTCCAAAAACGCTTTCAGACCATAATCCGGTACAGGTAAACCTAAAAATGATTTCCAAGGATTCTTTCAGGTGGAGAATGGATGATGCATTGATGAGAGATACCAAGCTAGTAGAAAGAGCGGCGAAAAAGATGAAAGAATATTTTCAAATTAATTGGAATTCAGATGTGGAGAAAAGGATTGCCTGGGATGCAAGCAAGGCGGTAATGAGAGGATTCCTCATTAGTGAAAAGGCAAAAAAGAAGAAACAACAAAGTGCAGAGATGGAGAGACTGTTGAAATTAATCAAAGAAAAGGAAAAAGAACTAAGAGGACATCCCAGATGTGTTAAAATCCAAAAAGAAATCAAATACTTGCAATCCCAATACGCGAATATCATGAATCAAGACATCGAATGGAAAGTGAAAATGATGAAACAAAGAACATTTGAATCTGCAAATAAATGTGGAAAACTACTAGCTTGGCAATTAAAGAAAAGACAAAAGGCAAATGTCATCAGTAAATTGGTAGTAAATGGAAAAAATGTAGAGAAACCGGAGGAAATCAGATGGTGTTTTCAGAGATTTTATAAACAACTGTACAAGGAGGAGAAGATAGATGAAGTAGAGATAGACCGATTTCTGGAGAAGAATGGATTGCAAAGGGTCCCAGAGGAAAAATTAACAATTCTCAACCACCCAATAACGACACAAGAAATAGAAGATGCAATAAACAACATGCAACTGGGGAAGGCTCCAGGACCGGATGGATTAACAGCAAAATATTACAAGACATTGAAAGACTGGCTATCACAGCCGTTAAGAGAAATCTGCAATAGAATACTAGAAGGAGATAGGGCACCAGAGACGTGGAAAGAAGCCTTTATCACACTGATCTTAAAACCAGATACTGATAAGACTCTAATGAAAAACTATCGTCCAATATCCCTTTTGAATGAGGATTATAAAATCTTTGCAAATGTTTTGGCTACAAGGTTGAAAAGAGTGTTGAAAGATTATATACATAGAGACCAAGCAGGTTTCTTGCCAGGAAGGCAAATAAGTAATAATACGAGAATCATTGTGGACATTTTAGAAAAATTGGAAAGAGACATAAACACAGATGCAGCACTATTGTTTGTTGACGCAGAGAAAGCTTTTGACAAAGTATCTTGGACATTTATGAAAAAGAATTTGGAAAAGATGGGAGTTGGAGAAAAATTCTTAAATGGCATTAAGGCCATTTACACAGAACAAAGAGCAAAAGTTATTGTAAACAGTGTGATATCGGAGGAGATTGAAGTAGAGAAAGGAACAAGACAAGGGTGCCCTATCTCCCCTTTACTTTTTATTACGGTCCTGGAAGTCCTTCTGAATATGATTCGAAAAGATAAACAGACAAAAGGAATTAAAGTGGGAGAGAAGGAATACAAATTACGTGCCTTCGCGGATGATTTGATGCTATCCCTGCAAGAACCAGAAGGCAGTGTCCCCAGAGCCTTGGAATTAATTGAACAATTCGGACTTGTAGCTGGCTTTAAATTAAATAAGCAGAAAACCAAAGTTTTAGGCAAAAATCTGAGTGCAGAACAGATCCAAAGAATTCAAGAAGCCACAGGCCTCAATTTTGTCAAATCTGTAAAATACCTAGGTATCAATCTCACAAACAAGAACTTGAACCTGTATAAGGACAACTATGAAAAATTGTGGATGGAGATAAAAAAAGATATGGAGATCTGGACAAGACTTAAACTGTCGTTAATGGGAAGAATAGCAGTGGTTAAAATGAATGTCCTACCAAGGATGCTGTTTTTATTCCAAGCCATACCAATTTTGGACAAACTAGACTGTTTTAAAAAATGGCAAAAGGACCTATCGAAATTTATATGGCAGGGCAAAAAGCCAAGAATAAAATTCAAGATTTTAACAGACTCTAAAGACAGAGGAGGCTTTGCCCTGCCGGACTTAAGGCTTTATTTTGAAGCTGCGGCCTTTTGCTGGTTAAAGGATTGGTTTAAACTAGAGAACGTTGATGTGTTGGACTTGGAGGGACATGATAACATGTTTGGTTGGCATGCATACCTTTGGTATGACAAGGTTAAAATCCACAGAACTTTTAAGTCTCATATTGTGAGAAAATCCTTATATCAGGTTTGGACTAGATACAAAGACTTGTTAGAGAGAAAGACTCCTAGATGGATCTCTCCAGTGGAGGCCAAGGCATATAAGAGACCGAATATGTCTGCAAACTGGTTAAGATATATGGACATATTGCAGCAGGAAGGGGACTCCTTTAAGCTAAAAAGTTATGATCAAGTAAAAAGTCAGGTCCCCGACTGGCTGCACTACTATCAGGTTTATGAAACATTTAAAATGGACAAAAAAGTTGGTTTTCAAGTAGAAAAATCAAAACTGGAAACAGAACTGATAGAATCGAACTTCAAAAACCTTTCCAAAATGTATAACCTTCTGCTAGAGTGGCATACAAAAGATGAACTGGTTAAATCCTCAATGATAGATTGGGCAAAAGATGTAGGACATAATATTATGATGGATGACTGGGAGAGATTGTGGCAAAAAGGTATCAAATTTACTGCTTGTCATGGTTTAAGAGAAAATATAATGAAAATGGTTTATAGATGGTACTTGACACCAGTTAAGATTGCTAAGATGAATACCAAAATGTCAGATGTATGTTGGAAATGTAAACATGCGAAAGGTACCTTTTTTCATATGTGGTGGTTGTGCCCAGCGGTAAGCGCTTTCTGGGACAAGATTTACAATGAGCTCAAGAAGGTAATGAAAGTTACCTTTTGTAAGAAACCAGAGGCATTTCTCCTGAGCATAACCAATGAAGAGATACCCAGTCAGGATAGAGTGTTTTTCATGTATGCCACAACAGCAGCTAGAATTTTATTGGCGAGAACATGGAAAGGTGAAGAGATACCAACGGTGGAGGAATGGCAGATGAAGATGATGGAATACATGGAACTCGCAGAACTGACCGTCAGAATCCGAGACCAGAGGGAGGGGAAGGCGGCGCAGGAGTGGAAAAAATTTAAAGACTATTTAGTTAAATCAGTCAAATTGAATATTTGAGCAGAATTAAATAGAATATCGGCTTTGGTAGATATGTGTTAGATATGAATGGTAAGAGGAATTGTTGTTATGTGGAAGATGTAAGTGTCAAAATATGTTAAGATAGGTTATTAAGATAAGATACATAGTTATTGAGATATTTGACTAAGTAAAAGCTAAGTATATTAAAATTTGGGTAAAAGTGAATTGAATAATATATAAAGCTACCTTGAAGAAGTATATGTTTTTTGAAGACAGTGGAGGGAACGGGGGAAGTCCCCAAACAGAGAAGTTAGAAACAAGAAATATTCAAAGAAAGATATTGGTTAAGGTTTGTATATGTTATTTTTATGTTTTTATTGTTGTTATTGTTTTGAATGTTGATTATGTTTATTGTTGATTATGTTTAATGTTTATTGTGGTTTTATTGATGTTTATGTTATGTGTTGATGCTGTATTTTGTTCTCCTTTTCTTTTATTGGAAAATAATAAAATCTTATAAAAAAAAAAAAAAATCATCAGACTGGTTTGCAAGATAACATTTTTCATGAAGAACAAGCAGCATTCAGAAGAGGATACAAAACGATTGATTAAAGTTTTACTCTGAACCGTATTGTAAGGAAATATACTAAGAACATTAAGGATAGTCTTTATGTGGCCTTTATTGATCTTTCTGCTGCATCCAGCTCTATTAATCAAAACAAACTGTAGGAGAAATTTCAAATTGCTAACATTGACTGCAGACTTCTGCTATTGATCCAAGAACTATACAGTAATACAGAAAAGAGGGTCAGAGTAGGTTTAAATGGTGGCATGACTGATGCTTTTAAAATGTCATAAGGAGTGAAACAAGGTTGCACTCTGGCTCCCACTCTTTTTAACGTTTCTATTAATGATTTGGTGCCATATTTAGCCAATTCAAACTCCCCCTCTCCAGTAATTAGGCACAGAAATATCTTAATATTGATGTATGCAGATGATTTAGTGCTCCACTCTCTTTCCTAGTTGCCCCCCCCAAAAAAAAAAATCTATTGGAGGTGTTCAGCACAAACTGTTAACAGAAAAATTAAGACCAAGATTGTGATTTTTTTGCATAGTCCTGGTTATAAATGGTGCTTAGATCAGCAAGTTATAGAACAAATTCACCTGTTTAGATACTTGGGTGTACCCTTTAGTGAAACCCTCTTCTGGAGGTGTCATATGAAGACAGTGAAAGTGAAAGCACAGAAAGCCATAGGGACATTGATGGAGTTCTATTGCAATAAGGAAGGGCAGCTGATTGAACCTAAATATATCTGGTAGCAAAGCACTTGTTCTGATTTGAACTCCATTAAAATTTTGGAAACTGTGCAGAGTATTTTTTTTTTCCAGAAGCTATACTCTCTACCATCAGGAATATCAGCAGCTCTTCATACAGAATCCGAATGGCCAACAATTAAGGCAAGAGCAGACTGTGCTCAGTTAAAGTATATTTATTTTAAATTGCTACTACCATATGCCTATTGAGTATTTTCCTGTGCTATATGGAACTGGGTGATAACCAATTCTGGAAAGCAGCTGTTCTAGACTATCATTATTTTCCAGATCTGAGCTCTGCTTTGACCTTGAATATGTGTCAACTAAGGGATTGGCTCTTCTGGATAGAATCCAGAAGGGACCTACAACTAATTAGAAACACCAGATTTTCCCCTTGATACCCACTCTTGAGGACAGAGCATTTTAGAGCTGATTCGCTGATCAAACTCTCACCAGTTTCCTTAAGAAATGCCTTTATTGAGCTGCATCTCCATGTGATACCTACTGCCGTCTTGGATGTTTGTTAAAACAAGCTCCTATACACAGACAGACTTGGTATTTATGGTCCATCTCAGGTAGAAGACATCTCTCATTCTCTGTTAGCCTGCCCCTTATTATAGAGATAAAAAGAGATCAGTTTCTGAAACCTTTCTTCACATAAGCAAGTAGCAACACCCCGGCAGAAATGGTTCAGTTTCTTTTGAGTGACAATAATAGCTGCGTAACACAGAGAGTGGCCCTCTATGCACTGGCTGCCAAAAAATAAATAAATCAAGAAAAAGGGGTTAGATAAAATCGCTATAAATGGTTTTGGCTTGATTTGATTTGATTGTGTTGGTGTCTCTGGTAACTTCTGTCTCTTACAGTGCGGATGCTGGCAAATTGGATTTTTAAAAAAGCAAAATAATATTAGAATTGGAGCTGTCAGAGGTACACAATGCTCAGGAACTTGGCAAAATCTTTTTTTATATTATGAATTTTTATTTTATGGATGTATGTCCTGTGCTATATTATCAATACTGTTGACTAATACACGTTGGTCGTGGCCTTTGGCTAGAACAGCAAACTTATGAACCTGAACAATCAAAATTGTCTGGCAGGGGAACTGAACGACTTGGAGAATGGTGGACTGTTCTTCACTAGAGGTTTTTAGATTCCAGATGGCAGCCTATCAGGGATGCTGTAGGTATTTTCTGCATCAATGGGGGTGGGTGAACCTTTGAGGTTGCCTTCCAACCCTAACATAGTAAAACTATGAAATCCACTTGGGATCTGGTGATGGCCACCACGTTTGACAGTTTTTTAAGACGGACTGAGACAATTTAACAGAGGGCAAGCGGGTGGGGTTTTTTTGTCAGCATTGCAGAGGGTTAGACTAGTCAACCCTTGGGATCCTTTCCGACTCTACAATCCTTTGTTTCTAGGATTCCTGTGTTGTGCCTCCACTATTTGAGAGAGTGTGTGCTGGGGAGACAAAGGTGCTGAACTGAATGGGCCAGGGGTCTGATCCAGCAGAGCTCTTATGGTGTTCTTAAGCATATTTTCTCTTCTTTATTCCTTAGGGACGTTCAGAGGAATCTGTAAGCAAATCAATCATTTCCCAGAAGATGCTGACTATGACCAGGATGCAGCTGAATACCTCCTGCGTAAGGTTTTAAACCTCCCGGGCAACTACAATTCTGTGCTTTGGGGGGGGGGTGCCTACACACAGAAGGGGTGGGGCTCACCCTTGTAGGCAACTGAGTGGCCAGCAAAATCCAGCTGGAGATTTCTTTGTCAGAGTATGTGTGAATCCCACTTTCGATGGAGCTTTTTGAATTTTCCCTGAGCATCAAGGGTGGGTTGTGGGGTGGGTATTTCAATGCAGTGCATTAATTAATCACTTTCCTTATTTCATTCATTCACGTCAATGTCCTTTTCTCCCTTGGGCTGACATCATCGAAAGATCATATCTCTGAAGGGGATAGGCAAATCTGTCCATTTTGGTTCTCTCGTTTTTCCAAAATTAAATACAATTCATATTTCTGCAGCAGTTTGAGGATTCTTTTCCTTTTTCCTTTTTTTAATCCTCGTGAAACTTTGCCAGCTTTTCTGTGTGAATTTCTCCAGATAAACACATTTCTTTATGGCAGGCATATGTTTTGCACTGGAAAATCATGCCTCTGAATGCCAGTTGCTGGGAATCACAAGCAGGGAGAGCTGTTGTTGTGCTCAAGTCTTCCTTGAGGGTTTCCCCTTGGGGCGTCTGGTAGGCCATTGTAAGAACAGGATGCTGGACTAGACGGACCAGTGGCTTGATCCAGGAGGCTCATCTTGTGTTTCCCTAATATAATGCATCGCTGAATGTCATTCTCATCCATTTTAAGCATGTTCACCCCTAGTATACAGTTGCATTTCTGTCCCCTTTTTTTTGACTGGAGAGCTGTGTTGTTAAATAAGTGCAAATTTCAAAGGATCCCTGTGTTTCAGTTCTTCAAGGGCGAATTAGGCAGTTTCTCGTGCAAATGCAAACAAAGTTGAATTTCTCCCCATCCCTCATCACAAGTTTTTTATACTTCTTTCAAAATCCAGTCACCTGGGCAGGATGTGATGAGTGAAGGGATGGGCAGATTGGCTTAAGCCCCATCCTTATCCACTTCCCTCAGTCATAGCTCTGTTCTGCCCCCTATTTTTGCAGACTTTCCTAAAGAACCCATGAAAAATCCACATGCAAATGATGTGTGTTTTGTACACAATGTTTCCTGGGAAATACACATTTTTCAGTGCATTTCCTCCCCAAAATATGTATTTTCTATGCATTTTTATTGTAAAGATGCATATCTTTATGTAGACATTTTTGGACCAAACTGCATAGCCACAGGTGCCAACTCATGGGGGGCGAGCCCTTGTGGGCACCCTCCAATATTTTTGGTAGGAGGCTGAGCATGGAGCCAAGAGTGGCATGGCTTCAGTGACTGGCTCCTTCTCCTTCTCCTTCTCCTCTTGCCATGGAGGAGAAAAAGGGTTGAAGCAGCCCCTCCCCCAGTAGCAATGACAGGAGGAGGAGGAGGAGCCGCCAGTCATTGAAGCCGTACTGCCGCCACATTTGGTTCTGCCCCCGGCTCATTCTGATGCCCTGACATCACACACAATGTCACACACGTGACATTGCCCGTCCCCCGTCCCCCATATCACCCTTGGAAGCTGGCGCCTCTGTGCATAGCCCAGCTGATAGTTGCATTCTGATCCACAATAGAATTTGGAAACGTCAATTCGAGTCAGTCCTCTGTGACAAGCAGACCAAACAAATTCATCCCTCATCACTTAGTGGAGGATTTAGTCCTTTTAAAAAAATATGTACCCAGTAAATTGAAAGCTCCAGGGCTTACCTGATCATCAGGAGGAGAAATCTAGGCAGCTGCCCGGGCTGGCAAAATGCAGGAAACAGCAAAAATGCAAGAAATGCTTCTGTGGGTCTGGAGAACTGATCCCACGTTGAGACATTATTTGGCTTGTGTGCAGCGGAACCGATATGGGAACAGCGCCCTTCGCAGACTCACTATCACAATGTGTCTCCGTAGAGCAGTAGTGACTGGTGGGGCAGAAGGAAGGGAGCCCAACAGTAGGTGGCGCCAGAGCCAGTGACAGGCAGAGCCAACTAACTCTCATTTTGTCTCCTCCTGCTGCTCCTCCTCCTCCTTCATCCTCATCATCATGAATGTGCAGGCACACACACACACACCCCCGCCACTTCCATGCGATCGACTTGCACACGACCACATAAATGCATGGCGCCAGGAAATAAATAACTAATTCAATTCAAACCTGGAAGCGGCTGGCGAGAGCTGGAGAGTCCTCCCCAGAGCCTGAAATGGATGTCAGTGAGGGCGGAGGAAGCCCTGAAGAGACTGGACTTTGCTTAGGCTGCTCAGCCTCCCTGCCTAACAGCTGATGTGTGCGGTACAGTAGCAGAGGCAGCCACTTTTCAGCTCGTCCTCCAGCCTGCAGCCAACCCCAGAGCTTCAGTTCAAGTTGTGGATATTTTTGGATATGGTATTTTTGGTCTGGATTGGAGAGAGAGTGGCAGAGTGACGATTTAAGGGTGCTTAGAGGGTGCTTCCCACTTCGCACTATTTCACTTCTGCGTGCGGAGGCCCAGAACATTACCCTTTGTAAGTGGGGGGGGGGAGGGTCCACCCATTTTCATTGCCTTCTAAACCACCCTCTCAGGGCAATTCATGCACAAGTTAATTAAAAGCAGTTATAACGGAGATTTGGATTTAATGGGGAAATTGACAAGCAAAGTTCAGGAAAGAACACAACGTAAGAAATCCAATAACTTTAACAAAATGTGGTTTAGCTTTATTACTTATGTTTCGTCAAAGGAACATGGTTATAAACCACCAAAATGCATGGAAATCTGTGGAACGGCTTTTAATAAAGTGACTCTTAATAAATATGCTTTGAGACCTTGTGTTGGGGAAATTAAAGTGGGGAGGGGGCAACTTATTCTATTATTTACTTAAGTAAATAAGTAAAACCCAGTTAAAACACAAAACAACATATTATTTTAAAACAAGATTAAAAGACCATGTTAGAACAAAAATGTCTTCAATTGCCTCCAGAAAGGGCGAAGAGTGGGTGCTTGTCATATCTTGACAGGGATGCTACTCCAGGGGCAGCTACACTAACAGCAACTTCCGCCACCCCCAGATCCCACCAGTGCTGTCAAGTATCCCGTTTCCCCCGGGATTCTCCCTTATTTTAAGCAGTTTCCCGCTGCTCTCCCTTATTTTTTATTTCCCTTAAATTTCCCGTTTTTAATGGAAGCAACTCCTCCCCTGCTGGCCAGGGACTGGGTGGGAAGACCTCGCCTACTTGGAGAGAAAAGCCTCAGCCCTCAAAGCAAGTGGGAGCCGTTTCCCGTGCTTACAGGGGGGTGTATTCCTCCCCCTGCATCAGCCCCTAACCATGGCCGCCGAGCCACTCAGCCGGCCAATAGGGTTAGCTGGCGGGCGGAGCCTGGCTGCCTTTGAGCAGCTGCTGCTTCCTGTCCTGTTTTGATGGGATCAGACAAGAAGACGATGGGGCTCCATTGCGCAGAGCACATGGCTGCCCTCCTCTGCTGGCTGCCCTCCTCTTTGCCCGAGCCCGCTTGGAGTTTACATTGCTGCTCCGCCCACTTTTGCTTCTGGCTCCGCCCACCACTGACATGTGACTGTCCCTGGGATAGGAGAGACTGCTGATCCCTTATTTTCAAATCCGAAACTTGACAGCTATGGATCCCACTGAGTTCTTCAAGGGCAGCACAGAGACTAAGGGGGAGGCAAGCCTAAGCCCTGGACAGGTTTTAAGCTGGTGGGTTCATGACATTGGTGGGTGGGACTTTAATCAAGGCTTCCCTGAACTGAGCTGTGCTTCTCTGGTCCTTGCACCAGAGCTGAGCTTCTCAGCAGTCTGGATGATGTCCCGAGTCCCTTCCCATTCTTGGAGTCCTATAGCCAGTGAGGGTTAGAATCTAAGAGAGGCAGCTGCTGAACTAGTTTCTTTAAAAGACAAGGACCTTAGCTGGCCGCTTCAGGGTCCTCACCAGCACCCCCCAAAGAATAAGCAAGATTTCAAGAGCTACAATTAAGTGACGTTTCCCTCCAGGCTGATGGGTGGTCCTTTCTTCCACGTGCAATGGGTAGAGCACTAGACTGTCAAGGACTGGCTGGATCATGAGGAGTGGTGAGAAGCTCCAGCCAGAGACCCCCTAGAGAAGCCTCAGAATAGGAAAGCTCTGAGCCAGGGGTGTGGTGGTGGGACATGGAAGACAGGTCAGAGGATGAAGGTGTGGGGGGCAGAATGGTTGGATGCTGAACAACCAACAGGCTCAAGTGAGAGAGAGGAGGAAGAGGCAGAAAGCACTGCAGACATAGGACAGGCTGCTGAGGAGGAGGTGGGGGCTGAGGTTGCAACAGAGTCACAGGAGCCAGACAGTTGTACTGTATTCAGCTCCCCTGCTCCCTTGTCTCCAAGAGCATGGAGAGCTCTGCAGAGCAAAAAGCAGAGACAGCACAATGGGTGGGGGGGCTCCCCTACAGAGTTTAAGACTGCTTTACTGGGGCCAGTCTTGCCCGTAGGTTTCTCTGTTTGTATTCTGTTTCCTTAAAACTTCACTGCTCGTCTCTGAGTCTCCGTGCTTACCTGCAGCTAAACCAGCATGTGATGGCCTGGGAGTCAGACTCTGATGCTGAACCTGAGGGATCCCAGCCTGCACAGGATTCCCCGCCTCCAGAACCAGCTGAGCCGGGGCCAGGGCTTGAGCCTGAAGGATCCCCACCTGTGCTGGATCCCCAGGTGCAGGCATCAGCAGAGTCTGCTCTGGCTCCTGATGGGAGGGAGGACCCATTGCCTGCAGGTGCTCCACTCCCAGCCTCTTCAGAGGAAGCTGAGGCATCCCCTGGGTCCAGTAACCCACCAGCCTCTCCTGAGCTACAGAGGCTCAGGGCAGAGAGGCGAAGGGAGTTGTGTCTGCAGGAGGAGTGCTCGCCTCCAGGCCCGGAGGAGAGGCGAGTCTCCGGAGGATCGGGACCGCCCTAAGCATAGGGCCAGATAAAAGCCAGCCAGACCCAGCCCAAGTTGCGTGAGCAACTTAGTTGCAAGCGTGTGCTCAACCTGCAACCTTGTGCCTGAACCTGCCTTGGACCTTGACCTGCTCCCTGCCTTGCTCCCCGCCGGATTGACCTCCTTTGGACCCCTAGACCCAGGACTGGACTTGGACCTCGCTTCATGGACAAACCCTTGGGGCCAGCACAGTTTGCTCACGCCACACCCGCACTCCCCCTTCGCTGGGGTGCGTTCGGGAGGAACTAGTAGCCATGGCTGACCAGGCGGCTGCGCTAGTGGCATTGGCCCAGGAGAACCAGGCCTTGACCCACACCGTGCAGCAGCTTAGCAATGCGGTTACGGCGCTTCAGCAGCGTTTGGATGCCCTACCGGCTCCTGGGGCCGCCGCCCCAGCTCCTGGCAAGTACCCAGTGGCCCTGCCAGAGAAATTTGATGGGTCCCCAGCCAGCTTTCCCATGTTTCTCGCCCAGGCCAAGCTATATATTCAGGGGCGAGCTCGGGATTTCCCTGACGACCGCACCAAGGTGCACTTCCTGATCAGCTTGCTGAAGGACCAGGCGGCCAAGTGGGCGTTGCCGCTGCTCCAGCAAGACTCCCCCTTGCTGACAGACTATACGGGGTTTTGCAATCATCTGGAAACCACGTTCGCCAACCCTCAGAAGGGGAGTCAAGCCAATCGGGCAATTCGGCGGTTGAAAC
Organism: Lacerta agilis; assembly: GCF_009819535.1. Taxonomy (NCBI): domain Eukaryota; kingdom Metazoa; phylum Chordata; class Lepidosauria; order Squamata; family Lacertidae; genus Lacerta; species Lacerta agilis. The sequence continues at coordinate 28,205,406 of NC_046324.1, read as the reverse complement.
AGGGCAAGTCCACAGTGGCCACCTACGCCACGGAATTTCGGCTGCTGGCGCAGGACTTGACCTGGAACGACTCTGCCCTGCGGGACCAGTATCTCGAGGGACTTTCAGACGAGATACTGGATCAGCTGGCCACGTTGGATCGCCCTGCCACACTGGATGCCCTCATCCAACGGAGTCTGCAGATAGACGATCGGTTGGAGGACCGTCGCCAGGCCCGGGGCCGCCGGCACTCCGGGCTCCCGGCGCCGGTGCTTCCCTGCAGTTCCGTGGCCAGAGCTGAGTCATTGGAGGAGCCGATGCAGCTCGGGGCAGCGCGGCCTCGCCTCTCCCCCTCGGAAAAGACTCGGCGTCGGGAGGGGAACCTGTGTCTCTACTGCGGTGGGAGTGGACACTACGCCCGAACCTGCCCTGAGAAACGCCAGCCGCAGGGAAAACTGCCAACCCCAGTAGCCGATGGCCCAGGCTACCTGGGGACCCAAGCATCGCATGATGGGCCCTCACCAGTGGAATTGCAACACCTCATGATACCGGTGCGTCTATACCCCCCCGGTGGGCCCTGGATTCTCACCCACGCTCTGGTGGATTCGGGGGCAACCCGCTCCTATATGGACTCTGCCTTCGCCACTCAGCATCAGGTGCCGCTTCAGAACAAGCCGGAACCAGTACAGGTGGAGGCAATTGACGGACGGCTCCTACGCTCGGGCGCTGTTACTCGGGAGACCCAGCCCTTGGTCCTGTGCTACCAGCAGCACCGGGAGGTGCGAACCCTGGACATTGCCACCATGCCCCGGTTTCCCCTGGTGCTTGGGATGGACTGGCTGGAGTCACACAATGTTCAGATCGACTGGGTCAATCGGACTGTACGCTTCCCAGACCCGGGTTCCCGTGCTCAGTCCGAGTTAGTAGCAGCTGCCCCCATGGGGCAGGCTGTGTCAACGCTCCCTGCCGTGTACCAGGACTATTTAGACGTGTTCGAGGAACAGGGAGCAGACAAGCTGCCGCCTCATCGGTCCTTCGACTGCGGCATAGACCTACAGCCTGGAGCGCCCCTGCCTGTGAGCCGCCTATATTCTCTTTCGGAGCCAGAGCGTGAAGCCTTGCAGGACTTCCTTCGCAAGAACCTGGAACGTGGGTTCATTAGACCCTCTACCTCACCCACTGCCGCTCCTGTACTCTTCGTTAAGAAGAAGTGTGGGGAGCTTCGCCTCTGCCATGACTACCGGGCCCTGAATAAGATCACCATCCCAGACCGGTACCCCTTGCCCCTTATTGCAGAATTGCTGGAGCGGGTGCAGGGGGCGCAGATGTTCACCAAACTGGACCTCCGAGGGGCCTACAACTTGATTCGGATCCGTGCTGGGGACGAGTGGAAGACTGCATTCGGGACCCGGTATGGGCAGTTTGAATACCTGGTTATGCCGTTCGGATTATGCAACGCGCCCGCCGTGTTTCAACGGTACATCAACCACGTGTTCCAGGACTTGCTAGACAAATACGTGGTGGTGTACCTAGATGATATTCTGATTTATTCCCGTGACCCAGCCCGTCACGAGAGTCATGTTCGGTCCGTGTTGCAGCGCTTGCGGGAGCACCGCCTGTACGCCAAGCTCAGCAAGTGCGAGTTCCACCAGCGGTCAGTGGACTTCCTTGGACACCGACTCTCCCCTGACGGGGTGCAGATGGACCCTGGGAAGGTGGCTGCGGTTCGAGAGTGGGCAGCGCCCCGGAACCGCAAGGACTTACAGCGGTTCCTAGGGTTCGCCAACTATTACCGGACCTTCATTGCAGATTATGCTCATCGCACCACCCCATTAACCCGACTGCTGCGCCCCAAGACGCCCTTCTCCTGGGATGAGGAGGCTGAAGTGGCATTTCAGGGGTTGAAAGCCTGTTTCCAGAGGGCGCCGATTTTACAGCACCCTGATCCCTCTCGTCCCTTCGTGGTGGAGACTGATGCCTCCAGTACGGCTCTCGGTGCCATCCTGTCTCAGCAACACGGACCCGATGCGCCACTGTTACCCTGCGCTTACTACTCCCGGCAGCTCCTTCCGGCGGAGCGTAACTATACCGTGTGGGAGCGGGAACTACTGGCCATCAAGGTGGCCTTTGAGGTCTGGCGCCATCATCTGGAGGGGGCACGACACCCGGTGGAAGTGAGAACGGACCACCGGAATCTGGAGTACCTCCAGACCACCCGCAAGTTGAACCAAAGGCAGATCCGGTGGGCGCTGTTTTTCTCCCGGTTCCAGTTCCGGATCCGCTACATCCCTAGCTCCCAAAACCGGAAAGCGGATGCCCTGTCCCGGAAACCTGAGGACGTCGCAGACACTGTACAGCAGGCAGTACCAACAACTATCTTACCACCAGCCGCATTCCTGGCCACTCAGGAGGCCAAGCCGCTGCAGGCTCGGGTGCGAGAACAGCAACGGGTCGATGCTTGGGCACAGGAACGGCTTCGGGAACTGTCTGACGGGTCATGCCCTCGATATCCGGGGCTGGCCCTGCACCAGGGCCTACTGCTGCACCAGGGTCGTCTATACATCCCACCAGGACCATTGCGGGCTGAGGTTCTCCAGATGTCCCACGATGCCCCAGCAGCAGGGCACTTTGGGCGGTACCGGACCACCCATCTGGTAAGCCGGGAGTTCTGGTGGCCCCGCCTGAAGGCTGATGTGGCACGCTATGTTGCTGGTTGCGACGTCTGCCGGCGGGCCAAGGGTCCTACCGGGTGACCCCCCGGTCTGCTCCAGCCATTACCAGTCCCACCGCGTCCCTGGCACACGGTCTCGCTGGACTTTGTGGTGGACTTGCCCCCATCTCGTCACTGTACCTGCCTCCTGGTTTTCACGGACCATTTCACTAAGATGGTGCACTGTGCCCCCTGCCCGTCCATACCCACAGCTAAGGAAACGGCTCAGCTGTACTTGCAGCACATCTTCCGCCTGCATGGCCTGCCCGAGCGTGTGGTTTCTGACCGCGGCGTCCAGTTCACATCCCACTTCTGGCGAGCCCTGCACCAGACCCTTGGGACGGAGGTCTGTCTATCTTCGGCCCACCACCCGCAGACCGATGGCCAGACGGAAAGGGCAAATGCGGTGCTGGAGCAGTACCTCCGGTGTTACTGCAGCTTTCAGCAGGATGACTGGGTCGATCACTTGCCATTGGCGGAGTTCGCCTACAACAATGCAGTGAACGCCTCCACCCAGCAGACCCCGTTCCAGGCCTCCTACGGCTACCATCCACGTTTGTTCCCGGACGTGCTGCCAGCTTCCGCGGTCCCCGCAGTGACAGACTGGCTTCAGGAGCTTCAGTCCCAGCAACAATTATTGATGGAGCAACTGCGCCAGGCCAAGGACGCATACAAGGCCCAGGCTGACCGACATCGTCAGGAGGGGCCAGAACTCCATGTTGGCGATCGGGTGTGGCTCTCTACCCGTCACCTGCATCCTTCTCGGCCCTCACGAAAGCTGGATGCACGGTTTGCCGGCCCATTCACCATCACTGCGCAGGTGTCACCGGTGGCGTTTCGCCTCCAGTTACCTCCATCGCTCAAGGTTCACCCAGTATTCCACCGGTCCCTACTTAGTCCAGTCGCCCCGCCCGACGAGTTCCACCCGGACAATCCACGACCGCAGCCAGTTTTGGTTGAGGGGGAGCCTGAGTACGAGGTGGAGCGCATTCTCGACTCACGATACCGCAGGGGGAAGCTCCAATACCTCATCGACTGGAAGGGGTATGGGCCTGAGGATCGTTCATGGGAACCAGCGGGAAACGTCCACGCACCTGCCTGCCTCCGTGATTTCCATGCAGTTTACCCCAGCAAGCCTGGTCCGGCCCCTCGGTTGAGGGGGAGGCCTGGGAGGGGGGATGGTGTGATGGCCTGGGAGTCAGACTCTGATGCTGAACCTGAGGGATCCCAGCCTGCACAGGATTCCCCGCCTCCAGAACCAGCTGAGCCGGGGCCAGGGCTTGAGCCTGAAGGATCCCCACCTGTGCTGGATCCCCAGGTGCAGGCATCAGCAGAGTCTGCTCTGGCTCCTGATGGGAGGGAGGACCCATTGCCTGCAGGTGCTCCACTCCCAGCCTCTTCAGAGGAAGCTGAGGCATCCCCTGGGTCCAGTAACCCACCAGCCTCTCCTGAGCTACAGAGGCTCAGGGCAGAGAGGCGAAGGGAGTTAGTGTCTGCAGGAGGAGTGCTCGCCTCCAGGCCCGGAGGAGAGGCGAGTCTCCGGAGGATCGGGACCGCCCTAAGCATAGGGCCAGATAAAAGCCAGCCAGACCCAGCCCAAGTTGCGTGAGCAACTTAGTTGCAAGCGTGTGCTCAACCTGCAACCTTGTGCCTGAACCTGCCTTGGACCTTGACCTGCTCCCTGCCTTGCTCCCCGCCGGATTGACCTCCTTTGGACCCCTAGACCCAGGACTGGACTTGGACCTCGCTTCATGGACAAACCCTTGGGGCCAGCACACAGCACTAACATAGACTGAGACTCCCCGCTCGGCCATGAAACTCCCTGGGTGTGACCTTGGCCCAAACACTGTCTCTCTCAGCCTCACCTACCTCTTAGGGTTGTTGAGAGGATAGAATGAGCAGGAGGAGAACCACACACACCACCTTGAGCCCCTTGGAGGAAAAGGTGGGGTACAAATGTAATAAATATGTCATAATACCAGTCGCCTGAATGGACCAGCCTCCACTAGTACTTTAACTAACTGCTACGGTAATGATGTGAGGGATAGCTTAGTCGGTAGAGCATGAGGCTCTTAATCTCAGGGTCGTGGATTTGAGCCCCATGTTGGGCAAAAGATTCCTTCATTGCAGGAGGTTGGTCTAGACCAGCCTTTCTCAACCTTGGGTCCCCAGATGTTTTTGGCCTACAACTCCCATCATCCCTGACCACTGGTCCTGCTACCTAGGGATGATGGGAGTTGTAGGCCAAAAACATCTGGGGACCCAAGGTTGAGAAAGGCTGGTCAAGATGGTCTTTGTGGTGGTTTCCAACTTTACAACTCTATGATTCCATGATTCTATGAGTGTGGACTGAGCAGGATTTGCCTCTTCCCCTTCTCTTTCCTCCTCCTCGTCCAGGTGCAGTGAGAGCATCCAGTATCTTCCCCATCTTGAGTGTGGGTCTGCTGTTCTTCGGAGGTCTCTGTGTGGCAGCCAGTGAGTTCTACAAGAGCCAACTCAACGTCATCTTGAGTGCAGGGATTTTTTTTGTATCGGCAGGTGAGTCCCAAGTCACTTCTCCACTGTATATGCTGCTTGGCATAAGATTAAAGCTCAGGCCTTTGCTGCCAAGGCTGACTCCCAGCAATGGAGTGCCAACCAGATTTGGATACAGTACTCCTGGAAGGAAACACTTTTGCTTTCCACCCTTCTGGCTCCATATGGTCTCTTCCAACTTTGCATGCCTATGAATGGGATATCTGGGTATTTGTCCCAAAAGGGCCATAGAGCAGAACATCTGCCCTGAAAGCAGAGGGTTCCAGGTTCATCCTCTGACATCTCCAGATTTGGATATGGGATGCAGTGATTCTGTGTGTAGATTGAGCCCTCCTCCTCCTCCTCCTTGCATATTAACCCTTGCCAAGAACTACTGCTTAGGTCAGGAAGGGCCAAAGCTTAGTAGGCACAGCCCCTGCTTGGCATGCAGAAGGTCCCAGGTCCAATTCTCTGCATCTCCAGGTAGATCTGGAACATCCACTACCTGACACCCCAGAGAGCTGCTGCCCATCAATGTCAGCAATGCTGAGCTGGAAGTGTCAAAGGTCTGACTCAGTATAAGGCAACTTCTTATGTCTCTGAGCTGCTGCTGCAGCAACAGCAGCTTCAAAGGGATTTGGAGCCCCAGAATCCCTCTCAGAGCAGTTTCTGTGTACTTTGATGTATTTTACAAAACTCAGAATTGGCGCTCAACAGCAGCATCTTAATTCTGAAGTTAAAGGTTGAGCTGATAAGCCCTGTGTGATGTCTTAGCTAAGCTGGTGCACTGGCTCTGTGTGTGTGTGTGTGTGTGTGTGTGTGTGTGTGTGTGTGTGTGTGTGATGGAAGATGCTGTGCTTTTCTGAGGATGCTCTGCATTTTCTGGAAAGCTAAGTCAACCTTTGTTTCTTGACAGGATGCAATTGCCTTCAGGGAAAGAGCCAGAGGAGTAAATAAGATAATTCAGGGCAGCACAGTAAAAAGGGTAACCACTGGATAACAGAAATGTCTTGGGACCAGGGTAGCTAAAGGACTCCCTCCAGCCATACAATCCTGCCCAGATATTTAAGGCCAGGTTCTGAGGTCCCACTTGTACAGCGACCAGGAAAATAAATGAAGTTGGTAGTACAAGCTCCACGGTGGCTCCACGGTTCTGGAACTGCCAGCCGGATGGATTCTGTTCAGGCTAGCAAGCAAGCTTTCAAAATGCACCTGTTCCATGCTGCCTTTTCTCGACAGTCTCATGCTGCTGCCTTTCTGTGCCACGTTAAGCGATCGAGTTCTTGCAAACGCAGAATAGGTATATTGTGGTACCTGTAGTACTGCAAATTCCACCGATCAAAGCAGTCACCTTGGTTGCATAGACTCATCCTAGTGCCCCCTACCCTACTACACCCTCAAACACCTTGGGTCCACATGTTCCATCTCACGCTCCCGCATCAGTCATGTGACCAGCATGAGATCGCTGAGCCCAAAAAACATGCTTTTTTTCAGGGCCATGCTCACAAGGCACCCCAAAACGCACCATGAAATTGCAGCCCTGGGGGAAAAACTTTGGGGGGGATTGCTTTTTTCTGGGCGAGGTCTCGGTATGTTATCACTTGAGATCACAGTACCGCAAATTGCCGCTGTGCTCTCACGCAAGAAAATGGGATGTCCCATTTTTCCGGGATACTTGGGTAATCCCTGCCCTGCCCTACCCTATAACAGGCCTGTACAGAGCTTATCTGAGGTCCAAGGTGGGAATCTTGTTAGAATAAAGTTATAAACACAAACAAAAAACAGGCAGCCTCTGGCAGGGGAGCCCAGCCAGCTTAGCCCTCTGAGGCCCAGGGAAAGTGTACCCAGCTGCCCCACTCCCTGTACAGGCCTGCCCCATAAAAAACATTATTCAGAAAGGTGGCTTCCATGACCCACTAAGGAAGATAGTCGCACAATAAAATTTGAAACAGTAACAATTAATTGCACATTTATTCAAAATCCAGTTAAAACTATGTGGTTTAATTAATTCAATGAAGCTAATGAACGTGATCCAGTGATACCAGCTTTTCAAAGGCTGATAGTCATTTACACTTCTGGTGCCCCCTGCCCCCCCCCCCGACTCTTAGCAACCCCTCCCCAAGAATCCTAGTGACCGCCAGTACCACCCACTTTGGGAAACACTGGTTTGGAAGAACCTGCTGAAACTAGGCCTCTCCCATTCCCAGGACGCTGCTGTGCCTTTGCACTGCCCTGGCCAATTCAACATCTGAAGAGGAATGTGAGCGAGTGGCAAATGGCTTCCTTCCTGACTGCTGCCATGGGCTATTTCATGACAGTATCTTTGTCTCCGGGAAATCTTTTGTCTTGGGCTCCCTACGCAAACGCTCCACCCTTCAGCTGAGAGGAGTAGAGAAGCAAAGCAGCAAACAAAATGCTCTTGGCTCATTAACGCAACACAAAGCTCCTCTGTGGCAAAGAAGTAAGGGGGGGTGCCTCGTGCACGTTAGCTGAAAGGGGGCCTCCCCCCCCCCCTCTGGTTTCACACAGATCCCAGAAAATGCCCCAGGGTGCTGGGTGGTGCTGATGTCAGGCAGGAATGCTGTAAGCTCTCTGATACTGAGTCAAACTGATGGTGCATCTAGCTCAGTGTTGTTGCATTGGGTCTCCATCAGCTGTCAAGCAGTGGACACTCCCAGTCCTCCCTGGAGATGTCGGGGGATGAACCTGGAACCCTCTGCTTTCAGGGGAGATGTTCTGCTCTACGGCCCTTTTGGGACAGATACCCAGATATCCCATTCACAGGCATGCAAAGTTGGAGGAGACCATATGGAGCCAGAAGGGTGGAGAGCAAAAGTGTTTCCTTCCGGGAGTTGAAGTTGATATGAAAACGGCGTGTCTTGCCGAAATATGTTGGTGTTTGTGTGCCACCGACTCATCCCTTGCATACTGCAGAGTCCCATTCATCTCCCCTGACTGGATGAGCAAAGTGTCAGGAACTGGCTGGATGAGGAAGAGTGGTGGAAGCCGCCTGACCAAGAGCCCCCCAAAGAAAGCACAGAGGGAGAGGGTTTGGGTCCTGGCTCCTGGTGGTGGGAAACCGGCCACACCCCAGAGGAGGGGGAAAGCTGGGAAGTGCTTGAGGTTGGAGGCTTGGAGGAGGGTGAAGAGGAGGAAACAGGCAGGTGCCCCAGCCCACAGGAATCAGACTTGACAGCTCCACCAGAGCCACCCTGACAATTTCTCTGCTGACAGCCTGCAAGCCTCCCCCCCCCCCAAAAAAAAACTCCTAGAACAAGGCATCTACTGCATGTTACAAAGCAGAGAGCCAGGCAGAAACAGAGGGAGTTCTTTGGGTTAGAGAGTGAAGGCAGGAAGTTACAATCCAGTCCAGGCAACTGCTTCATCTAGACAGGAACAACCCTTAGAAGTCCCTGTGTGTTCTCTGCTCTGCTTCTTTAATAATGAAACTAACTGTAAGTTAACCAGCATGTCACTGTCTTTCTCTGTTCTGCAAATGACCTGTTCTCCCTGTTGGCTCCCAGACACAAAGTTACTTTAGTCCTCCTCTGATTCTTCCCTTCAGGGCTAAGCAACATCATCGGGATTATAGTTTACATCTCTGCCAACGCCGGGGACCCTGGGCAGAGCGACTCCAAGAAGAGTTACTCCTATGGCTGGTCCTTCTACTTCGGGGCCTTATCCTTCATCATTGCTGAGATGGTGGGGGTGATTGCCGTCCACATGTACATCGAAAAGCACCGCCAGATCCGAGCCAAGACCCATTCTGTGGCACTGCTGAAGAAGTCCACCTTTGCCCGCTTGCCTACCTACCGGTACCGGTTCCGAAGGAGATCCAGCTCCCGCTCCACGGAGCCCAGGTCCAGGGACCTGTCCCCCATCGGCAAAGGCTTCAACACCATCCCGTCCACCGACATCTCCATGTTCACCCTCTCCAGGGATCCTTCCAAGCTGACTATTGGGACACTGCTCAACTCAGAGAGAGATCACGGGTTTTTACAGATTCACAACTCCCTCCCCAAAGAGTTCAAGGAGTCCTTACACAACAATCCAGGCAACAGACGAACCACGCCGGTTTGAGGCCAGCCGTGCCCCTGGTTGGCTGAGAGTCCTGGCAGTCAGAGCTGCCCTGCTGGCTGCCATGTATAGAGGTGTATCATTGAGGCTGCATGACATGACCCGCCCCCTGTGATGGTGTAACCAGTGAAACTTTGTTTTTCAGAAGAAACCCTCGGCGGGGGTCCTGCCCCTCATGGGCAACCTGGGTTGAGGACTTCGTTTTTTTTCGTTTCGTTTTTGAAATCCTCGAATCTCCACTTGCTAAGCCCGAGCGGTTGTGGCTTTGGTTTGACTGCCGCTGAGCCTCCCCAAATCCCCAAACCTCTCATTCTTTGAGCAAGAACAGACATTGTAGCTTTGCCACATGCACAGCAAAAGGGGTTCCCAGTGGACTGCCAGGAGGCCCCATCAGGAATGTAGGGCTATTGGTCCCCCCGCGGAAATCCCACTTGCGCGCTGTGGCCATCCCGAAATCACCTCTGTGGGAAATCTCCAAGCACGAAACGGCGAACCTGAGTGTGTTTGAGAAGACTGTGACCATTGTCCCTTCTTCCATCCGGATTGTATTGAGTGATGCTGGGGGGGTTGGGGTGGGGGCTGTCTGTTTTTGTGTGCATGCATTAAATAGCTTGGAATCCCATTTCCTGCCATGTGGTTGGAAGAGATGGCCCAGAGCCATCTCTGTGGGTTTAGGGAGGGCTCTGTGTTTTTCTCGCATCTTCAATGCTCACATCAAGGACTCCGGGTCAGGTGGGGAGAGGCAAATTCTCCCCCTCCTCCATCTCTCCCAAGGTGCTGGTCGTCATCTGCCATCTGTGGGTCAGCTTTTGACATTGCAGGTAGGATGAGCTCACTCTCTCATGCCCAGAGGTAGATCTCTGGACACCATGAAGATTATGTGTGGTTGAGTTTGCAATCTGCTTTTCCAGCTGCAGCACCAGTCTATGTCCTGTACAGATGGGCGGTCGATATCTGGAATGTTTGAAAGGTACAAGGAAAGCAAATATATACCAATAAAACACATTCGGATCAGCATTTGTGGTTCAGAGGCCTTTTGTTGGTAAAGGAAGGCATGGGGCAGGGAGCAATATATGGAGGGTGAACATGGGAGGGTATTTTTTTTCATATTGCAAAATAGCAAAGATCAGTCGGCAGCTTTTTTGAGGAATCAGCACAAATGCTACCACTGTCAACTTCAAGGAGGCCCCGCCTGTGAATTGCAATTTACATGCAATATATTTTCTTGGAGCTGCCAAGTGCATCTGCTGTGTTCTGCCCCAAATATATCTCTCCACACACACACACCTTGGCAGGTGGAGCATGGAATGGCAGTCAGCTTTGAAGACCTGGGGAAGAAAGGGGGCAAGCAGTCTGTTTGTTTTCCTTAGCCTTCTTCTTGCACATGGTGACGTAGGGATGCGGGTGGCGCTGTGGTCTAAACCACTGAGCCTCTTGGGCTTGCCGATCAGAAGGTCGGCGGTTCAAATCTCCACGACGGGGCGAACTCCCGTTGCTTTGTCCCCGCTCCTGCCAACCTAGCAGTTCAAAAGTACCTAGCAGGTACCACTGTGGCGGGAAGGCAAATGGCGTTTCCATGTGCTCTGGGTTCTGTCACGGTGTTCCATTGCACCAGAAGCAGTTAAGTCATGCTGGCCACATGACCCGGAAAGCTATCTGTGGACAAACACTGGCTCCCTCGGCCTGAAAGTGAGGTGAGTGCCACAACCCCATAGTTGTCTTTGACTGGGCTTAACCATCCAGAGGTCCTTTCCCTTTCCCTTTAACTTTAACTTTAAATGGTGACCTAACTGGCTGATGTTGAGCCCACCCCAATTTTCATCCTACTTTTGATCCCAGAATGTCCGAGACATTCTGTCTCTGTTTGTTTAAGCTTGTTGGCATTTCCCTCTATGCCCACCCAATGGTTTCTCCAAAAAGTACCAGCCAAGTTCCCTTTAATGCAATAGTCTTTGTATGGGGTGGGGGGAGTGCTGAGTCAGGTAATTATTGGTGGGAAGTGGCCTCTAAGGGAGAGCTCTTTTCCCTGAATACAGGCTGTATCCCCCCCCCTTATCTAGAAAGCTTTACATAGTGCTTAATCAGCAGAAATAAACAAATAAAACTCTAAGTGGTTTAGCTAAAATCAGTAGAAAATAGTCAAAAGGGGGGGGGAAGGTAAAATCAAACTTTAAAGACAAGCAGATGTACAAAATTGAATAAAAAAATGGGGGTGGGACAATAGTTTTTAAACAAATACACATATCAGAATTTTGTGTCTGGGTAGACTGGTCTGTACAAACAAGCCTCAAGCATTGGAAACAGTTCAGCGAAGGTGTCTGAAAAATAAGAACATTTTAAGAGCTGGGTCAGTCCAGCATTCTTTTCTCACAGAGGCCAACCAGGTGCCTGTGTAAAAACCCACAAGCAAGAATTGAGCACAAGAGCCCTCTCTCCCCTCCTGTGGTTTCTGACAACTGGTATTCAGAAGCATTGCTGTCTCCCAACTGTGAAAGCAGAACAGAGCCCTTGTGGGTAGCAGTCATTGATACCCTCCTTGAATTGGTCCAATCCTCTTTGGAAGCCATCCAAGCTGGTGGTCGTCCCTACCTACCGTGGGAGTGGGTTCCATAGATTAATTCTGTGCTGCGTGAAAAAGAACTTTCTTTTTGTCCTTCCCAAATCTTCCAACGTTCAGTTTCATCGGATGCCCACGAATTCTAGTGTCATGAGAGAAGGAGAAAAACTTTTCTCTTTCCACTTTCTCCGTGTCATACATTATTTTGTAAACGTCTATCATGTGCCCCCTTACTTGCCTTTTTTTCTAAACTAAAAAGTCCCAAACAATGTAAGTTTTCATCATAGGGAAGTCGCTCCATCCCCTTGATCATTCTGGTTTTCCTTTTCTGAACCTTTTCCAACTCTGCAATATCCTTTTTGAGGTGAGACAACCAGAACTGTACACAGTATTCCAAATGCGGTGACACCATAGATTTGTATAATGGCAAGAACACCTATTATGTTTGCCTTGGTGTCCTGAAACTCAAACTGTGGCCAGTCCCTTTTGGAGGAAAAACTGCTAAACAGTGTTTAAAATAAAGAGCAACATAGCAGGAGAGCAAAGCTAAGCAGCATCCAAATGTTTTCTTTTACCCCCAAGTTCCCACTTGACTATTATTATTATTATTATTATTATTATTATTATTATTATTATCATCATCATCTTCATCATCATCATCATCATTTTAAAAATAGTATGCAACCCTTCATCTGTAGATCATTGGTGGGCTTAGAGGAAGCATCATGTTGAGTGGGTGGGGGGGTCACACAAAAATTGGAAATTCACAAATGGCTGTATCTTTTTTTTTAACCTCTCTGAAGGAGAGAAAACTGGAAGCATATTCCCTCTGCTTGCAAACATATTTTGAGAGCACCCATCCTAGGGCCTCTGTGTCCTTGAGAAATATTTAAAATGCAAAACTTATCAATATTAAATGCAGCTTTTTTGCTAGAGGCAGTGTTCCTGACGGTGAAACATAAAACAGGCATAGACTTCCTGTATGGTCTGTAGGAAGGGTTTTGGGTGGAGGTAAAGAAGACTTTTGCTAGGCTGGGGTGTAATGGGAGGGGGGCTCCCGAAAGCAGTGGGAGACTTTGAGACACACATGCTCAGCGGTTGAGCATCTGGTTTGCATGCAGAATGTCCCAGGATCAATCCTCGGCATTTCTGTCTGAAACCCTGGAGAGCTGCTGCCAGTCAGTGTAGACAGTACTGAGCTAGATGCAGCATTGGTCTGACTCCATATAAAGTGTGTTCCAATATGTCGCTTGAGCACCATACATGGTCATTTCCAAATGTTTCAGCCTGAAACTAGCATCAGCAGCCCCAGTCGGCATTTTGGAAATCGCAGCTTAAACTTGTGACTGTAAGAGGAGGATCATAGTTGTTGTTGGGGGGGGGTGTTTTTTGTTTTTTGTTTTTTGTGGGGGGGGGGAAGAGAGAGAGAGAGAGAGAGAGAGAGAGAGAGAGAGTCTCATCCTACTCCAGAAGAATATATTTTGAGAAAGAACTCGATTCCATTGAGTTAGATCCAAGAATGAGATATTTGTGGCAGCGGTGGGTGACGTGGCCAACTGTGGGATGCTGACTCGCGATGCCAAGCGCGGACCAGCTGCTTTGTGGAGGAGAGATGTGGCTGTGGATCAGCAGAGGGGGTGGATCCTGGTGCCAGCTCATAGCGGAACCCTCTGGAGGTATTTCTCTCCTGAGCATAACACATGGAGCCGTGTGGGGCATTCACCGCACTGCGTGGGAGGGGGCCGCTCTGAAAGGAAGGTACAAAATGCCAGCAGCAGGAAGGTGGCCTTCAAGCCCACCGGCAGCGGAGGTACGCAAGCTGGCCATCCCTGAAAGACATCATTGGTTGGGGGAGGGAAGGGTCGCAGGCAGATTCTTTTAACCCAGGTTTGCTTAGAAAAATTCAGTTACCTCTCATCCTTTTTAAAGCAGGAGTTATACCATCCATTACAGAGACTCTCCTGGAAAGCTCTAGTGCTTCTACTGGAAAGCAAAGTGTAGGAAGAAGAACCATGCAGCTCACGGTTCAACTATGGAACTCCCTCCAGCAGGAGGCATTGATGGCCACCAACCTGGATGGCTTAGGTTGGTGCAAATTCATAGAGGAGAGGGCTAGCGATGGTTATTAGCCACAGTGGCTATGCTTTACCTCCACAGCTAGAAGCAACAGTGCTTCTGAATCTTGGTAGACCATAAACTTGACATGAGTCAACAGTGTGATGCAGCAGCTAAAAAAGCCAATGCAATTCTGGGCTGCATCAATAGGAGTATAGCATCTAGATCAAGGGAAGTAATAGTACCACTGTATTCCGCTCTGGTCAGACCTCACCTGGAATACTGTGTCCAGTTCTGGGCACCACAGTTCAAGAAGGATACTGACAAGCTGGAACGTGTCCAGAGGAGGGCAACTGAAATGGTCAAAGGCCTGGAAACGATGCCTTACGAGGAATGGCTTAGGGAGCTGGGTATGTTTAGCCTGGAGAAGAGAAGGTTGAGGGGTGATATGATAGCCATGTTCAAATATATAAAAGGATGTCATATAGAGGAGGGAGAAAGGTTGTTTTCTGCTGCTCCAGAGAAGCGGACACGGGGCAATGGATTCAAACTACAAGAAAGAAGATTCCACCTAAACATTAGGAAGAACTTCCTGACAGTAAGAGCTGTTCGACAGTAGAATTTGCTGCCAAGGAGTGTGGTGGAGTCTCCTTCTTTGGAGGTCTTGAAGCGGAGGCTTGACAGCCATCTGTCAGGAATGCTTTGATGGTGTTTCCTGCTTGGCAGGGGGTTGGACTGGATGGCCCTTGTGGTCTCTTCCAACTCTATGATTCTATCCCAGTTGCTGGAAACCCCAGGAGGGGAACGGTCTCTTGTCCTCTAATCCTGCTGGAAGGTTTTCCACTTGGGCATCTGTTTTGCCACTGTAATGACAGGCTGCTGGACTAGATGGGCCATTGGTCTGATCCAGCAGCCTCTTCTTAAGCTATGTTCTTATGATTTTGTCTGTATGAAGGTCGCCAAGCCATGCAGGTGTCAGGATGTTCCCAGCGCCTCCCAACTGGTTGCCCAGGAAAGTATAAAGACAAGTAAAAGTTTCCCACTGTCCTTTTTTATTTCTGTCTTTATAAAGAGAGGCTATAGAACCCAGCCTCTTGGATAATGGTGTTGTCCCAAGTGAATCTCCACACCCACACACCCACCCACACACACACACCCGTCTCTCCCACTTCCTCATTCGTCACTTCTATGCGTGCTGCTACGTGCCCTCTGTCTTTGAGTTCTTTGCTCTCCTACTTTTAAGGCTCACTGGGTTCTGGGAGATGGAGGATCTGGAATGCTTTCTAATGACGACGTGTCAGCCAGCTGCTGCTCTGGCTCCTCCTCTCCCAACTTTTTCCCAAAATCTGCCTCTGAGCAGTAACCTCCCTCAAACCACTGTTGTAAATCTATACTGTCTTCCTCTTCCTTCTCCCTGGAAGGGTCGGAATGGGGAGGCGGTCTCTACCATTCCTCCTCTGCGCAGTCCCTGACAGCATTATGCCCTCTGATTGGCAGGCACGTTGAAGCCTCTGGATTGACCAGGCCTTGTGCTGTAAATACAGTTGGTTGGAGAGCATAGGAAGATGCCCTATACCAAGTCGGAACATAAGTCCCTTTAGCTCAGTATTGCCTGCTCTGACTGGCAGCGCCTCTCCAGCATATTCACCTCTCAACAGAAGTGGAGTCAAACCTCGTAAGGTCTGAGCAACTGGAGCTCAATTGAGAGAGCAATGGGGGAAAGGAGGGCTGAAAGGCAAACCTCTGTGTCTCTTTTTCCGCCATAGTTCTTGCCCAAGATCAGGGTATCGGCAAAGAAAGGACCAGGTTGTGTGACCAAGATCAGGTGCATAAACTCACTGTCTCTTTAACTGTGACCAGCAGGTTGCCTGCTGAACCTAAATCATCCTATTCATTGATCTCTACACTGGTTCTGGAAACTAAACTGCTGCATTTAATTGAGTTATATAAAGATTCCAGGCAGGTTTCTTAGCACACACGTGCAGTCCAGACGTTTCATTCTGCTGGAATGCAATCTCCTTTGCAAGAAGAGGGAAAGGGCAATACTTTGCTGGTGATGATTCTGCTCCCACTGCCATTAGCAGATCTCATCATCCCTACCTGCAAAAGCACAATCCTGGATTAAGAATCACAGCTGGTTTATTGACTCATCAACTGATTCTGCAGGCAGGGCCTTGGTCTATCTATTCCCTACTCTCCCCATGAAAGCTGTAGGCAGACCCAAATAATGCAATCAGTCCTGCCTGCTCCTATAATATTTTCACCAGAGACCCACACTTCACCAAAAAAAAAATTTTTTTTTTAAATCCCTCTCTTTGAAGAGTTGAAGACTGCAGACAGGAACAGCAGGGGAGCAATTTGGGGTCCACATTACATAATGAACTTGTCATTCTACAACTCTGGAAGTATTGTGCTTGTCAGAACATGGCATACTACAGAATCACCAATCCTGCCAGACTGGAAGAAGATGGCCTGAAAATTGCATTAGAATCATAGAAATGAAAGTTGGAGGGTACCCCAAGGGTCATCTAGTCCAACCCCCCTGCAATGCAAAAATCATAACTGAAGAACCCCTGACAGATGTTCATCCAACCTCTGTTTCAAAACCTTCAAGGAAAGAGAGTCCACCACCTTCCAAGGGGGTCCATTCCATTGTTGAACAGCTCTTACCGTCAGAAAGCTCTTCCTAATGTTTATGCAAAATCTCATTTCTTGCCATTTGAATTCATTGGTTCGGGTCCTCCCCTCTGGAGCAGCAGAAAACAAACTTGCTCCATCTTCTGTGTGACAGCCCTTCAGATATTTGAAGATGTGGTAATACTTCATGATATGTTGTCCCTCCCAGTGGGTACTGTAAGGATGAAGATGAGGAATGATGACTGCTCCCATCAGTACATGGGAACAGTGTGTCTTCATGTGCCACACAATCCAGGGACCTTTTCAGGTGCCTTTCACACTGATGTGGCGAGCTGTAGCCGCTCCAAGTGGCTATAGATGCTTTTACAAAAAAGGAAAAATAAAAGGCAGCCCTTGGGCTGCATTGTAAAATTGTAAGTAGTTTTTGAAAACAGAGAGAGAGAGAGAGAGAGAGATATTTGTGTGGATTTTTTAAAATCTGCTCATGCATCTGAAAATGGACCTTCAGTCGGTAACATATGAAATAGACATGGACTGAATTAAGACCATTCCATCCATCCTTAGCTGCAAGACCACTTCCTTTTGGCTCAGTGGTGAAGGGTCACAGCTCAGTGGCAGAGCATCTGCCATGCATGCAGAAGGTCTAGGTTCAGTCCCCCTGGCATATCCAGGTAGGACTGGGAATGCCCCCTGTTTGAAACCCTCGAGAGCCACTGCTGCCATCAGTGTGTGCTCAAGATTGAACTAGGCAGACCAATGGTCTGATTTGGTATGTTCCTCCCTGATCCTGTTCATGCAAAACTGAGCTCTATCAGTTGCTTCAGTCTAGTCTCATTCTCAGCAAGGCTCCCCATTTCAAAATTCGAGAGAGGTACATTCTTTGCACTGGTCTGCATGGACTTCATTGCATTGGGTATTGTCTCTTCTCCTTGGATACAGAGGTTTGCTGTCTGTAGTGGGGCTCAAATCTCTGCTGGGGTGGAGGGAGAACACATTTGAAAAGTGTTGCTCCACCACTGAGGCTCCAGTTCCTGCCTTCATCTCTACCAGACACACACAGGTGGTTTCTCAGCAGGTCACCTCGCCCAGTCGCAAAGTGGGGTCAGCTTTGATTCAGGCTCCATACAGGCGTTGACAGGACTGGACAAAGTCATTTTGAAGCCTGAAGAAAAATAGCCCGTGTAAAAGCGCCCAAGGCTGGTCACGTTATTTTAGCACTTGAGAGAGGAAATCTAACTGGCCATTCTCCCTGGGAATAAAAATGCAATACATGGCATTCAAAGTCAACTGCTTTGAAAGGTTCTTAGCAGCAGTGGCTGCTGTCCAATGAGAATGGCAAGGAAAAACCAGTCTTGGGTGTTGACAAGGTGGCAGGACCTGCTATAACATGTTTCTGCAGATTCCCAGGTGTGTGCACACTCTCTGTTTCACAGTTGCAAGGACATGTCGAAGGGAGACCTGCCCTGTGAAACTGGTGGATAACAATACAGGCAATAACCATTTTGCATGGGGGTTACGTTTCCGACCACCCCCACCCCACATGCACATTGACAGAGTGCACATAAGCCTGCTCGGCCCCACCCTGTTATGCCCCCCACCCCTGCTCTGCCCCCACCCCCTTTTCCAGCCACTTCTAGGTTGTGGCAATATGCACATGTGGGGTCACACAAATATTGGGCAAGCATAAAGCAGTTATGTAAAGCATTTCAGTGCCATGGTTTGCAGGTTGACTGGAGACAAAGGATGTTTAGCACATTATACGGTACATATTAATTGGCTCACCAATGCCAAGGTGTTTGTCTCATCAAGAACTGTTTAGTGATTGTCCACTGCTTACATAATTATCCCTGTATTTTTATGCATTTCATTTCCCACCAACCTCACAGTTTACAATCCCTCCCCTCCAAAAAAAAAAAAAAAAAAAAACCCACATGTACACCTGGCGGCCAAAGATCTCACTCCCATGCATTTGGTGAAGTGGACTGTTGGTCATGGAAGTTTATATCTTTTTGCGGTGCCACAGGACATGGTTATTATCTGAAGGGCGTTACCAGAAATAAGTTGAATCCATGCAGAAGAGAAGGAGGCCATTGCATAGCGAGCATCACTTGTTTCCTGAGCAGCCTTTAATATAAAGTATTTATTTTTACTGCTCTTCCTAGACAGGATGCTTTGAATTTCAGGCAGTGCTGGCTGAAATCCTCTCACACACACACTCGCTCTTCCCCTTGGCATCAGACTCCTCCTCATCAACTGGGTGAGGAAGGACTGCTGTTGCCTGCATTACATCCCATTTGTGTGCATCTCATTGCATCAAAAGCATCCAGGGCTGGGAGCTGAGCTCCAGCTGTGGCCAAACAGCTGGGCAGATGAACTCAACAGTTGTATGGCCTGCAGCTGATCAATCAGCTTGGGGTTAAAGCATCCCCTAAACATCCAGCCAGTGACACACCTCTGGCTTGCCTCCCCAATTTCCACAAGAATACTTAGTTTCAACAGTGAAGGTCCTTGTGGTTATTTGATTCCCCTCCTTCATTTCAGTAACTGACTGGTTTTTGGGATAGATTGATTGCTTTATTATGGTAATGTTCAGCACTGGAGTTCATTAATAGATTAGAGTATGGTGTGATCTGGGCCTGGTTTCAGTCCAACCCTTTCAACTAGTGATAAAACACAGGTGGGACCCAAATGTTTTGGAGATGCCAGAGCAACTCAGCCCCAGCCCCTCTGATCTTAAACCCTATACCGGAATCTCTTGGCTCTTATTTTCAGTCCATTTTTAAAATTAGATAGTTAAATCACACACACCTTCCCTCATTGTCTAGATAGGAACATTCATTCATTTGTTCATGAGCATTTTAGTGTCCATGTGTATCAGAGAGGAGCATAGCTACAAATAAAATGTGCACCTCCTCCACGGTTCCCCAAGTCCCCAAGTGAAGGGACATTTCGTGAGGTGGAGGTGTTGGGCTTAGTTTCCTTTTGAATGACACAGAGCAGGGGCATTTTTGTGGTATGTTTATATTTACTCTGTCCTGGTTCCATGGGTGATCACATAAGTGCAAGAAGCAAAGAAGGTTGGATGTTACAGCACCATGGAAAGCTCAGAGGGAACCACTTGCTCCAAGATAGCACCATGGACAGCTCCAAAGCAGCAAAGCAGGTCGGTGTTGTAGCACCACAAAGCACTTAAAGTGGGCAACTGGCTTGGACAAGGACTAGGAGTGAACAAAAGCCTGTTAAGTCTCTGCCTCCAGTCCACCTCTCTTATGGTGTCTTTTCCTCCAGGGCACAATTAAAGCTGTTGTTTTCCCCCCAAAAAAATAAAATAAAAGCTAGCCCGATCCATTGGGAGACTGTAATGGGGAAAGGCATGAAGAAGAGCAAGTTGGTAAGTTTATTTTGATGAAATACAATAATTATCAGGCTTAGCAGCTGTTGCTATTTAAAACAAGCAAAAAAAAAATGCAGGGCTCGCATTGAAAAATGTTTTGCAAACCAGTTGCACCAACAATCTGTTCCAGCCAAACCAGCCATTATGGAATCCGTATAATAGCAGCAGCTCATTACAGAAAAGTTAAATTGCAAATCATTTTTTTTTCTCCCCTGCACAAAAGCAGGGAGATGAATGCACAATTTTGTCTCAAAGAGAGAGTCTCTTAATTTTTGATGTGGCTGCCAAAAGATACCTCACTTCATGCTGCAGCTGCTTCGCATGGTCTGATTGTCCGTTTCAATGACAGGAAGTTTCTGTTTCAAAAGAAGGATTTAAGAGCAATAAAAATGCAAGTTAAAAAGCCAGAAGTTTACCAAACTGATCTCCATTTTTTGAAAAAAGAAAATCGGAGATACTGTGGATTGAACCTGGGACCTTCTGCATGCAAAGCAGAACCTCTGTTCCACAAGGCTATGGCCCTTCCCCCTAAAGATAACAAGTAAGATTCTAGTCCTCATGGTTGTGAAGAAAGAGCTGATAGAATAGGAACACAAGAAACTGCCTCATTTGGGTCCACCTATCTCAGTAATGTTGACACTGACTGGCAGTGGTGCTCCAGGGTATCAGGCAGGGGGTGGTCCCAGCCCATCCTAAAGATGCCCTTAGTAATTGAACACGAGACCTTCTGCAAGCAAAGCAGATGCTCTACCACTGAGCTACTACAGCCCTTCACTACACTGGCCTGTAGACCACTGACCTATCTTGCACATTACCATATACAGTGGTACCTCTGGTTAAGTACTTAATTCATTCTGGAGGTCCGTTCTTAACCTGAAACTGTTCTTAACCTGAAGACCACTTTAGGTAATGGGGCCTCGTGTTGCCACTGCGCCACCAGAGCATGATTTCTGTTCTTATACTGAAGCAAAGTTCTTAACCTGAAGCGTTATTTCTGGGTTAGCGGAGTCTGTAACCTGAAGCGTATGTAACCCGAGGTACCACTGTACACTGATCACCAGCCAACTCTACAATTCTATAATTCTATCTAAAGTTAGAGATGGGTGGATTAGTCTATTTCCAGTCTGCAGTCAGTTTCATTTGCATTCATTCAGAACTCCATCTGTCCTGTATTTTGCTTCTTCTTTTTAAGGTTGTGTCCATGTTCAGAAGAAATTGAAACATAGGAAAGGAGTGTCTTATATTTTGTAGCATTAATTGTCCACTCCAGAAAGAGTTGATAAATCCAACAAACACCTTGGATTCTAGAAACTGGAAGATTCCTGGAAGATCTTCTCGATATTGGGCAATATCCAATGTTAGTCCGATTCTGAGTGTGGCTTAGTTGGGTATAATTCTTCTCTCTAATATAAATAAAGAAACTGTAGCTAAATTCCTGTTCCTGTTGGGAGCAATGAAGGCATGAGTAAAAATCTTATCCAAATATTTGCAACCTTGTTTTCCTAGCTGTTGAAGCAGATGTTTAGTAACCTGGTATCTCACTTTGTATGTAAATGGATGTGTAAGTTTTATTGTGAGGTTGGTTGATTGGATCGATGATGGATTGATTCTGCTTTTTTTAATAATAAAAAGGAAACTGCACAAAATTTTGCATTTAAATTGTACAGGGCTGGGGAGCTCTTTACAGTCTGCATTCATCTCTGGATAACCTTGGGGAGGGGGCTACATGCCAGTGGTGGGTGGGGCCAGAGGCAAAAGTGGGTATGGGAAGGAATGTCAATGCTACCTTTGTACACACCTGTCTCTATCCCCCATCCCAGTGGTTTTCAACCAGTGTGCCGTGGCACCCTGGGGTGCTTTGAATGATGGTCAAGATTGGCCTCTGTCCCTCTTTCCTTCCCTCCCTCCTATGATGCCCTTTCACATGTCTGCCTCCCAAAGGCTTACACAGCTGTTTGTTGCAGAAGCCCTGGCTACAAGCTCCCCAGGTGAATGGTGCCTCTGGGGCTGGCCAGTGGGTGCTTCTCAGTCCCCTGTGGGGCAGTGTGAGCAGGCACCTCTCTTTGGGGCAGGAAGGGGGGCAGCTCAGAGACCAGAGGAAGCAGCTGCAGCTGCCCAGAGGACTCCCAAAGAGAGGGGAGAGGAGAGGAGGCTGATGGAATACTCCACAAGGGATGGTGTGTGAAAAAGGGGGAGACGCTGCCAGTTCTGCAAGTAAGGGGTGACATAACTGGGCTCTTCAGGGCCACAGGGGTGCTGCAGAAAGAATGCAGTTGGTCAAGGAAGCCGTGGACTCAGAAAGGTTGAAAACCTCTGCTCCCTCCAGTCAAGGAAGAGGCATCATCAGCACTCAAGGACATCCAGTCAAAAACACTCAAGAAGGGTGCAAAGCAGGGCCTGCGATGTGTGTGGCCTGGAAAGAATACGATGGGCCAGGTTGAGGGGCTGGAGGACCACATTCAGCTTTCTGCAGAGGTGAGTTCCATAGTTTAATCATGTGCTGCGTGAAGAGGGAGCTTATTTTATCTGCCCTGACTCTTCCAGCATTCAACTTCCTTGGATGTCCCTGAGTTCTAGGGTCATGGGGAAAGGAGGAAAACTTTTCTCTATCCATCAGCTCAGGATCTCCCTTCATGCTGTCTGATGACATGGACAGCAGCCCTCAAAAATGCATCTGAGCTGAGTGGGCTGCAAAAACGGAGGGTTGGGGTTTTGAGCCTCCAGCAGCTTTAAGCATTTGCTGCATCACATCACAAGTTCCATTGGCTCCACCACTGCTACTGTGTTCTTTGAAACCTAAAAATATTCCTCTCCAGGACCAAGCACATAACTTATAAACACGAAAGCACTTATTATCGTTTAATCACCGGCTTTGTCCTCGCCACCCTTAGCAGTCGCTCCGTGCTCCCATCAAGATGAAAATTAATTTGTCATTTCAGCTGTATTTTTAGGAAAGGATTTCTCTCTCTCTCTCTCTCTCTCTCTCTCTCTCTCTCTCTATATATATATATATATATATATCCCACTTCAAAACAATACACAGTGCTTGGAGATTGCTCCAGAAACACCCGTCTGGACTTCTTGTGCCTTGACTGACCTCATGCCCTAGAACAGACTTCTCCAACCTGGTGCCCTCAAGATATTGGGAACTACAACTCCAATCATAAGAATGTAAGAACATAAGATGAGCCTGCGGCATCAGGCCAGTGGCCCATCTGGTCCAGTATCCTCTCGTCACAGTGCCCTTTGGGAAATGGGCAAGCAGGATTCGAGCACAAGAGCCCTCTCCCCTCCTGTGGCTTCCAGCAACTGGTATTCAGAAACATTGCTGCCTCCAGCTGTGGAGGCTCAGCACAGCCATCCTGGCTAGTAGCTGTTGGTGACCCTCTCTTCCATGAATTTGCCCAATCCTCTTTTAAAGCCACCTGAGTTGGTGGCTATCACTGCCTCAAGGGGGGGGTTTCCCCCAGTTTAACAATGCACTGAATGAAAAGGATTGTTTTGCATCTGTTGTGAAATCCCAACATTCAGCTTCATCAGATGTCCACAAGTTCTAGTGTTATGAGAGAGGGAGAAAAACTTTATTTACTTCTTCCATGCCATACATAATTTTATAAACTTCTATTGTGTTGCCTCTTCCTCACCTTTTTCAAATCTAAAAGGCCCCAGATGCAGCTACCTTTGTTCATAGGTGGAGTTGCTCCAGCTCCTTAAATCATTTATTGAAGGTTGAAAAGGGAGTAACAGCATTGCATTAACTGGATTTGGAGGATACCCTGTGAACTAACACAGATTCCTTTGTCTTAACTTAGCCAGGATTCATTAAAACTGCATATACGCTAAACACAGAGACCAGAGTTCAAATCTGTGAAGTGCTTTATCAACCTTCTATAGGAATGGTTCAATAGATGACAACTGCTCAATGAGCAAAGAAGACAGACTTTGGTTTTTCTGCTGGGCTACCTGAAGGTGGCAGCTGAAGAATATTTGTGCTATTAAGTTCCACAGAAGTTAATGGACTTATGGAACTCGCTGAACTGACCGCGAAACTCCGAGACCAGAGGGAAGAGAAGGTGCAAGAAGATTGGAAGAAATTTAAGAACTATTTTAAAAATCATGAAAAATTAGATATTTGAAGCAGAATCAGTGAATATAAGTGGCTTTAGTTATTTGATGTTAGGTTAAAATAGTAAACTAGAAGTAATGTTTAGAGAATGTCTATATTTTTTGTTTTTAATGTAGTAAGATATATGTGATAAGTTAGTTATTATTATTATTAGTTATTATTTGAATTTGTATTAAGAATAATGTTGAATGAAAATAGTTACAAAGTTACTAATGTAAATTAGTACTGAACGCAGAAGAGAGAACGGGGGAAGTCCCCATATAAGATTTAAAATTAGAATTAATCAATAAGCATATATTGTTCCAGTGTTCGTGTGTTAGGTACGTATAAGTTTTCTTTCTCTTTTATGTTTATTTTCTTTTTAATGTATGTGTTGTGTTTTTTAATTGTGTTTGTATTATGTATTTGTGTAACTGTTGTTTATTGTGGAAAATCAATAAAACTCTTTATAAAAAAAATAAAAATATTAAGTTCCACAGAGCTCTTCATTGCTTAGAGCGAAGGCATTTACACTGTTGACATCAGAAGCTTGCCAAATATTTTGAAGAGTAACTGCTATCTGAAATGTAAATGCTTCTGGCCATTTGCAACGTAAACCAACACACACAAAACCCAGCGCAAAGACTGTTGAGCTTTGCAAATACTGTAGTTGAAAGCAATTATGCTGTCATGGTTTTTATGCTGCTGTAAGACACCTTAAAATCCTATAGGCAGAAGGGTGGTATGGAAACATTTTAAATAAATAAATGTAGTGCACTATAAGCCAGCAAAATATTAATCTATTTTTCTGGCCTGGTTTAGGGACAACAGCTGCTTTGATAACTCTGTATTAAGTATTAATGTGTAAGTATTTTTATAGAGTTATATACATTATTATATGTATCAGTGTATGTGCTGGTTACCTTAGGAAACATGGACCATATAAGCATATAATGTGCACATGTTATTATAATGTAATGATGCATACAATATGCTATCATTGTTCACATTTTAAGTGGAATCAGTGGGAAGGAGGGGTGAATACCTGCTTCTTCTTCAGCTAAAGGAGCAAGATTGGAATTGGGGGGAAATCTGTGATCTGTGTGGATAAGCTCAACGTTAAGGGCAGATCTACACCATACATTAAAAAGCACATCCAATGCCTCCCCCAAGAAATTTTGGCAACTGTAGTAAAGGGCACTGAGAATGGTAGCTCTGTAAGGGGGAATGCTACAGATCCCAGGATTCATCTGCAGAGTCATGTGCTTTAAATGTGCATTGAATGTGTGGATCTGCCGCCAGATTTTCAGAAAATGCCATGCACCCATGACATCCACGCAGCACAATGGAGAGCTCCAAGTGACTCATAAGTTGCTCTGGCAGAAGCTGGAGGCAAACTGAGGCCATCGGAGCATCTTTCCCCCAGGTCACCTTTCCCAAACTCCACCTTCTTAACCTGAAGATCTGGCATATTCCTGGCGCTGTTGGGCAGGTGTGGTAGTGCAGCAAGCACTCGGTTGCTCTGGCAAGTCAAGCTCAGGAAGGATCCCAACATGGGCTATGCAAAGCCCAGGCTGCCACCGCAGGTTTTCTGGACTCCAAACCACCAGCATCAGGACCCTGGTCCAATTCCCCAGCGGGTGATGCAGCAGCTTCCTGATTCCACCCATAACTGTGGGATAAAGTTGCAGCCTCAAAGTTTTGTGCAGTTGTAATATAACCCTCAGTTAGCTCATATGTTGCTTAAGTAAGTGCTAAGTATTCATGGGAATAGCAAAAATGAGAGGTGAAGAATCTGAGATCAGCTGAGGCAAGCCAGGACTGAGCTAGCTGAGAAGTGAATAAATCACTCTTTCTTTCTTTCTTTCTTTCTTTCTTTCTTTCTTTCTTTCTTTCTTTCTTTTGCAAGTCCCTTTGACGTTACCTCTGAAGGGTCAAGGACCTGTGAAATAAGAATGGAAGAAGGTGACTTATACTGAGTTCAGACCCTTAGTGCATCTCACTCAGTATTGCCAACACTGAATGGCAGGTGCTCTGCAGGGTTTCCAACAGAAATCTGGGGTCTTAGTGGACAGTGCAATGCTGCAGCAAAAAAAGTCAACAGTGCAATGCTGCAGCCAAAAAAGCTAGTGCTATTCTAGGCTGCATCAACAGAAGTATAGTGTCAAGATCAAGGGAAGGTAATAGTACCACTCTATTCTGCCTTGGTTTAAGAAGGATATTCAGAAGCTGTGTAGAGGAGGGCAACCAAGATGATCAAGGGTCTGGAAATCAAGCCTTATGAGGAACAGTTGAAGGAGCTGGGTAAGTTTAGCCTAGAAAAGAGGAAACTGAAAGGAGATATGATAGTCATCTTCAAATATTTCAAGGGCAGTCACATGGAAGAGGGAACAAGCTTGTTTTCTCCTGCTCTGGAGGGTATGACTCAAACCAATGGCTTCAAGTTACAAGAAAGGAGATTCCGACTAAACATCAGGAAAAACTTTCTGGCGCTAGGATCTGTTGGACAGTGGAATGGTCTCCCTCAGGAGGTTGTTGACTCTCCTTCCGTGGAGGTTGTTAAGCAGAGGTTAGATGGCCTTCTGTCATGGATGCTTTGGCTGAGATTCCTGCATAATAATAATAATAGCAGGGGGTTGGACTAGATGACGCTTGGGTCCCTTCAAAACTCTACAATTCTTTGATTCTATTATCTCTTCCAGCCCTACCTAGAGATACCAGGGATTAAACCTGGGACCTTCTACATGCAAAGAGGGTGATCCTCCTCCAGATTGTGGTCTCTCCCCTTCCTTAAAACCCTGGAGAGCCACTACCAGTCAATGTAGAGAATTCTGAGCTAGGTGGACCATTGGCCTGACTTGGTATAAGGCAGCTTCTGATGTTCTTATGTTCTCCGCCAAACATAGGAGGTCAGGCTCCTGGTCCATGTAGCTGAAGTTTGTCTTCTTTTCCAGGCAGCGGCTTCTCGAGATTTCAGACAGGGAATCTCTCACAGCCCTGCCAGCAGATCACATCAGGGATTGAACCTGCAACCTTCTACATGCAAAGCAGGTGGTTTTCCACTGAGCTTGACCTCCTTGTGCATCCTCTGCAAGGGAGTCTGTGAAGTGTCTGCAAACTGAAGCTGTGAACTCTAAACGGGGTGGGGGAGGAACAAAAGTCTCAGGAACGCAAGATTGGCCCTCTGGAGGCTCTGCAGAAAAACAGCATAGAAAACCATGTCTGTCCCCAAAGAGACACGGATGCCTTTCATCTTTAAAAACCAGAAAAGACAACAGTGGAGAAAGTGTTTCGAGTGTGTAATGGAAGCAAGACACCTCTACAGTCCAGGTGTGAAAATCACCTAGGCAGCTTCATGTGAAAGAGAGAAAGGAATCTGTCACACAGGTGGAGGGGCACAACATCTCCTACCAGTGTATAGGAATGTCCGGATTTTCCATGGCTGGGATGTAGCCAACAGTACAAATTTCAGCTACCCCTGAGGAAGGGACTCCTGACCTGTTCAGAGCAATTCTGTTGCTTAGGACTAGGAGTTGAAAATACCGGTAGGTTAACCTTTGTATCTTTGCAATGCAGGAAATAATAAATAAAAGGAAGAAAGGAAATAGGTTCTGGGGCTCTGCTCTGCTCAGTTGGCACTGCTGTTTGTTTCAGGTGCAATTGCCTCCGCACTTCAATATCTCCCCTTTATTTAGTGACCTGATCTCCAGCCTAAGAACTCCATTGATACTGTGGAGGCTGCTCCATAAGGCTGAATGGTGAACAGCTTTGCCACCCCGCTACCTGCCTTCAGCCAGACCCCAACTACCTGGCTGCTTTCTCACAAGCAGGAGTGCTGCCAGTCAGCTTTTTCTTCCTCCACCATCTTGGTCTTGCCTTTGTTCAGCTCAGCAGAGAGGAGGATGTCCTCATGTCTGGCCCTGACCTGGTGCTGGATGTTAAGTCCTGGGTGGCGGCAGCTGAAACCAGACACTCCCCAGACCAAGGATCTTGAGGAGCAGGCAGGAGCCCCAAATCCAATGCTGCAGGTAGAGTCCTGGGACTCAGCTACGTTGGTCAAAAAACAGCAGTTTGAATGTCTTACAAATGTGCAACACCAGATGGTGACAGCGAGCAGGAAATTTTAATACTTAATTTTCTATAGAGTTTCCCCCACTAATTTCTGACTTATTTATAGTGGGGTTTTCCTGTGTGTAGATCCACCCTTGGTGGAAAAAAAAAAATCCTGGAACTGTCACTCATGGGTCTACTCATGAGTAAGCAATCCCTGATACTGCTTCACTGCCAGCAGCTGTGATTAGGGTTAGCTATGATTCCTACATTCCTTCCTCCTTCCATAACAATAAGACACAGTAGAGTCATCCAATGAAGCTGTAGAGTTAGATATACAGGGCAGACAAAAGCACGGACCTCTTTAGACAATTTGGAATGAACATATAGATATCACTGCAGCAGGGTAATAGTAACAGCAGCAACAATGATACAGAACAGAAGGTGTGAGGTGGGGGGGGCACATTTTAGCATTGCAAAGAGCGCCACTGACACTTGAAAGTCCAAATTCCACCACTGTCATAATTGAGCTTCGTAGCTAACTGGGACTGTTCCCAGCCTTCCCCAGTCAGGTGCCAGTCAGATGTCTCAGATTGCAGCTCTCATCACCCCAACCATGATGGCCATTTGATCCTGGGGCTGATAGGACTTGTAGTCCAAAATGGCTTTGCTGGCTGGGGGTGATGGGAGTTGCAGTCCAAAGCATCTGGATGGCACCAGAATCAGGGGTCAGCAACCCTTTTCAGCCGTGGGCCAGTCCACCATCCTTCAGACCATGTGGTGGGCCAGACTATATTTTTTGTGGGAGGGGGAAATAAACGAATTCCTATGCCCCACAAATAACCCAGAGATGCATTTTAAATAAAAGCACACATTCTACTTTTGTAAAAACACCAGGCAGGCCCCACAAATAACTCAGAGATGCATTTTAAATAAAAGGACACATTCTACTTATATAAAAACACGCTGATTCCCGGACCATCCACGGGCCGGACTGAGAAGGCGATTGGGCCACATTCGGCCCACGGGCCTTAGGTTGCCTACCCCTGCACCAGATTGTGGGAGGCTGGTCTGTCCATTGCAGCTGGCTCTCCGTCCAGCAGAATCTCCACTGCAGGACATAACAGGTGAAGAAGAGGATTGTTGCAGCCGCTAGGTTTGGTAGTTGAGGGGTTGGGATGGGGTAAAACAGGCAGAGCTCTCTTCCTTTGACAATTATTTTAATGAGCTGCAATCTCCGGCAGCCTGACATCAATGCAGTGCAGACTGCATTAAATGCACAAATAATGAATATATATTTGTTTCCATCTGATCAGCATCTTTGAGGTTCAGAAAGCTCTCATATCATCAGTGATGCTCCAGCAGGGATGGTCACATTGTGATTTGCTCTGCAGGAGTGAATCTGTCAATAACTTTTTAAAGCCCTATTAGGAAACATGAATTGACAGGAAGAGCCAGGAGGGAAAGTTTGCTATTCCGGCTCATGGCCAAGTCTTCATTATGCACAACAACAACAACAACAAGAACTCTCCCCCATTTCTGTGCCAAGGCAACCGAAAGCCAGTGTACTAAATGCAAGATGTAAATTAAGCAAATGGGCAATTTTAAAAACAAAAAAACCCCTGTCATATTGCATTCTGTTTCTGCACGCCATGGCAAGAAAGAAGGTGTTGAACTTTCCTCTCCTGATCAGTGGAAACACCTGCTCAGTCTCATCACTGGGTTCTGTGATTTCACTTGCTAATTTTCAAGCTTATTTCCTACAGCCATGAGGACTAGAAACTTGCTTTTTTCTAACATTATTTACTTAGCACCAGCCATACACAGAGATGGCTCCTTTTTAAAAAATTGTTTTTATTTTTTATCTGTGTCATTTTAAATTGTTATTGATATTAATGTTGTATTTTTTTTAGTTTTAGATTTTATGATTTATGTGGAAATTGTTTTCCATTTGGTTGTGTACCTTTTGATGTGCTTTATTTATTGTTTATGACTTTTGTTATGTTGGTAATTGTGTAAATCTTGTCATGTTGTAAGCCGCCTTGAGCATAGTTTCAACTAGGGAAAGGCGGCATACAAATAAAATGATGATGATGATGATGATGATGACGGTTTAGAAAGAATGAAAGGTCAAGTACCTCATTCAAGGGGGCTTATAAACAAGAAAATGGGGAGGGCATTGAGGCAGCCTAAGAGGTTGGGGAAGGGGAATATGCACTTATTTTCATTGCCCATGTTTAGGCTTAACTGCAGCTAGACATGAAAACTAGGTGGGTTTCCTGCTTCTCGATGGCTGGGAGCAGGGCCGTCTCATAATAGGGGCTGGGTGGCGCGGTGCACCAGGGCGCCGGGCCCCCCAGGGGCGCCCCCGCGAGCCCGCCGGCATACCGGGCGCCCCCTCCCCAACCCGCGCCCACCCCCATGGGCGGGAGGGCGGGCGGGTGCGCACGCCGGCGGGCAAGCTGCAAGCCGGCTGCCCTCCGGAGCCCCAGCTGGAGCGCTGGGAAGGGCGCGCAAAGCCCCGCGCCGCTCCAGCGCCACGCCCCTCATCCCCTGCTCGCCCACCTCCCTCCCGCGCTGGCTGCCCCTTGGGGGATGAGGGGCGTGGCGCTGGAGCAGCGCGGGGCTTTGCGCGCCCTTCCCAGCGCTCCAGCTGGGGCTCCGGAGGGCGGCCGGCTTGCACCGCCACGCCCCTCATCCCCCGCTTGCCCACCCCCCCCTCCCGAGGGGCGGCCAGCACGGGAGGGAGGTGGGCGGAGAGGCGGCCCACCGGGGGTGCCGAGGGATCGTCACACCAGGGCAGCCAATCCCCTTAAGACAGCCCTGGCTGGGAGCTCAGTAGCTCTCATTAGACTACCACAAGATTGACCGTTTCAGAGTGGAGTTGGCCTCTGGAAGTGGAGCACATATTGATGAATGGAGACAGCAGTGTGGGGTAAGGTAAAGGTAAAGGGACCCCTGACCATTAGGTCCAGTCATGTGCGACTCTGGGGTTGTGGTGCTCATCTCGTGTTACTGGCCGAGGGAGCCGGCGTTCAGCTCCTGGATCATGTGGCCAGCATGACAAAGCTGCTTCTGGCGAACCAGAGCAGCGCACAGAAACACCGTTTACCTTCCCGCCGGAGTGGTACTTATTTATCTACTTGCACTTTGACGTGCTTTCGAACTGCTAGGTGGGCAGGAGATTTGGTGGGGTAGATTTGGTTAAATTCACACTTTAATGCAAACCCACCTAATCTGCACTTTCTGAAACAGCAGATGAACTGAAATGCAACCATCCTTTGAAACTCACACTTTTCTGAATTTTGCATCAGAATTCTTGAACTCAAAAATGTGTACCAAAAGGCATGTATGAGGGGGAATTTTTTTAAAAAAAGAAAAATTTAATTTTATAACTTATATAAAACAGAGAGAACAATTATAACAACAGATGAAAATTAAAGGATGAAAAACAGGCACATGGAATGAATGCAGTTGCATGTGAGTTAAAACAACAAAGTCCAAGTACAGAGTATCAGCACTGCCAGATTATCAAGTTGGGGAGAGTCTTTATGAATGCATATATTAGTGAAAAATGCAGAACGTTCGGGGAAATTATTTGCAAAAAATGCATACAAGAGCAGAAGTACACACTAAGATGCAGGTGGGTTTTCATGAGGACTTAAAAAAAAAAAGATTGCAAACTGATGCGGAAATGTGGCAAATTAGAATGTGGCAAATAAGAAAGTGAGAGGAGCAGGAATTGACAGCTGCATCCATCGCTACGTGAGAGGGAAGTTCTGTGCTGTGCTGTCTGAGCTGCCATTTGGGCTACTTTTAAGAAGCAGCCACATGGCTGGTGGGTTGTTTTCTTCTCCCGCCTCCACCCGCAAGACCTTTACACAATGCGCAGTGAGGCAAATTGGGGCAAAGAGAGCTGACCTTTGACAAAAGTGCAGGCTTACATCCCTTTCTGGGAATAAGAATTACCTGTAATTTGGCGAGGACTTACACTACAAAGAGATTAAACAGGTGCAGGCAATGGCTCAGCTTGAAAGGTGGTTGGGGGGGGCAGGCAGGCAGTGTTTCGGAATAAATCAACAGCCCACAGCACCTTCCTGCCAACTGATAATCACCCGCCACCTTTTCTTGAGCACAGAGGGACATTTCCTCCACCCCAACAACCCTAAGGGTTGCTCTTAGAGTGTCTCCCACCCCACCCCACACCCCACCCCGGGCATGTTTAAAGAAGCTCCCTACCGTTTTTTTAGAAGCGGGTCTTGAAATGGAGATCAGAGGAAGTAGGGAAAGTAGCTATACAGCGAGGCAAACAAAATTCTGTTTTTAGATGCTGCATTTCCACTGCTGGCAATGCAAACATTTGTGTCCTTACAGAGAGACATACATTAACCCAGCTTCTCAGAAGGTCAAAGCAGAAAGTCTGCAATTGTAAGACTATTGATGGCTACTAGCCATGATGGCTCTGCTCTGCCCCCACAATCAGAGGCAGAAATGCTTCTGAATCCAAGCGACTGGAAACCACAGGAGGGGAGAGTCGCTGCTGTTGTGCTCAGGCTTGGCTTTGCAGGGTTCCCATCTGGTTGGCTACTGTGAAAGGACAGGAGACTGAACTAGATGGGCCATTGGGCTGATCCAACAGGCTATTCTTGTGGGAATGTACAGGGATGTAGGAGAGGATATACAGTATTGTTTAAGATACCCTATTCCAACTTGTGTTTACAAGTTCAACAATATCAGCAGAGTTTACATTCCCCTTTTAAACACACACAGCGGATGCTTGCTCAGGTTCGCTAAAACCTCTATAATAATACTGTCCTGGTATTTTCCCCTTAATCCCTCCTAAAAGATAAGACATGACACAGTGTTCTTATAAAAGTATAAAAAGAGTTTACTTACACATCTGTTCACAAAAGGATCCCAGAAGGCAGACTTAAGCTTAGTGAAGTTACATACTTGGAGACTATTCTATATGGGAGATAGTTCCTTCTCCTCTCTTGGCTAGAAGCCAAGAGAGCATTTTTGGCTAAGCAGATGTTGCTTGCTTGAGAGCGAATTCAAAAAGAGAGAGATGGCGTCCGGCCTCTTTGCCTTTGTTTAACCTGCACAGGTGAGGCCACACCCACCTCCAGTCACATGCAGAGGAAGTCTGTCCCAGCCCAGGAGAAACAGGAGGTTCTGACTGGCTGGATCAGACATCCTCTTTCTATATCCACTCTAGGGATGTTGTACTTGACTGGTCCCGTGTTTCACATCCCACAATTCTTACGTTCATTAAGTTGGTAGTAATGTTCTGAGCCAGAGAGATCACTAGGGCAATGGCCATGGTGGGGCTCTAGGAGCACTCCCAAACTATGGGCAAAACTGCACCATACATTTAAAGCTCATCCAATGCACATTTAAAGCACATGATTCCCCACCCCGGAACTCTGAGAACTGTAGTTGAAGGGTGCTGAGAATTGTAGCTCTGTGGGGAAACTACAGTTCCCTGGGACAGCCATGGGCATTAAATATGCAGTGTGGATTTGCCCTACATACCTGGTTCTTCAGAGGGAGTGCAACCTTGTCCATATAAAGACATGTCTTCAAGGGAAATGGCTATTATTGCAATGCCCCGCCACCACCACAGTCACTCCTGCTTCTCTCCTAACCCTGCGGACTGTGTTCTATGATCCATTGACCACCAAGGATCAGCTGCTCCTCCCTTCCTACTCGGTAACCTGGGCTCCTTCAAGAGGAAGGGGATGATATATAAATTTAATAAATAAATACTTCGCCAGCCTACTTTTTTTTGTGTGCCGAAGCCAGCCTACTTTTTTCATGCTGCACTTTTGCAGATTGATTCTTGGGGGTGGTTGTGTTTTTTTATGTACATACTGTGTATATAAATGTGTCTGTCAGCTGCTTTGAGAAGCTACAGGTGTATGTTAAATGCTTTGAGAGGCCTGACTTGAAAAGCAACGTAGTAGCACTATAAATACATAACAAAACAGGGAACTGAAAGGGAAGCCAAATGTAAGGAGCCACAGGCTACACAGCTTGGAAGGACCAAGATCCCAAATAAGCCATCTGGGTAGATTTGAGACTGATAATAGAGGCAAGATACTGGAGAGGCCTGACCCCTATCATTCAGGCTTGGGTGGCTTTTAGGTTAGACTACTGTAATTCACTCTATGTGGGGCTGCCTTTGAAGACAGGAACGGTCCTTGGTACAGAATGACACTTCATTTTAAAGCAGGTTTTCTTTTCCTTTTTTATAGTATACATGGGCTGGGAGGGAGAGGGGAAAAAAACATATATTTACATTCCCACCAAGCACAATTAATTTTTGAAACGTCTTGTCCGCATCGCCAGCAAATTGCCCCTGACAAATTATACATCTGCTGCTGTTTATGTGCGGTCAAATACTATAAATAAAGCATTTAGTAATGAAATAAATTGAATTCTTTCACAGCTAGATCTAAAAAGTGTTTTGAAGTCTGGCGTTCAGAAGTCCTGCCTTGTTCAGAAACTGAAACAGCAGGCTTTCCAAGAGAGTTTTGCTCTGGCTTCCATCACCGGGGGGTGGGGTTGGGGGAGGGGGAGGGAGCAAGATTGGCTGTCCCTCACAGCAGGCCCCTTTTTGGTTAGAGCCATGGTAACTCTTTATTATTTATTTGAAAGCCTTTATATTTCCAAAAAAATCTTTAAAAAAAAACTATGACAGCATTCTCCTACACACGGAGACACTCACACAGCCCCTTCTCCTCCCTGATCCATGCAGATCAGCTGAGAAAGTGTGTCTGGTTACCTCATTCATCACCTGATCAGTTTGAGGACCAGGGAGGAGGGACCTGCACCCCCTTCAGGGTGCTTGGGGCTCCTCCAGATGTCCCTTTTATTGCGCATTCATGATTGAGTTGTGCTTATGGTGTTACTGGGCTGGTCATATGTAATTCCACTTTCTGTACTTCTTGCCCACAATGGGGGAGGGAAGTTCATGTTATGAAAGACCTATAATCCCCACACACCTAGACGCTTGGAATTCATGCTAGTAGCAGTTTAGGGTCAAACTTGTAAGAATCATAGAATCATATAATTGTAGAGTTGGAAGAGACCCTGAGGATCATCTAGTCCAATCTCCTGCAATGCAGAAATATGCAGCTGTCGTATATGGGGATCAAACCTGCAACCTTGGCACCTGCATACTCTTCTGAGATGTAGGAGGGCCTTGGGGGGTGTGGGCTGCCTTTACACTCTGAATAAATAACTTATAAAGAAGCTGTCTGGGAAATGCAGGGTGTTTTGGTCTCAGAGTTCCTGGGTTTTAGGAAGTTTAGTAGGGTCTGTCAGGTAAACTAGCAAGTGACTTTGTTCTTGGACTAGGATAAGGCAACACTTGAGTGCAAGTTGGGTGTAGGTTGAACCAACAAGTGCTGGTGTTATAAAAATTAGGTTCAACCCCAGAAGGGAGTCCATGAACCCGGGGGAGAGCCTTAGTAGGGCTCCCCTCCTCTCAAGAGCACTTATGAATAAATAGAGACAATACAGAATCTCCCAAAGCAAGGCAATAGCCCTTTATTAGAAACTGCTGCAGCAGGGTGTCTTGCAAGCAAAAGACCAGGAACAAAGGCGCGCAAGCTCCTATATAGACTTTTGAAATTGCCCCCCTCCAGCTCAAGACCAGCCCTCCATACATCAGAATTACATCAAAAATTGGGAGGGTCTGGTAGCAGTGATCTGAGCTTCTTGGACCCTGCCCCATGTCTCCTCTTGCCCTCCACCAAAAACCCATCAAGTGAAACAAAAGATATTCACATTTCCCTATATCCCAGCCAAGTTAATCACACCCTTTTGTTTGACACTCAGGTATCAGGATGCCAGAGATTATCACTCAGGCAGAGGGCTGCTGAGTAGCTGGAGGGGTAAACCCCCCCCTTTGTTCCTGAGACAAAGAAATACTTGGTCAGTTGGGAGTCAAAATGGAGTGAGGCCTGTCTTCCTGTGCTGTTTTTCAGACATGTGGCCTTATTTGTTTTGGTACATTAATAACAATTATTATATATAAATAAAATACCTTAAAATTCTGACAACACTGGGTGCACTGGCTCACAGCCTTTTTCTTTTTTAAGCAACTGCTTTGGTGCATCCCAGGTCCCCTCCCATCTGAGCTGCAGGAGTAAGTGGGAGGGTGGCAGCAGTAACTACCCGAGAATAAGACCCAGTAGCAACACTCCAGGGCTGTTGTGTTGCATCAGAACAAGGAAAGGGGTGCGAGAGGCTCCCTTGGACATCCCCGCCCCTGGCCGCTTCATCACAGGTCACACTGCCACTTTACCAGTCAGTGTACATCCTGTAACTTCTTGCTGAAATTGTAGCATAATTAGTTACTTAGATAAGCGGCCGCAGGCTGGGCTGCTTTCGGACGCTTACTATCTGGGTCCACGCGCTTCCTCCTGCGATTAAACTCACAGTTCACAGCAGAGCAGTTCTTTGTGTAGCAGAGCAGAGCAGCGCAGCTTCGTCCCAAAGAATGAGGCTTCAGAAGTCTGTAGTATTTTGTCTACAAACTACTTTTATTCATAAACTATTTACAGCTTAGCCCGGAGCACACTCCTGTAACATGGTGCTCAGAAAAACGAAACCGAAAGCAGTAAAGCCATACAGCTACTGAAAACGAAAGTAGAAAGTACAATAGCTTCAAGACATCAGCAGTATATATCCAGTGAGGGACGTCACATCCTTGCCAGGCTTAACCCTTTGTTAACCTGTATGTACAACACCCCCTCTCGTACCGAAATCTGGATATTATAAACATAACAGTTCATCCCAAACCAATCCCATCACAGAACACCTTGTGTTTGACGTTTCCTAGAGGTTTGGTGAATCCATCAGCCAAGTTCTCCTGGCTGGGACAGTATCGCAACTTAACCATCCCGGTCTTGATACTTTCACAAACATTCTTGAAGCGTATGTCCAAGTGTTTTGTCCGAGATTTAAACTGTCCTGACTCAGCGAGTTTCAGGCAAGGCTGATTGTCTTCCCAAACTGTAATGGGCAATGGACAATCCCCACAGATCTCACGAACTAAACACTTGTAGAACTCAAGTTCCCGAACTGAATCTGAAAGTGATGCGAACTCTGCTTCTGTGCTCGAAAGCGCTATAAGGCTTTGTTTCTTGGATCTCCATCCAATGACAGCATTTCCAAATTTAACAATCATACCAGAAACAGATTTTCTATCTGCCAAATTGGCCCAGTCAGCATCAGTGGAACACTGAAGCGTAGTGTCACCCTGTGCTGACAGTTTGAGTCTGAACGTTTTAGTATCTTGCAAGTATCTCAGAACCCTTTTTACACCATTCCAGGCAACTGTACTGGGTTCTGCAGTCTCCCTACTGAGTAGGTTTACCGCATAGGCGATATCGGGTCTGGACCACTGGGACAAATACAGCAACATGCCGATTGCAGACTGATAGATTTCCGGCCTTTGAAACTTGGGTGTCCCTTCAACCTGAATATCTTTTACAAAGCATGATTCCATGGGTGTCTTTGACCCTGCACAGTCAGACATATTGTACCTTTCTAGTAACTGTGCGATTTTACCTTGTTGGCTCAAAAGAAAACTTCCATCTTGAGATCTGGTGATCTCCACACCAAGGTACATGCTCACTGGGCCTAGGTCCTTTAGCTTGAAACTCTGACCTAGCTCATGAGCGAACTGTTGTACCTGTTTATCTGACTGACAAGCCAGAATGACATCATCAACATAAATTAGAGCCAATGTTTGGTGCACACCTGCCCCTTTCAGGTACAGGCAGCTGTCTGCACAACTCCTTTTAAAGCCTAGCTTGACCAAAGCTGCATTAAGAGTAAAATTCCAATTGCGTGCAGATTGTTTCAATCCATAAATAGACTTCTTCAATTTCCATACCTTTCCTGGCCATTTATCTTCAAAACCTGGCGGAGGAATCATGTAAATCTCTTCCTGCAATGGAGCATTGAGGTATGCCACATCAACATCAAAGTGATTTACGATGTACCCTCGCTGTGCAGCTACAGCTAGTAGCATGCGCAAGGTTTCACACCTGGCAGTGGGTGAATACACCTGTGTGTAATGCACCCCAGGTCTCTGCGCGAAACCTCTTGCGACAAGTCTGGCCTTGTACTGTGGTGTACCATTAGCAGTGGGTTTCAACCGGTACACCCAGCGACAGCTTACAGCTTGCTGTTGTGCTGGTAGAGGTGTGGGAGTGAAGACTTCCAAAGACTTCATAGCATCCAGTTCCTTTAACATGGCATGCTCCCACTTCTCTGCTTCTGCTGCAGGTAAGCGTTGTACCTCAGCATAACTTTCTGGTTCACACCTTGCAAACCCAACAAACACATTTGAGGCTTGATACCTATCAGGAGGTCTTGTGGTGCGTCCTGTACGCCTAGGCATCACGGCAGCCTCATTCTCAGAGCTAGCTGAGCTTGAAGATTCTAACTGAGAATCTCTTTCACTGGTTGCGCCACCTAGTGACCTACTATGTTTACTCACTCCACGTTGACCTGGTCTGAACGTGGGTGATACAGGAGATCTACTTCGTTTGCGTGATCTGGTTGACCTGCTTCTATCTGAAGGAGAAGCACTTCTGGTCTCTTGCTTCACTACCCTCTTAGGAATTGCCCCCTCTGAACCTGCAACCTGTCTGGAGTCGGGCGTCCGCCCCTGACCTCCAGGAGATCCGTTCTGGACAGAGGGTTGACCACTAGGAGGAGCCCCTCCTGAGGGTCCAGCACCACCTGGGTCCGCTCCAACCGGAGCGCTTGGTGCAAGTAGTTGAGGGTCATTATCCAGTTCATAGAACACGTCTGTGAGCACTTCTGGGTTACCGTGGATTCTCTTCCAACCCTCTTGCTCACAGAAGTCAGCGCTTCTGCTCAGCAACAAGCGTGAACGATCACCTTGTGGATAAGCAAATTTCCACGCTTTTGACGCTGGCTCATAGCCGCAGAAGATCATTTTCTGTGTTCTAGGACCACCCTTTCTGCGCTTCTGTTTGGGAATCAAAACCCAGGCAATAGCTCCAAAGGTCCTGAAGTAGTTCACCTTGGGCTTCTTGCCATATAGCAGGAAATAAGGCGTGGTTCCAATCACAGAATTGTAAGTCCTGTTAAAGACATGGGTACAAAACTTCCAAGCTTCCCCCCAAAATGGTCTAGGCAAATTTGCATCAAAGAGTATTGCGTCTACTGCCTCCTGCATCGTGCGATTCCTTCTCTCCGCAACCGAATTGCATTGAGGCGAATAGGGAGCACTCAGTCTGTGTTTGATGCCCTTTGCACGAAAGAACGTCTGCAAAGTAGACACCAAAAACTCGGATCCTCGATCCGATTGAATGGCTTTTACACGGGTGTCAAATTGTAATTCCACAGCATTCACCCATTCTATGACTGTGTCAGCAGTCTCACTTTTGTCTCTTATCATCAAAGACCATGTGGCTCTACTAAAATCGTCCACCAGAGATAAAACATAACGTTTTCGTCCAAGACTCTCTACAGGGAAGGGTCCACAGAGGTCTGCATGAATCAGCGCGAAAGCCTGAGTGGTGACCCTGTCTGATTTTGGATAAGTGCAAGTGTGAGTCTTTGCACGTTTGCAAGCATTGCAATCCAGGTACTTAGAACATGGCTTCATCTTGCAGCCTTCAGCATAGTCTACCTGTTTGCGTACATACCCAAAATTCATGTGTGCGAAGCGGCGATGCCACAAGTGCGCACAATCCGAATGCGTGGGAGCGTTAGCACACTGCGCCTGAACCTCTGCAGTTGCTACCTCCTTAGCACCATCAGCTTGAGCCTCAGCTGAGTACTCTTTACCTGTCTCCAAGACATATAACCCATTCTTGGATGGTACCTTAACCAGCAGTTTCCCACCTCTGGAGATGGAGCAGATTTGGTTCTCAAACTCCACTTTGAAACCTGCTGCATCTAAGGCTGAAACAGAAAGCAAAGCGTTAGGCATCTCAGGCAAAACATACACATCTAACTCAGTGTCTAAGCAGTCCAAAAAGAAAACACCAGTAGTCTGTAAATGTCTTTTGGAAGAATCAGCCAAAGTAACAGTCTGTCCATTCTCAACATCTCTGCATTCCAGCAGGTCAGCTGTTGAAGGAAAAATGTTTCTGTTGGCTCCCGAATCAATAATTAGTTTAAGAGCTGGTCTGGCAACTGCACTCCCTACCATTGCATACGTAGCAGACACATGGGAAGTCTCTGAATTGCCAGCAATTAAGCTACGTGTCTTGTAGCACTTCTTTCCTCTCCTTATCTGTCCGTCACCCCTAGCAACGGCCTTGTGGGAGGAGGAGAACTCCCGTTGCTTGGGACAATCTCTACGGAGATGGTGGGGGGAGTTGCAGCTGTGGCAAAGCTTAACAAGATTAGCTTTTACGAACGGCTCACCAACTGCACCCCCACTCCTGGGAACAGCAAAGCCCCCCTTCGCAACATTTCCTTTCTCTCTAAGACGTTTATTCTGTTCATCCAGCAGTCGCGAAGTTACGTAGTTCATCGATAAATCGTCAACTGGCACTGACTCCAAAGTAACACCATTGTTTTCCAGCTAGGGTCCAGCGAAGACAGCAAAATATAAACCTGCTGCTCAGCAGTAAAAGGCACATGTAGCTGCCTCAGTCTAGTATACAGCGATAGCATCCTGGTGATGTGGGCTTGAATGTCCCCTCCAGGTGACAAACGCGTCTCAAACACTTCACGTATTGCATGTAAGCGCGAACCTGCTGTATCTCTCTCATGAAGGCGTTCCAAAGATTGCCAAATTTGCTGTGCAGTGCCATCAGGATCAATATGAGGAAGCACATTCTCATCTATGGCCATGCAAATGCTAGCAGCTGCTTTGGCATCCCGAAGCTGTTCTCTTTGTGCTCTAGCCACAACATCATCGGCAGCACCATCTGGAGCAACAGCCGGGGGGTTTAATACACAAGTCCATAAATTTCGTGCCCGCAACCAAAGTTTACAACGAATCGCCCAGCGGCCCAATTAGCACCGTTAAGACGTGGAAATGGGACTTGAAAACTCTCATGGGGTTCAGCAGCAGCCATTTTCCCTCCCCAACTCCAGGGATTTGCGTACTCACACTCAGACGCAGGAAAAAACGCTCTTCTCTTCCCCTCAGTTTCTCAAGCCACCGACTGTAACTCGATCTCGCAGGCAGCAAACAAAGCAGCAGCTTCTAGCAGCTTTTTCTCACAGTATTAGCATTCCAAAAGCTTTTGTTTTCTTTCCGCCCGCAGCCAGCAGCGAAAGGCAAACAAACGTAGCTAACGAGCTCACAAGCTGCTCGACCTTGCAGCCAAGTCAACATTCTTCCAGGGACATCAAAGCGCTCTCATTAATCACCATAACCTGTAGCATAATTAGTTACTTAGATAAGCGGCCGCAGGCTGGGCTGCTTTCGGACGCTTACTATCTGGGTCCACGCGCTTCCTCTGCGAATTAAACTCACAGTTCACAGCAGAGCAGTTCTTTGTGTAGCAGAGCAGAGCAGCGCAGCTTCGTCCCAAAGAATGAGGCTTCAGAAGTCTGTAGTATTTTGTCTACAAACTACTTTTATTCATAAACTATTTACAGCTTAGCCGGAGCACACTCCTGTAACATGGTGCTCAGAAAAACGAAACCGAAAGCAGTAAAGCCATACAGCTACTGAAACGAAAGTAGAAAGTACAATAGCTTCAAGACATCAGCAGTATATATCCAGTGAGGGACGTCACATCCTTGCCAGGCTTAACCCTTTGTTAACCTGTATGTACAACAGAAATCCCATAACTTTTTGTTATGAGAAAAAAAAAACCACTCCTTTTCCTTATGGGGAGGTACCCAAGAGCCCATATAGAGTCCTTTTGTAGTTTCTCTATCGGTAGGACAAAATAACAGAGACCAACCAGAGAATATTGAGAAGCAAAGCAGCTAGTAAGCCTGATCTTTATTAAAACTGTTGCAACAGGGTGCTCCCACACACACACAGGGGGGGGGGACCAGAAACAAAGGTGTGCCCACCCTTATATAGACTTTTGGAATTGCCCACCCTCAGACTCCAGACCACCCCCAGAAACATCATACATACATCACAGAAGGGTGTAGCCCAGGACCACCTCCCCCAATACATCATACATACATCACAGGGGGTGGTCTAAAACAGAATCCTGAGTGAGTTGTTTATCTCCTTTCTGCCATTTCCCTGATTGCATTATCTGGGTTTTGGCCACTCTTTTGTTATTATAACTACCGGTACTTAATTCCTGAATCCAGGTCACAGGTCACAGGCTCACCCTATTTCACACCTTAAATGTGCCCTTAAGGCAGGATTTGTGAGTACAGAGACAACGGGGGGGGGGGAGATTTCCCATTTCCTTTGACCTTGCAGAGAAATATTTGAGGTCATTTTGGGAGAGAGAAAATGGTTTCAGGACTTTCTGTGGGTTTCAGACACATATTTGTATGTGTTTGCTTGGTACATTTATGAACATCTATTTTATATATATGACCTTAAAATTCTTATAACACTTTTCATAACACCAAACACACTGAGATTTCTCCACACACACACCCTTTTGTGCTTTGGCCCCCATCAGACAGCAATGAACAATTCATAATGTAAAGTAAAGGTAAAGGGACCCTGACATCAGGTCCAGTCGTGTCCGACTCTGGGGTTGCGGCGCTCATCTCGCTTTATAGGCCAAGGGAGCCGGCGTTTGTCCGCAGACAGCTTCCAGGTCATGTGGCCAGCATGACAAAGCCGCTTCTGGCGAACCAGAGCAGCGCACGGAAATGCCGTTTACCTTCCCGCTGGAGCAGTCCCTATTTATCTACTTGCACTTTGATGTGCTTTTGAACTGCTAGGTGGGCAGGAGCTGGGGATCCGAGCAACGAGAGCTCACCCCGTGGAGGGATTCGAACCGCCGACCTTTCTGATCAGCAAGCAGAATATCACCTGGAATAAATCACCAATCTAGAGGGGCTCCCACGTGGGTGAACAGGTCTAATCTTACACCCACCACAGCAATGTGTTTATTTGACTTTTTTTGCTGCCCTAACCCCAACATTCATGGGGTCTCAGGGAGCCAGAAAAACTGAGTCCTGATCAGATTCCCAGACTGGGAGTTCTAGAAAATATGGTTGGGCTCTGTCCGCCAACTTCATTCCTGCTGGCTCCTGCAGTTTCCTAGCAGCTATCAGACCACCTGTGCTCTGCCTCCTGAGGGCTGGAAAGATTCAAAAAGAGAAAGGGGTGCATTTGACTGGTAGGCTAACAAGGGCTTGGCTAGTCAAACACCGAAAGGTCTGCTGGGCTTTGTGGCCTGCATCGAGCGATTGCAACATTTTCCATTGCCTCCCAGTGCCCACTGCTGGCCAGTTGTGGGAAGGCGCCACAAGCCAGAATTGCGTCCCACAAACTCTGTTTGAAATGCAGATCAAGCAGGAGAGCAAAGACATTTTTCAGAGTCCTGGAAGCCGGCAACTCTCCTTACAGCTAAAGCACTGAGGCCAAGACAAAAAGTGGGAGAATTCAGTGTTACATTTTTAAACTGATGTTTACCCAACCTGTGCCTCTTGGAACAGAACAGCTGCAGAATTTGGGGTAGGGGGGCTTGTTTCAAATAAGTTTTGGTTGTTTTGTTTGTTTTAAATCCCATGAAGAGTGGGGCACACTTCTAGACAACCTGTTTTCTGAGCATTCATCCTGACCTGTTTTCAGAAGAACAGACCGTGTTGGCTATTTAATAAGCATTCATTCTGATTTGTGAGCGGAGATGTAGATGTGCAAGTGCTATTATCCCACACTTTCCAAGGCATTTCCCTGTTGCAAATAGTCTTATCCTTTGGAGAGGGATGTTTGTGTTCAACAGCTTCAAATCAACATTCATTGCGCAGCCTGCATTTGCATTGTAATGGCTCCTTTTACCATTTGAGCTTGCCTTGTATTTTTTAATTGCTTTGTTGCCTGCCACTCTGTAATGCCACTTACAGATTCTAATATAAGTAGCTATGAATTAGGGTTTGATCTTCTTGCAGTCCACGGGACTCTCAAGAGTCTCCTCCAGCACCATAATTCAAAAGCATCAATTCTACCGGCGATCAGCTTCTTTATGGTCCAGCTCTCACTTCCGTACATTACTATGGGAAACCATAGCTTTAACTATACGGACTTTTGTCGGCAAGGTGATGTCTTTGCTTTTTAAGATGCTGTCTAGGTTTGTCATTGCTTTTCTCCCAAGAAGCAGGCGTCTTCTGATTTCGTGACTGCTGTCACCATCTGCAGTGATCATGGAACCCAAGAAAGTGAAATCTCTCACTGCCTCATTTCTTCCC
Organism: Lacerta agilis; assembly: GCF_009819535.1. NCBI lineage: Eukaryota > Metazoa > Chordata > Lepidosauria > Squamata > Lacertidae > Lacerta > Lacerta agilis. The sequence continues at coordinate 28,160,975 of NC_046324.1, read as the reverse complement.
CTTCTATTTGCCAGGAGGTGATGGGACCAGTGGCCATGATCTTAGTTTTTTTGATGTGAGCTTCAGACCATATTTGCGCTCTCTTCTTTCACCCTCATTAAAAGGTTCTTCAATTCTTCCTCACTTTCTGCCATCAAGGTAGTATCATCAGCATATCTGAGGTTGTTGCTATTTCTTTTCCGGCAATCTTAATTCCGGTTGGGGATTCATCCAGTCCAGCCTTTCGCATGATGTATTCTGCATATAAGTTAAATAAGCAGGGAGACAATATACAGCCTTGTCGTCTCCTTTCCCAATTTTGAAACCAATCAGTTGTTCCATATCCAGTTCTAACTGTAGCTTCTTGTCCCACATAGAGATTTCTCAGGAGGCAAATGAGGTGATCCGGCACTCCCATTTCTTTAAGAACTTGCCATAGTTTGCTGTGGTCGACACAGTCAAATGCTTTTGCATAATCAATGAAGCAGAAGTAGATGTTTTTCTGGAACTCTCTGGCTTTCTCCATAATCCAGCGCATGTTTGCAATTTGGTCTCTGGTTCCTCTGCCCCTTCGAAATCCAGCTTGCACTTCTGGGAGTTCTCGGTCCACATACTGCTTAAGCCTGCCTTGTAGAATTTTAAGCCTAACCTTGCTAGCGTGTGAAATGAGTGCAATTGTGCGGTAGTTGGAGCATTCTTTGGCACTGCCCTTCTTTGGGATTGGGATGTAGACTGATCTTCTCCAATCCTCTGGCCACTGCTGAGTTTTCCAAACTTGCTGGCATATTGAGTGCAGCACCTTAACAGCATCCTCTTTTAAAATTTTAAATAGTTCAGCTGGAATATCATCACTTCCACTGGCCTTGTTGTTAGCAAGGCTTTCTAAGGCCCATTTGAACTTCACTCTCCAGGATGTCTGGCTCAAGGTCAGCAACCACATTTCCTGGGGTGTATGAGACCTCCATATCTTTCTGGTATAATTCCTCTGTGTATTCTTGCCACCTCTTCTTGATGTCTTCTGCTTCTGTTAGGTCCTTTCCACTTTTGTCCTTAATTGTGGTAATCTTTGTACGAAATGTTCCTTTCATATCTCCAATTTTCTTGAATAAATCTCTGGTTTTTCCCATTCTGTTATTTTCCTCTATTTCTTTGCATTGCTCGTTTAGAAAGGCCCTCTTGTCTCTCCTTGCTATTCTTTGGAAATCTGCATTCAATTTCCTGTATCTTTCACGATCTCCTTCGCATTTTGCTTGTCTTCTCTCCCCCGCTATTTGTAAGGCCTCATTGGTCAGCCACTTTGCTTTCTTGCATTTCTTTTTCATTGGGATGGTTTTCGTTGCTGTCTCCTGTATAATGTTACGAGCCTCCATCCACAGTTCTTCAGGTACTCTATCCACCAAATCTAAATCCTTGAACCTGTTCTTCACTTCAACTGTGTATTCATAAGGAATTTGATTTAGATTGAATCTTACTGGCCCAGTGGTTTTTCCTACTTTCTTCAGTTTAAGCTGGAATTTTGCTATAAGAAGCTGATGATCTGAGCCACAGTCAGCTCCAGGTCTTGTTTTTGCTGAGTGTATAGAGCTTCTCCATCTTTGGCTGCAGAGAATATAATCAATCTGATTTCGATGTTGCCCATCTGGTGATGTCCATGTGTAGAGTCGTCTCTTGTGTTGTTGGAAAAGAGTGTTTGTGATGACCAGCTTGTTCTCTTGACAGAACTCTATTAGCCTTTGCCCTGCTTCATTTTGATCTCCAAGGCCAAACTTGCCAGTTGTTCCTTTTATCTCTTGACTTCCTACTTAGCATTCCAATCCCCTATAATGAGAAGAACATCCTTCTTTGGTGTCATTTCTATAAGGTGTTGTAAGTCTTCATAGAATTGATCAATTTCGGTTTCTTCAGCACTGGTAGTTGGTGCATAAACTTGGATTACTGTGATGTTAAAGGACTGCCTTGGATTCGTATCGAGATCATTCTATCATTTTTGAAGTTGCATCCCAGTACAGCTTTCGCCACTCTTTTGTTGACTATGAGGGCCACTCCATTTCTTTTACGGGATTCCTGCCCACAGTAGTAGATATGATAGTCATCCGAACTGAATTCGCCCATTCCTGTCCATTTTAGTTCACTGATGCCTAGGATGTCAATGTTTATTCTTGCCATCTCATTTTTTACCACATCCAGCTTACCAAGGTTCATGGTTCTTACATTCCAGGTTCCTATGCAATACTTTTCTTTACAGCATTGGACTTTCCTTTCGCTTCCAGGCATATCCGCAACTGAGCGTCCTTTCGGCTTTGGCCCAGCCGCTTCATCAGCTCTGGATCTACTTGTACTTGTCCTCCGCTCTTCCCCAGTAGCAAGTTGGACGCCTTCCGACCTGAGGGGCTCATCTTCCAGCGTCATATCTTTTATATGCCTGTTGTCTTTGTCCATGGAGTTTTCTTGGCAGGGATACTGGAGCGGCTTGCCAGTTCCTTCTCCAGGTGGATCACGTTTTGTGATGGCCTGGGAGTCAGACTCTGATGCTGAACCTGAGGGATCCCAGCCTGCACAGGATTCCCCGCCTCCAGAACCAGCTGAGCCGGGGCCAGGGCTTGAGCCTGAAGGATCCCCACCTGTGCTGGATCCCCAGGTGCAGGCATCAGCAGAGTCTGCTCTGGCTCCTGATGGGAGGGAGGACCCATTGCCTGCAGGTGCTCCACTCCCAGCCTCTTCAGAGGAAGCTGAGGCACCCCCTGGGTCCAGTAACCCACCAGCCTCTCCTGAGCTACAGAGGCTCAGGGCAGAGAGGCGAAGGGAGTTAAGTGTCTGCAGGAGGAGTGCTCGCCTCCAGGCCCGGAGGAGAGGCGAGTCTCCGGAGGATCGGGACCGCCCTAAGCATAGGGCCAGATAAAAGCCAGCCAGACCCAGCCCAAGTTGCGTGAGCAACTTAGTTGCAAGCGTGTGCTCAACCTGCAACCTTGTGCCTGAACCTGCCTTGGACCTTGACCTGCTCCCTGCCTTGCTCCCCGCCGGATTGACCTCCTTTGGACCCCTAGACCCAGGACTGGACTTGGACCTCGCCTTCATGGACCAACCCTTGGGGCCAGCACAGTTTGCTCACGCCACACCCGCACTCCCCCTTCGCTGGGGTGCGTTCGGGAGGAACTAGTAGCCATGGCTGACCAGGCGGCTGGGCTAGTGGCATTGGCCAGGAGAACCAGGCCTTGACCCACACCGTGCAGCAGCTAAGCAATGCGGTTACGGCGCTTCAGCAGCGTTTTGGATGCCCCTACCGGCCTCTGGGGCCGCCGCCCCAGCTCCTGGCAAGTACCCAGTGGCCCTGCCAGAGAAATTGATGGGTCCCAGCCAGCTTTCCCATGTTTCTCGCCCAGGCCAAGCTGTATATCAGGGGCGAGCTCGGGATTTCCCTGACGACCGCACCAAGGTGCACTTCCTGATCAGCTTGCTGAAGGACCAGGCGGCCAAGTGGGCGTTGCCGCTGCTCCGGCAAGACTCCCCTTGCTGACAGACTATACGGGGTTTTGCAATCATCTGGAAACCACGTTCGCCAACCTCGAAGGGGAGTCAAGCCAATCGGGCAATTCGGCGGTTGAAACAGGGCAAGTCCACAGTAGCACCTACGCCACGGAATTTCGGCTGCTGGCGCAGGACTTGACCTGGAACGACTCTGCCCTGCGGGACCAGTATCTCGAGGGACTTTCAGACGAGATATGGATCAGCTGGCCACGTTGGATCGCCCTGCCACACTGGATGCCCTCTCCAACGGAGTCTGCAGATAGACGATCGGTTGGAGGACCGTCGCCAGGCCGGGGCCGCCGGCACTCCGGGCTCCCGGCGCCGGTGCTTCCCTGCAGTTCCGTGGCCAGAGCTGAGTCATCGGAAAAGACTCGGCGTCGGGAGGGGAACCTGTGTCTCTACTGCGGTGGGAGTGGACAACTACGCCCGAACCTGCCCTGAGAAACGCCAGCCGCAGGGAAAACTGCCAACCCCAGTAGCCGATTGGCCCAGGGCTACCTGGGGACCCAAGCATCGCATGATGGGCCCTCACCAGTGGAATTGCAACACCTCATGATACCGGTGCGTCTATTACCCCCGGTGGGCCCTGGATTCTCACCCACGCTCTGGTGGATTCGGGGGCAACCCGCTCCTATATGGACTCTGGCCTTCGCCACTCAGCATCAGGTGCCGCTTCAGAACAAGCCGGAACCAGTACAGGGGGAGGCAATTGACGGACGGCTCTACGCTCGGGCGCTGTTTACTCGGGAGACCCAGCCTTGGTCCTTGCTACCAGCAGCACCGGGAGGTGCGAACCCTGGACATTGCCACCATGCCCCGGTTTCCCTGGTGCTTGGGATGGACTGGCTGGAGTCACACAATGTTCAGATCGACTGGGTCAATCGGACTGTACGCTTCCCAGACCCGGGTTCCCGTGCTCAGTCCGAGTTAGTAGCAGCTGCCCCCATGGGGCAGGCTGTGTCAACGCTCCCTGCCGTGTACCAGGACTATTTAGACGTGTTCGAGGAACAGGGAGCAGACAAGCTGCCGCCTCATCGGTCCTTCGACTGCGGCATAGACCTACAGCCTGGGGCGCCCCTGCCTGTGAGCCGCCTATATTCTCTTTCGGAGCCAGAGCGTGAAGCCTTGCAGGACTTCCTTCGCAAGAACCTGGAACGTGGGTTCATTAGACCCTCTACCTCACCCACTGCCGCTCCTGTACTCTTCGTTAAGAAGAAGTGTGGGGAGCTTCGCCTCTGCCATGACTACCGGGCCCTGAATAAGATCACCATCCCAGACCGGTACCCCTTGCCCTTATTGCAGAATTGCTGGAGCGGGTGCAGGGGGCGCAGATGTTCACCAAACTGGACCTCCGAGGGGCCTACAACTTGATTCGGATCCGTGCTGGGGACAAGTGGAAGACTGCATTCGGGACCCGGTATGGGCAGTTTGAATACCTGGTTATGCCGTTCGGATTATGCAACGCGCCCGCCGTGTTTCAACGGTACATCAACCACGTGTTCCAGGACTTGCTAGACAAATACGTGGTGGTGTACCTAGATGATATTCTGATTTATTCCCGTGACCCAGCCCGTCACGAGAGTCATGTTCGGTCCGTGTTGCAGCGCTTGCGGGAGCACCGCCTGTACGCCAAGCTCAGCAAGTGCGAGTTCCACCAGCGGTCAGTGGACTTCCTTGGACACCGACTCTCCCCTGACGGGGTGCAGATGGACCCTGGGAAGGTGGCTGCGGTTCGAGAGTGGGCAGCGCCCCGGAACCGCAAGGACTTACAGCGGTTCCTAGGGTTCGCCAACTATTACCGGACCTTCATTGCAGATTATGCTCATCGCACCACCCCATTAACCCGACTGCTGCGCCCCAAGACGCCCTTCTCCTGGGATGAGGAGGCTGAAGTGGCATTTCAGGGGTTGAAAGCCTGTTTCCAGAGGGCGCCGATTTTACAGCACCCTGATCCCTCTCGTCCCTTCGTGGTGGAGACTGATGCCTCCAGTACGGCTCTCGGTGCCATCCTGTCTCAGCAACACGGACCCGATGCGCCACTGTTACCCTGCGCTTACTACTCCCGGCAGCTCCTTCCGGCGGAGCGTAACTATACCGTGTGGGAGCGGGAACTACTGGCCATCAAGGTGGCCTTTGAGGTCTGGCGCCATCATCTGGAGGGGGCACGACACCCGGTGGAAGTGAGAACGGACCACCGGAATCTGGAGTACCTCCAGACCACCCGCAAGTTGAACCAAAGGCAGATCCGGTGGGCGCTGTTTTTCTCCCGGTTCCAGTTCCGGATCCGCCGCATCCCTAGCTCCCAAAACCGGAAAGCGGATGCCCTGTCCCGGAAACCTGAG